>NC_058114.1:10085552-10728052 GCF_914725855.1 Thunnus albacares
CGTCACAACAACGGGGTGGAAACTTTTTCATGCTGCATTGTTCAGACCCTGTCAGGCTGACATAGTGCAATGCATAATGTGTTCCTCTTGTTCAGCTGGTAATGGCTTACAGGCTGTATTTGGATTGGCTGTCATTACATCAGGTAATCACAATAAGGCTTACATTAAGCTGGCCTGGTCCATAGCTATTAGATGTCCAAATGGCTTTCTCTGGAGCTGGCATGGAGCCTTGTGTTTTGAGAGCGGCCTATTTCAATGCTCTCCTGCAAGAAGAGGGCAACGTGGTGGACAAAGACATCATTCTCAAAGTCCTCAAATAAGGCCTAAGGAAAGCATATGCTGTGGCTCTGCACTGTGTGGTCAGGGTCAGGTTTTTACTCTTCTGGTTCTTGTGTGAGCCTCTTCTCTTTTGTTTATGCACATATTCTCTGTCAAGTGATGCAGTATTAAGAGGTTTTAAAAGTGAAGCTTCGATAACACTTGGCTATTAAATAATTTTAATCCAGTCCGTCTCTTCCAAAACTAATAATTCCATTTATGTCCTCATCACTTGGAAACTTGACCAGCGTATTTTACAATGTTTTCTCTTCATGATGGTGCCAGTGAAGATAGTGAACTATGTTTGCAGGCATACAACATTGCTCTCTAGGAAGTTATAATAGTTGTCATGGCCGGACTAATCTTTTTTGTGGGCTCCAGGGCTAAAATAAGCCCTTGTTCCTCTCTTTTTCTGTGCATTGCACCCTGTGCTGAAATATTACATGACTCCAAATATGTTGTTCATCTGATTAAACACACATTTATTTATGTATATGAACCATGTAAGAACCGTATCAGTTGAAATGTTAAAGGTCTTAAATCTACATTTTGACACAGGACCCATCTGAAGGCCCTTATCATGTTGATGTTTAGTGGTGCATATCTGAAACAAAGTTTCAATTCACCATGTTACTCTAAATCAATTGATAGTGAACTTAAGGGGGGGGCCACTGGCGGTCTGGGGCCCCTGGGGTGGTGCCCGCTTTTGCCCATGTGATAAACCAACCAAGAAGGTTGTGACACCTGTTCTTTGATGAGATCCAAAGCTAGAATTCCCAAATTATCCTCCCAACTACTTATTTTTATCAGTTATTTTTTACCATTGTTACCCAGCTTACCAATATTTATCTTACCTTTTCATTATTACTCATTAAAAGGTTCAAATAATTCATCAACCCTGGAAATAAGGACATTTCTTTACGTTGCTCAGTCCAGCTCAGTCAAAGGTGTTGTCCAAGTTTGACAAGAGTTTTTCTGTTGTCTGTGGTGACGTTCCTGCGCTGGCGCACCAGTAGGAATGCGTTTTATATCAACCAGCAATGATTGGTTTGCCAGAGCTGAATGGCGCCCATAGAGCATGCGCACCAGAGACTTCCACTGGCCGAGCCGGGTAACTTCCAGTTTAGCCCTTGCTAACTTGAGGGATAAAATAATTTAATCGTGCAGCTCTTCTAGACTTTCCAAATGTGATCAGACCGAACGGATCAAATTCATTCATTCAAATTCATTTCGCGAGGGTTGTGACGCTCAGAACAATTTATCCACCGTTTTCCAGCTGCAACAGTAGCTGGAGTTACATCCAGGTAACTACTATTCACTGCCAGAAGGGGGGAGACAAAAGTTCTGCACTGCAGGTTTAAGTATACAAAGGACACAAAATTTCAGTGCATTATGGGTAATAATACCTGTAATGGCAATTACTGAATTGTACAGTTTGCAATTCTACACTAGCTACTTGTTATTGAAAAGGTAATCGCAGCAATATAACGGTCATTAACAGTCACAGTTGAAGTAAGTTCAGGATCCAAAGGAAGGTCCCTGCCATGTAGCTACTGTATGAAGTGCCCCCGCAGAATGATGTTAATGATGCATACTATACTTGCTTTTAGGCAAATTAATTATGTCCACTTAAAACAAGATAACTTATATCCATGAAAATCACGGAAAAACACTGAGTTTTCCCTCCAAAATGTCCACGTTGTTTTCCTACAGGTCATGTAACAAAATAATTATTATTTACTGGAACAGCAAATGCCATTCAATTTAAGAAATACAAAATGTGCAGGTTTTGGATTTATTATGTGCTATTTGGAAATCTGAGTTAATCCTATGCCAAACCAAAGCTGGAGAGTTAGTGCACTAAACTACAGTCTGTCTTGTTAAAACAATACTACTGTATATTTCCCCTAGCTCATCCACTGGAAGTGAACAAGCTTTGACAGGGTGTGTGAATTTAAAAAAGTATCACATAGGCTTATCCAAAAAAACTTGGCATCAATGGATGTAGAGTCTCTACATGAGTCATCACCATCTTTACACTCTCTATTTTCCAGGTCTGGAGCCGAAGTGTACAGGATGATATGCGAGGCCATAAAAACTGTTCAGCAATGGGATGAAAATGTGTAAGTACGTTTCTGACCACACAGCTGAACTGAGCAGTGTGGAATAGAGGCTGGATTGTGTCCTCAGGCTGCTTTGTATCCTCCCATCCGTTCTTCATCTGGCTCTCAATCAATAAGAAGATAAATACTCCACAAGACTTTACATTTATATGCGCCATTATCCTCTGGAGTGTACGTCTGAGACTATTTGGACATTTTGTAGGATTTGAGATGAAAGAGAACACAGATGCTGAAGCTTTATGTTGTACCAGAAATACTCAGCATGTTAAAATACAATGTGTTTGGTCTTCTTTTCGCCTGATTTAATCTTAAACAACAACAAAAAAAAAAAATCAGTCCTTTTAGTGCCTCATTTATCTCCAGTCCATATGTGCTGCACTAAAAATACAAACAAAAGAAGGGAAATGTAGTAGGCTACACAATCAAACCCAGTGATGTATTGTGTGTTGCATGTGTTCAACTGCAAGTAATTATTGTCCTGCTCCCCGAAATGTTTTCGGAGGCCCGATAGAGAAGAATGGGAAAATCTAAAGTTGCCTCTGCATCAGTGCATACATTTACCTATTTTCTTGAGTCTCTGAAAATTTGAAAAAAAAAACAATCTCAGGAAATGTAATCTTTTGCGGTGTGTAGTGTTTGTTCTGTAATATTTTATCTTTAACACACTGAGAGAGATTTCCATTTCCTTTTAATGCAGGGAGACTATATTATTGGCCACACTTGAAAGGTTCCCTCCATCCTGCGTTTGTTGTACATTATCACTGATTGCAGTATGTTCCAAAAAACACCTCGTGGGAATAGAGTAGCATTGCAACAGGCCATTTGAAAGGTAAGCCCATGAAAATGCAATATGTAGTACCGAATTAAACTGTGGGTTAGACATGAGTGGGTGTGGGGAGGAAAAGGATGCAGTGAGGCCAATATGGTCTGTCAGCCATTTAATGATGTCTACACTGGGATGGAAACTGTTTTGAGTTATCCGCTGATTGAAGAATGCGTAAAGTGCTAACACATTTTCAGAGAGACGCAAAGAAAACGAGATAGAAGCACAAATGATTAGAGTCATCTGAGTATGAGGAGGAAAAGAAACAGTTTCGGAGAAGCATAAAAAAAAAAAAAATGCCGAGAAGATGTGGCAGATATTTTTGAAAGGCCATCGTCACCCTCATCCCTTGGTTCTCTTTTATTGACTGAGACATCATTGCCAACTCTTTAACAAAGAGCCTCCCTGTCCATGTGCTGTAGCTGCTGGGGAAAGCCTCAGGGATCTGCTCTTCAAAGAGACCTTCAGAACCCTAATCCACTCCACCATGAAAGTTAGATGACTTTCACCATGCATGGTTGCAATTTTAATAATCATATCCTACTTTAGGCAAAATGAAGTCGATAGACATCAAGGAGAAAAAATAGGCCAATGTCAGAAATAATCTCGCTACTTGATCGGCCCAGCAGTGAGGTCTTCCCCCTCCGAAACTACGTCTACTCCTCTGAGGCTCCTTATTACAGAGAAAACCACCTAAACACAGCTTAGGTTAAATTCATTTGGCTGCTTAAACGGCAAATTTAAAAGGGTGCCTCAGCGAGACACACAGCTGACATATGATGTACATCACCTCGCACGTTTCTCCACACTGCAATCAGTCATGCCCAATTTGTTTTGGTTTGACAGTTATTTACAGATATTTTGTTTGAATTTGTTCTTTGTGTGGCTGTTTGTTGTGTTAATTGAAATGTTTTGTGGAATCATACACACATTTAGGCACACAATCACACACACTTCTGGAGTGCTACTATCTTTCTGTGGTCCAAAAGAAGCTTAAGCAGACCAGAAGTAGGCACTCAGACCACTTGAAGTCCTTGAAATTGCAGCCTTCAAGAAGAGGTTAGAGCTTGGAATGTACATGTTTCAATGTTAGGTCATTTTCACTTGAAATGGATTTAAATAAAAAAAACTTCTAAAAGACTCAAAATCACAACCCCCAGCATATAAGAGTTGTTAAGCCCAACCTATTAAAAGTGAGACTGAGCACTCACTCATCATTAGCAAATGAACTGCAGTCTCTGTTTACATGCTGAATTGCTTGAATTGACCGCAGCCCTGTTTTTGATCAGAGTTTTTGGCAGCTTTCGCAGCCGGCTGCTTTGTATCCCTCAACCCTCATAATCGCCATATTCTTAATTTCCACAACTATTTAAGTAATGCTAGACCAGGGACACTGCAGAGACGTGCTGAAATGCAGTATACAGTATTACATGAATTACTGAATGGTAAATGGGCTACATTTATATAGCACCTTTCTAGTCTTCCAACCACCTAAGGTGCTTTACACTTTCACCCACCCACACACACATTCATTCATACACTGATGGCAGAGGCTGCCATGCAAGGAGCCAACCTGCTGATCAGGAGGAGTTTCTAATGCTCATTCACACACACACACACACACACACACACACTCACATATCGCTGGCAGAGTCTTTGCGAGCGCTTTGGGGTTCAGTATCTTTCCCAAGGAGACTTCGACATGCAGACTGGAGGAGCCAATTTTCCGATTTATGGATGACCCACTCTACCTCCTGAGCCACAGCCGCCTATGAATGAATACAGAATGCTATAGAACAAACAAAATGTGGAAAACTCAAGCTTTTACTCTCCCCAACACACACTTGGACACAATCTTGCGTTATCTCAAGGTTGGCAGGAAGCTTAAGCTGTGTTATCTCCACACTCTGGTTAGTAGCATCTCTCTGGGGATGACTCTGAATATGTATAGAGGTTTTTATTAGAAGCCCTCAGGAGGTAGCCACAGGCCCGGTCCTGGACCCTTGGGCCTGACGAGGAGCAGGGACTTAAGAGGTGAAGCCCTAACACTCATGAGAAACCCACTACAGAGGCACTCCAGCTACCCCTCTGTCCGGTCCTCAATCAAAAAGTAAACCAGTCTAAAACATTGTCCATACTGGCTATTTCTTTACTCTGTTACAGTTCAATCAAAACATAACTTCAGAGAGCCCTCTAATGAGCAGGGGTAGGTCGCAATATGAGAGAACCGGAGATGCTAAATTGCTACCATTCTTTTCCTACCCCAAAAATGATGGTATTAGTCTTTCAAAGTGCTCTGTGTGTGCAGACTCACATGCAGAGACAGAGTATGTGTCAAAAGCCAGAAGTGAGTAGAGTAAAATGAAACAAGGTGTGGGGTTATAGAGGAGGAGGTGAGGTGGGTTAATAATACTGTAAGGCTCTGGAATTAATAATTCTGTAAAGGTGTGTGTGTGTGTTTGTAGCTGCGGTCAACATGTCTGCAGGCGTGACTGTTCAAGGCACAAGAGACCGCGTCTCTTTATACTCGCTTTTCCTTCTCCACCATTCATCTGTCTTTGTCTTTGTACAAGTTATGCATGGACGAAAATCAATTGAAGTTCACTGGGTTAAACATTTGGATATGGTTTTAATATTATAGGTGATTCATCTAGTTATTATACAAAGGTAGCATCTACTTGGTGAAATTTAAAGTCACCACATGCGATCATCTAATCAGCTCCAGATGGATCATTATCAGATAATCCAGAGATAAATTCAGATCAATTAACAGTTGTTTATTAATTCAAATCACTCTGAACCGCTGTAGTGAAATGAGAGTGTGTGTAGTTGAAGAAATAGGCATATTTTCATAAGCTTGGGTCAAGCTATCACAGGTACAGTAGTAGTAGAACTCAGAGTCATGACACTTAAAGTTCAACAAACCAGGTACAGAGCTAAGTGGCAAAATATACAGTGATCATTTTTCTGAGAGTCTTTTTTTTTTAAAAAGTAATAGTTATACTACAATAAATTATTATTTCAGAAAACAAAACATGCATAGGAATATACTTAGAAATATCACAAGTGCAATAAATCTTATGGCTGTGCTGAATTCACTATTCACAGTCCCTGAATTCAGTACTGGTATATATGAGTGCTTTTTTTTCATTTGGGAATATTTTCCTCCTTGTAAATACTGTTCCTTGTAAATCAAGTACAGGAGACAGCTTGACGCATAAATCAAATAAACAGCTTCTTAGTGCCTTATGGTTACTTTATAAATACACTCTCTGATCTTATTATGGAGCCCATAGCACCCCAAATAACAAATTTTGGGATTATAAAAAATTTTGGGAATGCAATAGGGGCTGTACAACTAAATCAGAGCATCTATCCTGAAGCTTTTATATTATAACTTATGTATTGTTTTTTTATATATATTATTAACATTTTTTGCTTTTAAGTCATTTTGACTGTCAGATTTTGTAGTCAATTACTGCTGTGCATAGTGGCACATTGTTAAGTTAACTTTTAACTGAAAATATTTATATGTTCTAATTCACGGGTCCTGTACACTTGTAGTTCAGCTAATTACATTTTTCAAATTCAAATCACAAACTAAAAATAATTTTTCACATTTGTCTTAAAACAACAGTCAGCCCATATGAACACTGAAAGAGGTTTTCCTCGCTGTAATCTTTCCTCCTGTTTATACTGACCCTTAAAAAAATTCCCCTCAAATACTCTTTCAATGTGTGTGATGGTGGCCAAAATCCACAGCCCTCCTTCTGTGCAAAAATGTATTTTAAAGTTTATCTGAAGCTTATATGAGGCTTCAGCAGTCTGAGTTAGTCATATCATGTGAATATCTGCCACATTCACAGTCTTTTTAGCATCGAATTCCCTCTTTGTGTTTCCTCAGACAGTGTTTCCCTGTTGAGTTGCGGTGGAAGTATAGTAACCAAAAGAAGGACTTTGGCTCTAAAAAGACTAACATTGAAAGATGTCTACTTGATTTGACTAATTTGGACGTCTGAAGCTTCATATTAACCTCAGATGAACTTTTAAATGCATTTTTGCACAGAAGGAGGCTTGTGGATTTTGGCCCCCCCGTCACACACATTGTAAGTACATTATGAAGGGATCTTCTAATGGCCAGATCATTTTTTACACCAGACTATTGTTTTAAGACAGACTTGAAAAATTGTGAACCTGTCCTTTATGAATAAATCCTTCATATGAGACCTGGAGCGGTATTTATAACTCTTCCTAGTACAAACAGTTGCTTCTTATGACGAAATTCTAAGAAAATTCTTAGAATTATGACGTTTTCTAAGAATTTCCCCTCACAGTTAAGACTATATCCTGGTACAGATAAAAGTTTATTCACAAAGCATCTTTAAGAGAGCTCCTAGGGAAGTAGGGAGGAAGACTTTTAAGAGGCTCGAGAGTTTCATAAGCAGAGGAGAAAGATGGTGGAGAGACAAAAGAGGTAGGAGAAATATTCTCCAAATGCTGAATAACAGTGAGTTAATGAAACGCTACACATTGGATCGTGCAGGGATGTTTGTGGTCGATCTCATTAGAGATACACTCACATCTCCCACCCAATGCTATAAAGAAATGAAAGTAATCACATCACTTAAGATATCTGGCAACTGGAAAAAATTTGGAATTTGCTGGCAGCTGGAAACAAAAAAATATTTACATGCCAACCAACGCTGCTACTTATACAGACTGGCCAGCAATCACAGAAATGGATGAAAGCTGAGCCATTTCCTCCTGTTAGTATCAAATAGATTGAGTACCGAAATGACCAGCATGGTAAATAAACGTAAGAAAATATCAGCATGGGGAAAGGCTACTGCGTAAGTATTTTTCAAACATTTTGTAGGCTATTTTTAAAGTATGGCTTACAATATATTCAATGCAATACATAAAATAGTATTTATAATTACGCCCTGTCTTAATAGAGACTTAATTCTATGATTAGGCTGATCAATTTCACTGCCCATTATTAATCTAGAAGGCATTTTTCTTTCTTTCTTTCTTTCTTTCTTTTTTCTCTTTCTTTCTTTCTTCTTTCTTTTTTTTTGAGCAACCGATCACACCCTCTTTTTTTTTTTAAAGTGTCATACCCAGCGACGGGGTCTACCACACCTCCTCACTAGTGTAAAGTTTCTGTCTCTTCCTCGCTCACAGTTGCTCTGAGAATTTTCCGAAATCACTCCTAAGCTGGGACTCCTTGCTATAATTTTTTTTTTTAGGCCAAGTTAGAAGCTCTGTGAGAGTATTCTCTGAATGTTTGTGGGTACGGCCCCTGGAAGGCCGTGTCCTGCTCTCTGACCGTTCCCGTAATAAACACAAGGTGGCGACACATGGCTAATCAGAGCCATGTGGCTCATGTGGGCGCAATAGTCAGTGAAGTTTGTAGGAAGGATTGCGCTCAGTGCGGGAGACAGACAGAGAGGGGCAAAGTGAACTGCGCTCCAGCGAGGAGGAAAGAGACAGAAACCAGGAGAGACGGAGACAACTTCTCTTCCAGACCCTCATATATTTACCCAG
Source organism: Thunnus albacares (assembly GCF_914725855.1). Taxonomy (NCBI): domain Eukaryota; kingdom Metazoa; phylum Chordata; class Actinopteri; order Scombriformes; family Scombridae; genus Thunnus; species Thunnus albacares. The sequence continues at coordinate 10,094,364 of NC_058114.1, forward strand.
AGTGTTTTGGTGCGCTTGGAAAGAGCGGCGGAGTATAGCGCACAAGTTACCAACGCACTGTATTTTGAGTCGTTCACTTTTTGGAAGGGCTCGAAATTAAATTTTGAGTGTAGTGGATGTTAAAAGCGGGCGAAGGTTGAACACAGAGCCGGAGGAATGTATCCAACTCGGGCAGCAGCGAGCCAGCGTCTCTGGAGATGTCCAGCCTGCGCTCTCTGGATCGCCCTGCTTCTCCACAGCGTCCTGTACCTGAGCGCGTCTGGTGAGTCTCAAGTCTTCTTCCTCCCTTTGGAAATTATTCCCGTCTTTTTCCTCCTCTGCTTCTCTGCTGGCTTTACTGTCTCTGTGGTTCATCCACACGCGCGTGAATTCAACGATGTGTCAGCCTTGACGAGAAGTCGTTACAGTTACTTCTGCTGTTTGTTTTGAACGCTCACCAATGGCTCTATAGTGACTTTATCTCAGTTTAAAGACAGTTTAAGTCATCCATCAACATGTTGCAATGGGGTAACATGTTTTTTTTTTTTTTTTTTTTTAACACCGCTCTGTTTGTTTTTGATATCATCTCATACATGTAGTTCAAACTGTTGTTCCATACATACAAAGCAGGGCTGTGCGCCATCACTCAGCCTCCCCTCTCATGTAAATGATGGTTGGTTTTTAGATTATCGTCCTATTGTCATTCTGAAGCCTCTGCACGGGGAAAGACTTGACTCCATTGACAGACAATGGGGGGCTCTTAACTAGTTAGCTGGATAGCTATTGTGCCCTCTAACCTCCCCCTCAATAATTTGGGTCAATGTAAAGATAAGGAATACATAAAGTCTCATTTACAAGGCAAATACTACCTGTTTTAGGAAATAAGATGAGGATGGAAAACATTTGGGGAAAATAGATCAGCCTGTGACATCTAGGAAACTCGATTGCCTTGTAACTCTAAAATTAAGCTTCATTTTATTTATCTGTGTATTTAAAAGTAAGGAGTTACAGATTGTTTTTTCTTTTCTTTTTTTTTAGGATCAATATTTCCGTGGCCTTTTACATGGCTGAGTGTGGTATCCATATAGTAAAGAAAGGGTGGTCTGATGTCATGTATAACTGCTCTTTGGTTGACTAATATAAGTATGATTGAATTCAGTTTAAATTAAGTTTGAATTGTTTATGAAGCCTCACGGGGAAAGCATTTTAATTTTTTGTCCTCTGGCTTCTGAGTGTATCGTAAGTATAAAACAGTCCTCCCCTCCCAAATGTGTAGTGATGAATTATCTCCGGAAGGGTTTTCCGGGTTTGTTTGGATTATCTCTGTCCTCCTTAAATGCTTTTATACATTATTTACAATGGAGATGTACCGTATATGCTGTGTTGAGCGTAAAGCTTTCTGCTGTGGCTCTTCTCTTGCCATCTCTTTCTTCTCTTTATCTATTGGGCCTCTCTTTCTTGCTCTGAGGCAGGGAGAAAAATTAATCCAAATTATTTAACTGGATGAGTTAGCTATAACTTCTTCTAATGAAATTTTCGTGATAGGATATGGAGTGGAAGAGAACGAGGCCCCAGCCTCTGCAGCTACTTCATATCTGGAAATAGACAAGTGGAAATGACCGCATTCTTTTCCATGTCAGTTGCACAGTTTAGAGGCAAAATCTACTCTGGAAATTGAATTTCAAATGCTAGTGCTGTTATTCATGAAGCAAAACTTATTCTGTTTGCACTCCCACCGACTGCTGGAAACAAGAAAACTATTTAAATGCTTCAATTTCTGAGAATTTCAGAGATGCTGTGCAGCTGCTCTGAATGAAGATTTTGATACTGACTTCAGAGTCAAGTTGTGGACACGAAAATTACATTAAGATGCTTTATTGTTCCTTTGCATCCACGAAATTGATCTCCAATTCATTGCCAATGAAGCAGTTCCAGGATATGTTTGCAGGTGATAACACTGAGAGTCTTGTCTCTCCTGGCCCACTGTAATGGGAACAGTCAGGGAGAAACAACCGTGTGGTTCAACTGTAATCAAATGTGAAGAGAAGAGCACAGTACCCTGTGATCAGTGGACAGTGGCTGCAATGTGGCTGTATTGTGGAAGCATCTGAGCAAACATGACAAAGAAGAAACTGAAAGGGGCGGTTGTCTGTCTTTATTTGCTGTTGTCTGGCTTACTGATCAAGCAAGATTCCAATCAGAGGTCACTGGACTGTTATTACTCCAAAAGCTAATATTTCCAGGAACAATCAAGACTCCCGCTGGTCACCACAGCAACCACCTGTTCAAATTATTTGGTATTTTATTGATATTGTAGGCTTGACAAAGGTTGAACAATAAAAACATGCATGCATGAATGATTTATGTAGCACGCATTTGAAGTAATTTGTATTTTATTTGACGGCGCCCTTGGCTTCTTACGATACATAAAACTAGGATTGATTGGCTCACAAAATGCAGTCCAGACCGCATGCTCTTCTGCCAGCTCTTCAGGCAACTAAACACTTCCAATAAAGGTCGAAGACAGCGGATTACCTTTGAAGTTTTTCCTGGAGACAATTTTGAAACCGTGAAAGTATTAATGGACAACAATTTCAATGATGGTAATCACAAATCAGAGAAAGATACCATCAGCAGCGGTCAAACCAAAATTATTGTAAACATGAATAAGAACAGTTAAAAGGAAACCGGATTCACAAAAGTATAGACTAGCTGTCAAATTAGTTGCATTGTTCATGCCAGGAAGAAAGAAAGTATCTCCAGTAACTTAAGATCAATAAAACAGTCTACTTAGACCCCGATCAGACAGAGCTCTTTTTGCAGGTTGCAAAACATGAGGCACACCGCCTTTTTTGTTGAAGCCTACAATTGGCTTGCTGCATCTTTTTTTTTTTTTTTATTGTTGCTAGGCAACCACTGAATCACCTGTCCTAAGCCTAACTGTTTTTTTGCTGTGAAGTAAACTCACTCCAGGCCTGCTATTTTCTGTTTAGATCATGGTCATTACAATTCGTAAAGTTATATAGCTCCAGGTATCCAGCAACAGACACCACTAGTTTGTCCCAGACCGGTCTGGTTATCTCCATTTGTTGTCATCACCACCACAGAAGGCCGGCTTCTCAATTCATCCAATTGGACAAAGGGGAAAAAATGCAAATGACGTTGGGCGCTTTTCCCCTCTGAGTTGAAGTTTTTTCAAGTTGAGGTGTTCAGGGAGTTCCTGCAAAAAATGGAAGTGCTCAGTAACGCAAAACAGCCAGCAAACAATTACAAAAAGGCTGCTATGAAGTGCTCTGTCTGATCAGGGTCTTAGAAAATTCCATTAGCAAAACATTAGCTTCAGATAACTGGTAAAATGGTTAGCTTTGTTAACAGTAAGATGGTCTAAAACTAAGTTCTACTAAGTTACAAATCAACAATCACGAAACAGGTGTAGTAAAAAGAGATAATATTCCAACAAGGACTTTTGGGGAGTAGATAAAGATGTCTGTCAATATTTGCCTGATAACAGATCTGATAATAGGCAGGATGTACCAGTGTCAGTTAAGCAGCGACTGCAATAGACCAGTGTCAGCAGGGGTTGCAATCGCAACATAATGTTCAACTGAAACCGACTGCTGGTGACAGAACAGATACGATCCTTAAAAGCAATGTAACATTTTTTCTTCATCTTATCTTTAGATGCTCACAACTTTCCAATTAATGTGAGAGATCAGGTCGAGGCAGGAAATTGGATAATGGGTTTATACATGTTATGATCATCTGATTATTTTATAACTTCTGTTTACATGCACTTTTGTCAGCACTCTGAGTCCTCCCTACTCCTGCCAAAAACAACATTGGCATCACTATCACCCTCACAGGTGCTAATCTAAACAAGGATGGAATCATGTCGAACAGATCGTGAGATTTTATTCTCATTAGCACTGCTTCACTTCAGATTCACAACTGTCCTCCTTTGGAGGTCTTTTCCATGCATACGCACACAATTGAAAAACTAAAACAATCCAATTGGAGGTTGACATGGCCTAGTTTTTTTTTCCCCAGCAGGAATCTAATTATGCCAACTGGGTTTATTCTTAAGCAGTTAACCTGAAATTGAGCCCAGGTTTTGCATCATGCTGCTGAATCGGGACCAGTAAATGCACCTTTTGTTTAAACAAGTGATAGGTGCAGCATCATTTCAAAACGGTCACTGTCATCCCATCTATCAGACTGTGCCATTGAGCCCGAAAGTAATAATCTGTGACATGCTCATAAAAATAAATTGACGGCAATGTTTTCCAACTATATAAACTGTGTAAATGTTTCTGAACGTGGGTAATCCACCTCTGAGCATAAAAGGTCCTCTGCAGTGCAGAGAGTCTATGTAAAATCTGTTGCATTTAGCCTTTTAATAACACTCAGGAAGGCTATAAATCATGTTGGGTGGAACTGCCTCTGTACAGTTTTCAACAGGACACACTGTTGACACTAAATGCACTTCACCTCTGGAAAAAATCCTCGCTACTACTGGCTGAGTGTGTAAGAGCTTGTCCTGCTCTCCCTGCTACTGAGATGTCTATCTGTACTGTTGCATGTCTGCTGGCCTTTTCTTAGAGCTGTACTCAGGATGTTAGACTAAATGTTAGCACTTTCATTCTTGTTAAATTTGTGCAAGTCAGCCACTCCCTTCAGTGATTTTTCTTATATGCTCAGTGCTTTTTACGATCGTGATACCGCGCTAATCCGTCCTTAAAAGTGTGACTCTATTCAGTTTATAACATTTTATCCAGATGCTCTGGGAAATGTTGGGCTCCGTCTGGGTCTGAATGGTACATCTCTCTCAGATAGATGACTACTGTGTTTAAAACTCAACTCCCACTCTGCACAGTGCACGCTACACTAACTCAGGCATCAAGTGGTGTGCATCCCTAAAAGCTTTTGGCAGACACAGAAGAATGTGGCAGGAACTGTATGTGTGAAACAGATGTATGGTCTTTTTCTAGAGGGAGGGGGTTGATTTTTCTTTTGAGACAGTTCGACTCCATTTTGAGTGTGTGAAATGGGAAAGAAAGTCATAGACATGAATTTAATCAGCACGTACCCATAAATCATACACTCGGACTCTGTTTTATGTCACTGATTTAAAACATCGGTGTGTAAACCACGTCGTGCACTGGCAATTACCTACTTCCCACTCGTTATTAAGCACATGTGTTTGCCAAAGCTCAGTGTGGTTCAGTGTTGCCATAGGGTGAACTGTTTGGAGAATATTGTGTGCTAATTGTTTAACTGATGTACAGCCAGCGGGCGATTTGCTTTAACTGTTACAGAAACTATGCTGAACATTTTTTTTTGTCTTCTCAAAAATGTATCAAATAACTTATGTTTAGTGTTTTTCTCTGTTCTTCCTGCTTTCTTATTGTGGTTGTTGTTTCCCAAGCTGGACAAGCCGTATTGATTACTATGGAATTCACAAGATATGAAGTTTCCTTATGATGTGTGATTAGTACAGTTGTTTTCCACTGAGTTGCTGGCTGGAATGTCCTGATGTCGTCAATGCTTGGTTGACAGAGGAATTTCGGAAGGAGAGCCAGAGTTAGGTTTTCCTTCTTTGTAGATCTACTCTCTGCCAAGTCAGGCAAAAGCCTTTCTATGAATGGTAAGAAGTGTAAATTTCCCGCATTTCTGTAATATTGGCAGAAAAATGCCCTTATTTCCTCAAATTGGACTCTGTGGAGCACGTTTGTTTTCTAGCGGTCAGAGTGCCTTGGAGAGGCAGCGTTTAATCAAAGGCTAAACACAGTTCACTCAGATCCTTGCTGGAGACGTTTGATAAAGTTTCTACCACTACAAACTGTAGCCAAGCGTGAAAACCTTTTTCCTGCAATTTACTGTCTGCACAGGAGGTCAGTCAGTCTGCTGGAGAGAGAAAAACCTCTACAGGGTTCAGGGAAATGTGGCGCTGGATTAAGAAGAGGAACAAAAAACATTGGTTCAGGTTTTAGAGCTGCAGTTTGAAAAGCCAGTGTGTAGATGACAGTGTGGCACTCCAATGATTTTAACAGAGGGAACGTCTGGACCCAGTCAAGGAAAAATCTGTAGTAAGATAGCAATATTTTTTGTTTAAACTGTTTCGTACAATAATAGACAAAAATGATATTTTCCCTTTTCCATCAATATACGCCCAGCTACAAATTAAATTGCTTTCTACACCCTCCATTCAATACTTTCTATGTTGATGTCTTTCGACTGCTGTCTGGAAGACAAATTACGCCTGCCACATAAAAAATGTTCTCTGCTGTACTTTATACACACAATACAATGAGTCCTTTGCTGCAGTTGTAAGGCAAGCTGTAAGTGCGAGAGTGTGCTGATGACAAAGTGACACTTTAATGAGTCTAATGGAATAAGCCACACATACTGCATATCAATTTCCCATATGGACTTGGCACGGTTTAATGTTGAGGACTGCAGGGAATAGCAGTGGCTTAAAGGGCTCTAAATTTCATTGAGACCACTCTTCATTGCAGTTTTATCAAATTACTGCTTTGCTAGCGTCCTCCACGGCTAGCTTTGCACCAGCTTAATATGTGGAGATCATGCTACATTTCATTTAATAGGGGGTAGGATGAAACATGGCTTTTTAAATTCCCGTATATGTGTCAGAGTAAATCTTTTTAAACCCTGTTTGCATTGCATTAAGGACTTCAGAAACCCCCACTGCAAGCAGACGGGCAGATCTCCCTCCACCCACAATTAGGTCTTTGTACAACACCACACTCCCTCCATAGTATTAAATACCCCAAACTTTATGGACCTCTCGGCCAAAAATATTAGTACTTATTTTCAAAAAAATATACTTATCAGTCAATGGAGGAATTCTTCCATCTCATTAGCTTTATTCCTCGTGGATGTGCTGCTGTTAAATCTCTGTCCAGATATCTTTTCTTCATTTATAATTTTTTTATGTTTGCTCATCCTTTTCACAACATTTCTTAAGTACATGGCTTAACCAGTTAGTCAGAGGAAGTTAAATTACACTGAACAAAACGATCTGTATAATTTAAGTGAATTTGAAGTGAATGAACTACATAATATTGTGTCTGAATCCATGCTTTCTAAATATCAAGTATAAGTTGATATTTGATACAAATGATCTATTTTATTTTTTTAAACAAAGAGTAAATATTTGTCCCTCGAAGTATGTTTTCAGTAGTGCACACAGACATACTTTTTGCCCGCTCGAAGATCAGAGGAGAGTCAACCCCTCCGTAACCTCATCACCATCAGCATGACACCAGAACTCCTTGGCACTCCTCTTATCTGGTTGGCACAAGACAAACGCTGGCACTCTCTCCCTGTTTTTCTTTTCCCCTTTTGCTGCCTTTCCCACTTTCTTGGCAGTATGACATTCCCATTCTATTTCACTCTCTCTCTCTCTCACACACACACACACACACACACACACACACACACACAGAGAGAGACACACAGATACACAGAGTCCCCCCCCCCTCTTCTCTGTCTGTACAGTTCACTTTGGCCGTGGAGTGGCTCTTCCACTTGGCTCTTCTTGTCTGGCTGACTGACATGCAGCTCTTGGCTACGCTGTATGTGTGTGTTTACTCAACAATAACTGAGAGCAGGGTTGGGTGGGGTGGGGGGAGAGTGGGGGGGGAGGAGGGAGGGGGGCTCCACAACAGCTCCTACTCTCTTCAGGGACACAATGGAGACACAATGATAAATGCTTATACAGGCTGTTGGTAATGCTTTTTCAGTATTTAATTTGAGTAACAGGCATCTTTAATGATTTCAGCTGATGTAGAAATACTTAGTACTTTAAGTTATGAATTCATGATTCATGATTATGGGAAGAATATTTTGTCCAGTTTTGGCGTTCTCAATATCAGTCTTAATATGCTTCTGTGGCTCCGCGTCTGTTCTCTTGCCCAGCAGGTCCTGATGTTATGCTGCAAAAGCACTGGACCATCAGCTCCACTGAGACATTTGTATTAACTTATCATTCTTTTATTAATAGAATATTATCACATGTGTTTTTTTTCTCTAAAGTGATTCTTGGCAACTCCAACATGCATTTTTTTCTGTTTCTTTCTCTTTAGTCATGCTTTCAACAAGCACACATGTATGTCTGGGTTGTGCGTGTGTGTGTATATATATGTCTATATATATATATATGTACACATGTATATTGTGTGATTTGCTTGTCAGGGCTCAGGTCTGATTTGTGGTTCATCTTTATGGTTTAGTAACTCTGGAAGTTGTTATGTTGGTGTAACATACAGACAGAAGAGTATCTGACCTTTTTATTTATTTGTAATTGCAATCAGTAGCTATAGAAACCGTAATCCTGTTGTAGCTTGAAGTTGAGGAATTCTGTCTTTTGAAGATTAGTTCCTCTAAATGGGTTTTACTTTTAAGCTGCCAGGTGAACAAGCCGACTTGTTAAAGTAATAACAACAAGATTGTGAATGTCTAAGCCGTTGTTTAATTCCATTGTTTTCAGCAGGAGACTCTAAGTCAAGACGTTTCTTGAGCATTATTTGAGGCCACAAACTGTGCTGTGGTCATTCAAGACTCTTGTAGATTATCACCCCATCAAAATCTTTTCTTTTTTTTTTTCGAAAAAATATATATAGATTATGCTGTCTCATCTAAAAGGCAGTTTGATTTTTTTTTTTGTGATGCAGCTCTTGAATGTTGTGAAATCTGCTCACTACGAATCTTGAACCTATTGTTCATTTCACATGAAAAACATCAAGCTTTCTTTGTCTTCCTCACATCAGAGGAGTTTGTTTATTGTGAGTACTGACTGAATGTTGTGTAATATGTTTTTTTCTGCTCCATTGAAAGTTTGGAAGAAATTTGGCCAGCTTATGTTGTGTGTTTCAAATTGTGTTGTTTTACTATTACTGCTTTGTATTATTATTCACTATTACAGTGAAGTGGTAGACAGCAAACAAGGGGAGAGTGATGGGTGTGACATGCAACAAGGGTCCCTGCTTGGAGTCAAACCAGGGACCTTTCAGTTATGTGTCATGCCCAGTAACCATTCGGCGACTGGGGCACTCCGGTATCAGTGTTTTTTACTGACATGTGTGCTTGATAAGCCTTTGTTAGGTGGTACTGTAATGTAATTTAGTTGCATTAAATCAGGGCATGTGTGGCTTCGTTGTAATTAACTTGAAATTGAACTGTAAATTATACACTTCTGCACTACAACCATTGATCAAAGTACTATTTGCTAAGCCGTCATGGGCCATAATTTTGGAAGAGTTGTTGTTTTTCCCATCCACTCATCCATGCTACATGTGGGAATGCCTTTGATGAAAAGCACCATTTGTACAACTTCAGTAACTTTGCGTGCACAGAAAGCCAAAATGGAAGGAAAATTACGCATTTTTAGATGTAGTTCGCTTGGTGTGGACAATGTTTTTCAAATGTATCCATGTAAGTGTGGACATAGCCTTAGCATTATTGTTTAACCAAAGGCTTTGGGACATTGTTCTCTAAGCAAACCTCCTATTAACCAGCAGCCAATGTTTACCCAGCCACTTCATTCACACACAAAAGACTCAAGAGGGGCTGACCTGAACTGGTGGCTTGGTCTTGTTGTCCAGGGGATCTGAAACTTTCACATTAGGAAGACAAGTATTACCTTTAACTAGCCAGCGTAGAAGCAATGTTGCTCTAATTTGCTAGCATGATTGCTGAAAACACCATAAATAAAACAGTGACTTAGCACAGATAGAAAAAAGTCACAAAAGGCCATATGAAATTTGACTTAAATGGAAATTCTAATCCTGTGTTGACCACATTGACCAAGGAATCTGGAGTTAAAGGTCCCACTGGCTGTAATTCTGAAGTACCGTTCGTTAAGTGCCCATCTAGCAAACCACTACTGGCGAGCCATCTGTACAATTCAGTGCCAACCAGGAAAGCCTTGCCCCTGTGTGGCATCAGTAGTGGTCAAGTATCGTCTCATCAATCAGACTTGGTGATAGGGAACTGGAAAAGTGTTTGAATGATCAAGTCAGTCTCTCAGTCAGAGTTGCATTTCTCAAAATTCAAGTTTTAAGATTATAAAGATCACCCACTTCTTGGTTCTTGTTCCAGAAACTGTGGTCGGGAATATGAAAGTCTGCAGATTATGGCGTGCTCAACACTCAAGAGTTTTGGCAAACCCTCAAAGCTTTCCTCACAGTCTTGCGGGAAAGCTGTTACCATACCCACATAGTCATTGGTAGCCTCTTAAAACCATTTTGGCTTGATGGCCTCACCATACAGCAGCTTCTTTTAAAGGTGTTATTAGAGTTATTGACTTCCGTGCTTGTAGCCTAATTATCCAGATTGCGGGGGCAGGTTTGAGAAGGAAACAAGTGAGTGAGAAGAATAGCAGGATGCACGGACACAGTCGGTCGTTTTGCACTGCTGACCGTCCAGATGCGTTAACCAGAGGCTCGTAGAATCTTTGAGGGATTCCTGTCTTTGATGTCTAGGCGCATGTGGGTTTTTTGTGGTGAAATCTGCAGGAATGGTAATGGAAGGGTATGGAATAGTCATAGGGCAGGAATCTGTCTTTGTGTTATTGTGACAAAATTTATGCTATCTTCCCCACTTCTGTCTCCTTCTCAATCAGTAAGAGAGTTTAACTCATGTAGGGAAACTCTGTTTTTAACTTGGAGCAAGCGGAAAGGAATCTCGTCAACTGGGACGCTCCCGACCAGGAATTCATACATTTATCCCTGTGGGATGCTGAATGCCACTCTTACCCTTTGCTGAATCTCTCTCTCTCTCTGAGGCAGAAAAAAAAACAACAAAAAAAAAAAACCGATGGGGAGTGTTGAGGGGAAAATTGAGTTAAAGCAGCCCCCCCTGTTTTTCATATTTCCACTTTGAACAGTTATTTAATTTCCCGGTAGATGTTTATCAAAGCTGACACTGACTTGGAACCTGAGTTTAAGTTAACTTACTGGTGCGGTTGTGTCCTGCATGCCAACAGTCGTCTCACACCTCACTCTTGTTTTCCTGTCTCCCTATATATCTGTCTCTGTCTTTCCCCCCCGACTCTCTCCCCGCGCCCCTCCCTCTCTCTCAGAAAGCATTGATTTCAACAGGGCAGGAAATGAAACTGCATTGCCCTGCGACTCCCAGCAGGAGAGGGGGGACCAGGGGAGGGAAAGAGGAAGAGGTTCATTGAGTAAAAAAAAAAAAAAAAAAAAAAAAAGTGCGGTACTAGTTTTTTAAAAAGGGGATGAAAAGATTGATAGTCTGAGGATGTGACTGAAGATCGAGAAGGGCCTGGCTCAGCTAAGAGAAAGCTGAGAGGGCTAAGAACGATACTGAGACGAAAAAATATTTTCATAGAGGCGTTTGACCGACAGCAGGCTTAAATTAACTCTCAGCCGGCGATATCAATCAAAAATCTGAAACATTCGACTCACTCAAAGAACGCACGACAGAAACCTAGAGAGAAATAAACAGCCACCGAGCGACAGTGAAGAAATGGGGGCTCTTACTCGTCGAGGACCGGTGGCCCCCTCTATCTTTGACAACTCCTGACCTTCATCCCTCTATCAGAAGTCAATGATCTTCTCCTCAGAGGGGCCTGTATAAGAGGCTTAGGCCCGCGTGATCCCACTGCCTGTTTGCTTAACCTCTGCGTGGCTGCCTTAGCAGTGCTAAGCTTTGCCCACAAGAGCTCATTACCTCTCAGCCCTCCGTCTCTCTTACTTTTTCATCCAGCCGTCGTAGCAACCGAAACACGGATTTAAGAGCCTTTGATTACACACAGTATTAAGCCCTTCATCCTAAAATATGATGTGCGCTGTGAAAAATACGCCCGCTCTTAAAATATGAAAGTAAACCTCATGTCATGTCAACACTCGCGCTTGCAAAATAGTGACATTTTGAGGATTAAATCTGGAAAAATGTTGAGGAATACATGCAGGGCAACATTATTTTTTAACTGCAGAAGAAAACAGTTTGCCAACATTTCACTGTCCCACAGAAATCTTTAAAGGAACATAAAACCTGTCATGTTGTTAGAAGTATGATTGGAGCAAAGGAGAGATGGCTCAGCTTCAGCATCTGTCGAGACATTTAGCCACAGTCCCGCTGCACTTAAATAGTATTTATTGAGCTTTTCATCGAGATGAACAACTGTTTATACTTTTGCATGCATTGTGTAATGATGTTTTGCAACAAGGCAGAGGCCTGTCTCTGTCTATGCTGTATATAATACAGACGAAGGGTCCCGTTCGGGGTAGGACATTTTTTCTTTACCACGGCTTTTTTTTTTTTGCCCTCATGAAAAATGTTTCGGGGCATTTTGGATCATTTCCAGGGCGATTTTTTTTTTTTTTTCAAATGATGGGAAATACTTTAGTTCTGTGTTGCATGACAGACCATTATTCAGTGTCTCTCATTAAAAAAAAAGTGAAGAAAGCAGCTGAACTTATAATGCAAGAACATTTCATGGGTAAAAATACTCACACTGAGTTATAATCCGAGTTACACATTAAAACCGTTTGAGTGTTTTTACCCATTCGATGCAGATTTTATTTTCAAAAGTATAAACAGTGTTACATAACATAGTCACAGTTCACCATCTCATGGCATGTAATGTACTGCACACTATGGTTTAAAATAACATGCGCTATGACAGCATTGGTAGCTTTTTTTAGGCGCAGGGTAGACCGGGAGAGGGTCAGCGACTGTCTACTCTCATATCCAACTGATGGTGACTCAGCCGGATGTGTGACATGTTTGCGAATTAAAAATTGCCCCATGTTGGTAACATTACCGTTAGTAGCTGTCGCAGCTGCCTCAGAACCTGGCAGTGCTGGAGCAGAAGGAACACATTTTGAATACAGAGAAAAATCTGGACACGCTTTTGTGTAACCAGAGTAAAAATGTCTTTCTTAAGAATTTGAGGTGAAGTAGGATGAGCTGAAAATCAAGCTAACCAGGGCAGACAAGCTAGCTCTGACCATAGGCTGCTGGACATCACAACTTTTCTTACAGGTAAACCGGTTAGTTACTGGTTAATGGGCGTCTGTCGAAAGCAAAATAAACCAAAACTGACATCCCTCCCTAGTTTGAACCACTGTCAGCTCGCTGCAGGGTCTTGTGGTAGAGTTTGGCACACGGAGAGTTTATCTAAGCTTTTTCACTTTCACTCCCTCACTTTTTACGTCTGCATCTCCATCATCCCTGGAAACTCTGTCCAAAGCAGAGGGTTTGTTATGAAAATTTAGTGCTTATATTCCAGCTATTCCAGGTATATCCTGGAGCATGTTCCTTTCTGGCTCACAGTTATTGTTACTTCTTTAACTGCCTGTGTGTCCAGGACCTGACAGCAGTGACCTGTTGTCCCTGACTGCCCTTCCTTTGCACCCCAGGCTTTGTTAGTCCATTAACTCTTTAATTTAAACCTGATTTGGCCAGCTGGCTATCTTAACCTCTGCTCATGATGGTCCTCAGCGGGAGTCCTTTGTCTGGTTATTTGTTTGTGTGTTGATGTGTACCTCCAACAATTTGTTTCCTCTCTCCGACATTAACACATTTCCAAGTATTGAGCTACTTTACAGTAGCTGAAAATAGCTGCTATAACAATTCATGCTCTTCCATTGACTTGCTGTGTGATCAGCCTTTGTGACTGAAAAAGAAACCATCTAGCATCCTAATGCACCTTTTATGGCCAGTTTTGTTTGTTGTGGTAAACTTTTTCTAATTAAAAATGTGGAAATGCTTGTTAGGAGTGGGAAAAGATGAAAATGAAAAATGTTGCTGTGAATTTATGGATTAATATTTGGAGATATTGGTAGGCTTTGTGGTCCAGAGTGTTTGTTTTAGCACTGCTGCAAAATAAGGCTGATTCAAGAGAAAAACATGAATATAAGTTGACAAACCAGTGTCTCATATGGTCACTTCCAAAAACAGCCTCTTGATAATTTCGTGGAGAAATCGGCTCTTTGGTTTCTGTGTTTTGATAGTGAGTTGTCTGAAACTTGCTTTAAATGAAGATATTCTAGGTGCATTGCTATGAGATAAGCATTTGAGATAAAGGGTATGAAAACAGTCACATTATATTTTTAGACACTGCCTCAGTTTTAACTGTAGATTTGTGAGGTTATTTAAGGAAGGAACAATTACCTGCTGCCCCTCTTGTTTAATTGGCGCAAATAACCCATTGCTAATGAGCGTACTGTAAGCCTGTAAATGTGTTTTAGGAGGTCAAACACTATTGCTAAATGAGTTACATCACTCATTTACACAAAGTGCCTCCAGAAATGTGACGCTATGTATTTTTTTGAAGTCGGTTATACATGGGTTTCCTTGACTCAACAGTAATAAAACTTAAAGAAAAACAGGAATTCAGAGGGTCCCAGACAATAGTACATAAGTCTTTTACTGCTGGTTACGTAGCAGATAACGGGCGGCGTGTTTACCCTCGGCCTGTGCTTACACATTAATGCAGTCAGAGTCTGATTGGTGGTATGCGTTTGCAAATGTGCACGCCCCATGTCCCAGTGTTGGTGGTCTTGGAACGCCACCAAGATCACCCGGCTGCTCTGTAATGTGAAAGCAATTAGCAGCCAGTGGTTTTACACAGTGCCGATATGTGTGGAATAACAAAGGGGAATGTAGGTCAGCGGTGAGCCATAGGTACACGGTGTGGCCTTCACTTTTTCTTTAATGCTGAACTCCACATGCGTCATTATCTCCACCATTGAGGTTTTTAGGTATTTTAGGAACTTTACCTACATATTTGTAGGTCTAATGTGTTTTTTTCTACTTGATAAGCCATTCTAGTTAACACATTTGAAAGAGCTGTATGCAGCAACATGGTTTGATGTCATACTGCCCATAACCGCTAGCAATAAAATCCTAAAATACATCGCACATCAAAATACTAAATAAGAACCATACTGCAACACAAATGCAACAGAAATGTGTTTTTTAACCTCTCCAGCTTCTAAGAGATGATTTTTGGAATTCTTGTTATGGTTCATAGGTGAACGTCTGACGTAAATGGGTTTGTAGCAAGTTTAAATCCAGATTTATTCAGCTCTCCGCAGGCCTCTTTGATGTCTTCACCCTCCGTTTACTTCATCTGACATTCATTTTAATGAGACGGACATTCCCCCTGATAGAGATCTGCCTCCGACTTATGCCGGAGTACAGTAAATCGGTGCCACACACATATTCGCATCGGGTTAGATTGAGTTCCCTCTGAGTGTGAGATTTTTTTTGTTTTTTTTTGTTTTGTGTGCGTATGTTTACAGTGAGCGAGCAGTGTTCGTGCCCTCTGTCACATCTGGCAGCCTGTGGTTTTTTTTTTTTCATGAACTGCTAAATGAGGGGAAAAATACTCCCAGCTGTCTTCAGGAAAACTCACCTGGTGTCAAGCCGCCAAAGTTCCCTCGTTTTATCTGACACACTCTTTTGTGTTGCCCACATCTCTCCCTCGCTCGCATTGTTCTCAACAAAACATGTCGACATATACGCACATCTTCGCATAAATGGTCTTTAAACTGCATGCTGTGTTTGCATTTTTCCCCTCACTCCTTTACAACACCTTTAGACTCTAGACCTCAGAGTTTAGACTTTAGAATATGCCATTAGTTTTTTAAGACCAACAAAGGATGCACAAGCAGGAAAACGGCCCACGTGACTTGGCGCGAAACATGAATTCTAGAAAAATATACTCTGTAGTAAAATATTCTGTACTTCTGTCCCAGCGTAACCTCAGAAGTCAGATTAAGACAAGACAAGGACAGTTTGGCAGGCTTACATGCATAGCGGGATCAACCACAGCCTCTTCATATGGTAAAGTCATTTTCACCTCGGCCGCTGTGGGAAGAGCAGGCCAGAAGCAACATCCACCCCTCCCACACCTCACCTCAAACCCCTAGCCGGCATATTTCGGCTATCTGAAGGGAGCTGAGCTGGGAGATATCAGGTCTGAGAGCTGAAAAGCAGCTTTTGTCTCAAGCGACCCTCCAAGACCTCTGCCTGCCCGCTCTATCAGCAAATCATAAATTATACGGCACAACTAGAAACACAGGAGCGCACAACACGAGGGGAAAAAAAAAGAGGAGGGGAAGAAAAGGGAGGGAAAAATCAACAAGATGAAAGACTTGAAATGCAAAGTAAACAAAGCAGAATCATTGCTAGCTATAGATCAAACACCAACTGCTATATATAAATCTATGCAACTTTTACATTGTAGATTAACAACGACCTTGACTAATGCGATAAGTCTTCGATGGGGTTAGCTTGTATGTTGGAGAGGGAGCGGCAGAATGAGAGAGAGAGAGAGAGAGAGGGTTACAAGTTGTTCTAACGCTTATCTCATGTTGAATTTAACATCTCTATCTTAGTTACATACGTCCAAACTGTGTAAATCAAGTATGTCTGTGCACTTTATTCTGAGGGGAGAATTTAGAAAAGTCTCTCTTCCGGTATTCAGCCGTGATACGTTATCAATTTTCTGTCTTCAGCCTGGACCGTAACATTTAGCGCTGGCATCCAGAAACGGGAGGCTCCGTCAGCTGCTATCTGCACTCTTCAGCCTCTCTGTCGACTCGCTAAAAAAGTTTTCACCAGCGGCCAAAGACATCCCTTTCTCTTTTCTTACTTTCATGTCATATTATTGAATTCCTACTCTTTTCATTGGCTTGACTTCCTCCTTTCACAGGATTGCCTGTTTGGCACTACCTTTTTTTCGTGTCATTTAATTTCTCATCTTGTCCTTCTCTTGCCCAGACAGGAAGAAAGCTATCTTAGCCGGGGAGTAATTTTAGACACCACGTCTATCAAAGCGAGGCTCACAACTGAGATTTAGTAGGCTTACCGCCTCTCGCTCTTAACCCGTCATTTCAGGATTTCCAGGATTCACACCAGTTGGGTACTGCATAAACAAGGAAATGGTGCTACAGCAGACACACAGCTACTGTTACAAGGAGAGCTAAACAAGATTTAGACTACACTGTAATCCTGCCGAGTGTATTTACATGTACACTGATATCCTACTTAAAGTATTGTTGTAAAGCTCAAGTATTCAGGTTTTTGACGCCAATATGCCAAACAGTAACTGTGATGTTATTATTAAACCCAAATGTAAGACTTCCTGGCTTTATTGACTTCACTGTTTGTAAAAAGTCATTTTCCATCATCCTGGTAATATTATTTTTGTTTAAGAGCATAATTACGTTTATGTGATATGATGATGGTATCCTGGAAACTGATATAATGAAGGTCTTAAGTGCTAAACTCTAAACTCATTCATTGAGCACATGGATCATTCTTATGACTAAAATCCTTGTGCAGACAATTGAAATTGAAATGTCACGACTGAGTTTACCTTCTGCTGTGTCAATAATGATATGGTTGTACGATAATGCAACTTCCTAGATGCTGCTTGTGCACAAAAGCTTGACCCTCCGCCCAGCATTGTTCTGATGTTATTCCCCCCCTCTCTTACTCAAAGGTCATAAATCTGCCGCAGTCCACTGCTCTAAATTAAATTTTCTCCCTGTTGCACTGCCTGTTAGGAGTTTAAAGTGAATCATCCACAAGTAGCATAGATCATCATAAGTCATCACGGTGGTGTACTGCAGTGAATAGGAAAGCCCCTTTTTAACCATAGGGCCTGCGTTCAAGAGCGTGTGTTGGTGAACACCCACACCCTTCAAATGTCTCTTAACAATACAGAGAATGCCTACCGACCCTTGGAGAGCTCTACATTAGCTGACCCCGCGCTGTAATGTCCCTGAAGAGTGGGGAAAATGAAAAGAAAATGTCCCTACTGGGATCTATAAAGTAGCCCATGCAAATCAGTACACTTCCTCAAAATCTGACTCTGCCTAGTCCCAGCAGTGTCACTGGACCACCAAGCTTTCAGCCAGACCTGCCCTTTGACTAGCCTCCATAAACCAGAGTTGAGCAGAAGCAGTGACTCTGGAGTGGATATCTTGAGACCAGGTGTTAATCAACTAGTTACAGGACAAACGTCTTAAAGCCCTGTATGTTATTCTTAACCTCTGTCTTGCTTTCATACATTTGTCTCTCATTTCTGTTGCTCAGCGCCTCCATTGACATTTTCCATCACTTATTTTTGATCTACTCTCTATAAACATGTCCATGTTTAAACATAGCTTTGACCTAAGTTTCACTTGTTTTGGTAAATACTGTGGAATTCGATTAAGTTGTTACCTCAGTTTGGCTTAGAATAATAAAGCTTTACAGTAAGGTGAACTATTAAGGATTTGTCAGGAGTCAAAAGGCCAAGAGACACAGGCAGGTATTGTGTCGTTTTAAAAAAGGAAACTGATTACACTTACAAACACTAGTGGTCATAATTGTTGTCTGAAATGTCTGCATTATCTCGTTTCTCTAAAGAGCTGTCAGGTGACCACATTTAACTGCTGTTAGAGTGACCGATACACTGTGTTTGTAGGATAAAACAGTTCTGATTTGTCTTGATTCGGCATCTGTGCTTTGAGCAGTTATGTCAGTTATTTACAGGTCCCAGGCCCCCACTTATTCTTGTCTACATGGCTGCTTTTTTGTCTGAGTGTTTGTGAATTTGGTGTTTCTAGGGGAAGAAGTCAAGACATTCACAGAACATTGAAAGCAGCTGGACCGCCAGTCGGGCAATGATGCATTTACACATTGAAAGTGGAGAAGCTGTCTGTATGTTAGTGTCTATTTTTTTTTAACGCTGTGTTTAATAAAACACCTTTGGGAGAGCTACTGTATAGCAGACAGTGAGAGCTAGTGACCCCTCCAGCCACCCATGGGTTTGTGTATATGGATATATGTCCCACAGAGGCTTATGTACAGCACATCCGCTAGCTGAAATAAGAACAGAAACAGTGGGATAGGATTGTCAGACTGGCTCTGCAAATATGGGCTAATGGTGATGTTTCCAGCTCTATTTTTAGTCACCATCCATGAATGGAAAGAAAAAAGGAGAGGCCAGCAAAGGGTAAAAAGGGGGCAAATGGAAAAGGGGCAGGGGCCAGACAAGAGAGGGAATAAGAGAGGGAGAGATGGTTATTGGTAATCATTTAAATATGGTTTTGTAACATCTGCTTGTGATGATTTGCTGTCAGTCACTGTAAGTCATACGGCGCACCAGTAGATAAAGTAAGCGGGGTCAACAAGAGGGGGTTAGTTGAAGAGGAGAAGGAGAATGAGTGAGAGGAAAAGAATGAGTGAATGACGGAGGGAGAACGAGCAAACAAGAGAGAGGGGAGAGCAAGTGGGGGGCGAGGGGGCAAATCTTTTATGAGGCATGGAAAACGGGGTGAAAGGAGGAGAGAGGGGGGAGTCGATGCCTGTGGTGGGTCTGAATAGATGGACCCCATGTCCTCTTTAATGTCAAATGAATACCTCTTGACCTAACACAGGCCTTTAATTGGTATAACCACCAGTTGGATGGAGTGCTAAGTTTGTTGTGTTGTGTGTAAGTGAGAAAATACACACACACGTTCTGTGATCACTTTAAAATGATTAAAGTTTGAGATCAGTGTTGGAGAGCGTGTGCATCATCTATGAATGTAAATGCATGTGTACATTCGTGTTTATGCCTGGTAGTGCACATTCAATGAGTCATTTATGTTCATATGATCTAAAAGAGCATAACTATGGCTGTCTGGTTAGCTGTTTTGCTTAATTTGAAGTTTATTAACATATTTTTATATATATATGTTAAAATTGCATGAGAATACGACAGTTTTGAAAGTGTAATGGTGGTATTGTGATGAATGCACATGTTGCCATTGTTTCCTTCTTTAAAACTGCACTTAACCATTTCTGACTTTCCCACTGAAATCCAATTTTTGCCCCACCAAGTTCTAAGAAAAAAGCACCTGGGCTCTCTGCCATTTTGTGCAGTGCAGGTTTCGTACACACCTGTCTCAGCTTGTGCCCCACGAGAGAGCCATTGGGAGACAACAATCCAGACGTGTAAACCAAAACAATATGTTCAAAGCTGCTAGAAGCTATAAAAGCCTCAGAGTTGGATGTTGATCCTCAGTAGGATTGGTAGTAATAGAAATTCTTTCTCATTACAAGGAGTCATTTTGAATCAGCGTTATTATTAATAATACCACTTACTAGAGCTATGGTCAATGGCTGACTGGGTGGCTGGCCTAGTGAGGCCCCAGCTCTGGCTATGGGGCCCTCCCATGTTTGGGAATAGAGGGAGCCCAGGGCCCGTGAGCCTGTAGGATACTCGGTGCATGAATGATGGGGTAGGAGGGGTGGCGGGGTAGACAGAGAGGAGATGGCTGAAAGAGGCAGCTCAAGCAGAAAGAGAGGGAGAGGGGTTAAGTGGAGGCAGGTGTTCCATGACAAACCTTACAACCCCCCACCTTTCCTTTACTTGAGTTCCCTCCTCCAGCACTGGTCCGCTGAGAGTACAGCAAACCAGCCCAAGAACAGACACTTGTTAGTCATTTCCCTCTTTCTCTGTTACCTTCTTTTGTTAGCCTTTATCCATCCATCTTATCCATCCGATCTAATCTAACCTACCAAATTGCACCCTTTTCCTTTCATCCCAGATTTCTTTCCACAGTCTCCTCTGTGTGCTTTCCCCATTGCTGCAGGACCACCTGGCTTTGTGGTTTGAAATCGTATAAAACTCCTGTTGCTTTAAGTAGATGGACAGTTTTCCCACTGCTCCACTCTGCCTGACCCAGCTGGCAAATTAATTTAGTTACGATTGACGTAGAAATTGTGTTCTCTCATCGTGTTCCAGAGGTTATTAAACTCCCGACTCAAGACTAGAGCGGAATAGTACACAAATCCAGTTTTGATTGCTGGAAAAACAGGGAGCGCATGATTGATGTCATTTGGTAATTTTGTTAAATGAAATTAAAGCCAGTCTGCGATTATACATTTTGCCCTTTCAAATGTAATGTAGTTAGCATCCCTTCCAATGGCTTTCTTTTTTTGGCACGTAACTATCACATTTTTGTAGGTTAAAATGCGGCGTCCATGCTGTGATTCTTGATAAAGACGCCCTTTTTTGGTTTTCTAAAGCAGCCTCACTCCATTTGTCACACACAATATCTTCAACTCCACTGATTGGATTTTGAGGATATGTTGTAGTATGATGTGTGCTGTGTTGCCCCTTTTTGCCATTTTAAAAATTACACTGATTGACCTAAGTGGGCACTAAAAGGTTTGGTTAACTCATGCATTGCTGATTTGCTGATTGGAAACCTCTGGGAATCATTTTTGTTTCATTTAATTACATTTTTTAAAAATACACAAAACGTATGCATCATTTATTGTGTTTCCATATACTGTAATCACAGTGTGACATATTATATATAGTCCCAAAGGCTCTCTAAATGAATAATTGCAAGTTAAGTCTTACTAAAATCCATCTTAGCTTGAAATGAAAATGTTTGAGTGTATAGACATTACTGAGTGACGGCCCAATGTAGGAATTGTAGTATTGTTATGGTAAAAAGTCTTTGGACAGATGATTCATGAGTGATTCTTAATAGCCGACACCATAGCTTTCATTTGACCCCTTTGCCTTTGACTCACAAAGCCTCTATTGTGTGATTGATATGTGTGCACATTTAATGTAACATGGAATGCTTGGAAGTTGTTATGACTGACAAGTGCGTATCTTCTGGTCTGCCAAAATATATAGAGAGTGTGTGTGTCTGTGTCTGTGTCTGTGCAGAGAGAAAAGGTGATGTTTTAGTCCATGAACACAGTTGGTTCTAGTCCTACAGTGACTGGTTCTCTGGTTCTTGTTGTGTCTTTCAGCAACTTCAGACAGCAGTCACTTTCGGTCAAACATCTGGAAGAAAGACACATGGCTGTTGTTCTTTTGTCTGAATGTCTGAATCACCACTTATCATCACACACATGCATGTCTGCACACACACTCTCTGTCACACTTAAGCCATCAAGCATCCAACAGCAACCCTCACCCACAACCCACTTCTGGTATGTTTTCACTGAGAGCTTCTTTACCAAGATGAATAAATTTGAGAGTTCCTCTTGTCTGTTTTTCAGTCTCATCTTGTCTCATCCCCTCTCCTACAACCTCTCACTCTCCACCTGCTTTTTCTTTCCATATACTTCTCTGAAGGTCGGCATTAGTTTTTTTTCAGTGTGTTACACCAACACACTCACTCACACACACACACACACACAAACACAGAGTGAAGCACTTAAGCAGCCAGGGTTGTCGGAGGCTCCAGACCCCTCCAGAAGAGAGCAGCAGTGATAGACACAAATGGATGAGGGCCAGACCCAGAATAGTAACAACCGCAATAAGTCACTACACTGGTACTGATTAAAGACTTAAACAATGCAGAGTTTCCCTCTAGTCAACAAGCACAGCCTACTACCAGCACATACTGTATTATTGTTTGTGTATTACTCTATGTGTGAGGTGTTTCTGATGGAGGTTTTATCTCGGTTGTTGTGTAGCTTTGATTTTTTTTCTTAAAAGTCAGTTCCAATAAGCAGTTAAATGTCAGAATCAACCAATCTGATATTGATTGTTGTTTACTTCCTGTTCTTAAACATTTCTCCCAGAAAGGAAACTATGGGTAAGTGGCCTTTGTCTTCATAATGAATTCTTATCAACCTACACATCTCTACTGTTGTACATAATCTTATTTCACACTTTCTTTTTTGTATCAGAGAAGTAAAGCTTCCTGATGCAGTGTATATTGGCTCTTTCTCTCTCTCTCTCTCTCTCTCTCTCTCTCTCTCTCTCACACACACACACACACACATACACTCACACACTCAGGACAATATGTCTATCTATTCAAATTCAAGTCACACAGCGATAACAAGGTCGCCACTTCATGGCTGCCCCACTACCTTAACTGGTGTCCATTTCTGATAAAGAGTCAGACCTTGCTGATATGTTATCACTGACAGGAAGAGAGGCAACATGCCAGACAGCAGTAATTACAAAAGGGAATGGAGGGGGAGGGAGAGTTTGTTACAAATCCATGTATGCATTAATAGTCTTGCTATATATATATTCTTAATTGTACTTTGTTGTTAAAGTTTGTTGCAGGATTAATGTGAGGTGGTAGGTGTGTTCGCTTCCCTCACAATACTTTCCACCCTCTATGCTAGAAACTATTCATTGTGTGGTGTTTCTGGCTAAGCGAGCCAAAGAGATGTCTTTATCCCGGAGATATATCAAACTGAATAAAGAGCTGGGATATTCATCAATGTCCAGGCCCAAGACAAAGAAGTACATTCCCTCTAGACCTGCTCAGGCTGTATTAGGGCTCTGTGTTTGCCAAGATGTCAGGGTGACTTAAATTTTTTCACCCAGCTTAGCTGAGTGAGCAACATACTCAAATAATATCCATATCATGGGCTGTGATAGACTCAAGATTGTAGTGATTGCAGGATTGTTATTTTGCTTAGATTTGTCTCTTCCTGGTCTGAAAGATTGAGAAACAGTTTATTCTCTGAACGTTTCTGAATGTTCTAGCTAGGTGAACAGCAAATGCCTTTGATCTTAATATCTTCAATACTAATGATTTTCTTTATCATAGTAATCTTGTGTGTCCAAAAAGGCTCAAAAAGTCCTCCCTATGATATTGTCAGCTTACACTGATTCAATACATAGTGATATTGAAGAATTTGCTGAAATTACCGTAATATTTAATTTTGTCTGTATCGCTCAGCCTTTGTTTCGTCCATCCAGTGATCCAGGAGGTATGTTAAGAAAGAGATATGGGATGATTGGGGAAGAGAGAAGAAAAAAATGGCAAATGGAGATGTAGGGGCCACCAGTGACCCTTCACCTTCCGACATGCATTAGGACATGTTTGTTGACATGAACTTGATAAGAGGTTGTGATGAAAAATGGGGCCATTTTTGGTCTGACGTTCCCTCCCAAGTGTGTGGAATTCAGTCTTGAACCCTGAGTGAATGCGTTTTATTTCTGTACACTGGTGTAAATTTGACACTCTGGTCTCGCGTATCCACCATTACTATAATAATGTTGCATAAAAGGGGAGAGTGTGACAGAGAGGGGAAGTCATGTTTAACGGATTGAAAGACGGACACATAAGAGCGAGAGTGTGCATTTGATCGTGATAGAGATGGAGAGAGAGAAAGGGAGCGGGAGGGCAGGAGGTTATGTGATTGCTCCGGTCAGCTCTCAGAAATGACTTTTCCATGACTCCAGGTATGTGATCCTGGCTGAGCCCGGGGATATCCTCTGTTTATGCTCAGGCAAAGACCCGAAGATTAGGCGGCCTGGTATTCGCCTGATTAAAATGACCTTCTTGTGTAAACTAAGCTGGCGGGTTGGGAGCAGTGCGCACACACACGGGACCTTTTGGGACCTGGACCAATTGCATGAACAATTCTGTCTGTGTAATTAACACACAGACACACACGAGAGCGATGCGTGTTCATACTGCAGTGAAGCCACATCACCGTGGAGATTAAGAGGTAAAGCCCCTTTGGAAGAATCAGTGGTGCTAATAAAACTATTATCCACTCTAGTATTAAACGGACAACGCAAGGAGCCAACTGCGAGAGACATGAGCACATTTATTCAGGACAGTCTGCTGAATAGATGTTTGTGTATCCTCTATAGTGTGTGTGTGTGTTTGTGTGTGTGTGTTTGCAGTTGTTAAAGCCAGGTGAAAGGATTAAGCAGTGATAGGTCAAGGCCCAAGGCCAGTACACTCATTTGTATGAGATACTCCATCAATCATCTGTCTCCTCCTCATGTCTGCACGTTATCAGGTTGCCTGTTTTCTTCACCATTTTCTAACATTCCCATTTTGCTACAGTATGTGTGTATCTTACTTTTTTTTTTTTTTATCATATCTCTCTCGCTCTCTCCCTGTTGTCTTCTCTATGACAGTTTTATGTGCTGAAGTCAAGTAGCGTGAATACACAGATTTCAGCCTCGATTATGAAATAAAACTGAAAACTACCATCTTCCTGCTTTCCAGCACAACATGTGCTTTTTAGTTTTGTGTGTGTGAGCATGTGTGTTTGCATGCAGAACCTAACTCTATCCTATGGCTGGTATATCATTGCTGACAGCTGTCACATTGTTATAATACAGCCTCTTCCTTTGGAGCAGATGGTTCTTATACCTGTGGTCTCCTGTTCCCCCTTGCGGCTGTAAATCCTTGCTAGTCTCCATCTCTCTAACTCTTAGTATGTACCTGTAGCATGATACCCCCTTACTGCAATATAGCATGCTGTGGAAGAAACCTATGGGCTATTATTGAGAATATGTGACTCCTTAAAGTATTCCAGCATACAGAAATCTTTATTTTCCAGATCGGAAGAGTGTGTAGCCGCTTAAAATTACAATAACAGTAACATTTCAAAGTGATTACAGTAGCTAGATCATACAGATATCATCATCAATACATCACTATACTATGCATGTGAAAACCAGATGTACCTAATAAACAGTAACAGTTTTCTTAACTCTTTCTCTGACTTACAATGACCTTAAACATTACAGTTTGGCTAAATCGGTCCCTTGCCAAGGGGAAAAAAGAAAACATTTGACAATCAGACTTGACTACTACTCCCATATTATTTCATTTTACTTACTTGCCTTTGTACAAAGAACCCTAAAAATAGGTTTAACTGACCTGAACTGATTTCGTGTCACCCTTTTTGACATTAACACTGAAATACTACCTGTGGCTGATGGTTTTCAAAGGCCTATAGTGAGTTGAAACTTGGCAAAAGAAGGAACTTGTAGTCTGAACTAGGATTACAACTGATGATTATTTTATCTGTTGATTACTTTCTCAATGAATTGATTTAGTTGTTTGGTCTATAAAATGTCAGAAAATGGTGAACCATGTCGATCACAGTTTTCCCAAAGCCCAAGATGATATCCTCAGATGTCTTGTTCTGTCCCAACCAGCAGTCCACAGCACAAAGATATTCAGTTTACTGTCATAGAAGATGAAAGAAACCAGAAAATATTCACATCTGAGAATCTGGAAACGATTAATCAATTATCAAAACAGTCAGATTAGATGAATTTAATAGTTGACATCTAATAGATTATTGACTAATCCTTGCAGCTGTCGCCTCAACGTAGCTTCCAAGTGAAACATCAGTATCAAGAATTAAAGCTACAGGGTTTGCACAACTGCAACAATATGCGCGTGTGCCCCACCCTAAGTCTAGCTCCCCCCTTTTATTCTGATCATGTATCAGTTATCTTACCCCCGTACAAAAACCTCACAACAGGTAGTCGGGAGTGCAAAACTGACTCCAGATCAAAGTCAGCGCAAGGGCACCCCCGACCTCGAGGCCCGCATTGAGCAGCTCTGCAGCCTCTGTAGACATGACCCTGTCTAAATGTTAGAAGAGTTGAGTATATTTGGCAGTAAAGATCCACCAACCACTTTGATCAGTAACCCACCAGTGTTTTTAAAGTTCATATGGAATCAATATGTACTTTAATTTTTGAAAACTTAAGATGAAATTGGTTACATTTTGGGGGGGGGGAGAAAAAAAAGAAAAGAAAAAAAACCTGTTGCCAGTTTATGGAACAGTTGGCTTTCAGGGTTGGACGCAGGGCTGCAGAGGACACTGGGAGGAGTGGGAATGTCAAGACAAAGACTACCAGTAGAGAAGGAATGCTGGTGTCCTGCTGAGCTAATCCTAGCTGGAAGAAAGGAGAAAATGTGGAAAGCGAGGGAGAGAGGGAGGAGACGAAAGGATGGCAAAGGAAGGTCCCAGGGTTTGGGCAGAAATGGAAAGGGTTGCTTGAGAAAAATCCTCTTCCCATTCACTAGTTTCCCTCTAACTTTCACCTGCTTTCTCTCTATGGCTTTAGGGTGTTCTCTTTTTCGCTGGTGGTCCAACTGGTCTCTGTTCAGTTATCGAGGCATTTGGAGTTAATGAGACAGCTGGACTATTTGAGAGGTGAAGTCCTTTAGATCAGCTTTTCTCAGTCTGCATGGCCCAATGCTCACTTGTCTTTTTAGTCCTGAGGGGAGTGAGTAATGCCGTTTTCACCCTCAAGGGCCATTTATATTGAAACAAACACGTACCTCGGCCTGTTTTGTTTCTAAATGGATGGGTGATTTTAGATTAGATCAGAATTTTTCAGAAAGTAAAATAAATACGAGTTCTCTGCGGTATTTAGTAGATTATGCAGAGAATCTTAAATCATTTCCATGTCTTAGAGCCATCTGTATCTTGAATATTTGTCCCGGACAGAAGCGGCTTCTTTTTCTTCCTCGCTGGGAAATCTTTGAATGTTTGTACGTCTTACATATGGACATGTAAAACTTTTATAAATCTGTTGTGTAGACAGTTATTGTGCTGTGTTTATCAGTGTGCGTGAGCATTTATGTTTTCAATCATGAGTATGAGAAGAGAGACAGAGAGAGTCTGAGCTTTTTGATTTAAAGCAGATCTTCAAAGCCTCCGTATGAATGCTGGAGAGGGCTGCGGCATCAGATTGACCCCCCAGATAGGAACCAGACCACTGGGAGCTAAGGGAACAAGGACTTACATAGACTTAAAATGAGTAGAAAACACATTTTTGAGTGAAGCGAACATGTTGAGAAGGTGATTTCTTAAATAGAAGGTATCTTAAGAAGAAGCAGTGTCTCTTGCTGACATTTGTGTCTCATAGATCTGTCTGTTTTTATGCCTTGCGCTAAAATGAATATCAGATATCAAAACTCGATGCGCCTTTTTCTCACACTTACCACGAAAGATGGCAATGTCATGATACATCTAGCCATTCCACTTCTAGGAGAAGCCAGCGTGTTGCCTCACTGGCTGAATCCAAACCATTTCCTGTCCAGCTTCCTGCGCCAGGCCTCCTGGTTTTGTCCTGTCTGGTCCAAGCTTGAAGCAATTACAAGCGGCTCAGGGGAAATCACCTCCCTCCACTATATGCTCTGGCTCATTTTTCACAACACCGCCGACTCTTTTAAAGTGTTGACAGAGACATTAAACACGAAAGGCCCGTGTCACTGACGGTTTTTGGGATAGAAGGCGCGTTTGAAAATGGCTGAAAGAAAAATCTGATAGATTCCTTAAAGAGGAGAACATGAAGAAATTCAATTTGGGTGAAAGTTTTGGCGACGTTTGCTTTTAACAAGAATTTTAGTCTTTGAAAGAGGAAAACTGTAAAATAATGTTGAGACAGGAAAAGTTGTTTTTGGCCAATGCATCCTTTAAACATTTTAACAACAAGACATTATGTCATGTTTCTTTCAGCATGCTTTTTTTTTTTTTTTTTACTGAATTTACTTGAATTTATTTATTTTTTAATCATATCTCATACTTTTGTCTGCAAGTTGAGAAGTTCGAAAGGATAAAGCGAGAAGAGAAAGGAGAGAAACGTGATTCATGGACAGCTGAATGATTGTTATAGTGACTGCCACTTCTCACTCCTCGCAACCCATCTCACACAAAACAGAGGTCAGCATTTCCTTTTCCCTGCTGCCTCTGCTTTTCTTCCTTCTTTTATCTGCCTGTCTTGTTTTATTTCTGCCTTTCTTACAATTTCCTTCTCTGCTTTCTGGCTCTGGAAATGAATCTTACTCAAATCCAGAAGGCCAGATGATTTAAAGCCATCTCCTCACTTTAGGCCAAAAGCTTGTCTCAAGTCTTGTTCTCTATTACCTGGCAGGAAAATGAGAGTGTAGCGGTCATTATTGCCAGGATTTGAAAAGATAGTGCAGTTGGTCGTCTGCAACGCTTCGCCGTCTGGTTTGTTTGTGCTCAGGCCGCATCTCTATGGAGACACAGGAAAGAAGAAATCAATGAATTCCTCGAAGAAGAAGAAGGAAACGTAATATCAGCGGAGAGGTGAAAAGGAGGTGGAGGAGGAGGAGGAGGAAGGGAGTTGTTAGAGGTTGGGAAAGGCTGATGAGACACGGATTTCATTAGAGGTTCCCTGTGTCAGTGGTCCTCCTCCAGGAGAGAGGGCATTGTTCTGCTCTCTGCCCCCGACTCGGAGCTCCTGCCATGGGCAAGGCTTGTTACGGAGACAGCCTCCTGTAGAGGAGGCTGGACAAGGGTTATCAAAGGACAAAGGAGCCTTTTGGTGTGCTGACAGGCGGACAGGTCAGACGCCTCAGTGTGTGTGTGTGTGTGTGAGAGAGAGAGAGAGAGAGAGAGAGAGAGAGGGTGTGTGTGTGTGTGTGTTTCTTTAGTCCACAGTGATGTGCGTTTGCGCTCGGACACAGGAATCCCTCTCTCGCGTGTTTTTACGTGTTGGTTCACAGCAGTTGGGTCTGTGTGAATAGAAGACTGTTGATGGATAGCAGGCTGATTGGCTCCCAGGAGACAGACATCCTGTGTGTGTGTGTGTGTGTCATGATGGACTAGTGATCAGAGCTGTGGTGTGATAAGAGTGACAGTAGGAAATGTTAGAGCAAACCTTTGTTTACTCTCCTTGCAGCCTACAGTAAACACAGCTAAAAATCCCACATCTGCTGACATGATTGTTGTAGGACTTCACCCTGTACACAGTCGCCTAACTATTTCCCTGTTAAAGAGAGAACAGAGGAGCAACTGTAACCTGTCAATGTCAATACAATGTGTAATAAAAGAGGATTATAATAAATGTCTTCAGGAGCAGTGCACCCTGTATGGGACTCCTTAGGGTGTCTAGGTTATTTAATTAGCTTAAAAAGACAGTAGTGACTTATCAGCAGGGCGGATCAGTAACTGCACAGTGTTTTCTCTGCAGGTCATGATCCTACTAGTGGGGCGTTTCAGAGGGAAGATTTCAACCCATCAAATAGACTCATTTGGCGGTAAATGTCCCCAAATAATAAACCTGATTGATTCATGAATCTACAGGCCCAATGAAAGCCGCTTGCAAGTATTTACTTACAACTAAAAGGTACTTCTAGGTACCGAACCTCAATATTATTGGTTCCAACCACGATAGAAGAGTGTTGAAAAGTTCCTAACATTGGTTAGATTTGTAATCCTCTTCACTTTTCCCTTTTTAGACACATTTTAGTTTATTTTATTTGGGTTAAGTTCTCGTACAGCTGCTTGTGTTGATAAAAACATCACATTTGGGTAACTTAACTGAAGGGTTTTATGAAAAAATTATGTTCATATTGCTAAAAATAAAGCATCAAAACAGTAGCATTTTAGCATGTTAGTATACGTACTGAAACTCAGGCTTTGTATGTATGGGACTGTAAAAAAAGAATCATTATTATAAGGTCAGAGTTGAGTAAAACAATTTCAGTTTTATATTTTAAAGATACAGTATAACCGCTATGAATCATGTTGTTAGTTTCAAGTTTTCATTCATCAACAACACCTCGGTTCACATCTCTCATGAAATCCGAAGTGAGACTTGGGTTCTGAAGGAAACCATATCATTTGAAGAACCACTGAGGTAGTGTACAGTATCCTTATCACCATCTCTCATCTTTCTGCCATCCACCGAGTTTCGAAGAGCTTGGCTTGTCATATAAAGGCTTCAGTCTTGTGAGATTAGTTATTAAAACCAACAGGGAACATTCCACTTTCACAGGCTTCTCTTTCTCCTTCTGTCTCCTCCTCTGCCAACACACACACACACACACATCCACCCCCCCCCACCCCCCAAATCTTTCTCAGCATTACTTTTCCTGTATTCTGTCTATAAATTTCAGCTCCGCTTCATCTCTGTTCTCCTTTTTCTTTTCAGAAAGCGAAGACACATGTTCATATTTTTACCTGCGGGGAAAAATGGGACTGTCTCGCGTCTCAGCGGGGCAACATGTACGCCGTCACTTAAAGTGTGATGAATTAGTTTACTAGTTATGTATGTCTCTCTTCTCCTCGTCTTCCCTCCGTCCCGCCGCAGTTTGAATCCCACCGCTATCTGGGTCAGCTGTACTGACCCGGCCAAGCTCAGACACATTCCAGGAAATGAAGTGACTTTTAGTAATCTCATTTGTTTTTAATTATATGAAAGCAATAACTTTTAATTGATTTGCGGCTTGTGTAAACAGTGAGATAGTTTTTTCCTGCATAGCTCATTTCGGAGTGCACCCTTTTTCCTGCTGCTGTGTGGTGCGGTATGTGCTTCCAAATAAAAAGTGCGTTCTTGCATTTATGTATAGTGTGGTCATTAGTAAATCAGTAAAGATTATGTAATAGTTGGCGAGTAGACAGTCTGAATTGGCAGATAATTGTCCTGCTTAATCTTTGATATGGATTTAATTATATTACATTCATGTGTTCCACATTTCTATTGCATCACTGTCCCTTTGTTCTGCTGTTTTTTAAATGTTACGCAAGGTATTTAAGCTTTAGTCTTGGTAGGATCCTAACTTTTGTGTTCCTAAATAGAAATATAGAAACGTCGATGAGAACAATCTTCTGTCAAATGTATGTTTTAGAACATCAAACTTTTTTTTTTTTTTTTTCCAAGATAAAATAAGATCATCTTTTGACAGCATGTGACAGTAATGGGATTATAAAATGACGATGGTGGGTCAATACATGATATGACTGCCACACTGTATGCGCTTTAATCCACAAAGCCTTCGTTTGCCGCGGAGCTGTTTATCAAAGCCTCCGTGCTTCCAGCGGTGGCAGCCTTCAGCACTGGATGCAGGGGCACCTTGATGCATTTGGTATGTTATTGAGGGAGACATGCGGTGTAACACCCCTACCCCTACCGCCACTGCGTGTGTGTGTGTGTGTGTGTGTGTGCTTATGTGTATTTGTATTAAAAGGCCGAGAAACCTCCCTGCCATATTTCATGCTCGCTGCTGTGAAATGGAGCCGTTGCTCGGTGTCTGCTCAGTCAGATTCAGCACATTTGAATGAGTTTGCATATATTCTGCTTCTTTCCATACTTTTTGTAAAACATACTTTTATTTAAACATTGCCACAGTATATGCTTTCTCTAATCGGGGTCGGATAAATCTATTTATTTTCCCACAGAGACGAACAGGTTTCTCTTGATTCTGACTTTTTTTTTCTTTTTTCCTTGTTTATCCAACTTTCTTTCATCAGCTATTCCTTCCATCTTTTACACATTATTGGATTATAGTTTATAAGTTATTCATTATTTATGAATGAGTAAATCAATCAACCGTGAAGGAAATAACTGGAACGCACTTGGTGTTGATAATATTGTGGACTTTAAGGAACAAAAATATCATAAAACATCTTTTGGTTCATTTGCTGCTGGACTTATTGCTATTTAAGGGTTAGTTCCAAGTCTTGTGAAGCTGACTTTAGTTTTTCTACCACTATTAGTTGCTAAATTTAAACTTCTCAAGGACTTGCAATGTGCTCAAACTCTTCTTTTAAAAGCAACCTCAAAAAGTTCTTTTATTCTGTTGCTTTTGCATTATTATTATTGCTTTTTTTTAGGAATTGAATTGTCCCGTGTCTGTTTCCTTTTTGTGAGCAATGTTGTTAATGTAGCATGCATTTCTTTGATTCAAAGTGTACGAAACATGCTGTGCCTTGTTACC
Source organism: Thunnus albacares (assembly GCF_914725855.1). Taxonomy (NCBI): domain Eukaryota; kingdom Metazoa; phylum Chordata; class Actinopteri; order Scombriformes; family Scombridae; genus Thunnus; species Thunnus albacares. The sequence goes on from NC_058114.1 coordinate 10,126,829, forward strand.
AGCATGGTGGATTACCCTCTGGAATACCCACAATGCAGCACGCCTCGGCATTAAATCCAATGCCCTATTGGTTTGCATCATCCTTGACTCTGATTAATCATGGTGCAGAGATGTGGACAGGCACCATGGCTGCTGTTTGGTTCCTTAGACAGCTTTTTTTTTTTTCCCCTGTCAGTGGTGGATTGAAAGAAAAAAAAAAAAAAAAATCAAAGCTAGCCACGGGTGTATTTGGAGGTTGCGGGTTTGTTTAGGAGCGCTGTATGTTTGCAGATGTTTAGTTGGAGGGTGAACGCCTGTCATGGTGTGTGCTGAACCCAAAGGAGAGGTTAAAATATTTCCTGTAGTGTATTTACTGTATGTTGTTTTCTCAACCCTGAGTGAATAATATATACTGACCCAGCGAGGGATACGCTCATTTTTAAAGTCACAAATAACATGTGTACGCTCGAGGCAACATCAGTGATCTCTAATATTAAAATGTTCTTTTCTTAACAGAAAAAATACACAAACTTACTAGTGACAGCTCGATGTCTGTGATATCATGTGATTTTCCTCCGGGGACAAAAGGCTCAGAGAAGAAGCTATTATTCTGAGAATGAATGTAACAAAAAAAGGACCACCCATAGTCTCCTAATAAACACACACTGTCTATCTTAGCCGCTCTTGTGGGACCAATGCAAAGGATTTTCTCTTTATATACATACTCACTTCTGCCGTGGCGTTGATTTACACAAGTGTCTGATAAGGAAAGTGATGTCCCCTTGTGTACACACACAGACACATGCAGTATGTCTGTTCACACATGCATAATAAGTGAAACCCAAATACAATATCATACACTCAAACATAAAATCCTATATAAACACTTTTTTTTCCCCCCATGTTTGTCAATCAGCTAACTGCTGATTCATAGAGACCGCTTGACTCATCTAGTGTGGGCAGAATGAGCGCCAAGTATTGTAGCATGACCCTACACGCACACATTAGACTTCTGGATCGCGATGCATTTCAGCTGCAAAGCGTTCAACCATCACTGATTTTTTTCCCTAGAATTTCAAAAACAACAGGCTGTTTTCTTTCAGGGTGGGCCGTGATTGGCTAGCCCCGTCGCTGCAAAGCAATGCAGAAAAAAAAACCCAAAACCAAACAAAACAAGTCAAATAGTTTGAGCATCACAAAACTATTCTGCGTTCTGTGTGTGTGTGCACCTGTGTGTGTGTGTGTGTGTGTGTGTGTGTTTTTGATGGAAATAAACAAGACTTTTTAAAATTTGTCAAACGTGTTTTAGCCGCAAATGTCCGCGCATAGCATGAGGCGGGTCAGACGGACTTCTCTGCATTTGATTGGCTGAGCTGAAGTTTCTGTTATTTTAAATGAAATGAATAAAATGTAAGAAGTTTTTACATTTTAATGCTGCAGCACACAGTGGGAAGTGAGGAATAGGAGTTTTTTATCTTAATTTCACATACAGATAAACATTTACATGACCCTACAGTCAGTATTACGAAATGTGCCAGAGAAATATGTCCTCCTCCTGCTGCTTTTTAGCACCTCATTCATAAACTGAAATGGTTTATTTACCCCCTCTCCCATTTATCTGTCACTGATAAATATCCCAGATTTTTTTTTTTTTTTGTTGTTTGTTCTGCTTCATTCTCTCCTTTTCCCCTCTTGTTTCCATGGCTCTAGTGGTTGGAGATTGGTGCTGTTAGCGGTTCAAGTGGACCTGTCATATCACGCTGAGGGGCAAACAAACACAGCACAGCAACATGTGGACTGCACATGAACGTCACGTTATAATACCTTATTATGTTTCTCCTTGCTTTCAGTTTCTCTCGTTCGGTCTCCCTCTCACCCACTTGCCCTCTTCTTCGACTTTGTTCCAGGTCTCTTTGAGGGTGTTTTTCAAAACAGGCGTTATTGACATTGAAGCCCTAATCAAATGCAGGCATCTCTTGCTAACTGAAACCATGAAGGAAGGGCGGGAGGGAGAGAAAAAAGGCAGGGGCTTGGCTACGGCATGAAAAGGCATAAAAATATTTTCAACACAAGCTGGTCAAGTGTATTCCAAATCCATTGCTGTTTTCAATTGAAGAGGCGTTATATTTGTGTTTTTAAAAGGAAGTTATTCTCTCCATCATGCTGAACATTTGTTGGGACCCGCAGACAGTGAAATGACAACCACGATTGCAGTGAGAACGAGTAGTAAAATATTTTTTCAGTAACAGAATCTTTTTGCGGGTGTTGCAAACACGGCTAAATGTTTTATAATGATTTTTCCTTTTGTGTTTAAAAAGTATTGGCATCGACTGCTTGTTGCGACTTTAACCACTGTCCTACTTTTTTTTTTTTTTTCCGGTCTTTTCTAAATGCCTGTACCTTTTTGGGAAGTTTGTTCAAAGCATTGGATGCTAATCAATATTTAACATGTTCTCCCTGTCAAATTTTCCCCCCACTGAAGTGTAAGATGCATGTTTTTGTTGGTCGGATTTCAGCTTTCTATATAAATGGGGATTTTGTTGCAGTCTGTCACAAAAACTCATAAAAGTATCTTGAGAATGAGCTTTCAATTCAATGGACAAATATTCCATATAACATCTATGGTAATAAATAATGGTCCACAGTCTTAAAATAAACTAGATAAAGCGTCAGTGTTTTTCCCTGCAGCTGTTTGGCAGTGAGTTAGCCTAAAGATGGGTGACTATTTACAGTTGTGACAATCTCATGTCAGGTTTAATTGAGACTTCAGTGAATTTGTGAGGGCCCTGTTGCTTCTTGGCTAAGATATTCGGCCCCCAGCAGTTTCTGCAAGTCCCATCTGTATTACATATGCTTGATATTTGGAAGAAGTCTTGTCAATTGTGTCACTACGTGTAATTAAATCTCAGCAGGGTCTGTCACCGGTTTTAAAATTAGTTTCCAACCCCGGTTAAAGGGTCAAATTAAGTCAAGTTTAACTTTCCTCTAGTTTGGATTTCTCACTCACAAACATTTAGTTTGGACTAATAAGCAAGTGGGGAAAACGCTTGATTTATGTGCCGGGTGAGACGGAGAGAGACACGTCTGAAGCAAAACATACATGAAGCATGTGTCTTCATAAACAGATTGCATCCTGTAATGTGTGTCTCCTCTTCCAGGGTGCCTACTGTGCTGGCGTCAAATGATCTTGGATTACAGAATTGTGTTAGATTTTAAAAAACGTAATAGTGGGTGTTTTGAGTCTTCAGACTGTGAAGTAGCCCAGTCCTGAGACATTTCTCTGAGGTTGGTAGACACGCCAAACTGTAGATTTAATCTAAGCTCTCTCTGTTTGGTTTCACATCGTCTCACAGTTTATTGACATTGCTGTGCATGCCTTATACAGCGCAGTGTACCGCTGCTCAGACACACACAGACACACACTCACTGCTGTTTTTGTTGGACTCTAGAGTCTGAGACCTGCAGTGTGTCACTGCAACCATGGGCTGAGAGAGAGAGACCAGGTGCATTGTGTCCCTGTATGTTTGTGTGGGGGAGAGAGAGAGAGAGAGAGAGAGATAGGCCTGACCTTGTGTGTGTGTGTGTGTGTGTGTGTGTGTGTGTGTGTGTGTGTGTGTGTGATTTCCCATATTCCCAGTCCTGTCTCGGTCAGAGAGCATACTGAGGTCTCCCATACAGACCCATCATTCTTTAACTCGCTTATTGGCCAGAACTTGTAGAAAATAAGACCAGTATTAATTTACCATCTCACTATTCTGTTTTATTTCACTGTCAGCTTAGTCATGGAAGTGCACAGACACACACACACACACACACACACACACATTGTCTCAGACACAGACGTCTACATGCTGTGCAGAGCAAAGGGTATTGCAGGACATTAGTCAGTGAAGAGGAGTATGTTTTTATTATGCGTCATCAGATCAAATACAAGGAAAATTAAAAGATTGGGAAGAAGGAATGTGACATCGGTCATAAGCTGGATTTGAAATCCACAGAGCGTGAACACATGGGAAGCACCTTAGTCTGCTCAATTTAAACGAAGCCCCAACCTTTACAGGGGAAAGCAGCCTCGCTCACATAAACCACACATGACCACATTTACAAGCCACTTCAAAATGGTTCACATTCTCCGTGAATTAGACGTTGTGCTTTTTACTAGTCTTACAAGCAGTTGTTTTTAGACAGTCCGTCCCCCCCTCCCCCTCCCCTCCTCTTTTTGGTTAAGAATTGCCCCCCAGCGTTGAGGTTATCACTGTAAGGGTATGTAGTAGAAGTGAAAGTATGTTTTAGAAACCACACGAACACAAATTCCACTTGAATGCATTCACAAACTGTGATTAAAAAACACAACTCCTGTCCAAAAGTGCACTTTTACTTTCCAAGCTTTGGTGAAGACAGTAATGAGTGTGAGTAAGTGTGCTGTAGCTCTGCTGTGAGCTAAATGACAGGGTGCAGCGCTGGCTGACAGCGGGCTGTTTGATAGATAGGTTGTTAATGAGAGGAGAGCAGGACTAGTGCTGGGGAACGAACCTTTAATACCATGCTCACATGAGACCAGAGCTTCAGGAGGCCACTCCTGCCTATGGGAACCCCAGTACAACACAACATGGCACAGCATAGCACAATGTAATAGAACAAATCTGGTATTTTGTCATACAGTAGGCAGAGCTTTTTAAAATAATATATAAAAATGTACTTTATTACTTATTTGAATATTTATGTAAAATTTACTGTTTGCATGAAGCACATTGATCCATATTAGAGGCATTTTTTCTTTGTTAATTTCCCTTATTAGATATTTAAAAATTACAAAGAAAGTAAAGAGGTTACAAAAATATCTTTAAGCTGTCATACAGTTCGGATATAGGTTTTTCAAAAGAGCCAACGAGAATATATCAGCAAAATGTCCCAACATATATCCATTGAGCTAAACACAGGATGTAATGTAACAATTCTATGGGCTATTTTTGGAGAGGCATGTGTGTGGAAACCAGTCAGGGTTAAGAGAGGTTGTGTCAGACCAGATACAGTAAGTGGACACGTGTTATTACAGAGTGTTTGAATAAATTCATGATTCATGGAAAGTGTGCAGCTACAAAAATACAGTTGATTGAATAGGATACGGAGGGGTTTTTTTGTCTGTTAAGCGATGATGTGCTTAACTTTGGGAAAGCCTCTTGAAGTTGTGCTTAAAGTTTTGTTTTAGAGTGACTACCGAGGTACATGGCGAGCTATCTACACAACACAGTAATCATTCTGCTGTTGGCACTGATGAGCAGGTTACAGCATCGCTACAGAGTCCACGCATGTAGTGCACATAGCCACAGTAGCTACGCTGTAGCCAATATGCGGCTCCTCAAAAATGTTGCTATTCATCAGGGCTATGGTTGCTATAGAGATACCACATGGAGAAGACCGCATGAACTGTGATTGGCCAGCTTGTGTTTTTCTCTTACAAGTTTCTGATGCCGGTGGAGATTGTTGAGAGTGAAATCAACATGAGCAAGTTCAAACAAGGCTCAGTAATCTGTTTTTCAGTAACTCATCTAGTAAAGCCATCGCTACTGAAAACCCCACAACGATCAACACGCTCCGACACAATGAATAAAACAATGTCCGTAAATTAAAGTGGGGAATACAATTAAAGCACAATATGCTCTGATCATGTACGATACATCCGTCTGATGCTCCAACAAAGAACTATAAACCAAAACCAGAACTCCCTTAAAACATGTCAAGTATAAATCCAGCTATACTAATTTACAGAACACATTAAAGATTAAAAGAAGGATCTTAGCTGAAACACATGCAGAATCCCCATTATTTAACCAGTTCACACGCATCATAAAGAGAGCCAGGGATAGTCTGCACAAATTTGGCCACATTCGATCATATTAAACACTAAGTGCCTCAACAGACTGACAGCTCTCTTTTTAAAAGTGTATAGGCGGAGGATTGTATTAAATGTTGTTTCTGAAACTATGGGTTGGGGAGCCCACACTTGGCCACAGGCCTACCTGTTTTGGGTCCCCTTTCTCACATGATACATAGAGAAATATGCTTTCATGGTTCTGGACCAAAGGCCAAGAGACTAAGTGTCTCCTCTTGGTCTCAATCTGAAAAAATTTTACAGCCCTCATATTAAAGGATAAAACAGTGTTTTAGCATGGTGAGAACCTGGCTCGGACTCAACGGTACTAACCACACTTTGATAGAACTGCTCATTCTTTCTGTCAAACACTGTATATGGACTAAATTCACAAGAATTGTATGAAAAGATAGGACATGGGAAAGACTACCTTTCATTCAAAAAAAACAAACTTTTAAGATAAAACCTAATCATGTATTGAATTTGGATTATTTTTTGAGTCTCATCTCATTATAATCAAACAGTTTCTGAAGAGTTGCAGTCTTATGAGTCACAATGTGTCAGTGATCTCACCGCCACACCACTAAAAAAATCTTAAATGCTATTTTCTTTAGCCAGAACTTTTCTTAATAATTCAGTTCCAGTTCCAGAAAATGTCTACTCCAATACAGTAGACACATACTATCTGTTTCTAATTCTGCCCTACCTGTACCATCTGTCTTTTTTCCTGTTTCTTTTACGAAACCAGCGAGACCACTTGGTTGCCCTCACAGCCCACTAATTCACCCCTCGGCTCACTTTTCCAGTTCCCCAATAAATAGCATTAAAAAGACCTTTGGCAAGGTTTTCTGGAACTAGTCCCTCTCGTTGTATTATATGAAATCGTAAAATGTCGAGCCTTGATCAGTTTTGTGTTTTCATCTGTGCAATGGAAAAAAAAATACAGTCCAAAATACAGTCTCAATGGTCTTAATGGGTTCCATATCTCTGTTTTTATGGGAGTTGCAGAGCAGGGCACTGAACAACACTGATGTTCAACACAGAACAGCGGAAGCCCGTGGGAGCACAGGACAGTCGTCTGTATGTATTCATGGTGACTGTGGTGGCAGCGTTGACAGGGGTGTCATAAGTCCTGCTGCCTTTTGGAGGCCTCCTGACTGTTGGTCACAAACACGTTCAACGTCCAACCCCATAAAGTGTGCAGAACCCACTATCTGTCAGCGAAAATGTCTATTAAAAGGCAGTCCAAATTATTAGTGTGCTGCAGAAATCTCATGTTGGAAAATACAGGATTAAACTAGAGAAATCAGCCCAATTTGCACAGGACTAGTGTTACCTTGGGGCCTCTAGTAATTTGAAAGAATTGCAGAGGTCGTCTGTGATCTTAATCCTGTGCGAATCTGCCATGTCCATAATTTGTGAGGTAAAAATTTCAGCACAAATTACCTGCCATACTTTGCCAAACACAGAGGTCATGTGATAATATTAGTCCCATGCGAATAGGGCTATAGTCAATAATTTCCTGGAAAGAAAAGTGAAAAATAATATATTGGCCTGCTGTGGTTAGTAATCAAGCCATATCTTTATTAGATCCCATGGCGATGGTGAACTACTGGTAAATATCTTAGGTCCAATAAGAAAATAAATACATTTGAATTAAATCGTCTTTCATTTTCTTTTAAAACATACACACATCATGAATGGCGTTTTACCCCCCTGCTGACACCTTCAGTGATACATTGAAGGTACAAGATAAACTTGCATTGACAGACAGCTAAAGTAGGGGCAAGGCAAACGGAGGATATTTGTCTTCTCATTTTGTGGCCTGGACCTTGTATTTGCATGTCATTACTGACCCTACACTCCACAGAGTGTTCATTCATGCCCGCTGTCCCTCTCTGCGCTGCACTGTTTCTTCCCCATACCACTACCTTCCTTTAAGCCCGACTCTGAAAACCGCCAGGCCCAAAGGCAATTAGCTTTTTAAGTTATCCACTTGTTTTCCATCGGAATAGATTATGACAATTTCCTGGCTTAAATCACTGGAGACAAGCTATTAAATTGGATTTATAGAAATCTGGTAGGCTGGTTAAATAGGTCAAGGGCAGAAGTAGCAGTCACTGGACAGGGATGATATTCAAAACACTCGTGCATCAGTACGATGTTGACAGATGAGATTTTAAGTTGTACATATCCCGGTTTTCTAGTGAAATTGCTTTGCCAGACCGGAGTCAGTTCCGTCGACCATGGCCTCGGTCCATCAACTCTCCTTCTCTTTTTCGTCCGCTATGTTTGTGTCCCTCTTTGACTCCGGTCTCCCTCTCTCCGTTGACGTTGTATGTGACAGCTGTCATTAATGGGTCTAAATCTGGCAACGGGCTGGGCTCTCCTAGCAAATGGCCATTGGCAGAGAGAACGAGAAGAGTATCTAGTTAGCATGTCAGATTCAAAGTGCTGAAAACAGGCTGGCATAGAAATAGTGCCGTATATGAAATCCAAAACCCCCGCATACAAATACAAATAGGCTGAACACACACTTTCTCACGGTCACACACACATATCAGGTGGTCGGCAGCACTTGGAGATTGAGTTTGTTTGTGGGTTGGTGGAAAGAGAGTGTGAAGCGTGTGTGTGTGTGTGTGTGTGTGTGTGCACGCTCAAGCTTGCATGCTGACTTGCATCATGTGTGACCCGCATTCCTCAATAGCTGGCTCACACACACGCAACGCCATTTAGCAGAGTTGGGGTTAGCACACACGCATTGCTTAAGCACTTTATGATGCACATGAGTTAAACTGGCATCTGAAGAACTACATGAGAATATAATAAAGATACCCATGGGGGTTTCGATGTATTTGGCACTGCTTCCGTAATGTGTGTCGTGTGGCAAGGGCACACCCATGGGACATCAAATGCCTCAGATTATCGAGGTCTAAGAAATTGGAGGGGGGGGGGGGGTAGTTGTGACAGATGCCTTATGCATGTTCTAAACTATTTGTGTGCTTGAACAGTAAACAGAGGAGAGTGTCTGTATTGTTTTGGTAATCAACCAGGTGCGCCCTGAGGAGAGAAGTATGGGAATAAGTAGCCTGGTTGTTCAGCATGATGTCAGAGGAACAGTGTGGCCTCTGGGTGCTGAATGATGAGAGGGAGAAGAAATGCAAGAGAATAATGTGCTTTCAGTTTCATTACATAGAATAAGTTGTTTTATATGTTGTCTAATAGTTAAAAGAAGAATAATTAAAACTCTAAATCATAATATTGAAAGAGGAGCAGCTTGCAGGGTGTGTATTTATCAATAAAATTGATTCTGATTAAAAATTCGGAGATTGTTTTGGACAGCTGAGGTTACAAGGGTGAAGGTTTGATGGCATTTTATCGAATCTGAATACACTATTGAATCTGCTTATCGAATTTGAACCACTTGACACATGACATCCTTTGATGCACTGGGACACATCATCAGTGACGTAACCAGGGGTCACTGAGTGTTTCGTGTCTTTCAACATCAGACACTTTCACCCGGGTGACCCCCACCGGGGTTGATTCAAGCCCTGGCTTGTGTCCCAGTAGCACTTATACTTCACGCTTGTTCCATTTCATCCATAACCATCTAGAAGATCTTTCCATTGCCTCAGTGGCACTACTGATGGCCTTGTTAAATCCCTACATATACAACCTATGCATGTTTAGCTTTAGCAAACATAATAAAGAACTTATTTCACTAACTTGGAATCCAATCCAACAAGGAATCGGCCATCATATCTCAACCCTACTGACAACAAAGTTGTTAAAGTAATCAAGGATGCATATTTTTGAATCTGAATGTTTTTCTTTTGCCAAATGCAATACAAACAGAAGGAATTTGATCCTTAGATACAGCGTTACACAACACTGCCGCACACAATGATGCTTTTACAAGACCTCACATGACACGGTTAGAAGGACAGTGTGGTGCAAAACAGAACTGAATACATTCATAATCAGCGCATACTTGAGAGGAAAGAATGATGCATTCAGTTTGACTGTCTTGCCACCATTTTTTTCTGACCTTGTCTTTGTATTTTCTATCATCAATAGCTATAAAGTTGAAACAGGCAGCCAGCCACTGCTTGGCCCCGCCAGGTCACGGGCCAGTAGTGCTCAGGGACTAATGAGCTTTCAGTCACCCACCCCAGGGTCACTACAGCAATCAATTAGAGTTCTCAACAAGCCAACCTGAGCCGGTGCTGGCCAATTAGAGAGCCTCGTACATACACAGCTGCACACATGGAACATTCCACGGGCAGGTGGCAAGAGGGGGACTGTGTGCCGAACACACCGTGTCTCGGTCAAGGCCAGCTGGGGCGAGGGGGAGTTACTGGGTGAGTGTGTTGGGGCTCAGTGTTAAGTCGGAAGTATGGGTAAATGGCCACAGTGTCTCCCCCCCCCCCCCCCCCCCCCCCCCCCCCCTCGGTCCCTTTACCCACTGCTACAGTGTGCTTTAAGCTTTGTGTCCACGTCAGCAGTTTCTGAAACTGTGGCTGTAGATGTTCTTAGTAGCTGTTATAGTGTGTGAACTATACCAGAATAAAATAGGCAAGCTTTAGGGGTATTTTCACAATAACCTTTAGTATAATCCCAAAGTAATATTGTGGTTTGTCTGAAAAACTAACCTTTTGTGATGCATCAACCTATCAGCCTGTATTATGCACAACATACCTCACATTGAATTGACTTGAGTTACAATCCTTGACATTTTCACAAAATCAAACCCCATTTTTGATACTATTTATGGTCGCCATTGTTCTGCCATAGCCATTCAGTGTACTAACATCTAGCAGTTATCTCTATAAAGTAGTTTAGTGGATTCAGATTACCAACCAACCCTCCAAGCATGGAGGATTCACAAGAAAATGATGCATGCATGTAATCCAACGCAATTTTATCTCATTGATACCAGTCTCAGTGTTTACTGTTCCTGTCTTTGCACTCTGCCACAGCAGTATTATTATTATTATTGTACTACCAATGCAAACATTCTTCTACCGCTGTGTCACATTAAAAGTGTTTGCCAGGCAAAACTGTGAAGCAGTCACAGAAAACACAATGTGTTTGTCACCAAGGTTAGCACTGACCGATCATTCATCAAAAATGCATCTTCAAAGCGGGCGAACTGTCATTTTCAGCATTTTTTTCCATCAGCTGATTATTTTAAATTTTTGCAAGGGAGTAATAGAACAAGAAGGAGGAGACACTGAGCTGTTAAACGGGGTGGATGAAATCAACCAAAATCTAAATAAAGATATGTTTTCAGATTCCTCTCATTAACAGTAAATGTAACAATAAATAAAGTTTTTAAACCTTTCTTATTTTGGCTGACTCCTATTACGTTTGTCCTTCCAGCTAGTTGGGATTTACATGTACACATTTGGCTGAAATTGCTAAATGCTAAAGAGAGTCCAGTAAAAAGTCCTGACAATTTTAAATTTATTCATGTTATCATCTGGTGACCTACCTTTTTAAATACCAAGCTTTTATTGGTTAAAAAAAAAAACCAAGACTGTACTTATTTATTGCTTTGCTGGAAAGTCAATTATGACTTTTAAAAATGACTTTATGGAAGGTGAGGGTCTATGCTTTTCCAAGTCTGTACCTTTGAAGCATGATCTCCTATAGGAGGATGTGGTATCTTGTAAATGTTTATTAAAGATGTGGGATCAAGTAATATTGGCAGTGTGATTTAATGCAATGCAAAACTGAAGACGTCAGTGCCAAGTTGAGCCAAAAGAGAAAATCAAAATGGAAAGAAGCCTAGGTTGATTATTTAGCCATATTCAGAAAAAGATGTCTGGAAAAATAGACAGTAATTGTGGAATGAATAGAATCACAGAAAAGATAAATGAAGTGAAACGTATTAAATCCGCACCCACCCACCCACACACACACACACACACACACATGCACATTACAATACATCTAAGTCCTCACTGTCATCCAAGAACTATCCATGACAAGCAGGCACTCTACACCTCCCTTGGCATCTTTTTACCTGCTTATCTTGATGTGATGTCAAATCACCATTCATCAACATGAACTGAAGACAGAGCAGGCTGAACGCTGCCCACACATCATCTGGAAGGCGGAGGGATGGGGTGGATTATGGGTAATCAGAGCGGGCCTGAAGATAGAGACTGAGGATGAGCGGGAAAGGAATGCAGGAGGGAGGGATGAAAGGGGGGGAAAAAAGAGAGAGAAAGGGCTGTCAGGGATAATGGAGTAGCTGCATTTATCAGTCTGTGGATCAACATGTGGGAAGGAGGGACAGAGAGGAAGGGAGGCAAGGACAGAGAGAAGGATTTAAGGAGAGAGGGGAGGGCACCTAATATGATGGGTGAGTGAACAAGGCAACACAGAGGTCAGGGTTCGCTCCTGTGAGAATTTTTTTCTCAGCTTTAACAAGCCAAAGAAAACTTTGTGCGCACATTATAGATGTGCAATATCTCCTGTAGATGTATTAATCAATGTAAAAGATAGGGTTACAACTTTTGCTATCAATTCATTAATCCATTACTGTTTTAATTAACAGTTTAGAAAATTTAGAAGCTATTGGAAAATACTCATCACAATCTCCCAGAGTCCAAGGTGACGTTTTCAAATTGCTTGTTTGTCCGACCAACAGTTGAAAGCCCCCGAGTGTTCAAATTATAGTGTAAAACTGAGATAAAGGATTCATGTATTTTATATTTCTGAAGATTGTCTAGTTTAGGGCTGCAACTAACAATTATTTTCATTATTGATCAATCTGTCACTTATTTTCTCAATTAATCAATTAGTTGTTTAGTCTATAAAATGTAAGAAAGTGGTGAAAAACTGTTTCCCCAAAGCCAAAGATGACATTCTCAAATGTCTTCTTTTGTCCTGACCAACATTGCATAACTCAAAGATATTCAGTTTACAATCATAGAAACCAGAAAATATTCACATTTGAGAAGCTTGAACCAGAAAATTTGGCCTTTTTCCCCACTAAAGAATGACTCCAAACAATTTATCAATAATCAAAATAGCAATTAATGAGTGATCAGTTAAATGTGTTGGGGGGGGGGTCATTTTGGTTTTAGCATGGATTGTTAGTGGCTTCTTCCAGAATCGGTTCCCATAGATTTAGAGCTTTTATTTGGATATTTATATTTAGATAAATGTGTGGTTGGGCTGTAATTAGCACCAGCTGAGCAGAAAAGGCAGATCATGAATTTTCATTGTATTAAGTTTTTTTTTTTTTTTTCTTCTTTCTTCAAATCTGCCAGGAGACATCTTCCATCCACCTGGAAGTATTCTATCTAAATGACTATAAAGGAAACACTAATATGGCTTCTGGCACTGCGAAACAAAAGGAATGGGTGGAGATGAGTACATTGAGAGATGTACAGTGGGAGCAGACGGACGTGACGATGATAGATTCGGTGGTTTGAGAGAAGAGAGACAGACTCACTTAGAGACGGTGCAGGAATGTGGACAAGTGAACGAGCGAACGGAGAAGGGAGTGAAGGATGCTGAGTGTGTTAGGGTGTGTTTTCCCAGACCTCTCAGTGTCCCCTCTGGTTGACCCTGTTTTATGGTTCTTTTACAACCCCTGCATACTGTAGCCATCCAGATTCTCTTCTCCAGGGCTCTGCTCCCCTCATCAACCTCCTCAGCTCTGAGCCTCAGGCAGGGTTAGCCGGCCACTGTGGTTCCTGACATCCCCCCTTCCCCCCCCCCTCATCCCCCAACTCCTCCTGATCAACCTCTAATTCACAGCAGATCAAATATGAGCCCCCACTTTTCCTCTGTTGCTCCACATTACTTTCTCACACACTCATTCATCAAGGCTCATGCCAGTAAACGCTAGTGAGGAGAGAGCAGGTGTTTCTCATATTTTATGCATTAGTTTAAATGAATTGTTAGGTTTTGTTATTTTTTAATTAAACACAATTTGTAGTATTCCTCTTTTGTACAGTTTGTTTAACATCCTCATCCATTATTTGAGATTTTTTTGCTTACAGAATCGCAGTGCAAATAGCCTAACTCAAGTACTGTACTTATGTATAAGTGTGAGATATGTGCAGTTTACTTGACTATTTCCATTCTTTGCTGTTTTATGTCCTTGTTCTTTTACATTTCAGAGGGAAATGTACTTTTTACTGTAACTCAATTATTAACAACCTATGATCACCCTACAAAACATGATGTATGTTTTTTTCTCCACTGCAGAGTTGTTAGCTAGTGTTTTCTTAATCCTTGCATTTTTTTTTGACATTTCCAGTGAAAAAGCTACATATTTCGGGTGCATTTTGAAACAGTTTGTCAGTATCTTTGTGAAACAATTCTCCTTTCTCCACATGGAGTCAGATTGAGTATCGTCCCTCCAGCCGCAATTCTGAACTCAATCACTTACTTGTGGTAATTTATGAGCTTTTACTTATACCGAAAACTCCTCAGCTCACAGTTAGACCGAGCAGATCTGGAACTGGAATAGTCGATGATCATGCCTCACCGAATTTTCTTTCAAACGTCTTAAGGGTTCATACATTGATAAATTTAGGTGCTCAAAGCCTAATTTGATCCAGCACAGACCAGAAGACCATCTAGCACCGTATACATGTGTATGTGTCAGACTCAAAAAAAGGCTCCACTCATATTTATCCCTGCCATTTTTCAGACTGTACAGAGAATTCCCAGTGCTCCTTTCTAAGTTATAGCCTGCTCACTTTGGCCTCACGGAGTCTGCTATGGTCACTGATCCAGGAACAGTCGCACACCCAGGGGAGGATTACTAAAGCGTAGTGATCTGACCGTTGCCTGAAACTTACCCACTTCTGCTCATGCAAAGTTAAGAGGGTCCAGAAACAAGAGGGAGTTGTCTCTGAGAAACCTTTGCGTGAGACATGTAAACACGCTAGAATTTTCCTCAGCAGTACATAGCTGGGAAATATTCTTCTCCCAAATGATAAAATGTGTTTCTGCTTTGCTTTTTGCTGAACATTAAAAGGAAAAAGCACCAGCAAATAACCTTCAGTGCTGATACTGTGTATAACTTTCTCTCACAAGCCTGTAAGTTCTCCCCAGCGACCTTCGTTGTGCAGAAACACCCAAAAACCAGGCTGCTGTGCTCTCAGATTTAACAAGGTGAAATGTGGTGAGGAGGAAAATTTTTTTTCTCTCTAAAATTAGTTTCTGGAAAATAAGGAGAGTGCATGTAGTAAATTACACTAACAAGGGGACGCCATCCTCTTATCCTTTCTTAAATCACCCCAGGCTGTTTTAGTATATCCTCAGTCCTGCTCTGTGAGCTGCGTGCAGAATTTTACATCCGCAAACAGGAACTCTGGGAGCGAATCAACAAATAAATACACCTCAGTGGGGAGATAACTCATAGCAAACGAAACCAGCGAGAGAGGCAGAAACACAAGGGCCTTCTTAGCTGCATAGCTGCAGTATGGATGGACAAGACTTCAAAAGGATAAAGATGTTTAAGGTTTAGGTCTACTTATATCATTAGTTTTGTGTAATTGGACTCCTTAGAAGTCTAAGATCAGCTCATGCTCCTTGCCCTACCGTGTTAACGCTGTTATTTTCTGTATTTATCTTTCTCTTTGCTGCTCGCTCTGACGCAGTCAACCTCTAATCCACTCTTGCTCCCTCTCTACCTCTTTTCTTTATCTTTTAAGTCCCTCCCTTTCCCTCAATTTCTTCTACCCGGTGAACTGCTGCTGACCTCTGTGCTCTTGTCAGTGATTAATGTCCCCCTCCTGTACAACTCCTCATCCCAGTCAGAAAAAAAAAAACAGTCTTAATAGAGATGGAGATCATAATCTGAGAGTTTGCTCCATACCTTCCAAGAGATATGAGAATGATAAGAAAAATTAGATTTGAGTTTTTACACCCGGTATGCTGCAGTAATTTTAAAACCTGCTAATACACAGAGAGACAAGCCATAGAGTGTAAGTGAAATTAACCCATTCTGACGCAACTAAGGTTTTAACTCAATGCTTGCTCTTCAAGAGGCCTGTTTACAATTTAGGATTATTGTACATTTTTCTGTATGAGTAGAGATTTAAATATTTTCCTTCGTGCAAAGCACAGCAATAAGAGTATAAACAGAGCTTGCAGTTGCACAATAGTTTTATAACAAGTTCACCAATTTCTCTTAGAAAAAATGTTTTGGCAACTTCCTCTTAGAAATAGATATTTCACTGACTTCTCTACTTCAGGCTGCAGTGAAGACACACTCTTGCAAATACACATTTTCCAAGTCTTTTTCTTGCTCTGGTCGGGTCAAATATAATGCCTTTTTCTCACGCCATGGTTGAATTTCAAGAAAACACAGGAGTGAGGTCTGCACACTGTTAAGCTCCCAATAAATAATTAATAAAAACTTTGCAGACCTCACTCTTTTATACCCTGCAATGAATTTTTTTTTGTCTTGCGCCTGAATAATTTGGCTGGATGTGCGCACATTTGGTCCCTCTTCTGAGTTTAAAGAATACCAGACCACCTGTTGGTTAAACTTCAGATATAGAGACAGTTGAACTGCCAACAGGTAGACATATACTCACATATAAACCCACAGCCAGAGGGAATATCATTGTGTCTACAGTGATCCTGTTACTTCAGAACTTGAGAAGGTAAAATAGAGAATTCAATTCAGCATCTGTCTCCAAAGGAAGAAAAATGCATTTTGATTCTGTTCAATTAAAGCATGCACAGTGGGCTGCTTCTGAAAAAGGTGACCACCATTTCCAATGTTACCAAGCTCCATTTACTCATGTTAACATTAGGTTTATGTAGATTGTTTGTTTGATTTTGTGGGGCTGTTGGTTTGATTTGACTGGAGATTTCTTAGAAGACTGTTTAGTGATCTATAGTCATGCTCATGCATGTGTACACATGACCACATTGCTGATAAATAAATAAAATAAAATGAAAGGATCACTACTAGACGTAAAATGTGCTCTCTCTGATTCTCTCTGAAACAGCATCTACATTGCAACCCAATCTTTATATACATTTCTGTAATCTCTACGTTTCAATTTCTATGTTTCAACATTGATTGCATTTTAAGATTTTCGCGTGTCATTTAACGCCACATTAAATGGCCATTATCAGTTGAATAATCATGTTTTATGGTGTGACAGCACCGTGGTTAAGGTCTGGTTAGGTTAAGGCACAAAAACCACTTGGTTAGTGCTATGGAAAGATCATGGTTTGGGTTAAAATACCCGGCCTTGTCACCAGAAAAACATCTATAAATGTCCCGATGTCTCGCTAAAAATACCTGGTTTTGTCAGTTGAAACAGGACGCGAGCAATGGTCTCGAACAGTGGTCTCTGCTGCTTTGATGCTTTTGAACTATGTTGCTTTCCCTATAATACATATTGTAGAAATGTTGTTAAGTATTAAATGTATTGAAACGTAGAGAGTAAACGTATCTGTGGTTTGCAGAAACATACAATGCCAACATTTTTCCTGGTGACTGGGCTGTACGTTGTGCAGGATTTCTCTTTATAGCAGATGTAACACTGGTCTGCCCAGTGGTAGTAATCACTACCTCAATCGTCACCATCTCAGGTTTACATGCTGCATGACTATATTTGCCTTTGTGTATTTTACCAGATGTGTGTCCGCTCATTTAACTAATTTCCTACCCGTGCTCTGATCAATACAAATAAGTCTTTCTGGGTCACCATTTTTCATCTCAGTGCTTACCTAGCCTTTAAATCATCATGGCATCCAGGGTTGGAAGTTTCTCTTGCACTGATTCATTTACTCACTCCTACAGACACACACATAGCACACACAGCGTTTTTAAAAGTATCCTCACTTAGCAGTGATTTATATTGGCAGCCATTACCTGTGCTACTTTCCCATCCTGCTCAAGCCAAGCCCTCGCAAAGTGTAGGAAAACCTTTTTGCTTTGCTGTAATTCTTTTGGCCCTGTATAGATCCTCAGTTCTCAGTGGATGGACGAGATGCCTGGGGCCCTCAAAGCAGACACTGAGAAGCAGGAAGTCTTTGACAATTTGTCCCCCTGACCCCAGCTAACCTACAGAGGCAGACTTCACAGGACTGCAAGGCTCCGATCTCTTCCCTTTGGCCAGAAGGTTGCATCTCCCCTCCCCCATAGACCCCAGGTCACAGCTAGTGAAGAGGAGTTTGCTGAGTTTGTGAACAGGCATACTGAAATAGACTTCCATGCCTGAGGGAAATGGACGAGGTGTTGCTTGGGATTGACATCTCCCGAGAGAGAAGACAGAGATAAAGACAAAATAGATTGAGGAGGAGATGTGGGAAGCAGAGGGGTCGCCAAAAAGGTGACAAGGCACAGACAAATGGAGCTCTTTGTTAATCTTGTCCATGTACAGTTAGTATTTAAAGTGTAAGGAAAGATGCACAGTTGTAATACTGAAACAATGAATCAGTTAGTTCAATAGAAAATTGATTTTTATGCTTTTGATATTACATTTTTAAGGTATGTATAAAGTAAAACTGGTTATAGCTTCATAAATTAGAGTATTAATTATCTATTTCAAGTTTCATATTCCTATAATCTTTGTTTAATGTGATTGTGAGACATAACTGTTAACTTGTGATGGGCATTTGTCATAATTTTTGACATTTTTTAGAGTATGTGATTAACAAATAATTATAGATAAATGTAAAATGATCCAAGGAAATTGAAGTCACAGAATGAGGCACACCAATAGATTAAAAAAGTGTGGCAGTGACCACTTAAATCTAATAAAATATAACAGTAATAATAATAAAAGTTCAGATTAATCGGCACTTTAAATCTACAGTTTATGTCAGCAGTCTCAAACTGCTCTCTTCAACATTACACCTACTGTACACGCATGAAAACAAAAGATAATGTTAACTGTCTTGGAGATGCATCTAAATGTAATAGCCATGTCAGATGAGCCGTGATATCCCCAGGTATACTAGACTCCAAAAAACCATTTAATCAGCTTATGGTCGCAAGTGATTTAAATTGAGTATTTGTGCAGCTGCACAACTTGAAATTGAACCAGCAGGTTTTGCAGTGCAGAGTGAGTGTAAATGGGTTTTACAGTGTAATAGAGAGAGAGCAGGACTGTGAAGGTGAACAAGACTAATTTGCTCTCAGAGGGGGATAGATGGCTTGTCAAATCATGCATTCACACACACACACACACACACAGATACACACACACACACACTGTATCGACATACAGTAGGCACACAGTGACAAATGAACGTTATTGCAAGCATCTGGACTCACACGCACGTACAACCACACTCGCACACATCGTCTCCACCTCCATCCCTCACTCCCTCCATCTTTCTGTGTCTGTGTCTGTCACCACCAGAGGATTATACAGCAGGATACCTTACACCGCTGTTGCAAAAAAATGTAGGCTGGAAAAGCTCTACTCTAAGCGAAAACACAACCATTCATCTCCCTACGTCTCTCTGCTCCCTTGTTGCTCCTTCATTCTTTCTTTTCCACCTTCTTTTTGTTTCTCCACACTTTTCCTGTCTCAGGTTTTGTCAAGAGTCTCATAGCCGGAGCAAAAAACCCCTATCTTTCTGTTTTGTGCTCACCTATTCAGTTACATAGGCATCTGGGAATTCTGAAGTTCAGATTAATGTGGTTTCACTGTGCTAATTATGCCAATGGCAGGTTGTGATTTAGTGATGCGGGATGGGTTTGTACTAAAAAGGAGCACAATCAGGGATTATTATTTTAAAGATTAGTAAATAAATCTTTACATTTCTATTTCTTTTTTTCTCCTTCACTTTCAATTACCAGATGATTTTCTGAGTTGTCCTCTTTGCAACAGAATCTTGTTTACTGTAAACTGTGGTGGTCTGTGTCTTCTTGCAGCAATAAACACAGCAAAGTTTGGATAAAATCTGTGTGAAAATCAGTATGAAAACGGATCCGTTCCTTAAATTTTTCTTTTGGCATTGAAAGTTGGCAAAAACTGAACCTTCAAGCATAATGTAGCCCTGAGTTTTTAATAAAAGCTGGATGTGAGAACTAACTAGTAACTTTACTACATTACTTGCATAAATAGTAATTTGTTGTCTTTTTAAAAAGATAATAAATGGAAACTTTTTTTAGCCAGCCAACCAAACTGATCCCCTGACTTTTCCTCTAGTGCCACAATGAGGTTGACTTTTGTGTTTTTTAGTGTCTCAGGTATTTGATGGATTTCCATGACATTTGGTAAAGATGTTTACCTCAGGATGAATTGTAATAACTCCTGGTGACTTAGCAACTTAGCTTTTCATCAAGCACCATCATCAGATCAATTTTTTTTTCCCAATAATTTGGTTCATGACCAAATACCAGCAAAGCTCATGACATTCCCATCAGCCCCTGCTGTACTTTATGCTTGGTACTGATTAGCGAATGTTAGCATGCTAACGCGCTAAACTGATTTTGAACATTGTAAACATACTATGTTAAAGAACCAGTGTGTGGGATTTAGTGGTATCTAGCTGTGAGGTTTCAGATTACAACCATCTGAATACCCCCCCCCCCCCCCCCCCCCCCCTTCCAAGCACGTAGAAGAACTACGGTGGCTGCGAAATGCGTGAAAAATGCAAAAGGTCTGTTCGAGCTACTGTAAAAACATGGCGTTGCAACATGGCAGACTCCATGGAAGAGGACCCACTCCCTATGTAGATATAAAGGTCTCATTCTAAGGTAATGAAAACAATATGATCCTTATTTTCAGGTGATTATACACTACTTAAAACATACTTATGGATATTATATTCCATTTCTGCCAGTAGATCCCCCTAAATCTTACACACTGGTCCTTTTAAACATCACCATGTTAGCATTATGTTAGCATTTAGTTCAAAGCACCGCTGTGCCTATGAATACAGCCTCACAAAGCTGCTAGCATGGCTGTGGACTCTTTGTCTTGTTCCTCTCTGACTACATAAGAAACATCTGCAACATCTAAAATCTCAAACACCATGCAGGATGACTGGCATGTGTTCCTCGCCCAAGGCGTTTAAAGAGCTTCCAGTTTCCTTATGTTTGGTTGTGAGTGCTGTGACATGGTCTTCACCTCCCACTTACTGAACCCTGCCTATTTAAAACCTAGGGGGAAAGATTTGTATATTGCCCACGTAATCTGTGAAATCTGTCTCAGAGCAGTAAATCAAATGTGTGTGTGTGTGTGTGTGTGTGTGTGCGTGTATGCGTGTGTGTCTGTGTGTTAGTGAGAAATCATATCCGACCCTGAGGTGCCATCTGAGAGGCATAACAGACAAGTCTCTGCATATATCCTTCTCTGGCTTTCACACAAAAATAAACACACACACGTCTACATCTTCCTGTGAATTCTATTTCTGGAGTAGATGGATGGGCGAGACAGTCAGGAACAGGACAGTGGCAAGGTAAGCTTGTTGCTAAGAAGGTGAAAGAAACAGCTTCATAGTCAATGTTTTGTTTAATTCCAAAATAATTAATCGCTAAGTCATAGTCATGATAGTTGTGATAATAGATCAATCATTTAAGTCGTTCAACAGCCAAAAATGCTTTAAAGTCAGCTTCTCAAATGTGAAAATTGCCTGATTTCTTTGTTCTCTGTCATTGTTTATTGAAAACTTTTGGGTTTTGGGCTGTCTGTTGGACAAAATAAGACATCACCTCGGGCTCTGGGAAATGGTGATCGTCATTTTCATTACTTTCTGATATTTTATAGACCAAACAATTCATTGAAAAATTATCAACTGATTATTAAATAATGAAAACAGTCATTAGTAACAGGCCTATGTTTTTCCTCCACTTCACCTCCTCTGTTTCTGTTTCCTTCTCTCTCTTTATCTCTTGCTCTGTCTCTCCTCTCCTCTGACACACACACACACACACACACACACACATGCAGGAATCCCAGGTATGCTGTGTCCATGCAGGCCAGAGAAGAAGAGCTCTGTGTATGTGATTGAAGCTGTCCTGCTGCTCTGGGCTGTGATATGATGGGCAGATAACAGTACTCTGAGATGAAAGCTTTGAAATGTCTTCATCTCTCTTGCTTGTTCTTAGCCTACCTTGCTTTGTTCATGCTTTCTGTTCCAGCAGTCTGATGAAAATAGCTGTGTCATGACTTTGGTGTGTAAGTTCTTTCCGCTGTGGAGTGTCTTTCCCATCTTTCCAGTCTTTTTCTATGACATTTATTATTGGCATTGTTCTGTGTTAAATTTTATTGCTCTTTCACTGCCATTTATTACTAGTCTGCTTTGCAGTTACTGTATGGAACCATTTGACTCACTTTTCACACTCCCTCTGGGTCGGACTATAACATTTTTTTGTAAATGTGATACAAAAGCTGGTTAAAACATTATGAGTTGAAAAAGATTGTACTTAATTATATTAGCTGAAAACACAACAGTTGTTTTCACATAGAGCTTGTGTTTCCTCGTGAATATGGAAGCAAAATAGCTCACTAGAGCTGCAACGATTAATCGATTAGTCAACTGACAGAAAACAAATCAGCAAGTATTTCAATAATCGATTTTTTTGGGTGATTTTTAAAAGACAAATGTCTAAATTCTCTCATTCCTCCTCATTTCTTTTTTAAAATTTAGCCTTGTGTGATAGTAAACTAAATATCTTTGGGTTATGGACTGTTGGTTGGTACAAAAGACATTGGAGGACTTCACCTTGGGCTTTGGGAACAGTGATTCACATTTTTACCATTTTCTGACATTTATAGACCAAACAACTAATCAATTAATGGAGACAATAATTGCATGATTAATCAATAATGACAATAATTGTTAGTTGCATCCCTAAAGCTCACACCCACATTGCAGGTGTATTGTTTCAGGGTATACAGGCATGTAGTCAAGGTGAAGTGTGAATGTCTTTGTTTCATAGATTACACAAAAACTTGTAAAATGGATAGAATAACTTTACATTCTGAAATTATATTGCTTCTAAAGTAATTATTGTACATATTCCTGTTAATAAAAGCCATATCAATAAGGCTGCACTAAAGAATAAGCATCAAAAGTTATGAGACCATCACCCTCCATGTCATGAACCTGTAAGTAGCTTACAGTGAGGCACAATCATAATTTAACAACTTTTGTAACGAGTGTCATTTACACTTGGTCTCATGTCACTTCAACAACGTTGACAACTGTCATTACAACAGCCAGGAGCACTAACGAGCCAAGTGGTATCAATGACCTTGATAACAACCCCACAAAGGTTTAAATACCTGGGACTCCCTGCCAGTCAGTTAGAAGTGAAGAAGCCCCTTGGATGAGAGGCGAAACATCTTCAAGTATGTACAACCAAGTCCACTTGCCCTCGATTTAACCCTCCTTGGATAACGATGACCTGGATGACTGAGAATCTTCACAGATGATTGACCTCTCTGCCTTAAACCCATGACCTAGTCTGAATCAGCTTGACAGCAGAAAGGAGCTTTGTCACGGCCGTTGACCCAGGACTTATATGGAAACTCACCCATACATCTTTTAGATCATGGACACATACTGCCAACTGTATTTGTAGCTGAAGAGTATATTCTTAAAGGGATATTCTAGCTTTCCAGTAAAGGTGTTGACAGTTTGAATTCTCATCCTTCCCACCCATTTCCATTAATTTTTTAATGTTCGTCTCTGCTTTCTCTTCATCTCTCTGCTAACTGTCTAACTACTGTCTATGTCTTTCACCACTTTTTTTCTCCTCTTTACCTAATACACATCCTACTGCTTTTCCTCAACCCTCACAGGTTGGCCAGAGAGACATCCGGCAGTGATTAACCTCTAATTAATTGAACATCACTGCTGCTTTCACTTGTCTTGGGGGCTTGTTTTTATGCCTGCTTGCAACCAGATGCTTGTTGACTACAGCCAGCTACAAGGGAAAACACCTCATAACAGCATGTGAATGGGAAAACTTTGCCTAGCTAAATGATGATGTAAGTGCTGAAACTCAGTATTATAACTGTGGTAAAATGGCTTTTTGGCATCCATCAGGGCATGTTAGTGAGGTCTGATATTTTGTACTGTTACAGGGATTTGAAACTGATACGGAGGGTTGTTACTTGGATTTTTTTGCCATGTGTTTCTGTGTTATTTGTGAGCAAAGTGCTTTTGGTTTCAGAGAATTTGAAATCCATATAGTCAGGAAGATTCAGGATGACATGAGGACATCACACACATAGTTGGCACAGTGCATCAACAAATAGCACAACTGGTCCTTGTTTGTTTCACGATATAAACATTACAGAAAAATACAGTACAGACTTATGTGGGTTTGCATTTGTGTGTCAGAGAAAAGAGGATAACATCTAAGCTTCTGTCAGAACATGTTTTAAAATGCGTGTAGATGGAGCACTGATAGTACACACTCGTACCACGCACACTGAAGTATCTGACCCTGTGTATTGAGATGAAAGGCCTGACTTCTGTTGGTCAGTTCAATCTTTGTCTTATCTGTCTTCCTGAAATCCCTCCAGACTTACCTCCCAGGTATGCAGTTGCTGGACTGGTCAAACCTGGAATGCAGTGGTTGGGACTAAAGCACATCTGATTTATCTTTATAGATGTCTTTACTCACAATTACCCTGCTGATTGGACATTGTACAGTACCATTCAAAAGTTGGACACACCTTCCCATTCACTAGAATGAGAAAGAATGTCCAAACTTTTGACTGGTACTCTATGTGGCTTGCCAAAGTTATGCATCTCTACTTTAGTAGTTTGATGACCCTGCAGAAGATCAAAAGTGGGATTAGTGGATTCTTATGTAAAATACCTTAATGCCAGATTGAAGATCACATTGCTTTGATTTTAACTTAAGTCATCTGATGCTTTAATGAAGCATAGAATAGAAATGAGCATACAGGATAAGCTTGTGCTTTGAAGTTTACTTGTTTAACATGTACTGTAAGCACACAAATGGACACAAACAGGAGTCATTTGATATTTTTTTGTTTTGTTAGGGTTGAGTGATATGATTATATGTATCTTGAGATAAATTTTGCTGTACTGTTACTGAGTTAGCTAACAATCCCTTTTGGTCTTAGACTGTAAAAAAAATATGTATGTGGTCACCCATTGATATGTGGACTGCTGTTTTGAAGCCTTGAGTTTGGCGATTTGACCGTCACTATTTGGATTCGACCATCGCCAGCTTTGATTTTTAGAGCCAGAAGTGACCGTATTTGGACGAGAGGGTGGAGCTGACCCTAGCACTGGCTGCTAGCTCGGTTAGCACAGTGCATTTACAGTCTATGGTTAACTGTGATAATGCTAATGCTAATTTTCACTAGCGAAAAACGGGCTTAAAACCATTAAAACAAAATGTACTTACCAGAAAAACTGAACAGCCGACTCCTTAGAGGGTCTTTTAGTACAACCAAATGCTGAACAAGACTTTTTTAGGTGACCAAAACATTACAGTTAACTTTCCTGAACTGAAAACACAATGTGAAATAGCGACAGCTACAGCTATACTGTCTGAATCTGGGGTTTCGCCATAGTTACATTTCGTAATCAACGTTTTCGCTGCGATAGCAACTTGTCAATCACAAGGTAGCCACGCCGTAAAGCATACCCTGCTTTATTGTCTATTTTACTCTAAATGGGGCCATAATTTACAAAATGAATATCATGCTGTATTGAAGAAGACTTGAAACTAGCGACTGAGACCATAAAGTCATTAGGAAAGTGTTTACTGGGGTAATAAATCAAGTGAGAAGTAGAGTCATTTTCTCATAGACTTCCAGAGAATCAGACTTGGAATCGCCCCCTGCTGGCCATTAGAAATAATGCAGGTTTAAGGCACTTCTGCATTGGCTTCACTTTTCAGACCAGGAGCTACCTGCTTGCTTTTGATATATCTGGTTGTATTAAGCCACTGCAATTCATAAGCAGGTATTTAATTCACTGGTTAAATAGAAAATAGAATTGAATTTCCACAAAATTAAATATATCACAAAATACTGCATATTAATATCTTCACCTAAAACTACATATATACTATGATAGAAGATTTTATTCATATCACCCACACCTCCATGCAATTATAAACTGCATTTTAAGCTAAAATTTATTCAGTCAGCAGCACTTGCATTCACAAAGCGAGCGGCTGCATACCATTAGGTTCAGTTTGTCTGAATGCAGCCTCATTGTTTTTCACTGAACAAAATCAGAAGTGTCTCAATATGTGGGTGTTCTTTGGCTTTATCCGAGAAAACTAGCTCCCCTGTCAAATTGAGCAACAGTTCCCCGTAGTGCAGGGTTACCCAGTTCTCTCATTTTCTCTGTCTTTTCACTCTATTCACCTTCCTACCTTTTCTTATTTAACCCACAACCCCCTTCCCCACATCTGCCAAGTTTGTCTGGATGTGTAATCTGCCGTAACTCTCCCGGGACAGGGTCTCTTCACTTCACTTCACCTGAACCAAGACTTGCTATGAACTCCCCCCTGCTTCCACCAGAGCATCATTCATTCATGCTTCACTAAGATGAAGAAGGGAAATGGGAGAAAACGATGAGACCGAGGGTACCCTGTGGTGTGGCGAGTCTGAGCAAATAACATGTATCATGTGTGTTTGGATTTGGCCCTTGACCTTTGTCGCGCGATAACGTCAGTCTTCCACCTGTTCTGTTGTTCTCTCCTCGGTCCAGTTGAACGAAACTGTATATGTGTATTCTAGCATTGAAACAATTTGTCAACAGTACATGGTCTGAAGTTGTTGCACTGTGAGGTTCATAGTCAATATTTCTTCTTCTTAGGAACATATAGCATCCTTTCTTTCTTTAATATTTTGTTCTATACATTCTTTCTTGACGTATGTAAATGAAATGACATGCTATGCAATCTAAGTTGTGCATGTCTTAAGGAAGAGAAAGACACGTTCTGGACTTCTCCTTAAACAAAAAATGTGATTCTTGGATCACTGTTCTTGTTTTGGTAAGAAAGTCCAGGCATGGCCATGCAGATTTAATACATGGATATAGTGTGCGTATGCAAAAGTTTTGGCACCGCTTGACAAATAACATATTTTGGTGATTTTTGGATATTTTCAGCAAACATTAATGCATAGTTACTTTTTATGTCATAAAGACAGTGTGATGTTTGCTTCCAGAATTTGCTGGTATTTAGTGGAATCCATTCTTCCTTTTACCTTTACAATGTTTCCTGTGCCACTGGCTGCAACACAACCCAAAGCATGATAGATCCACCCCCATGCTTAACAGCTGACAAGGTGTTCTTTTCATGGAATGCTGCTTCTTTTTTTCTCCAAACATACCTTTGCTGATTGTGTCCAAAGAATCCTGTTTTAACTTCATCAGTCCACAGCACTTGTTTCCAAAACACATCAGGCTTCTGTAGATATTCAGTTGCATACTGCTGACATTGGATTTAATGATGAGGACACAGGTAAGGCTTTCTTCTACTGACTCTTCCATAAAGGTCTTGTTTGTGCAAGCATTGCTGCACAGTGGCAAGGTGCGCCACCACTCCTGAGTCTGCTAAATCTTTTTGCAGTCAAATGGGGATTTTGATTTGCCTTTCTGACCAGCATAGGAGCAGTTCTCTTCAATTTTTCTTGGTCTTCC
The DNA here is from genome assembly GCF_914725855.1 of Thunnus albacares. NCBI lineage: Eukaryota > Metazoa > Chordata > Actinopteri > Scombriformes > Scombridae > Thunnus > Thunnus albacares. Next base: position 10,154,286 of record NC_058114.1, read on the forward strand.
AGATCTCATCTTGACCTCCATAATTCCCCAAAACTGCCATCTCTTAATTACCTTTCACACTGTGGAGTCTGCAAGCTGACAACGCTTTTCTATCTTCTTGTGGCCTTCCCCTGCATTGTGGGCATCAATAACTTTAATTTTCAGAGGCTTACACAACTGATTAGAGGAACCCATGGTTACTGAGTGTTCGCACAGGGTTTCAAGAGTCAGAGTATTTGTAAAGCTTTTAAATTGGCACCAGCTGACATTTCCTAATGACAATTGTTGACATGCCTCAGGCTTAATGAGCTGATTAAGGTCTGAGCTCGTAAACAGAATCCGAGACTTCGGAACTCTTAGGGTTCCCAAACTTTTGAACATGCCGCAATGATGTTTTTATTTTTTTTAATTTAATTTTTGATCAATGTATGACATAAAAAGTAACCATGCATTGCTGAAAATATATATTTTTTTCCATATCCTAAAGAGACTGTGTTTACATCTTTTCAATTACAAAATCACCAAAATATGTTATCTGTCAAAAGGTTCCCAAACTTTTGTATACAACTGTATATTTCCTGTCATAGCTTGACAAAGGGATACAGATGAGCGTAACACACCTTCTCCAAGCATGCTATGCTGGGGCTGGGTGTGTGTGTTTTTGTGTTTGTGTGTGTGTGTTAACTGATCCTAAATCTGGGAGTAATTTCACAAAGTTGTAGGAACAGGGGCAGTACCAAATAGATGGTAAACACAGCATGGCACAAAATTACTCACCTACCACACACTTACTGTTCATATCCACACACACACACACACACCTCAGCCCCTTACTCCTCATATTTGTGCAAGACAGTGTACAACCATACAGACTATTGGTCCTCCTATTATCATTATTGTCCCATTACCATGTTTTTTTTCCATAGCAGAGGTGGCTGTGGTCTCCTTAATGAAGTGTGCATATATATATACAGCTTCCTCTCTCATTTGACCTTTTTAATATCAGCTTGTGTGAGTGAATGAGAGGAAGCAGTATAGTGCCTGTGGAGCTCAGTTGTTTTCTGGGAATAAACCACCAAAAACACTCACAGTCAGACACACACTGACACCATCCTCTCTGTCCATGCCCATCTGTCCAAGGTTGACCTATTAGGAGTGACCTTTCAACTGGCTGGATGCATGGATGCAGTCGGCTGTTTTATTAGAAGGTATCAATTTCACAATCTCACACAAACAGCCCCGCAAGCAGCTATCGAATGTCCAGTTTCATGAAGACTTTGGACCTGGCTGTGTGCTCTCTCTTTCAGTCAGCTCCAGCTTGCCTTTATTACCAAGGGCTGTTACCGCATTGCCTTCAATGGGCCCTTTGTCTTGTGTGTGTGTATGTGCGTGTGTGTGTGTGTGCATTAGTGAGTTTGATAGAATGAAACATTGTCATCTACACTGCAATATGTTCGTAACCCTGAAGATAGACTCTCTTCTTTGGCTGTTAAATGATATAAACATGATTGAACTGTAACTGAAGTTTTGAAGTAAAGTTGGCACAATTAAGCTGCCTGTTCTTTCACTATCCAAAGATTTGATTTGATTAGATTTTTAGCCACTCACGCAAAAAGGAAACCGCTGATTTGTCTGAATTTATTTTTATAATGAATTAATTCATTTTAGCATATGAGGCACATGCATGGTGCAGATGTACCGCCACTGCAGGGCTGGCATTCAAATATGGTTAGCAACATCTCTGTCTTGGCCATATTTCTAACCATTGATGCAGTATGAGAACTTGATACTGTGTTTCAAGATGGCACCCCATTTATTCCAATCAAATTTGCTCACTGAGTGCACACACTGAAAAACTTATTCAGGCTTGCACAATTTTAAGCACATAAGAGTCCATCTCTGGCTGAGCCGATCTCCCCACAAACATGAGTGGCACGAAAATAATATACTAATATACTAATACATGCAGTGAGGGGTGGAACCTTACCAAGTTACACCAGACTGATGAAACTCCTCACTAGTGAATGAAAAGAAGCAGCTAGTGACACCAAGGGTATCATGGAAGTGGCAATTTGCTGTCTACATCCTCCTAAACAGAGTTTAGCAGTAACAACTGCTGCGTGTAGGAGGTTTGGCAGTCCAAATTGAAAACAGGCATTTCTACTTTTAGCTATGTGAAGGATCTGAATGCTTCCTCGTCGCTGTTAAATACAAACTGGAGACTCATCCATGACAGACAATAATGCAGAGACTAAAGAACTGATTGTTCTAAGACACTGTGTGGGTCTATAGGCTGGACGGCTTGGAATCTGATGATTCATTAGTTGGACATCAGCTTAACTTAATTAGCTACATTGAACTTGACGTCACAAAAACGTGTTTTGTAATCTTTGGGCTGCAATCAGCATCCCTCTCCAGCCCTGCTGTCACCAGTCTGTGTGTATGTGCTGGTATAGGACGGCTATTGTTTTTTTTTCCATTATGAATTACACTCCACCTCCCAGATGTGAAACATCATCTTGTTTTTGTACATTTCTCCTGTGGCTAGAAGCAACAGAAAACCCTGATCGACAATTAATAATAAGTTTCTTTGCCAAGAAAAAGTTGGAAGGATAAACATACAGATAATGCAAGGGCGTGTAATTTGTCTTGCATTTTTACGCTGTATGTGTGTGTGTATATGTGTGCATGTTCAAGACAGCGGCAGACTGGGTGAAAATGACAGAGGCTTTATTTGAAGGCAGCTGGATCAGAGCTATTAGTAGGGAGAAGGTTGTAAAACAAGCGGGCATGTTACTGCTGGGTCCTGTGAGGTTTTCATCAGGGTGGGAGGTGTAATGACAGTGACGAGGGTTCCCTTAAAGGAAAATGAGGAGGAAGAAAGAAGACACGGAGAGCAGCGGAGGAATTAACAATGGCTTGATTGGTAGAAAATGTGCAGAGTTTAGACATAACAAATAATGGGTAAATTCCAACAGAGATCATCATATTGCCACAAGGTCACATGTTTGAATCTTTCAGATGCGGTCCACCAACAGCTAATGGGCCCTGTTATCTAAAGTCTTCATCTAAACTCTGAGAAAGAGACTAAATACAATGAGACTAAAAGAGGAGTGGAAGAAAATGGCAGAGCTCGGAGACGCAGCTTGTGCAACCTGTGGTTTGTAAAGAGAGGGAGATGGACAGAGATAGCGAAGATAAAAGAGGAATCTGGTGATATCTCCTTCACTCCACTTATCAACAGTAGCAGCAGGGAGTGGTCAGGAGAACAAGGCAGTAAATAACTGTCTGATTGGCCTTCTGTTCAGTCATCAAAAGGTTGCTAGAGATGTCTGTCATTGTTGAATGAAAGGGGGAAAAATCTTACTGAAATTTTACTGTAGGTGTTAATTAAGTTTCATCATACACAAGTCAAATGAAACAGTTCGGTTTTAATGAGGTGACAGGGGCAACATTTTTGAGGTCTTGTGTCATCCTGGTGGTTGGATTTCCCTGTAGAGCTCAGAGGGAGTTCAGAGCACAAACAACACATGGAGGTAATGGAGATGTCCAAAGTTAACTCATGTAGAAGACACAATTATCTAGTTAATCATGTCTGACCTGTCTACACACACAAAACCGTGTCTATCTACGTGGATTTTGGACCAGAGCCTGGTAGAAGTACGAGGCTGCCAACTCTATAAAACCTCAGTTTGAACCTACTTTTGCAGAGAATTAACAATGACCTGGCCAGCAACAGGCCACAGAAATAAAATGAAATTACACACAGTGTTTCAAACACGTGCACGCATGCAGACCCTGAAAAGTAGACAGATGGCAGAACTTAGCCAAATTAGCCACATGCCAACCAGAACAACTGCCCTGAGGGGAAGAGGGTGAGAGAGAGAGAGCGTGCGGAGGGCGGAGGTAAAGTGAAGTTTCCAGCTGTTACCATATCAAGTTTGACATCAGTGTCTTGTCCTCCACCCACCAAGCCCTCAGATTGACACATACCACCAACAGACACACACACACACACACAGATTTATTAGCCCTGAATTGCCTTGAGGCTTCTTTTCTAAAGTAGCCCTTATCTCATACACACAAAAAGGTACTCAAACATAACCTACATGCTGCCGCGCACAAACACTCCAACGTGAACTACCTGCCGTCATTGTTACTCTCTCTCTTTATCTGCTCTACATACACACTCCAAATCCATCCAACGATGTTCCTCCTACCTTGATCTCGACTTACGAACGTGAAATTACAGGTTAGTCAAGAGATAGAACTTCTGAGTCAGCAGTTTTTTAAACCCAATATCACCTAACCACTCACTCACACCAGACAACCATTTTCTACTTCTGAATACAAATGCACCTCTCTTTCTATCTCGCACACACCTGTAAACACACCAATTTGCTGCCAAGCCCCAATGAGATCACATACACCCTCTTTAAATACCACACAGCTTACATTGACATGCCTCCCACAGCACACACACACACACACACACACAAGCATCAGCACATTCAGCTGACAGATGTCTGCTTATTGCAAAAGTGTGTCCCATTTGTAGATAAGGGCAGATTACGTGTTTAGGTGGAGCATTAAAAGATTAGTTGAATTTTCATGTACGCCCTCTCGCCACCTCTTCATTTGTTCTTAACACAAGCTCGTGTGTTGACGTGTTGTCGCCAAACACCTTTCGCAGACGTGTTAAAAACGGCACGTGTTTTTTACACAGCGCCGCTTTTGGATCGTTTATGCTCAGGAACGGACCTGCCCTACACCTGTGATCACATTATTGCCTGAGCAGGGTCGTGTGCTGCAGTACGATGTGGGCGCCCGGGGGCCTCGCTCCTGCCCCTTTTTACTCACCCGCTTCCCAGCTCTGCCACAGCAGCTTGTAAAAGTCACGGCGAGTGTGAAAATTAAAGAGATGCATGCTGCTTTTATGAGCTTTCTTTGACTTTTTCCTCTCTCTTTTGGGTCTATTCCCCCTCCCTTTCCTTTCTTTCTGTCTTTCCTAAGATTTCTCCCACTGTGAAGGTGAAAGTGCTTTGTGACACACAGTTTGGTTTGATGAGTCATTGCAATCCTCTCTTTATTCAATCTTTGTTCCTTTCTTTAACTTTTTCTTTCCTCCTCTGGTCTCCCCAGATATGGTTTACAGTGTAGAGACCTCGGTTTAATGGCCCGTTGAAAATAGGAGTACACAACCACGACTAAACTGACCTTTTGAGAAGCTACTCTTAATGACGTAAAAAGCTGTCACACAAAGTTAGATTTTACTCTTGAGAATGATAAAGATATAGGCAGACAAGGCGTTGATCAGGAAAATACAGTCATAAATCCAGATATACAATCACCCTCAGATGGCGCATACATATTGTCGATTGTCATTCATAAATCACAGTAGGAATGACCAGCCGTTCTCAGTTATTCCTGCTTATTATTCGCAGTTATTCTAGGGCACGGCTTTTCTGAAGGCCTCTGGGGATAATGACAATGTTAGTAACATGCGTAAACCCTGCAATCGGATCTGGCTCCACGCTGCCCAACATTGCCAGGCTGTACGTCTGAGCAGACGGATGGAGAGCAATGCCAAATCTGTTAGACAGCAGCTTGAAGTTCTTTTCCACAGACTAGGCAACTCAGACTGGCGATTATGCCTTTTCTTTTTATAGCAGTTCTACAGGAGTAACACATTTTCTGTCATTACTGCCACTCAGCAGGGGCTCAAGTGTAGTACGGTGGCATCCAAGCTAATATGTGTGGTGTTTTACATGCTGCAAAAGCCTAGTTTCACTTATTGCTTTGTTGAAGGCAATTTTAAACAGTTTGTATGCCATTATGAAGTAAATTAGAAATGTATCCATTCAGTAAAATTCAGTTTGCATTTGTAAATGTTGACATTGACATTGATAGATTTAATGTTGGTCTACCTGTTATGTTATACTAAATAATCTTGGATGTTTTTGCCAAACTTAATATTAGAGAGCATATTAACAGATAACAGTGTTGTATTTGCGTATGTTGAGCTGTAGTCTGTCAACTGATTTTGAGTTTTAAAAGTGGGACCCTCTTCCATATTCACACAATGTGCTTTGTTCAAGGGCACCACAGTGGTGATGATGAGATGACTGCTGCTTGATCAGTTGTTTTTTCAAGTTTATTTTTGGCCCTATGCTCTTTGAGCTACTGAGGTTACTGCTTAAGTTGTCAACACAGAAATTATATAAGCCTGATTGGGACTATTTGGGCTAGCAGTACTGCTAGTGGAAGCCAGGCTGTTGTCAGCCTGTAAAAGTTTAGGAGGCCTCTCTTTATGAGACTGTCACTGTTGGAAGCTGCAGTTGGAGCTTGTTGCTGTCAGACCTCTTTACTTGGGGCAAAATGGAAAATGAAAAAGCTCTTATTTTCCAAAACTGGGAACAACTATGGTGTTAATATAGACAATACAGTATTTTTCCAGCCAAAACAAAATACACACACACACACATACTGATAGACAGATGTCTATGTACTGTAATATGTCTGCCAGCAAGACCAGAAAATATCCAGGGCAGGAGGGAGCAAAAGGGTAGAAAGGTCCTTTGAGCAACATTAACAGCCCGCAAAATGCTCTACAGGCCCAGACTCTGGAAGTGTTTGGACTGTGTTTGCCCGCCACAAATCCATATTAACCAACATCATATAGGGAACCGAAGCATTTTTTAGGACCTCATAACATCTGGCACTGGCAAAGATACATAAATAGTGAGATCAGGGCTTAGCTTTTAAATGGTTCAGGTCTTCTAATGTTACTGGATGAAGAGTTATGAGCGGGTGAACGATTGGGTGTAGATTACAGCAGCACCCTCATTATGTGTAACTATAGTTTCTACTGCCCACAACACTGCACATACAGAAGGAGGCATGGCTTATTGCTTGAACCTAGTCTGGCTATTTTCTCTGAAGTCTTGAACTTGTCTGGCTCTCTTTTGCCTATTTTGAACTGAAGTCATCTTCGCCTCAGCCACTACTGAGCCCATTATCTTTTTCGTTTTTAATGATACATTTTCTCCGCCTGCTCCAATATTGTGTATTTTCTTGTAGGTAGCCCTGACAGAAAATAAGAGATTTCATGGGTATATAATATCAAATATATTTTAATTTATAGACCAAATCCTTCAGATTCATTTGTTAATCGTGAAGGATTCAGTCTGGAGCTTCCACAGGTAGATCTATGCACCAATTGGTCCTTGTAGAGCGTAAATGTGACATTTGAAGAAGACATGTACTTTATTTACTTCCTTGTTTGGTATTAAGTGACTCACTTTGCTTTGGTCTTAGTCTAGACTTGATTAACATGGTATTGAGTGCCTTGAATAAGGTATAAAATCTGAAGGGGTCAAAACTTTAATAAGTTGTTCGTACTTCTTTCCTTCTCCCTGCAACTTGGAAATAGGTGAAGTTGTGCCAGAAATCCCTACTTGGCTCAGAAGGTATAAAATCCCCGCATTTTCCCTCTCTTCCCTTCACTCTGTGTTAGTTTCTGTTGAACCTTGACTCCAGCTTCCAAAACAGTAAAACAGTATAACTTAATGCACAACTGTAAGGCCTATGCACAGACAAATGAAATGTAATGAAAAGTTGGTGAACTGCTGCAAACTGTCAGCATAAAATGCATGAACATAGTTGTGTTTTGGTCATATCTTGCATGAGATAAGCAGGTATTTATAGTAGAGGGATGGATAGATGGATGTTTGGTCATAAACCATCATGAGACATTGAAGAGAACTTCATTGAAAGCAGATTGCAGTTTAAACAGAGTATGAATAAAGGACTGTAGGATTAATTTAGCACAGATGCTTAATGTGGAACAATGGACATCACTGTAATAGAGACAATAAGGCTTTGCAGTCAGGTGTACCAAATTGAATAAATGCAGCAGTGGGAGTTAATGTGGACAGGCGGTCAGCAGGGCAGAGGCCAAGGCTGACTACTTTCTAATAACACTGGCTTTGCGCCACAAAGACAACTTTGCTTTATTGTCCACGCCATCATTTTGCACTTGAGGGTTAATGGTGCGAGTCCAGCATTGTTAGTATTATGACTGGTGTTCTCAGACCTGGGCAGTGGCCTAGTTTGGCTTCTGGGTGGGTATGATGGGATTTGTTGGGATTTCAGAGATTCTAAAGTAGCTAACATTGCAAGCATAGTGAGTTTTCCATGGGGATTGAAGATTGAAGAGTCAAACAAACATAAGGCTCAGAAACATCAGGGCAAACATAAGGAATGCGGTGCCCATTCACAAGCACTCATGAAAACCCCTTATCACATGGAATGGGCATGTCAGATTTTCCTATTTGGTTCAGAAAAGAGCGTTTGGGTTTGGCTGCCTTGTACTTTTTTTTGGCAGGGAAACTTCTGCTCTATTTTCAGCCAGGAGTTTAAGTGTAGGCAGTCATTTTATCCAATCAGAAATAGTGATAAGATAGTGCAAAAAGGAAATCATATACCACACTCTCTTATTCAATCTCTTATTCATCATTATTCTGTGGAGATTTTACTTAGCTTGCCACTAGTGTGCAGCTATCTCTCCACAGTAGAGTTATTAATAAGTGATGTGTCAGTGGCTATAGTGACTAATTATTAATGATACTTGAACTGTTTAAAAATGCTCCTGGTAGTGTTAATGGAAGAGTGAAAAACCCAGGGCCAGTTTGTAAGCAAATCTTTGGCTTGTATTGCTAAGCATAAATATTTAGTTTAAAATGAAATAAAAGCTGAAGTATAAACTGAATCGCAGGAGGATTGTCTTTCAAGACACTGGATTAGCTGCACAGCCAAAAGAACAACATAGAGCTGGATTTGGCAGTACAGATAGCCATCAAAGATAATGAAAAGTAATAAAGCAAAGTGTGTGTGTGTGTGTGTGTGTGTGTGTGTGTGTGTGTGTGTGTGTGTGTGTGTGTGTGTGTGTGTGTGTGTGTGCGTGCAATGAAAAGCTCATGCTGAATGTTTGAGTTATTTTATGTGTCAGTGTAGCCCAGGTTATTTTCTGTAGCTACAAATTATAGCTGTCCACTAAACGCCTCGCATGCAGGCTATCGGTAGATGCTAGCTAGGTGGCTAGTCCCCCCTCAGCAAGGCCCCAGGAAGTGCACCAGGCTTTGGAGCCAATTTGATATAGTGGCCAAACTGTGGAATTATAACTTCCGGGTCTACCTTGGGCCCAAAAGGCATTTTTTCCTGCACACTGTTATGAAAAAAGAAGCGGCTGTGACACGTCACAACCGAAACGACTGGTTTCACTAATTTGATCCATTTGGTCTGATAATATTCAGAAAGTCTAGAAGATCCTCACAATTGGATTATTTTATCCCCATTCAAGTTAGAAGGCTAAACTGGAAAAAACTTCATCTGCCATCCAGATCATCCCCACTGCTCATGGATGCCTTCATCTTGTCGGGATGCTGACATGTGGACGTTGTGATGTTCTAAACGGGCGGTAGGAACCAAATCAAGGGAAACCTAACAAAGTAGATTTCTATTTTATTTTTGTGCTTTTTCCTGAGATCTTTCTCTTTTTTTGTTCTTGAGCCCAAGACAGACTAACCACTGACTAGAACTGATGTCATAAAGACACTCAGGGTTGACAGACAATGTCTCTTTGTAGAGTCTGCTGCCACCAGTCTCCTTACTGAACCTAGTGAATTTACTGAACCTAGAAAACTGAGTGACCCTGTACTCGTACTGGACTGTAAGATCTTGGGTCTAAGATACTTTAGAGAACCCCAGATTTAGATACTGTAGATACTAAACCCAGGATCAGCAGCATAGATTTCCTACTACAAAGGAAAGGTTACGCACAGGTTGCGTGTGTGGAGAAGATGAAATTCATTTCTGACCCTCAGCTGTTGTGTTTAGTCTTTCACATTCCCCAGAATGCAGAACCGTGGCTCCTGTCTTTATGTTGAACTGCCATCGTAAATTACAGTTTTGCTTTTCAAGAATTTCAAGTAAAGTGATGATTGGCACAAGTGCCCGGTGAAATGTGAATGTTTGAAGGAGTAATAATAAAGAAAAGAAAAGAAAGAAAAAGGAGGAGGTTTTCTCGAAGGGGATTACTGCACTGAGAAGGGAGGAGCACAGCAGACACATAAATGAAATATAAAATAAGTTATGAAAGGTGTTTGGGGAATCCTGTAAGACAATATAGTTATAATTCATTGTAACAGCTGTGCTCTTGGCCATCAACTGTAGTAATTCAAACTGATTTTACAGTGTGGGAGTAGTCACTCACTCATTTCATTTCTTATATATATATATATATATATATATATATATATATATATATATATATATATATATATATATATATATATATATATATATATATATATATAAGTATTTTCCCCATCATCTGTTCCCAGCAGCAGTTTACTGTTTGCAAATTCAGATAAAATCTGTGCCATAGTTGGCTTTTGGGAGTTGTCTAAATCAGCTAAACTGCAGGGTTTAAAAAACACACCAGAGCTACAGTGATATGCTCTCTCATCTTTGAGCATTTGCAGATATAGCAGATTTGCAGAGGTCTGCAGTCGAAAACAAAACACAAAATAAACATTATGATTCTTTTAAGATATTGCAAGTCAAAATTTACTTATTACATCATATTGTCGTACACCAAGGAAAATGTCTAGAAAGAGAAAACTTGGCTTCGGACACTCAAATTTGAAGTAAATATGTTGAGGGATGCGGCATTACCATGAAACAAAACAGTCCACAAGCTACAACAAGATAATCTGATTTTAAATATGTGATGAAATAAACTTTAACGTCAGAAAAACGAGCCTGATAAGCATGACAATGTTCCTGGTTTGCATGCTTGTTATTTTTTTTGCAGTGTTATCCTTGGGATAGATATGAATGGAATGAGCCAAGCAAGAATATAAAGCAGGAGTAACATGTAGTGGGGAGTGAACTGGATTTAAAGTCTGTTGTGTTTAACCCCAGCGCAGGGATTGTTATCAGGTTTATTATGAGGAGTTTAGAGGGGTACAGGAGTTTATTATTTAAAGGCGAGCATGTTGAAGAGTTCGGTTTCAGGGTTGTGCAACATTTTCACCTGTTGATTATACTAAAGGAGGCTATATTATAATGTCAGTGTTGGAATATGTCAAGTAATGACACTGTATTTCATGATCAAGGTGGAGTTCATGTGATCTCACCTGTGGCCCGGAGGGATACTTTATCTTCTCAGAGCATCTTCTAAGTTCAGTCACCACATATGTATCTGTTAATAAAGCTGATCTCACCTTCTATTTCCCTCAGTTTATCATGTTTTTTTCTTATTGTCTCTATGCCAAATACTGTCTGTCTTTGGTTCTTTATGTTGTCTTTTCTTGCTGTGCGGCTGCTTGGTTGTCTTCTCTGTCCTCCCCAACTGTTGGAAAGCTTCAAAGACAGAAAGGGCATCAAAGGCTTTGGCCCCCGAGTGGTCTCCTGCTCTCATCCCCGTGCTTCCCTTCTTCCCTCTCTTTTAGTCTCTGCTGTTCCAGCTTTGTTGTTCCTCCCCCTCATGTGCAAGTGATTAAACGACAGGGCCAAAGGAAAACACACACTTTGTTTTCTAGGCAGCGGGCACACTCTGAATTCCAGTGGATTTACAGCATTGAGGATCCCTCAGATCCTAACTGGTTAAATAGGACTCTGGAGAACCCTCCTCCTATCTGCTAACACCATCCAGGTCACTCCTTCCCTCTGCTCTCCTCACCTCGCCTCTCCTCTCCTCTCCTCTCCTCTCCTCTCCTCTCCTCTCCTCTCCTCTCCTCTCCTGCACAGAGGAGATGATACAAAGCTCTATTCATAATCTGAGTGACTGCTCATTTTCTCCTCTCTGCCCAGCTGTCTTGCCTCACTGTCACTCTGCTTCTAATGAAAGGTCAGATAGTCATGGATGGTACAGTCGCTGCTCTTATGCCTTGATAGGCAACCGTTATGTCTGCTGTTTTGTCATCTGCGCTGAAAGCAAAAACAGAGCACCAAGGGATTTAATAGTTTGTCCTTGCAGTGACCTTGACCAATATTGGATTCTCAGTCCAGCTGGACAGCTCAAGGGTTCTTGCAGGGTCCACATGGGGCCCAACCAACCAAATGAAGAGTTGAATGCTATTGTTAGACATACACAATACATTACTATAGTGACACAACTCACGCTTTTCTCTCTGTTCTATGCCAAATCAGATCAAAAACTGATGACTTTTTATAAATACTTGCATATAATCAGGCTTGTGACCATTAAATCCTTCAAATGTTCAAATAGTTAAATAGACACTAAAGCACAGAGATTACATTCATCTACAGAATATCAGCTTTTCAGGAACAGCCTTGAAAGAAAAGCAGGACTTTATGTTAATAAGCCCGAGGGTTGGAGATTTTATAACCTTTAGAAAAGCATGTAATCCTTCCATTTAAATTAAAATATAAAAATCACAAAAACATGTGTAGGTTTCCATCGGGCAACAGTGATATACTTTGGAACAGATCATCCCACTTAACCAGACCCCAGGCGTGCTGCACCAATAGCAGAGTGCCAGCCAGAATAGCAATTTCTACCAAAAACAATCAAAGCAAGTGAAGTGTGGATCATAGAGTCCCTCTGGCGTGCCTGTGTGTTGACTGGAGAGTAATGAAAGAATGTAAAAGGGCCTGAGCTCAAATCACGTTCCAGTCAAACAAAGGAGGAGTAATAAGGCATTTGGAGAGCAGGAAAACTCCGAGCCTGCAAGTGATTTAACTCAGGGGGCTGACAGTACAGTGTAATGTGTGTGTGTGAGTGGGAGGGAGGGGGGCACTCACAGATTGTGTGTGGTGCAAGTGGAGGAATAAAGGTTCTGTTACATAAAGACATTTGTGTGACGGGGCTTGTGTGTGTGTGTGTGTATGTCTTTGCTTGTTTCACAGTCATTTCACTGCATTATATGGTTTCTTAGACCTGGTTGGTTTGTTGTGTGCTTTATTATCACCCCCCCCCCCATCCCAAAAAAAAATACACAAACAAACACACACTTGCACACGCTACCCTCTAACTATCTGTGTAAAATTGCAGCTGGAGCTGTTGGCTGGTGAAATTTGACAAGTAAACTGTTTTCAGATTTCACTTTAATTCCATTCGACTTCATCCCTTCACATGTGGAAGTGATACTGTGATCTACTAGTTTATTCCACAGCCTACTTTGCAAATATGGCTTTATTCAGTCTCCTGTGCAGAAAATTGGATGTTTACTGACTTCACTCCTTGTCCTTATCTCACTGATTTCATGTGCTTCATCGTTTAAGGGTACATACCATTGACTGTATATAAATATGGATGTCATGATGGCTCCTCAAAAGTGAAGCCAAAACATGTCGATCACCCCCTGGTGGCTGGCTGCAGTCCATGTTAGCAAATGGGACATGAGCCAAACAAAAATATTGAAGTTCATGTCAAAAAAATGTTTTTCCAGAGATGGTTTCTGTCATTTCAGGTAGTTCTTATCACACTGATGTATGCCCAAGCACTCATTTTTCTGATAAGTTTGCTTTTAATTAGTTATTTGATGATATAAAAAAAAGGGGTGTGAAGTCATGATTGACAGCTGTGACAGGCACTCTCTGTGGGACAGCTGAGAGGGCGTGTCCCGCAGGCCATCATCCCACCGCCCAACTCTACTGCACAGACTTTGGCTCCAAATGACATCACACAAGCAAGATGGCGGCTCTTGTAAAGGAGATATTTTGGCTTCACTTTTGCATGGCGGTAAGAAGTGGAGATCCATATTATATACAGTCAATGGTACATACTATACATACAGCACTCTCTCTCTCTCAACTGCACACTCACTGCACACACAACCTACATGCTGAGCTATTCCTTAAAGGAACTACACTACTTGTATAACATATTTTAGTTTAGAAAACATCTTAAAAATACGTTTTTAAAAAATCCCCCAATGCTTTGGGCCTGGCAGACCACTGGTGTAGGATCTGTTTGGGTGGTTCAGGGTCTTAGATGTGTCCTGCAGACTAATGATGACCTACTTCCTTGTGGTCTTCATTTGTTAGCTAACATATGCGAACGTTAACTAGGTAGCTAATCTAAGAATAATATAAAAGAATATTGTTCTCTACAAAATGTCACAAGTTCTGTTTCTTTGTTTGGAGTTAGTGTGTGTCTTGCTATGGAGGATTTATATTTTTTTTGGGGTTCTAGCATACATCCATGCTACAGCTAAGTGACGCGCTGCCAAAATGTTGCGGGTGGAACTATAGAATTATTGTTCCGCACATCAGAGTAAGTTTATTTTGAAACTATCTTGACAGTAATTGTTTGGGTCACAGAGCGTATTCTTTGTACGACTGCATGCACCAAACCATAACGTCCATACCGTGACGGTTTGGGATGAATATATGGTTCTAGGAGAGACTCTTAATTAGGATATTGCGTTAAGAGAAAGTTGGTATGAAATTTGAATGCTGGAGACACAACTGAGGTTTCAGTCACACCATAAAAATTTGCTAATTTAAACGGTAAGTCTGCGGCCGTCTGCGGTGGAAACACACGGCATCCATACACTTTCCGACATACAGCCAGTCATAATGTGCGATGTCATCTGTAAATGCAGGACCCCGAGCAGATCTGGCAGGCCAAGCACATCTGGTACACCGGGCTTGCAATACACTGGCGGAAACCCTGGTCTCACAAACAGGCTGAGCAGGGCTGTAAATGTCATCAGTAGTCTGAGTCTCCAGTCGTTTCTCTACTTAGCTTTGTATGCTCAGCTCATCAAGAAAGGAGTCACCACAAACCTTGACCCTGATAAAGTCAGACTGGAGACACTGAGAAGTTCATATATAGCATGAAGCTTCAAAGAGATATCACTGAATGTATCCTAAAAATATAATCATGCTAACATTTAAACTTCATTGTCAGAGTTGGATTTGAAATTGAAATAAACGAATAGATTTTCGACCTTTGAAATTGGCTGCACATAAAGGGCAGCGCGCTTTAAAATTCTCATTTTAGTAGATCTCTGTGTGGTTTCAAACTTCATGTCTTATACTTAACCTCTTAATTTTTTTTGTCAGTACCAAAAGCATGTCTTTGAAATGTTAGTGTTGGGCCTTAAATTTCAAGTAAATCTTTTTCTCAACTGTCACTGGCATAAAAAAGCTGGACTGACTCATAGAAACAGCAGGAAGAGTTGAACGCCTCCAAAACTTGTCATGCTGGCAGCCAGTGAGAAATGGATGGTCTTTTACCCACCCAGTATTACCACATTTAGTCTCCCATTATAAAAGACTTACTGTATGAAGGCCTTGTGTGTATCAAAATGTGTTGAGACACTTCATCAATATTTCAAGGCCATTCCATACAAAGTGATGACAGGTGCACATTAAGAAATAGTTGTTAGGTCCAGCTGGTCTGCAGATCTTTGTGAAGCAACATTATGATTTTCTCCTTTCCTTTGAAATTCACTTCACTCTGTTTAAAAAAAAAAAAAAAAAAAGGACAGCACACACATGCGGGGGCTAGTATACACACACCTCCTCCTTTTTTCTCTCTCCACCACCTCCATCTGTAACATCAGGATCATTTTTTAAACTGAGATATTTTTCCTGATTCGCTCATTCCCTTTTTTTCCCCATTGCTTCACTTCTCCTCCTCTCCCTCCACCTACCTGTCACATTTTCTGAGTTTGAGGAGAAATGAACAAGCTGTACTGTCTCTTTACAGCACAAAAAACACTTAGTGGGAAATAACTGCATTGTCTCCTTTTTTAAAATCAGGGACTGACCCAGTCTGTTGGAGTCTGGTGATTGTCAGCAGTGGCTGCGCAGTTCAAAGGCTTCATAGTACATAATAATAGGCAGACAGACGGAGCTAACAGAGCCCATCCACCAGATGTGGAGTCTGACACACTCCAGTGTCTGTGCTGTCTGTCGGCAGCCTGGAGCTATACAATACACACACTGACAAGCAGGGAACATTCACAGACACTCAGACATGAAACTGAGAATTAATAGTATATCTCTACATTTCCTCATAGGGAGTTTAGTGGTCTCCCATGCTCTTCTTACTCTGTCTTTGTTCCTATGTCTTTTTCACTTGCTCACTGGCTCAATTTCACTATCTATCAACCTACTATCCAAGACACGGGTTCAGTTAATCCCCTAAATGGTTTCCTCCTACTAAGACAACAGTTTCATGCCTTTTTATAAAACGGCAAAAAGAAACCTGTGAAATCATTCTGACAGCGCAGGACTATGTGCGTCATCAGACTCCGACTGTATCATCAAAGACTTGGATAGAACTGGGAAAAGAATTCTTCAACTTTGTCCTTACTCATGACAAATTGTTTTGTGCTCTCACAAGCTTTGCAATCGCTTTCATCCAGACTATTTCCGTGCCCACATTTGTCCCTGCAGATCTCAAATGAGTGTTTCAGTAGCCTAGCAGCCCATTTCTCAATCTCTGTTCCTCTCTGCCTTTTGAGGAGGGAGGATTGTTTATGTTAGTATGAACCAGCCCTGAGCCCATCATGGCTTTATTGCTTTGAAAAGAACCCAGGACGCTGCGTAATGTGTATAGAGAAGAGAGACACTGTATACAGTATAAGCTGGTGGGACAGACTTGAAAAAGTGGGGATTCATGCAAAAGGTAATGGAGTAAAACTATGTAAGGGTGGGAGAGGAGAAGTGACACGGCGAGGAAGAGAAAAGGACAGATGATAGTGCAATTTGATGAGGAGTTCTGATCCACCAAATGAAGCGCCACGATAACATCAGGGCCCAGCGATATTACTGTAAACATGTTCCATATGCTCTCTCACTGTCTCCACCTCTGTCTCCTTTTCTGCTGTCTGCCTGTCTTGCCCCATCTCTTTTGATTTCCTTTCTTTCTCCTTTTACTCACTCCTTGTCTCTCTTCCCCACGTCTCCCCTGCCCGCTTGTTGTTTTATTGAGAAATGCTCCGCCGAGGAGAGCATTTGATCTTACTGCTGCTTTGACCTAAAGATGGAGGGAGGGGGAGAGAAGGAGGGAGGGAGGGCTTTTAAGGCTGCATGTGTCCCCAATTACACCGCCGAGATGGCAGCGTAATTCACTGCTTCTTTCAGCGACTGGTGGACTGGAAAGAGACGCCTAATGGAGGCCAGAATACCCCAACCTGCTGCCAATTGTAACACGTACATAGACACTGCACACTGGACTCTCTCACACACACTCACAGGCTCGCTCATGACAAGAGGCTTCACACAGCTCACCACATTTGAAGGCCTATATTGCACACATTTTGTCGCCCCACCCTTTCTTTTTTAAATTCCGTACACAGCAGTCTCATAAAAAAAACCGACAGTAAATATGAGGACTAGAAAACTCGCCGATCAGTCGGTGATCTTTTAGCTGCCAACTAGTTCATGTCGTCTTATCAGCGGGAAACTGTTGCAGGTATATCAGTCATACCTGTCATCCCACTTATCTACAGCATGCTCCGGAGTGACAGAGAGCCAGACATCAAATAATACTGACTCAAAGCACCAGGATTACATATATTTCTTACTTTTTGCACTGATGCCCTGCCTTTTCCATCAAAAATCACCGTGGATGAACTGTATATGCTGCATATGTTTATCCTTGTAGACAGGTCTTTCTTGACAAGGAGATTGTGATCTCAATGAGACTACCTGTTAAAGTAAAGGATTAAATAAGTTAATAAAATCTTCAAACATTTTCTACCATCTTTGTTGAGGATATCCATAAATCTATTTAAAAACTATATAAAAAGATGCTCCTTATAACTTCAGATCAAACTTTTTTTAGTATCAAAAGTAACCCAGTTGATGTATTTTCTGTACATCCACTATACATCTGTAGTTATGATACAAACTATTTTTTTCCCCTGTTAAAAGTTTCTTTGGGAGTTATTTCCTTATTCAAATCAAGGGTCTAAGGATAGAGGATGATGTATGCTGTACAGATTGTAAAGCTCCCTGAGACAAATTTGTGATATTGAGCTATATAAATAAAGTTGACTTGATTGCCTCCATAGCTTAGGGGTCAAGACGCCAACCATGAACCGCAATGTTCCCAGTTGGACTCCGGCCGGGGGACTTTTATTGCATCTCTCCCTCATTTCGTATCTTCTCTCCACTTAAATAAAGACATAAACATGCCCAAAACTCAAACCGTTAGCAGCTAATGCAGCTTGACTTTCGACGGCGCGGATTTGCCACAAAGTAAACAGATTAAGGCAGTAAAACATTTGTTTCAGGTGAAGCCCACATCTAACTCACTTACTGCATCACCCAAAGCATTAAGGCAATGCCAAAACTCGAAACGTATTCATCCAAAAATGAAGTGAATGTAGTCTAGAAAGTCTAGGGTTCAAAGGTCTGGCACAGTGATGAGAAGTAATAACATGGTACGTAGCAGGCGGTGGGATCCTGCACTCAGAGGGATCTAACAGATTTCATCTCTGCAACCTGGAAGATTCTGGACAGGAAATGAGGTAATACAATAGAGATCTTTGTGCCTGTATTCCTCCTTTAACACCTCTTTCTTCTCTGCCATCTGCCTATCCTCCTTTCCATCGTCTGGGGTGGAGGTGGATCAGTTATGAAGTGTGTGTTTGAGAGAGCGGGGGTTTATGGGAGGTGAGGTGAGACTGTGTTTGGAGAAGCAAGCTGGGATGCTTTACAAGGTGTGCTTAGTCAGCCCCCGCACCAGTCATCTGGTGAAATGAGATGGAAATTACAACAAGCTTTGGAAATGTGAGAAGAACTGTGATCGTCTTTGTCTCCTGTGGAAGATTTTGTGTCTCTCTCTGCCACTCTTTTCTGTAGTTTGCCCGCTCTAATAAAATCCAGGCTTTCTAAATCCCTCAGCAATCCCCAACCCCCCCCCCCCCTTCCCCCCACCCTCCAGCCCCGCCCCACTCCCTCTTCCAAGTTCTCAATGTTCGATTCATAAAGACAACTCTGGATGGAAGTGTTTTCATAATCAGCACCCGGTTGCAGCCAATGGAAAACTGCGTCAAATAAAGCGAGATCAGGCATGATGTTCCACCCAGCAGCTACTTGTTTGTTTTGAACTGTGTCTGTGAGGCTTCATGTATCATAAATCATCTCCATAAAAAGATGACACTTTGATGTTAGTCAAAAATAAAAAAAATGTGCAAAGGTTTTACTTTACAATCTTACTGGGTAACATTTCAAAGCAGCCAGCATAAACTTTAAAATATTTTATTGTATATCTACAGTAAAAGATATTTCCACTATGGGCTTTAGTAGAACAACTGCAGCTACTTAACTACTAATAAATAATTAACATAATTTGACTGTTATTGGGACATTAAAATGAACTTTTATCTATTTTTAGAGGGTTGGGTGAGTTAAATCAATTGCTTCCCACTTATTACATAAATGAGAAACCACATTCAAGTATATCTTAGGACTTTAAACGTTATTGTATCCTTTAGATTGGCATGCAGCTCTTCGTAGCGGTGCCTGGTGTTTTTTTTCCATGCTGGGTTTTCCATCGTTCTTCCCTCCGTCTTGTCATCACTGTGTACTCTTACAAACCCTGCCTACCTCCCTTTGATAGTTTTCAGAATTTTTCTTTGCGCTTTGTTATTCTTCTCTGCACACACTGATGATTCCCAACATACCATTTAGGAATCTTTTTCAGCTTGTGTTTCCACGCAGTGAGTTTCCCACAACGTCATGTTTACATTATATCATCTCCACAGTTTTCATCACTTACATCCGCTTGACATTTTGTCCGTTTTATTTTTCCTCTTTTGTTCTTCTTTCACATTTGGTTGCCCTCTTTTTTTTTTTTTTTTTTTTCCAAACTGAGGCAGATGTGGAGCAGGTGTCCCTCCCTCTGATATTAGAGATGGGTCAAAGGGGAATCGGAAACCAGGGAGTCTGTCTCCAAAACACGCACACAGTGTGTACACACATAAACACACACTTTTGGTACATCTGGTTCTTCACTTATTACGGAAGGGAACGTTTCATTAAAAGAGAATCCTTTTAGACAAATCCTCTCCATTAGGGGAGCTTTATGAGCGCCTGAATCACCTGAACCCTCCCCCACATGTGTAAAAAGCACTTCTTCTTTTTTCCTTTTTGTATCTTACTTACCGTATTTATAATTGATGAGTTCAGCGTGCTGTCTTAAAAAAAAGCTGAATCGAACATTTTTAAGATTTTTCTGCAAGCTAAAAAGGGATTACAATTTTACCTCTAGAGGGCGTATACATGCAGTTTGGACTGAGGAGGAGATTGGAACAGACCGAGCAGTCTTTTAGAGCTGACAACATGTCAGCAGTGCCAAACTGCCCAGAGGATGCCAGCTCACTTCAACTTTTTTTTGTCGAAGTGAGTGTTGATATGAAACTACTTTGTTTTCTGAGCCAACAAAAATGGAAACCCAACCAACAAATCAAAACCCCTTTGTCAGACATGCCACAGATTTATTTAAAAGTACAAGCAGCGATTTGTTTTCCTTGTTTTCCTGATTACTTTAGTAGTTATGAATTTACACAGAAAGTGATAAACTCAATATTGTGAAAGTCAAAATTCTGGTATTGCAGCAACACTATAACCGTAATTCTAATAAACTAGTTATTTTTAAAAAGAGTAAAGATCGACTACTAGTCTTGCAGAACATCTTTTTATAGGAGCACCATAAAAATGCCATAAAATTTGAACTACACATAATTGCTTGTTTTTTTGTATTTTAATAGACCTGCATTATTTTTACTTGATTGCATCACTTTTTGAATACAATTTTATACATTTGATATACAGTGTAACACACGTAGTTAACTTCTTCAAATTGCAATCGTGGGCCGGTTTAGTCTCATCTGTCAACAGCTGATTATGTGACACTCTATTTTGAATTTAATGGCATGAAATGGACACGGCTGAGTCTGTAACACAGTATTATATTTTCATAGTCTCATTCTCTGAATGAGATGTGTGTTTTGTGTTTTCCACATGTAATGGTGAGTGAGTCATTCTGGGCTACAAATCTACATTGCCGACTAATCGTAGATTTAAAATCCTACCATCCCTTTTTTTTCCCCCCATTATTTTGAGTTTCCAGCAAATTGATGACAGTGTTTTTGAATGATTGAGTCCCTCGTTGTCTTCACTCTTATATTTATATTCATATTTACAAAAACGATTGACATGCCACAGATCATAGTATAGTAGGTGAGATCTCTCATGTTACAGATTCATCACTACACAGAATAACATAGAAAAGTGGATAAATGAAAAATGACGTTGTCAAATATAAAGTTTCTTTTCCACACAGAAAACATTTGTGTATTTATAATAATTGGCTATCTACCAGTACAGCATGAAACTTGAACACACACATCATATATCTTGAATGAATACCATCAACATGTCAAATGCATTTACTGTCTTGGCCAACATTTGTATATTTTAAAATATACTGTATCTCTCAGCGCATTTTGAAATATATGTGAAATCTATTTTTGTGGTATGGGATGTGGAAATGCTCCAGTCCAATTCCCTGGCTCTAGATAATTTTTTCTGCAGTAGCGGAAAGTGTTTTGGACGTCGACAATGTGGGTTTGTCTCAATGGCTTGTTTTCAGCTCTCCCTTTGGGGACTAAGCGCTCACTTCTCCTTCCCACCACTCATCTCTTTCATCCTGTCCTTTTCTCTCTTCCATCCTCCTGTCTTCCTCATTAGCCGGCTACCTTTTCCCTCTAAACAAGCCGAGGAATGCTGGTGCTTATTTTCTTAACCTGGGACGAGGAGAGGTTCCCGGAGAGCATTGGTGTGATTGACAGGGAAGCGTGCTGGAAAGGCTCAGAGGTTCAGTGTTTGCTTCGGACTCTCACTGTTGGCAGCCCAATATAGAGCTGGAAAACCAAAGATTAAGAATAACACAGGACGTTTTTACTGGAATGAATATCTCTTGCAAGCATGGCGTTTCTTTCTCACTTTCATCTCCTCTGTCTTCGTCTCTCCAGTATATCTGCCTGTCTGTCTTTTCTCCCACTGCTTGTTCTGTGTTTGTCTCTATCTCGGTTTCTTCTTCTTTCCCACTCTAACTTTCACTTTGGCTTCGAGTCAGATTTCTTGTGGCTGAGTCTATCCTAGCGTCAGCCACTGAGAGCTGACTAAGTCTTATGAGTTGATGGAGACATGATGTCTCACACCCAGTTTCCCAGAAGCATCCCAGAATCATTCAACACAATTTATCTGTACAGCCAGAAGCCAACAATCAGTGGCCCTTGTCACACATCAGGTAAATCAGTTCAATTTAGCACAGTGGTAGTAAAGAGAAAATTTGCTGATCACAGTGGTTAAATGAAAGGAGTACGTGGGGGGAAAACATGTGGAGCTTAATGAACATGAACATTTATTTATATGACTGAAAAAAAACATTTATCTTAATTGTATTTAGAAATACAAACAGAGAAATACACAGATGTTTACCACACTGCATTATTGGATGTGTATGCACAGTATATCATTCATATTCATTCATAAGAATCAAAGCAAGCATGGCCAGCAGCCTGATGGAAGACAGACCCGCAGTAACGTGGATAATAATGCTAATGTTCCCCAAATTACACCATCACTGCGCTTGATGTGTCATGTATAACATCCTTAGCTTGAAACGGTCACGCTCTGCGTTTCATCAGCAGCATCTCGGCTAAATACTCTCATTGATTTAAGTCAGCCTGCCAACATTTTTCAGTCATTATATGTCCCGCAGACAAGGAGAGATTCAGTCTGGTGAGTGAGGAAATACTGACAGACGTAAAGAATGGTTTTGGAATGACGCCCGGCTCAAATGTAGTCACATGATGTCTAAATCCGAGTCACGTTTTGAAATCCGGCAGCATTATCCCGGCGTTCCCAGATTCCATCTGCTAGGGGCCTCTCCTTTTGAATTTGTCATCCTGGAGGAATCTGGGAATGCCGTCCGTGAGCTTATAGAATGTGTACGTGTCCCTGGCTGCACCTGGGTAGACACACACACACACACACACACACACACACACACACACAGTCATGTTTCTGTCAGTAAAGTGACTTACATTAATTTCCTTGACACTTATCCTAACTTTAACAATTACCACTACTTGTCTAACCCTAACCCTTACCCTACCTTAACATAACCCTAAACTAACCTTAACTTCACCCTAAAATGAATGATTTATGTTAAGGGGACCCCATAAGGGATGCCTCCCCCACAAAATGACTGTGTCAACAGATTTACATCCCCACAACATGAGGAATACCTGGACCACACACACACTCACACACAGGTTTTTGTTCAACACACATGCACAGGCAGGCATGCAGTATGGCAAGTATCTTGTTGTCACACCATGCACACTGTTAGCACACATGATACACTATTTAGAGAAAAGCCACGTACAAAAAGCCAAGAGAGATGACTATATTCATGTCCCCCGCACAGACAGCCTGACTGACTTTGACTTTAGGTCTTAAATCTCACATTCCACACCTGACCCGTGACACACAGAGACCTCAACATGGACACCACGTTAATGTGCACCATATTCACATCATGAAATACTATGTTCTTTCTGCACAAAGCACTGAGTTGCACATCCTCTGCAATAAAGTGACACACTAACACGCAGGTGTGATGACTCTATTCACATTCCACAGACAGACGGCTACCTCTGCAGATTACGTCAAGGTCTCAGTCTATCTGCTTGGAAGTGATCAGGTTTTCCAGAAAGTTGAGCACACACACACTTGTACTGGACCTGTCAGGTGGAAACAGATGAGCTACACAGTAGGTGGTAACATGCTTGTGCACATTCCTCACTAGTCTGCTTACGCCGCTGGTAATCGGAGCCTAGGGGAGCCTCACCCAAAATGGGCTAACCAGGCCTTTTACATCAGCGTGGTTTCCATTGCAGATCCTCACAGAGACAGCAGGGGCTTGTGCATTATCCTGTTAAGCCTTTGAGGCCAAATAGAGGCCTTTTAGGGCCAAACAGGGCAAGGCTGGGCTTCTGGAAAGCCATCAGCACAGCATGGAGTTACTCTGAGAGCAAAGTTCCTGTCATGATGAAACAGACAAATGTGTTAGATGAACTGTAGCTTAATTCATTCATCAGACATAGCCAATTTTTCAGTACAATGGAAATGGGTGAAATTGCCTTTTGCCATTATACATAAATTCAGACCAACTTAAGTTGATTCCCAGGCTGCAGCCCTTTCTGTGTGACGTTTACATACCGTGTGTTTGCGTGGGTATCCTTGGCACTCTCAGGTTTCCTCCCATATTTTGAAGACACGCAAGGAGTGTAGCAGACTGGAAGCTCTGTGTGTTCCACTCTCATGTATTACATCAGACAAAACTCTTATCAAGTAATACAGTAAAAGAACTTCAACAACAAATTTTAATAATTATTTTTTTAATTGCAATTTGCTTGAAATCATTAAACAACAAAATCTTTTTAAGTGATAATATGAAAGTGTCATCATGATGCAATTCCCATCCCTTGTGTTGGCTAATTTAGATCTTACGTATATAAAGGTTAAATGAACAATGCCATTAAGGGTCACACTTGATGCCAGTCTAATCACCAGAACTTGACATGGTATTGGTACGCCACCCAATTTGGCCTTGTGGGAGAGAAGCCACTATAGGGTTTCAGTGCAAATACAGTCGTGGGAGCCCCCTCCCCCTGTGTGAGTGTGTGTTGTTAGGCAGACTAGTAGCGGAGACTTGGAAATGGCATTAAACTACTGGCCTAGATCAGTATTATGACTAAATCCCTATAGATGCAGATTTTTTTTTTCAATTGCTTATGATCTCCAGAGAGGTCAGAGGTCAGAATTTGCTGCAGACCAGCATCCTGGTCACTGGTGTTCATTCCTTAAAATCCCTTTAGCAGAGATCTGGCTGGTCTCCCAGCTCAGTGGTGACCCTCTTGCCCACTACACTACTCCACTGTCCACTCAGCCATGCTCCCCAACATGGACTGAGGAATGCTGGGTAGTGACAGTTGTCAGTGTGAGCCTGTTGCTGTGAGATAATTTTCTGTGACGTGACAAGCTGCTGTTTAAAGTAATCATCTCGTTGGTCTGTGTCAGCTTTAGCTTATTCTGGGTGTGCTCAAGTTTCCTCGGAAGTCGCTCTGCAGCAGAAAAAACCCTCCGAGGTAGTTTGGAGTCCAGATTTGATGTTCAGTAGGTCAGCGATACAGCTATGTAAATACCGATCACTGTTTGGTACTTACAAAGCTATTTTAAAGATAAATACAGTAGGGTCCAAAAGTCTGAGTCCACTTTCCCATTCAAGTGATTGGTAAAGTGGACTCAGACTGTTGGACCCTGCTGTATTTACAAAGCTGAGACTGGAGAAGTCTCTTTTACTTGAATTGGTCTTATTCCCACAAAATGTCACTGAAATAAGTGGGTAATATCAGTCTGTGCCTCCAGAAAGTACATACCAGTCATCATGATCCTTAATATTTAAAAAAGAAGACTTTTTTAAAAAACTGGTATTTTTAGCATGTTTAACACAAAGAAATAGCTGAAGTTTCTAATAAAATTTATGGAGAATTTAACTCAAACCAAACTATAATTCCAAATACAACACACCTTTCCACAATGTGTGGTATACATTGCATAAAACATCCTCCCTGTTCAGGTTTTTGTGATTTTTAGGAGGGGAAGTAACAGTTTTTTCTTTTTTTTTCAACTGTACTTTTTCATGTTAGCACAAATGTCTTGCAACTTGAGCCCTTTCTTTCTCTTGTTGTCTATTGTTCTGATCCAAAAAGAGCCTTGTCACGCACCCTCCTGTCATCCACCCTGCTCACATCTCTCTCCCCCTCAGCCCTCCCGCTTCTCTCTCTCTCTCTCTCCCTCTCTCTCTGTCTCTCTGTCTCTCTCCCCCTTCTGTGGTCTTATAAGGTTACACAGCAGAACTTTCTGAGGCAATGTGGGCTGTGTGTGTGTAAGTTAGCAGTTCCTGTGTTCTTTGGTCCATGATGTCCTCAGGTGAACAGTCAGGCCCTGAACTGGGCCTGCTTTTATTCCTCTGTACGCTCCAGTTGAGCCTGAGAACAAACACCTGCACACACATATGCAGGTGCAGTTATACAAGCACACACACACACACACACACACACACACACACACACACGCATGGCAGGGGTATACATCATTATCCTTTTTAGGTTTTAGTTTTCTAACTTTTCTGTCTTCTCTCCTCTGTCTCTCTTTAAAGGGTAACATGGTAAAATGTCAGAAGTCAGATGGAGCATGAAATATTAACAGTCAGTTGGGCAATTTTCGGGTGAGCCAAAACAAAGAGAAAACAAAGAAGTAAAAGTATTGTAAACCAGTGTACGGTTTCCTATGCATGCAACTCCCTGGTCCAACTTTAATCTTTTGTACATGCAGTAGTTGTGAATGCATACCATGTTCTGTACAATTAGAGATTACTACTCAAACTTCAGGTGCACATACTTTTGGTTTTACCTTCAAATAAAGGTTTTTAGATAATCTGGCTGAACTGTAAATAGAGCACTGGCTTGTTTACAACCCGAATCATTTGATCACTTGTGTCTCTTGCCCCCTCTGACTTTGTTCCCCTGAGGAATTTCACTGTTGTGTGTATTATGTATACAATGAATAAATCACCAAAATTATGGAAAAAAACAAGTTATTTTCATTTTTGGGCTGTCGGGCCAGTGAAAATATAAAAGGTGCCAGCAAAACTCTGATCTACTGGCCAAGTGGGCCAACGGGGAAAAAAATGTTACATTGGACAGTGCCATGTATGACCAGTTTAACGATTATTCATATCTTACACAATGACAGTGGATAAACTCTCCAGCCAACATAAACCTGCACTCTGCCCGGTGGGACAGAGGCCCACTTCTTAAAAAGACGATTTTACGATTGCCGTCACTCTGGGTTTATTACGAGGTTTCCCTTTTTCTTTTTCTCTCTTGCTGTCTTTTTGTCTGTACTTTCACATTTTCCATGTCTTCTTTTCTCCATTTATCTCTAATTCCTCTACTCTTCTTTACCGTCATCCCACTTTTTTTTCCTCTCCCCCCGCTCTCTGACACACTTTTTTTTCCTCTTCCTTTTGGCATTCTCTCAAATCCTTGTCCTTTCGCCAAGACTCTAACTTTCCACTCGTTTTCCAATCTTGAGCCTAATTGTGCTAATATTTCATTAAGTCATCTTGAGCCCTATATGGCAGTTTGGCCGTTTCTGGATGCAGCACCGGGACATTAGCTGTTTGATTAATTCTTCTCATTGTCTGTAACTGCACATTTGGGTATATGAAAGGAGTAGATGTTCACATAAAAATTTTAACCACTTCCTTTAGGTAAACATGCATGAGAGGGGTGAGTTGAGACAGTGGTTAGTGGGGGAAAAGAGCTGTAACTTGGTTGTCAGAAAGTAAGCTCCAATGGAGACAGATTTGAGAAGGAAATGTTCATCATTTCTGAATTTTCCTCATCTACACATATCGATCTTTCACCTCTTTAAGACATAAATGTGACAGAGCTGCATTGTGAAAACGGTGGGTTTGCTGTACTTCCAGATAACCCCTGAGTTAGGTCAGTTTTCCAGCTAATAGGGATGGAAGAGGACCTTGGGAGAGGCCCTAATAACAGAGCGGGAGAGCTCATACATCAGTCTCACTCACCACACCAACCACCCTGGCTCCAATCACAGCCCCCCAGACCATATAACAGCATATTAGTTGCTATGCATAACCGCTCAAATTGAACATTTCTGATCTGGTTCAGCTTTACCCTTTAAGACTCCCTCTTTCTCACTTTTTTCTTTGCTTTTCTTTACTTCATTCCTTTCCCTCATTCCCATGCCATATAGTTTGAAGTTCTGCACTAATTCCCATGTGCCGCTGTCACAGTAAAGTCACATCAGATTCTCAGAGCTTTATAGGGGTTAAGCTCATGTCCCTGTGTGATTTTTATCATCATAAGCCAAATACAGCTGGATGGGGATCAGAGGCTGCTCTAATAGAATATTTCTGTGTCTGGACTTCTCAAAGACACTTTCATGTAAACCATTTACTGTATATTTTGCCACTAGGATGGCAAATGAGTGGCAGTCAAATGAAAGAAGAAGTTCCAAAACTTTCAGTTGCATGAAATATGCCATTATCAGCCAAGAGGGGAAAGTGATACTATAATAAAGGTTGTCAGACATCCAGATTTTCGATGGGTGTTCACTGCTATACCAAAATGGCCTCTGAAGTTTAACATACCACCACTGACGTGCTATGGAAATATGTGCATGGCTGTATGATCCACGTTATATTGCTTTTCTTTGAAGCTGCTTAAAGGAAGGGAAATTAAGATCAGGGTTTTTAACACTTCAGATAATCGTCATCCTAATAAAAACCAATAGGCAGAGATGGTATCAGAGATGGGAAGCTGACTTGTGGCTGTTCAAATAGAAGTGATTTGAAATGGTAGACAAGCAGCTAAAAGTCAGTTTGGCTCTTGGCATGAGAGACAGCACGAAACAGACGTGGACTGATGATAAACTGATTCAATTCGGTGACACAATTCATTAAATGGGGATTTCGGGAGGTACAATAGAACCGCATACGCATGAAGGGACAGAAATGTTATTGACAGCTAATTAAAAAAAGGGGGAAAGTATTTATATGTAAGCTCAACTTTAGTTTGACTGTGGTATATACTTTTGGCAGCAAAAAACTAACAATTTAAGTCCCAGCTAGCCTGGCACTAATAGACTAAGACGATAGCGCTAATTATAAATAATGCACTGGGGTTGTTGTTTATGTTTGCTGATGTTATGTCATGCATCATCAAGTAGTTAGTGAAATTGTCAGTGCACCTCAGGTTGTTGAGATCAGCTTCTAGATAAAATCAGTTAGCCTGCATACATATGAGGAAACACAGTTAATGTATTTTAAATCATTTAAAATATGTTGCTATATCATCATGACAATGTCTCTTAGAGAGTTGAATAACAGCATATCTTGCTCACTTGCTTTATGATATATGCATAAGTGCATCTGCATTTGTTAGTTTGGGTTTCATTTCCTTTCAAAAGGACCCACATGAACAATTTCTGATCTGGTGCCTCCATCTGCAGGATGGCATGCCCAACAAGTCTTCATACCGAAACAAAAAATAGGTACAAGTCAGACACGCTGTTTGAGTATGTGTGAGTATTTCAGCTAAAACTTAAGGAACTTCCTTTTCCTGCTATTGATCCTTTGATTCATACTGGCAGAAGAGGATCCTTATAATACACAGCTCCAGTTAACAAATGGGGAACCATCAGAGTCTGTCTCATGATCCAATCAGGGACCAGAACCGCAACTGTAAGAACTGCTGATTTAAACTGACAGGCACTGTGACGGTTCCTATTTTTAGGCCCTCATTAATAAATGAGCCTAATACAATTGTTTCCCTCAATTACTGAGAAACATTAGAAAGCTAATCTCAAAATTACTCTGCAATTCATCCCAGATATTCCAGATGATTGTCTCAATGAAAGAGAACTCACAGATGTGACCTAAATAGAGAGGAGATAAAGAGAAGTAGAAGAAAAAGTTGTAAATAACCCTTTTGACTAGTTGGACATTTGTCTTATCTGCACAATCAATGTAATTGAAATCTCATGCGCCACTGTTTATACCTGAATTATAGGATAACCAGGTCAAAAATATATATTCCTATAAGTGGACAGACCCAACACTACAGCTCCTGCCTCCTCCATATTGTTTTCCTTCCCTCCTCCTTCCCATTCCCCTTCTATTCCCATGTCCAGTCCCCTCTATTGAGCTCTCACCAGGCTGCACTTGAGTAGCTGTTTATTAGTGAAGCTAGTGAGCTGCAACGTCCTCTCTCCTCTGTCCTTTGTCAACCATGGAGCCCCTGGCCTTTTTAACTCTATCAACCCAGAACATGAAGTAAATTTAGACTCACCTTGGGGCCCAGACTTGCTATAATACACTGTTGTGTTAGGAGCCTTCAGGAACAAAATGACAAGCAAGTAATTTTGGGCCCCATAGTGAACTTGGAAGCATGTGAAAGCAAAGGGCAACAGCCTAGCAAGGATATGTTATTAGTTATTGCTTGAGTAAACGATAAATACCAGTTTAGAAAAGAGGTAACATAATGAACACATACTGTTCCTATTTTTATTCTACATCAACTCTTGTTGCTATATCGCTGTCAGAGTCTTGAATCTAACTCATAAAGCTGCCAGCCTGTTGCCAAGCCTCCAGACTGCCTCACTAACAGGTGCAGAGGCCCAGAGTGCTTCTCATTAACACAGCTCATTTCACAAGCACCACCACACAGTCGTTACCATCCTGACACAGCACGTGTGAAACAACACATTATCACCCAATTAGCATGACCCTGTGTCAGGCGCCTGGTCCTGTTTGACTTTCTTTCCTTGAACTCTCAGACTGTCACCATGGATGCCGCACACATAACAAGAAAGTTGCAAATGTAGGGGAAGTAAACTGTTTCAATTAAGTTGTTTACAGCTTTGATATTGAAACATATACAAGTACAGCATTTATAGGGAAGGTTGGGTTTGCAGATATATTTTTTTGTACAGTTGTGTCAGGACACATGCTTGCATTTTTGCATGTGTTTGTGAATGTAAGGTGCATGTCTGAAGTTGGCAGGCAGCCATTTGTTCATTCGTCAAGTTAAACTATCCCAGCCTGCACCAGGATACACACACATTAGGTCTGGAAAGGCAAGGCTAAATTGAGCATTGAAGCTGATTGTAACCGTGTAATAATGTATGTGTGTTGAGTGTTTGTCAGTTCTGCTGACCCCAGAGCATGAGTTAAAGATAAAACTGTGTCAGGTTCCATCTTTGTCAGTCCTGCATCTTGTAAGTCCTGCACAGGCTTTTTCATTTGTCAAGAATCACCTTGTGACCTGTGGCGGTGCACACTGAAGCCCATTTTCTGTCTCTTCTCTTCCCGTAATGAAAAGCAGAGGGCTGTTCTGTCGTCAGCTGGTAATAACACAGCATTAGGTCCACATGGCTCGCTGATAGGCTCCCTGTTATACATTTAAAGCTTTGATCTACACCAGCAAATGTACAGTGCTATCACCAGTGAGCATTCAAGACAGGAAAACTATCTAAGCATTGTGTATTTATGTCAGTTATTTTCTTTTACATAGAAAAGTGGCAGCAACATTTGAAATTGTAGATTTGACCTGTTTGTTCGATTGATTTAATACATTTAAAACAGAATTAGCCTCCATTCGGTTGTCTATCTTGTTATTTGACTCCTTTCGTCCTGTCTTTGCTGTTGTTGTTATCTTAAATTTTGGGCGATCCCATTGGTCCGGAAGGTCTGACAGAGCGGTTTTGTGTGTTGTTGCTGTTTGTAGTGACACTCACAGCTCACATACTCTAAATACTTTGCAATAAATTTTAATTGAGAGGTTCATGATCCACCCAGCGAAATGGAACTAATTATAGAACCTCGTTCCCTTTTTATATTTGTATTTTTGTATGGTTCAAAATTCAGAAACATGCTAATGGACTGCTCCATTTTCTCTGTTTACAGGGTCTGAGTTTCCCCAAGACCCCAGTGTGCTAGCTGCCACCTCATGGAACACCTCTAGTGATGGTAAATGCACACACATACTAAACACACTCACAGAAAGCAGGGTCTAATTTATAATAACACATCCTCGACAGCCATCTTTAAATTAGAAAACTATAGACGCAAACACATCTGTTACAGGCAGTACATGATTACATGTTCGCTCTGAAAATAACACATGGTGTGCTGAACTGTTACCCCAGGTGTGATGTCTGAAATTACATTCGATGATGTGTTGAAAATTACTCATCCTCTGTGAATGGTCACCTTCAGCAACCCAGGCAACACCCATTGTCCCGGCCCAGGCCACTGTAGAGGATAATTGATGGAACGAATTACACATTGATCTACTCAACATGTGGAAATAGAGCCACAGGTGCACTGCATTTCCCTAATTTCCACTGACCTACTTTAAGTTCTCTCTTAAGCAAACGCTAGCAGTGGAGCCTCACGTTGTGTGTTCAGTACATCCTCTTACACTTTGCTCTGTATATTCAATAAAAGTATATTTCTGCTGACTAATGCAGGAACTCCCCTGATTCATCAACGTGCTGAGTTTACACACACACACTCGCACTCAGCCAGGCATTTCCATCCCATACAGGAAACTTACAGGAATATACAGGAAATATGAAGTGTGTTCAGGTGAAGCAGACACCCAGAGTTGTTTGCAGATGTGCTGCTGGAGCAGATCTCAGGATAGAGATTGTAACTGAGCAGCGGTAGCAGAATCAGATAAGACACACATTACTTCAATATTCAAATAGCAATTTCCTTCATTTGCCCCAAAACGCCCTCTGAGAGAACGTGTGACTTTGCAATTGAAATGTTGGTGCTTATTTTACTTACATATGGACACAAAGCATCATTAGGGTCATGATATACTGTAGTTGCTTTTCATCAATGCCTGTGTGCAGACATTGATCACATACTCGTCTGCTTTTTAATTTACATCCACTAGGGGGCAAATCAGGGCAGAATCCCTGGTCAACACAGGAATTAGCCTGATAATCAAACTGAATTGCCAGTTCATTCATTCAGCCTGACATAATGTTTGTGCTTCTTACAAATTATGTTCGGGAAGAAGGTTTATTTTTTGTTTTGTTTTGCTCTAACTAATCAGTAGTGAGCAATATATCCATCCTGCCTGTGTAATTTTCCACTGGCATGAAAGCTGTGGTAGCGGTTGCGAAGAGCAGTTTTTCACATCAATCGAAGATGTCAATTTAAGTGGCCATTTTACTGTGGCTATTTTTGATGGATGATGCGAGGTAGCTAACTAGCCTTTTGGGAAGGTGACATCCCAACTCTTAATCCCGCCTATAAAGCTCTGATTGATTGACTGTTTCTCCAACCGAGGGAAACAACCACTGTCTGGTAACAAGCTACTATCGAATAACTTCCTTAAGAACTTGAGATTTTGCACCACATGAACGTAACTAAAAACTGTGACACTTGATGATGTTATTATACTGTTAATGTTAAGATCATAACTGAAAAAGTGGCAGTGGCAACAAGCTTTTTAAAACTGTCAGCCATTGTTTGGTCAGAGTTTCCTGCTGACCCTACTTGGCATTCTGATATAATTTCAAAGGATGCACGCAACTAATGCTTTGAAGGGACTCAAGATACTTGTGGTAGCCATCATGCACATGAAAATGAAGAGTTAAACTTTAGAAACAAATCTATCAGCGCTCTCAATCGGTTTTACAGAGCTGGTTCATGTACATGCATGAGAGAGCTTCCTCCTCACAGAAGATTCTGCACTGGACAGATGTGCTCAATATCTCCAGGAGCTGCACAGTCCAACAATGACTTATACATTTGACAGGCTTGTAGAGATCAAACCTGTCAACAAGTCACATTTAACGTGCATTGCACCTGGATCAAACCCCCAAGAGAATTGACTGTGGGATGCTATATAGGGAAGGAAATGTCTTGAAGGCTGTTCGTACATGGACTTTTTATGTCAGCTAATCAAGCACAGCTTACTACTTCCTTTCCTTGATCAGTAAGGATTCTTGCCGGGTTTACATACTGTGGCGAGGATGGTCATGTGTCCCAAAGCTGCCCAGGTTTAGAGCAACATATCCCAACTGAGGAAGCATTTAAAACTGCTGCTCTTCTGAGAGCACTGCAGGAACAACTGAGTCAGATCCATAAAGTTTTTTAGATATTTTCTCAACACTGTTGCCCAGAATTATCAGTCATATCTCACCCCCTCTCCTCAGTTTCCCCTGGGCTTTGGAGAGCAGACATCCTCCTAATCCCCCACGAAGATACCCTAACTTGGAAGACCTTCAACAAGAGACCTTTTTTTTCGCTCTCTCATTTTGTCTGGTTTGTTTAATTCATCTCTTGCGGGTCCAACTCTCCCACAACATCCATCCCACAACAAATTCTGTGTACAGAAAAACAGACATTGTTAAATACAGAGGCACATTGGAAGGCAGTAGTTTTTGGGCATGATTGAGCAGTTTAGTCAAGATAATGATTATGGTGACCAATCAAGGATGTTTAAAAAGTCATAAATACAATGAGGAGTAGTTCCAAACAAATCATAGAGACAGATTTATTTTTCCACAACAAGATGAAATATGAAAACCTAAAAAACGCTGCACATGTGCATGCGCGCACCCAATGTTTTCAACCCAGTGTATCTGTGTGTGTATGTGTGTATGTGTGTCATTTTGAGCTCAGCCCCATGACTAACATCTGTTTCTTATCTGATGGATGAATTGTGATTGCACCACTTGTTTTGTCTGCAGGCAGGGAATGGTTTTGATTGACCGAGCAGACAGCATTCAGGTAGCGTGGCTCTATCAGTATGCATCAGTAGCAGGAAGTTATCATGCTGAAAGAGGCTCATTACTGGGCTGAAATCAGGGGTGATGATAGTTTACTGAACTCATTTTCCCCTGGGGCTTTCTCTCAGTCTTCCTTTCTTTTTCTTTGTTTCATTTTATTCATTTTTTCTCCCCTTCCTTTTCTCCCTTTCTCTGTTGGAGAGTGACCCAACTTTAATGAAATTCACCTTTAGCCATAGCTGGCAGTGCAGACTCCTCAGTGTATCTACTGAGTCTGTTTAGTTAGCTGTGCAGCCACTCAGGTTTCTGGGTCTGTGTCTTGCTGAGAGCAGCTTGCGAAGCATAGCGTCAGTCTTGTGTGTGTTATTGAATGATGACTCACATATAAAATACAATGTTGCTGGTTAAATGAAAATGTATTGTGTGATTTAGTCTACTTTGAAACATGAATTGTTTGTGTGTGTTGCGGTCGTGTGGGTGTGCGTGTGTTTACATATGTGTGCCTGCGTGTGAGTGTTTGATTGTACAAAGCCACTGTGAGAATATGCAGGCTGATGACAGGGTACCATTTAGCCGCCTGCCACATTAAAGGGACAGTCCGCAACAAGGGTTTGAGTTTCACAGAGCTCCTGGTGCCAAATACCACAACACTCACCACGAGACAATTACACAGAGTGGCTTTGTTACACAGACACTGGAAGAACATCTTTCTCCTCTTCACCTATCTTCACATCGACCCCTCTTGTCTCCTCGTTCCTTCCTTCTGCTCCCCGCTGCTTTATTGTCAGTTATTATAACAGCTAATGAAGTGAGCAGGCACACAGATCCAAAAACCATTTTCTTTTCCATCAACTCAACTAATGAGATGAGATGAGCGATAAAATGACTCGGTTTTTGTGACCTTCTTGCCTTTGGCAAAACACACAAGTCTATTAAGAGCGGGTCTGTTCCCATTTAATATATAAAACGCTTTTCAGATAATAAAGTCAGATTCAATAGTCAGATTAAGGTGGGAAGAGTCGCCTACTGTGCACACTTGGGCTAATGTTAGCTACTTTAGCTAAATTGTGCTAACAGGGCAGTTATCATAATCAAGTAACATTAAACTCCCCGAAATGTTGCAACAATAGTCGACACAAGTCCTGCAGCCTGGGAGAGCAGCAGGTGAGCCAACTGTCAATCAATGTCCACACAACAAACATTGAAGCTACTATACATCTTATTAATGGAGCAATCATTTCTTAAATGTCTGCCAGCACACTTATTAGAGAGACCAAATTTAGCGGTTGATACCATAAGGACTTCTTGAAAAAAATTGACTTAGTATTTCTTGAGAGAAGTTGACACTTTTTGAATGGCAGTCATTTAGAGCCAGGGATTTTTTGGAGCCAGAATTTAGCAGCCGTCAGTGGCTTTGCAGTTAAAGGTACTTCCACAGTGACTTCAGCCTCAAGCCATGGTAGTTGCCACTTGGTAATTAAAGCCTAGTAGCATGTTTATGACTTAAAGTCATGGAACATTTTTACCTTTTGGAGATGATGATATTTTCGTTGGAGTCGACCAATGTGAAAAATTCAATGTAAACAACACAGCAGAGTAAATTTTAATGAGACATTTTTGCTGGGCAACGTTGGTGAAAGGGCTAATGCATCCTACCTTAAGGAACATAGTCATGTCCTCCAAGTCAGTACTCCTACAGTTGTCTCATGACATTTAAAGTGGTTACAAATGGTAACATAATCAGACTGGACAGATTAAATTGAAACATAAAGCAAAACACAAAGTAGCAGAGTAAACAACTTATGAAATGAAACAAGTGACACAAATGAACTGCAGTCAATATTTTGCTTAATTCAGTCTCTCTCTCACACTCACACACGTTATATTTTATGCTTCTTAATTTATGATCATATCAGATTTTTACCTGGCTGTCAATTATGTACAACCCATTACACCACCTATTACGTTTTATTATCAAATTTTCCCTTGAAAATCCATTTACAAGGCTCATTAAAGCAAAGAGAAAACACAGGAGTCTGTGTCTGACCAGTAAGGATGATTTAAGTGTTTGTGTGTCTTGCTGTCTGGAGAAAAATAAACCCAACACAACAAAACCAAACATTGGAAGTTTCTTGGTATCCAAGCTTTGCGAAAGGGCAGTCACACAATAATAAATTGTGTTTATTTACGCATGGTGTCCATATGATGTAATGCAAGAGCATCTCCCCCAACACACACCTAAGTGAGATATCATTTTTATGGCATACACATGTGCAAGGGAGTGGAGGAGAAAATAAATAGGGGAGAGATGGGAAAGTGGAAAGGGATGGTCCATTTTTCTGCAGCAGTAAACCATCTCATTGTTATTGGTAGCAATGTAGTGATTTCGCCAAAACGCTGATATCATTTTTATTGATAATTTGAACATTGACTCGCCGGAGGTTTTCTTGTCTCCAGTGCTGTAACATGGAAAAAAAAAATCAGGACTGTACAAATAAGGGAGACAGTTATGTGTGGAGAGAAAGGAGGACAGATAAAAAGTGGGTGAGGGAAGAATGGCGGTGGTGGGAGTCTCCTCATATTGTCACACACTTGTTAGTACCACATCGCTGTGTTAAACCTGGGGTTTCAGGGGAGAGCAGTGTGAGAGTGTGTTTGACAGTCCAACAATCACACACACCAAGGCTATATGCCAAGACAAATGTGCCGTCTTTTCTGTTTCACAAACACTTTGCGCACCTCATGACAATATGTTAGGAGTCAAACGACCTGGTGACCGAGAATAACCAAGTAAGAATAGTGAGTAAGATAGCTGTTTGTTGCAACAGCTCTAAGGTTAAGAACAATTATAAAATGACACATCAGTGGTATACACATATGATCTTGTGTCATGGCGCAGGTAGAACTCAGAGAATGGTTTGTTTGAAAAATAATGAGCGCCAACAGTTGCAGACATCAAAGATAGGATGTGAGCCTTACCTGAGCTCCGGTGAGTCTGACTTGTTCCCTGCGCTGTTGCGTCAGTCAAGTTGGATGGCGGTGTTCTCTTATGCCCCACCTGTGCACTGACTGCTCACAGCTCAGCGTTATTATTCGTTATCCATCTAGGTCTCAACAAAGGAGTTACTCGGTATTCTGCAGCACACCATCTTTCTTGCATTGGAGTTAACTCTTAACTCTGACCCGCCTTCTTGACGATCAGTAACCAATCAATAGGAAAATGCGATTATCACTTGCTCTTTTATATTATCTCATTTAGAGACATTGTTAGGAGAACAGTTCAAACTAAATCAAACTTTGACCTCAACAAATCAGCTTCCTCACAAATAGATAAATGTTTTAAGGCCTTTCTTTTCCCTTAATCCGGCTTCTCGGACAGCATTTGCATTTTCAGCTACCTGACAGACTTAATTCAGGGGAGAAAAACTCACTTGAAAAGACAGATTCATACCAATTATTATTATTATTATAGGAATGATGCAGAATTAACCTTTCAACAAAAAATTGAAGATTAATTGATTTTAATTGACTGAAAGTTACTTGTTGTTCCTAACAGAATTATTATAGTAAATACTAATACTTGTATTTTGATTATTGGACATTTTATCCTGCTGACATGCAATTTTTTAACTTTACTGCAAATGGTTTTAAAATGACTACAGTATGTAATGGCAAAGAGCATCAAAACGTTTAAGAGACACAATGTCAAAATTCAGAAACTTCAGGGAACAATAAAACTATTGGTTAGAATCTGCAAGTCACATTCCCAGTATTGCATAACACATAAAACCTTAAACTGTATTTACACTGTAATGAACAACAGAGGAGAGCGAGTAAGACAGATAGCAGCTCTGTAGAAGACAGCAATGTCCTTGTAGGGAAAACCCTTGATGGGAAAAAAGACTTGGCTACTGTGAGATGTTTTTGAATAAGTTATGAGTTCAATCAACTCTCTGTTCCTAACCTTTCCATGTGATTTCATCAGACAAACAGATTTCTCAAAATATAGACATTTTATGAGAAATGTAAAATAACATGTCGGAGAGTTCGGTCATATTAAAAGTCCAGCGCAGAGATGCCTTAACTAATGAATTTGCATGGCATAGTAAATGTTTCAGTGTGGGTGCGCTTGAATATATAAGTGTGTTCCTCTATATTTACTCATCAGCCTCTCTATTCACACACACTGAAGTTTGTCTGACTAGTATTTGAGATTCCCCTGTATGTACTTTTCCTCCTTTGTTTGTTTTGGCCAGTTTGTGTGACCAGAAGCATTTCTGCATACCTAAGATGGGTTTTGGGGTTGAGGGAACTTTCCAGAGGTTTTTCATGACATAAACACCAATGTTTTTCCTGCACATTAAACTCTTAGGTGGCCCTCCAGATTGTTTTCTTCTAACTACCTCGAGGAAAAATGTTGCCCTTGAGATAACCATGTAAAAATGTTGTGCTGTTTTTTTTTCCAACACCTTCTGAACTCATCAGCGTCACAGCGGGGCATCACACAGTGGGTTCTGATTGCCTTGTTTTCTCCTCGAGATTTTTTTTTCTTCTTCAAAGTCAAAAGTCTTTACTCATCAAGCAGGTGATGTTGCCTCATAAGCTCCTACACAAGCCAGGGGAAAACCCTCTGGCATCCTACAGCCCTGATGAAAAGTGAAATTAGGTGTCACCACAGTGGCAACCACAAAATAACTTGCAAAACCAAGACTTTGAATATGTGTGTCTGAAAACATTGAGTTGTTTTACCACTATTTTCTTGTACAGCAGCATGTTTTTTTTAAAAATGTCTGGCATTGATATTTTACAGTAAGTGTTGTTTGATTTATGTCTTAGTTCTTTTCCTTGTGTAATAAAATCTCTTCCTTCTCATTTTGTCTTCCTCTCACTCCTGATGCTTTTTCTTACTACTCCTCTTCTTTTCACTCCTTTTCCTGACTCTCTCTCCATCCTCCCCTGCTCTCTTTACCTCCTACCCCCACCTCCTATTTATTCCTGTCATCTGTTCTACACTGCTCTGTCTCCCAGGGTCCTTCTTTATCCGTCTTGATGCTCCTATGAACAACATCACCACCTCTCTGGGCCAAACAGCTGAGCTCCTCTGCCGCGTGTCTGGCAACCCTCAGCCCACCGTGCGCTGGCTGAAGAATGACGCCCCTGTGGTACAGGAGCCACGACGGGTCTCCTACAGGTCCACGCCGTTTGGATCACGCCTCCGCATCCGCAACCTGGACACCACCGACACGGGCTATTTCCAGTGTGTAGCCACCAACACCCAGGGTACAGTGTCCACGACAGGTGTGCTGTTCGTCAAATTCGGTAAGAAGAGTTGTGTGACAGTAGCATCTACACAATCTAAGACAAGCCAAGCCTTTTAAAGACTTACTGGCATGCAGATGTCACAATGAACTGGCTTTATGACAAGTGTTTGACGCACTTTGTGTGACAAAGAATTACAGTCTTTTCTTATTCATCATTTCCTACCAGAGATCTGGCTCCTCTTAGCAACACTGCTGATTCTTGCTTATAGCTGGCAGCTTGCGGAGAGAAAAATCTGGGAACAATATTGTTTATCCTGTATTAAAAAAATCCCCTTGTCTTCTCTTCCAGATCCACTCCCTACACCTCTTGCAGGAAGGCCAACGTAAGTTTCTTATCCTATAACTAGTTTTCTTTCCTCTTACAGTCTATCAGTGCTGTACTTACTGTGCCAATTTTGTGAGCGCTGTTTACATGTCGATTCCAGATCCTACAAGGATCTTGCCTTGTTGATGCGTAAGTCGAATGTGTTAAAATAAGACAAGAGGAAAGGATCTCCAGCTGCAAATCACAGCTTGTATGTTGAAAATTTGGTGAAACGAGGCCCCGGATCACAGAGAGACAGAGCGAGAGAGAGCGAGAGAGAATAAACAAAGTAATCATGATTTTCTATCTGTACTGATAATCGTTTGAGGCCTGTTTATACTTCTTATAGTAGTTTACTGTCTGCTAGCGTAGTTAGAGCCAGCCTAAAAAGTACTATACAGCATATTCATTGAGTAATTACTCACAGAATATGAAGGGCGGGTCTGTAATTTTCCATTTTTATTGGTGCAGGTCTCAGTGTGGCTAAATGAATATTTAATATGAGCCTTTAAATCTCTGCTGGTTTGATCTAGTACACCGCTGTCACTGCCCAACCATCACAGCTCACATGGTTCACATTTGAATATTCTGTGTATGAACACTGTTGCTGCGGACCACAGTTGGAATGTAGACTGTTGGGCAGTAACAACTTTATGCACTAATCACAAATTGGGGCTTAAAGCAGATGTTGACATAAAGCGCCTATTAGACACACAACAGAAAACAGGACGTGACTTAAAATGTGAACAAATTCAAAACATGTGCTATTAATTTCATTTAAGGGTAATAGTGATGCATTCATCAGATTTCAGGGCTATAATTACATTATCATAATTAAGAGTGAATGTCTTGTGTCTACTGGTGAGTTTAGTTGATTAACTGAAGTCTCCTTAAAAATATTGCTGCCTGAAACAAGCAGTGTAGAAAAATTACCCACATCTGTCTGTGCGGTTTTTGTTATGTAACATTTTATAGTTACCCAATTAGCTGCCAGCTGTTTGAATGTACAGCAAATCCAACCGCAGTTCTGATCTCGTAACATGAACATGTATATGAATGTAAGGGGGGCCTTGAGAGTAGCAAATAAAACCAAACGATACAAAATATTTTCAGAAAGAATCAAGAAATACACTCCACTAAAACATTTTCATGTTCTTTGGCGATCGTAACGCTGCTGCCCAAATCAAAAATTGTGTCTGAGTCTGGCTAGCTTCCTTTGCTTTGTTTAGATGTCTCCCCAGCGTTATGGGATAAAACTCTATGAACTTTCTCAGCTCATTTGATTCTCGCAGGATCAAAGGAGCTAAGCTGGATGATTTTCCCCAATGACATTATGGGAAGGCTCACTGCCATGTTCCATGCAGCGTTCTGTGAATCAAAACTGCTGGCACAAAGTGGGTATCAGACACTTACTAAATCCACTCACACACAGACAAATACGTGCACAGTCACACACATTTGAACATGTACGCATGCTCTTTCTCAAACATCTGTTTCTACCACTCCTTTGTTTACATGTTTTTAATTTTTCCTGAACGACTAAATTACAGCTTGTTTCTTAGATGAGACAGTTGGCTCACGATGCAGTTTTCTCTCGGGAGTTATCAATAGAATTGAAAGCGAATGTGGCATCAGAGCCAGCAAAGTGAAGATATTGGAAATAAACTAAACTGCGAAGTGAATGAAGATTAAAAAAAAATAGGAGGATGTGATTTTGGCAAAGTTACTGAACATGTTGAAAGAAGAGATTAACATGATGACATTGCCTTGATCTGTGTAAACCAATTACTCATATAAGAGGGAAGATATTGCAACAATCTAATAAAAAGAAAACTGATAATTGTAATAACTTCGTCACTGCTTATAGCTACTCTTTCGGGATATTTTAAGTCTGTATGTGCTTTCTTAAAGTCCATGCACACCTGTAAGCTTTTGTGTAGATTTGTGTTTTTCCAGTGAAAACTTTGGATCCTCTTGTACCTTTTTCAAGAATTTAAAAAGAAAACAACCTTTCTTCTTCATGGCCTTGATGCATGAGGTACATTTCGAGGCCATGGCGGTTTATAAAAGGCTTGAAATGATCAACTAGTGATAAAATAACGTATTTCCATAAATGAATTATGTTTCTTTTAGAGCCCTCCCCATAGAGAAATTATATGCATTGCACATATCGACCAACTTAGTACAGATATATCACAACGATGTGTATGTTGTCTGAAAAGTAGAAAGAAATTGCCGTACATGAACGCCAAAGATATGTTTTAAGTGATTTAGAAACTGAAATATCAGTATCTGCCTCAAAGAATCCAGTATCAGTCAGGCTGTAGTTTCTTTAATTGGACCTAGTACCATGGAAATCACCACGATGGGACTTTTTGTACAGCAAGAATTATATTTGTGGGTTTTTGTGCAAGGCAAGCACTCAACGGCCGACGTTCCAGCTCAATCCCACAGAAGCTTCTTGTCCGGTCGTCAGGGCTGCTCCAGATGTAGCATTAGAAAGATTAAAACTTGTTAAGGCACATTTGCTTCAACACGCCAGATGCTAAATTCTACTTTGCAAGTTCAAATAAATTAAGTTCCCCTTATTTTTTTTCCAGCCAACTTGTAAAGGAAAGTGTTGCAGCGGAGCGAAGAACAGCATGAGATCTTGAGTCTCATTATAGTCATTGCAGAATTCATTTAAACGGACAGGGGCCTCCTTTGACAGCGGCGGAGCTGCGGTGATGGTGGGCTGATCGTCACTGCTGCTCATCATTAGTGTCACGGGCAACTTATTAGATGTAAAGTAGGGTGGCAGGCGTCAAGAAGACAAGGTCACCTAATGATGACACGCGATGAACTGTGTCCGCTTACCTCATGCTGCAGCTGTCTGAGCGTCAAAACTTCTCCTCCTTGACTCAACGTTTTCGGAAAGACATCTGGCACAGAAGCTTGTCAGTTAAAGTGAAATTTATTCATTTTCGTTCCACTATTTTTTTGTGTCTCCCTCTCTCTCTCTCTCTCTCTCTCTCTCCTCCAACCTCTACATATGCAGCAGAGAGGGTTACAGAGAGCACAGTGGCTTCCGTTTTCTTGGGATAAATTACCCACAAATATTACTCACAAATTGGGGGGGAAAAATTCTTGCCACCCACCTTGTTGAACCTGAACATAACATGAACTTCATTTCCTCCATGTTGTCTTTGCTTCGCTCTGTGCTCTGATTTCCATCACCTCCACGTCGGGCTTAAGTATACACTGTGGTGTGTGGGACATTACAGTATGTGTGTGTTCTTATGTATCCCGAGGGTTGGGGTTTTTGAGAGTAGCCACAGGCAAACTCAAAGCTGACAGGCCAGAGGTCTAAACTACAATCCAGACAGCCCGTGTCCAGCTTCGCTACCCAAGACCTTAGTATAAAACTACAGCAGAGCAGAAATACAAGAAGGAGGTGACAGGAGGATGATTGAGATAGAGAGAGAAAGAGAGAAGAGATGGTGGAAAGTTTGAGGCAGGAACTTTTCCTTTAGTGAA
The DNA here is from genome assembly GCF_914725855.1 of Thunnus albacares. Taxonomy (NCBI): domain Eukaryota; kingdom Metazoa; phylum Chordata; class Actinopteri; order Scombriformes; family Scombridae; genus Thunnus; species Thunnus albacares. The sequence goes on from NC_058114.1 coordinate 10,197,882, forward strand.
GTCATTTTTAGATTTGAAAGTATTCCTTGCAGAGCTGGTTTTAAAAATTTTTGGGGCTCAACCAAGGCAAGTCTCAAGTCATTTAAGACAAATCCAAGACAAGTGATAAGTTTTCATAAGCAAATGAGCTGTATTAATGGTGTTTTTTTTAAAAAATTAATACACACCAAGTTCTTTCAATGCAGCAGCCTCATGATTAAATAAGTAAGTTGTGTGGTCATGATGTGCCTGTCCATGGCTGCCTTAGTTATGTTTTATTGTTCCAGGATTTTACCAGGTCAAAACATGAAGACGTAAGAAAAAACTGCAACTAATGATCATTTTCATTACAGATAAATTACCGATCATTTTCTTGATTAATTATTTTGTTTATGAAATCATAGAAAGTAGTGAACAACTGGCTTTCATAAGTAACAAGGTCACAGTAATGTCTTCAATTTGCTTGTTTTGGCTAAGAGCCTAAAATGTTAAGATAGTCAATCCAGCAAATCATCACATTTGAGAAGCTAGAACCATCAAATGTTTTGGGTTTTTTGCTTGAAAAATGTTTTAAAAAATAGTTGTGGAGTAATTTGGCCTTGAGATCAGTTAACTGGCTAATCGTTGCAGCTCTAGAATAGTTTGACACTTTGTGAAATAAGCTTATTCGCCTTTTCGTCGATCAATATTTGTCCATTAAATATGACACCGTAACCAGCAGGTGGTTAACTTAGCCTAGCATAACGGCTTGAAACCAGGGAAACAGCTAGCCTGGCTCATTCCAAAAGTAAAAAATCTGCTCACAACCACTGCAAAAGCTCGCAAAAGCAAGTAAGGTCTTGTTTGTTTAAACCATACAAAAACTAAATTGTAAAAATGGCACGCTGTGGTTTTATGGGGGGTTATGTGGTGTACTGTTTCTTGGCCAGGAACTACTTTAAGTCTATGCTAGTTGCTTTGCTACCTCACACTGACCACAAGACTTCAGGAAGTTAACTGCACCTGGCCAAGAAATAGATATGAGAGTGGTAATGATCTTTTCATCTAACTCTCAGCAAGAAAGCCAAAAATCATGTTTCCCAAAAGTCAACTCTCAACTTCTAATTTTTGTGACTTGAAGGGAAACTTCAGTATTTTTCAACCTGGACCCTATTTTCCCATCTCTTTGTGTCTAAGCCTGTCAGTGGAAAAAAACAAGCACTTTTAGTGGATGCACATTGACAGTGTGCAATTGCCTCGTCAGATAACTGGACTAATTTAAAAAATTGTTGTCCCCATTAGTCAAGTAGACACAAAAAGATGGGAAAATAGGGTCCAGGTTGAAAAATACTGAAGTTTCCCTTTAAGCCTGATTCAAGTCCAAGTCTAGAGTCTTGCATCTACAGCTGAGTCCAGTTAATGTCCAGTCCAAAGTTCATCAATATGCCAGCAGTTATCGTAAACTAAGAGACAGACGAGGGCTTCTACTCTACACCCGCCCATGCTCTTTCTCTTTATTCTCCTCCCTCCATCTTCCTCCTCCTTCCCTCTTCTCTCCTCCTCGGAGATGTTTTCATAGAGCCAGAACAAACACAGGGTGAGGGGAAAAAGTCTCACCTGCCAAAATTAGACCCCCTAACTTTCTCCCCCTCTCTCTTTCTCTCTCCGCACCCTGCCACACTTCCTTCACTCGCAGAAAAAAAGAACATGATGGAGACGGCGGGAGGGTGAGGGGAGTGAAAGAAAAACAGTGTTAGCAGAGTAGGAGGAGGATGGTACCATTAACACTCAGGGTTGCATGTTGTTCTTTGATTCCTGGGTTTTGCAGGGTTGGCGGCGTTCAGGTGTGATTAGCCGTGTGAGCCGACAGGAGGTTTAGCTGTAAGCTCAGATCAGAGGCAGTTAATAACTCCTAACTGAGGCCTACGTGCAAACTGCCCACACTCTGACAGAGCAGGCCTAAAACTGTCCATGTCAGACGCAATTACACACTTCCCTCTTCTTTTTTATCTCTCTTTCCTTTCGGTCTGTTTTCTTTTTTCTTAGTCATTTTTTGCAAGCGAATTAATCAGTTAGATTAAATACAGTTGCATCAGACACATGTGAAACAGGCAGGCAGAAACTGAACTGTAAATTTCTTTTATAAGTTCTTCAGTTCTTTCATTAGTTTTTTTTTTTTTTCTTTCATTGTTAGATCCAATTGAATTAATCACAGAAAACCAATAAAACTGTTCCAAAACAAAGACAGAAATTTATCAGAATCTAACAACACATGGTGTACAGTTTGCTTTTCTATTCCTTAAAATTTTGACCTACTGGATATAAAAGTTTTGAATCTGACAGCAGCGATAAACGGACGGATCCCAGAGTCTCTGTCTGTGTTTACAATAGAGGGGTTTTCTCCCTGTTTGAAAAGATTAATACCACTACACCGTGGCTGTCAAGGCCGTTTAAATTTCTCAAAACTTTCCTCACCACTTTTCTCTCAGCGCTGGCAAAAAAAAAAAAAAAAAAAAAAAAAAAAGAAATTACAAAAATAGCTGCGTTTTTTTTTTTTTTTTTCTTTCCCTTTTCCCTCCACTGCGCCTCTCTGCTTTCTCCTCTGTCCACTCTGCACTTGAGAATAAAGGAGACAGTTTTAACAAAGAACAGATTCTCTCAGCCCTGTTTTTACTGGCTTCTTTTTTGTCTCTGCTCTAACCTTTCTGCTCCTTGCTTATTTTCAATCTTCCTGTCATTTGCTTCAACTCATTTCCCTTTTAAAAGAATTGATGGCCGACAGCATTCGCCTCCTCATTACTCAACTTCAAACACCGAAAGACCTTATTTGACGAATATTTTACTCTCAAATTAAAGCCACTTTTGTCAATAAATAGAACAATTGAAAAGCGCTGGTTTGTTAATGATTAGATTTATGTGTGTATATGTATTTGATCAAAGTCTTCAAATAACTATGTAATACAGTAAGACCTTTATTTACATTTAGGCACCTATAATTTTGTAATTAATTTCCCAGTTGAGAAGTTGTTTAGGTGTAATTTGACGACTCAGTGTAATTACTCTAATCAGGTTTGTTTAACTGTTACCTTGCATGTGTGTTTATACTGTAAAACCTTGCCCGCAACTTGTATGTATCTATATATACTGTATATCTGTGTGTGTGTGTGTGGTGTGAAGCTAGAAACTAAACAACACACGGCAAATGGCTCCGTAATTAGCCAGCCGTCAACACTGGATTAAATTGTCCTTGGAGCTGACGTGACAAGGACTGCGAGGCGTTCACTGCCATCAGCCCGCTGGCAATCTAGTCGAAGCATCAAAGAGTTAAAAGGAGGGAGTAATTTGACTTTGTGTAGACAGGACTGTAGCGTGTGTGTGTGTGTGTGTGTGTCTTACCCACAGCGGTGCATGAGTTGATTGACAAATTAGTTTAAGGAAGTAGTTTCCAAAATGTGTAATGACTTGAAGATGTCACACAAAGTTGATCTCGAAGCTTTGCTCAGGCTTGCTCACAGGTATTAGGTGCTAAAATATGTGTGTACTGTACTCATAATAGTTTGATTGATATCCTGAAATTTATGTTTTTCTTCAACATCTACAGCTGTTGTGAAAGGTTTGTACTTACAACGTCTGTGTAATTAGCATCTGATTTATTAAGATGGCAGGTAGTTATACAATCACTGTGCCGTGCTGCCTGCAAGGTTCCACGTTTGTAGGAGGATAAAAAAAAAAGGAGCCGTTTAGGGGTTTTGTCTGGCAAAGATCAGCTTCCAAAGCCGTCATTAATGATTTAACAACATGTCCAAACATTTACTAAAACTGCAATTGAGGTTTTAACTCAGAACAATATTTAGAACATCTCTTAAAGATATTTTGCTATCAGCTATATCTGGCATTGTCTCTCTCAGATATTGAAAAGATATAGACCGACAGGCAAACAGACTAACACTGGTGTCACCACAAGATAAATGTCTTATAAATATAGTGCAGTTGCCATCGTGAGTTAGCTGCACAGTGAGCGTCACGTTCAAGTTTAATCAGCACATGTGCACAGCTCCCTGTCTGCTCTTTGATTCTACAACTATTGTCAAAAAATTGTTTTCATGTATTGACTGTTTTTCATACAGTGCAGCTCCTTTGCTTTCTATAAAATACAGGTTAATTTTATTTTCCGCACCACAGCCTTCTTAATGTATCTGCACACATTTATTTAAGGAATGAGAAATTTCCACACCAAACCCACCCTTGCAAGTTGCAGGACACTTACTACATCTCTTCCTAATATTCCCATGATCCTTCTTTGAATGCAAGAGGTGCATGTGTGTACTAACATCACTTTAGATGGTGTCTTAAATGTGCCTCCCTATTGTAGGTGCAGAATCTGAAATGAAGCACAAAACTTGATATGGCTCTGAATGTCCTGCTTAAGGACAGTGGAGCCAGAGAGATATGCAGGTTTGAACCCAAGCCCACTGGTTAAAAAACACTCTTCCATCTCATTCCACCACTCGGCTGCCCTCAGCATACAACACATGCTGTTTTTGGTCACAATAGGCTCTTAGCTCAGACTGTGAACTAGCCCATGTTCTGTTGAGAAACTGTGGATTTTGGTTTCACTTCTCCTCACCTCGGTGCCAGTGTCAACACTGCTGTGGTTCTCCGATACTGGCCAGGATTGATGATGATTTGCTCCATACCACAAGCATTGCACCCATTCAGACTGAGGGGTTGACAGGCCCACTCAGTTTTTGGATGCACTACTCCTCTGCCACATACTGATCCACTTCAACACTCTACATCAGACTAACACAAGGGTTCTGCTAAACTTATTTCAATTTGGGATACTGTTAAAAAAATATGTCTCTCTCTTTGGAACTCATCAGGCTTTGTACCAGTAGAGTTTTTTCAGCTTAGTTTAACAGCCGCTGCAGTATCCCCATTATAGCTTCGTAGTGCTGTTAACTGCCAAACATGGAAAATGGATTAAACCTGTGTGGGAAAAGGTAAAAAAAAAAAAAAAAATAGGGAGAGGGAATTCTGTCTGTGTTTGCATTTATTTTTGGACAGGGTTTCAATGATTGGATGTGTATGTATGCCACCACTATGTGTATATAGTTCGTGATACATAAGGAAAAACAAAGACAGTCTACTGAGACTTTTTTCACCTCTGTCCTCTACTTTTCACGTCCGGAGTAGACTGGGGCTTTTTTTTTTTTTTTTTTCTGTTTCACAAGACTTTCACCCACACACGCAGTCACACAAATGTGCATGCTTGCAGTCCTACATAAAACACAGAGTCTAAGAACTGCACACGCAGTTACTCTTACAAACCCTATCTCTTGCACGTGTTTAGTTAAGCCCTCGGCGGGGCTTAATTGCCGTCTTGTTGTGGATTCTTTTTAGCGCAGTGCTGATTGATTGGGGATCAGGGCCCTAATATGACTCATCAGGGACAGGGCCTTTGACATGACCTGGTCCCTGGGCACCACCACTATTTGAAACCAGAGATCCCACCACAGCCCCCCCCCCCCCCTCCCTCCACAAGCCTGGATGCCTCTCTGCTAAATGCTGCCCAGATCAGGGGGCTTCACACACATACAGGCAGGCACATGTGAACACACACACACACATGTGGGGAACCATAATCAGCCATTAAAACAATTATTACATTATCAGGTGTTAGGTAAGGTATAAGTCTCTCTTTACACTCTTTAGATCAAGAGGTTCATACACAACTCATTATGAACGAGGCTTTCACACTCAACTTGGACAGGGCCCACCTCCTGTTTCCTGTTTCCCAGAATCCCCTGTGTCTGTCTGTTGGTGATCCTGTTGGCAGGTCTGGTCAAGGTCAGGTCTGGTAAAGTCTGTGGTTCAACAAAAAGTGTGTGCGTGTGTGTGTGTGTCTGTGTGAATCATAGTTTCTCCCTAAGGGTTACAAGGCCTAGATGGGGTATGTGGGGTTTCCCTGAACTCTGCCCTAAACCTCCCATGAACACACACATACACACACACACACACACAGTCCCGAACAGAAAAAAAAACACATACATGCAGACAAGTATGCACAGAGAGTGTTCTTTCTTTGCCCTCGGTGGTGCTGGTGAAGTGTATGAGAGAAACAGAGGGAGACACAGCCCGCTTCAAGTATTTCAAGGTATAAATAGAGGCTTTTGTTTGCAGTTTGGTCATGTATCCTGCAAGCCTGAGCCAGAGGATGTTTGGTAATTTGTAGAACTTAACTGGATCAATGCAGTTTGATGTAGGGAGTGTTGATAAAGGTTACCCTTTTACCCTTTTTTTTCAGCTGAGCTCCTTTTATCAATCAGTTTTGTATTTATTTGACCTGACGCTTATCAAATTGCACGCATATGACTAGGAGGCATTTTGGGTTTAGCTCGAACCTCTTCTCACGTAAATATTTATCTAGACCACATTGAAAAATCTGGGTGATAGGTCTGAGAGTATGTGTTTGGCCTTTGTACCAGCTGAATAATGTGTTGTTTATTCATGTTTGTTTTTAAGAGCTCGAGAGCCTGTAAATTATCTTTAAAATGGAAGATTATCAGAAAGGTTGTGAGTGTACAGTATGCGTGTGTATATGCATATAGATGTCTGTTTTCAGGCTTGTATGTAATTTTATCCATTTGTTGAGAACTATCCAGGTTTGTGTGTTTTGAGTCCTCCCTGTAATTTTTTTCACAAAAGTCTCACTTGTTGCACCACAAGTTATCTTTGGCTACATTCACATTACATGCTAAAGTAGCCAGAATCTGATTTCTTTGCCTCAAAGTGACAGAGATCTTTTTTTTTCATTGAAATAGGTTCATGGAAAATCTTTAATTAAACAAAAGTCTGAATCCAGGCTTCTGATTTAAAGACTTCTTTATTACATGGGTATGGAAAGCAGTACATCAGTGCAAACTTCAAGGAATGAATGCTTAATCAGGAACTTATATACCGTGTTTGTGTGACCTTTGCACAACTCCTCTGTGACATCAGTTTCACACCTTGTCAGTCTCATTGCTCTTTTTTTTATAACAATCACTTCTTAGATTCAGGATCATCAAATTTTCCTTAAACAAGACAAAGAACATGATCTGGAGAGACATCTACTCAAGAAAAAACAATGTGATTACAGTATAAAAAGGTCATAGATCATAAAATCGGTGTATAAGTCAATTAATTCAGTTACATAGGTGTTTAATAGACATTATACATAGTTTAACTATTCTTTTTATGTTGTATTGGTCAGTTGTTCGGTAAATTTCCACTGCAGTGTAAAGAAGCCAAATCAGATTGTTTCATATCAGATCTGAGTCTCTTGCATACGTGGTCCAAGATCTGATTCATATCTGATCTCTAGCTGTCCAAGCGCTGTCAGAACACTCAGATAGGAGTTCATGTTTTTTTTTGTTTTTTGTTAAACATCTCACTTTCCTGCACATATCGCCTGTCGTCATCGTTCAGTGTTGGCACCTCACAGCCTGGTAACAGTAAACACGGAGGAGAAAAACAACAGCAACAGGTCAACGGAGAGACGAGGAAGTTTCGAATTTGTTTGACATTCATGGAGAAGCTTCTATTCAAGACAAACCGGAAGGAACTTATCGTAACCGAACGCTAGCACATCCATGCCATCCGCCTTTTATGATCTTACTGTCGCACAAATCACATTATTGTCGTTATTGTTGTATGCATGTGTGGCAGTTTAGGTATTCGCACCAGAGCCGGATACATGTCACTTACAAAACGCGGTTGTGATCAGATTTGAGCATTAAGACGTGTAATAGTGAACACAGCCTTTGAGCCAGGGATTAATGTCACTAATATAACTGCGACTGTGATCTTCAGTGTGCACCAGGAGTCATTTTCTGATGAAATGTTGTGACTTCCCTTTCTGTTGTGCCCACATTTCTTCAGCGTGCTTCGGCTTAATGAGGTGATATCCGCTTATTTTTTCCACAGTCCTCAGAGACATCAGGCGACATGCCTGAATTCACTGAACGTCAGATGTGGGTTTTATGTGAGGACAGGGAAAGTAATTATTGTAGTGATACCAAAAGCAGAGGAACAGTGTATAAGTCATAAGTAGTCATCAATAAGTCATCAGTAAATCTTGCAGCTGCATCGCATTCAACAAGGTTACTGTCATTGGATCAGTTCATCGCTGCAGTAACCAAGAGTTTAACTTTGAGATACATTTTCCAATGATTTATACCTGAAAACATAACTGAAAAATGCTCAATTGGACAAAGACGTAATGAAGGATACTGTCAACAGCTGTTTAACAGCTTTGTAAAAATGATCCTTTGTTTATGCTTTAACAAGTCTTTAAGCCCTTTTTATTAGTTTTCTGCGTCCTACATACGCCTTTTTACAGCAGAGTGTGTAAAGAGGGATTATTTATGGACTCAGTGTTTTCCTTCCCGACAATACAGAGCCTTTAGTGACTCTTAATCGTTCTCATCAAGGATTATTCCACTTTCGTCAGGAAGCCGTGCTTGTGTTTAAACGTGTGTATTCTTGTTCCTTCAGCTCCGTCAGTAGCCAGTCAGCCAAAACATGTGTCCTCCTGTCTTTTTTAAGTGTCTGCCTTTGTGTGTTCAGATTGGGATCTGGGATCTAGGCAATAAGCTGTCGTAAATCATGCAGGAAAGTGTGTGTGTGTGTGTGTGGAGAGAGAGAGGGTTACATGCTGTCTAAATCACAGAAGTAGCTTCGCTCTCGGCTATCTCTTTCCCCCTGTTCTTTCTTTTGTGCTCTTTGCTTTTCCTGTTATTATTATTTCCACACGGATGTTTTGGAGTCAGTTCAAGGAACACTATTAAGAAAACCGAAGACAGGAATTTTTATAGCAACAAAAATGGAAAACAAGAATGAAGTTTATAAAACTGCTCCAGGGGGGAAAAATACTTCTTATAAAATAGATTTTGAAGTACTATACCCTTTTGTATTGATTGTCTGTAAAGCCATGATAAAAAGATCCATACTGCTAGTTTCAGTCAGATTTTTGCGGCACCTCGTCACCTGTAAATTATGATAAATGCACAGTACCAAAATAAAAAGATTTTTTTAGATCTCCTAACTGTTTCCAGTCCTCAGTCTCCCTCTTTTCCTCAATTATCACCCAACCTCTTTCTCTTTTTCTCCCTGACTTACACTTTTCTCTCCCTCCTCTTTCACTTTTTACTTTTCTTTTTTTTTCACTTTCCTAGTCTTTCTGTGCTCTATCTAACTGTGTCATTTGTTTTCAGGGATCTCTACACCCAGTGGGTCAGTCATTAGTCAAACCAAAACTTCTCCTCCTCTAATTCTCCTCTTTAGTAATGGATTTTACTGCGTAACCCCTGTGCTCCATTTATTTGTGTGTGTATGTGTCTGTATAAACACCACTGGGTTTATGTTAGGTTTTAGGAGACATATTTGCCCTCCTGTCTTGCCAAATTGACAGGCAGATTGACACCTCCCCCTCCCCCCTATCAGGACCTCCTGATACCATGCACTCCTTAGGGGAAGTGATGTCACCAGGTCAGGAGCGTTGTGAGGAGTGACAGGATTGATGTAGGGTCCCTCCCTGCATGTCGAATCACCATGTATGTGTTAACCCTATTATTAAAACTCTTTAGCTTCATTCATAGTCCTGACTTCCAACCTGTGTGGGCAAAGTCTAGGCCCTACAACAAATTCTTCAGCAGAGTGCAGTCCAACACGTCAAGCGCCAGCATATACAGTATATCTGGGAGTCATTCTGAGCCCTGTTTTAGATAAGATTGGTATCCAAGTTACATTCAGTGAAATGTTAACATAAATAAATGTTTACTTTCTATCTCACATCAAGAGTAATTCAACCATTGGCAATTTCATAACGCTTTACTGTTCTAACAAACCACGGCTTGTTATGTCTTTCTGGGAAAATTCCTCAGACTCATTGGAAGTCATGCATTTTACATTTTTTTGGCAGCAGGAACAGTTGCTTGTTTGAAATATGAACAAGAACTGTATATTTAGCATTAGCAGAGATAGCCAGCGTGACTAAAGGACGTTTTCAGACCGACATTAGCACCGCGTGAAAAAAAACACATCCTCGTCATTCATTTCAATGAGACCACCCCATTGACACAGTGGGGGTTTTGATGCACAGGGCTTCTGCAAAAAGGTTAAACCTGGCTTAAATCCCGCTACAATGCAATGCAATATTGTCCAATAAGCACTGCACTGGCCAGTCAACTATATTTTTGTAAATTTGTAACACATTATTTTACTGTTTACCTCGTGATCATTACAACAAAGGATAAAATTAGTTTTAAAATCTTGTCTGCTTGTATTACAAGCTGCTGTGCAGTGTTATGTTGTCTGATAAGCCTTCAAACTAATGGACCTATTACTCAAATAAGACTTTGTGGATTGTATTTCAACTCCTCACCAGTATCTGTAGCAGCTTGTCCACACCAGTGCAGCCCCTTTGCATTTTTTAGGCACACTAGCAGCATGGCTACATGTTGGTACAACGGTCCGTCCACAACTTTAATCCAGCCTGAATAACTATTGGATGGATTACCATTTTGTAATTTTTGTGTAGACATTTATGATCCCCAGATGATGAATGCTACTGACTTTTGTGACCTCCTAATGTTTCCTCAAGTGCCAAAATGATGTTGACATTTGTGTTTTAAAGTGAAAGGTCTCAACAACTATTGGATGGATTGTCATAAAATTTGGTACAGACATTCAAGTCCATTCCAGGATGAATTGAAATAACTTTTCATCTAGCGCCATCATCAGGTCAATATTGTAATTAGTCCAATAGTTTGGCTATCACCAAATACCCACAAGACTAACAACAACGAACTAACAACAATTAGCAAACGTTAACATGCTAAAAAGCTTAATTAAAATGATGAGCCTGGTAAACATTATACATACTTAACTTGCTAGCATGCTAACATGCTGACATTTAGCTCAAAGCACAAAAATCCACTTATCATCAAAGATGTTGCCCCACTGAAAAAAGTCTTCATGATTCCTTTGATCTCTACTAAAGAGCTGTTGATCAGATGTGACCATTTTTAATATATTTTACTAGAAGAAAATACTCCAACTTAAATCTGTCCTTGGTGTCCTCTCTTCCCCATCTCTTACATTTACATTCTTGCTTCCCTCCTTTGCCAGTACGCTCTGAATCTCTCCGTCCTTCCTCCTGACAGAAGTCTCTATTGTTGCAGTCAGTAAGCAGTAGTAACACGAGGACCCAGGAGGGCCTTTTCATTCTCCATTGTATCCTAATGCAGCGCCTCAGTTGCCCTTGCTCGCTGTTCATTCCCACTGCGGTCACGGGCCACTGGCAGCCACAGACCCCAATCAACCTCAGCCTCTGGTGGCCGTTTTGGCTCCCTGTCAGTGAGAGATCATTACACACTGCAACCACATACGCATTCTACAATTCTCCTATGGTAATGAAGTTACACTGTCCATGAGCCGTATAGAGAGCCCAAAAACAGCCCTACAGTCATTGTTGATCATTGCGAAATATCATTATGCAATTCACCAGCATTGCACAGATAAAACTTTGGCAACATTCAAAATTTATGTTTTAGCTGAGTACTAATTCTGTGGTACCTTTTCATAATTGTGAACAGTCAGAATAATTCTGAACAGATTTTGTTTTCTGATCTTTTTTATCGTGTATGTCAGACTTACTTCGAGTGAGGCAATGCAGTCTCTTGAGGACAGCGGCCATGCGATTATCCATTGTTTTCTTCTTCTCATCTTCTCTGTCCATCCGTTCCTTTCCAGACCCACAAGTGTCCTTGATTTGTTGTTGGACACCCTCCCTATAATACTGTACACGCACACCATGTCACACACAAACACATACATTCACAAACACCCTCTAAAAAGGCACAAGGGAGTAGTATCCCAGTGAGTCATTGAGCTCAAAAACATATTGAAATCCAACTCATGAGCTGTTTTGGATGTCATCCCTTCCATACGTCACCTAATCTTACCAACTCCAGCAGGTTCATTGCAAAATCATACAGATTTTCATACAGAAAATCACTTCTGCATTCATTCTTTTCAATTTTAGATTATTGCAAAATCATACAGAAATACAATGACACACTCATCACAACCACTAACAAGTATTTAAAATAAAACTACATATCAGACTTAAACAGACTGTGGTATTCTTAAGGTCTTTTACCTTAAACAACTTACTTTACATCACTACTAACCATTTTGCAGAATATGCTGCTGTATTTTAGAAATTTTGGATGCATTCTGTTAATTGCTTTACATTAATTTTCCTTTGATAATCGGCAGACATAAAACTTGCTTGAGATGTGCAATTTATCATGTTGAAAATCAATTCTGCATGAATTTTTGTCAGTGTTAGATTATTGCTATATTGTAAAGCTTGTAAAGTTGAAGTGCAGATTGATTGATTTGAAAAGTATGAACTGCGATCTGCACTGATATTTGATTTGAATAGTGTATGGAAATCAGTGGAAACCAACGACTGCCTGGAACAGTAGGAAACAGTAGGTTGCAAAAAATATACTTATTTATTTATTTTAGCTTATTTTATTCATTTTAGTGGTTAATTTGTTAGAGACGAGGCCCAACAACAGAAAAATATGAGCTGTAAATGAGCCAGAGTTATCCTACAAAACAACTTTTTATCTGTTGTCCATGTACAGATTTTAAAGAGGCACCCTTAAAATAGAATGAAATAACAAGATAGTAAAGTACTCATAAAATTTGTGGTTTATAAGTTAAAACATTGGTTTGGTCCTTTAAAAAAAAACACACACACACTTCCTGATTTGTGTTGAATAGCACCCTCAGATCCCCGAAATCTCTGCCAGGTCATTGTTGTTCCAAAAGTCACCACAGTTCATAGATGAGCTTCCAAACATCTGAAAGCTGTGAGGAAATTTGGATATTTGGGGTTGCTGTCTGGCACCGAAACAAAACCAGGGAGTGTGTCTTTAAAAAACACATATAGCACAAGCGGAGGGGCATCCCCAATCAGGATACAACAGCTGTGACCTCATGGTGCCGGCAGCTCATCTCCTCTTCACTCAGCACCCACAGCAGCTCCTGGAAACGAAACCCTGAAATCTAAAATGTCATCGGGATCCGCCCCTCGCCTCCTCACCCTTAAATCCCATCTTTTCTATATCCCCTCCAACAAAGAGTGTTGAGTTTCACATCCTCTTAACCCCAAAACTCAACACAAACCCTTCATCCCAACCCACAGCTTCTTGATGAGGAATACCCAAGTTTACATGCCCAAGACTTAAAGATTTCTTCCATAATCAAAACCTCAACCAGAGTGTAGGCCCAACAATGAAACCCTAAGCAAGTTTATTTATTCTGGAATAAGCAGAGCATGTGGTACAGAGGATGTTCCACACAAGTGTTTTTGAAGATGCAAATATTTTGAATATTTTCAAAAGGTTAAAAAGGCCACCCCTTAAAGTTTTGATGAATTGAGAAAGTAATGCATTCAAAATACTATCAGGAGTTGTTCAGTCTGAGCTGTACATACAGTAATTCCCTTTTTTAAGCCATAGATTCAAATATTCTATATCTTTTGCACCTTCTGCATCCTAACAATAATGGCTCGAAAATATAGATTTTTCAAGTCCAGCAGTGGAGTTTGGACAGATCACACAGACTGACAATGAAACTAATAAAAGAACTGTCGGGGTTTTGCCGCGGTATAAACCAGTATGCCACTAGCTTTGCCCAAAAGCCGACGCTTGTTTCTGACGTCGTTGAGTTTGTGGACTTTTTTTTTCATTTCTGTTTGATCCTCTGACTGTCTCGGTGGAAGGATTGAAACAGTTGAAACTGAAGAAGAGTCATCTTTGCAGGAGAGAGCCTCATGTTGAGAGAGAGGTGGAGGGAAAGTTGGAGGTGGAGTGGGGAGTGTTGGCAGATCCTGCGGAGGTAGGGAAAGACTTGACATTTTGATCGATTATGATATTTGCAGGAATCCAGTCCATTTTGTCCTTTGCGCCAAATCGCACATCTTTCTGAAGATGATTAAGTGCAGAGTTGACTCTCAATGAATCATTCATTTTTGTGGGTTTGAACATTCAACCTCCCCAACTTTAAAAAACTCTCCCTCTCCTGTTAGTGTTATATTTGTCATCAGTCATAAACTCTTAACGTTTCTCACTGGGGTCAAGAAAGTGTACGTGTGTCTGTTTCTGTGTTAAAACATTTTTATTCAAGTGAAATCTACTTTCAAATTTTCTGTTTTTATAACGTTGCAGCCAAAACACACACACACACACACACACAAAAAATGGCTTGATTCATCATGTCAACAGTTTCTGGTTTATCAGTTAAAGATCTGAGCCTCCTTTGTGTACCCATACATTTGTGTATATGAGAAAGTGAACAGGACAACATACAAACTAGTGCTTGTCTTTTTGTATGTTTATATACTGGAGTTTTGTGTGAGCTCTAGGCCTACAGTTAAATAAATACTCGCTCATGTGTGTAATTATATACTGTTGGTGCTTTGCAGATATGTTGCCAGTTTGTTTTTGTTTTATTTTTTTGTAAATTTTTTTTGCAAATGATTTCTGGCTGAGTTTCCCTTTTTTGTATTTATCTAGTTCAGCTATCCTTGACCTATTTATTTCTGCTTCTATTTATGTGCCTTTTTGATATATTTAGGGTGTTGCCATTTTATAAACATTGCCTAACTTGTCTTGTTGTCTTAATTTCTATAAATAATCAAACCAAGAGGACCTGAGTTAAAAGTTTCAACTTTTCATATTTTACTTTCTCCATACTTCTTCACTGGCTTGCTTACTCACATCTCTTTCTTAAATAATAAAAAAAAAATGCAATAAAATTCTGCATACTATGTGCACAGTTTTAGAAGAAAGAACCTTATCACCATCCTTCAGGATGTATTAAAAAGCTTTGTCCCTCTTCTCTGAACAGCCAACATTTAGGCTGTCTTAAGCAGCTGGAGCTGCAGTCTTGGTTTCACTGGCACCACCCAGGTGTGAATGCATGTAACCATATGGATGTGAATCAGGGTGGTGCTGGAAAAAGAGCATGGCTGCTTAGCAAGCACTTCCCTCAATAAATAATGAGGTTGGAAAAAATTTAATTGGACAATGAATCAATGTCCTCAATACCTTGTTTAGGTTCTGTGGTGAGGCTGGCCTTTCTGTTTAGATCTGGATTATAGATCGGGTCTCAGAGGGAAAAGCCTCTCCTTGTAATTAACTATTATAAAACATTACACAGAGGGCCCGTGGCGTTGGTGTGTAAAATAAAAGGCTTGAACAGCCATCCACTGTTTACACAAATAGCAACCGCATTTGGCTCACCCTGCCTGGGATAGCTGACATGCACAAAAACACACACAGACGCGCACACAGAAATAAATGGAAGCACAAAGACAAAACTAGAAACCCTCAGATGTCTCACAGCCACTGGGTTTTTGTAGATGTGTCTTTCCTTTCCATTTATCTTCTTAGCCATGTTTGTAAGTTATTGCTACTTCACAGAACAGGATACAGACACTTTCCAACTGCGCTGTTGCATGAATTCCTCTCAGACTCGGCTTTCAATCTAAGTGGAGTTGGAAAAGAGTGAAAGAAATTAAAATATAGAAAGCAGTGAGGGGCGATTTGTGATTTGGGCTGAGCTGGTTTGGTTGAGGCTGTTTGGACCGGTTCAGAGTTGTAATTTGCCCGGCGGGGATCTGGCTGCATTGTGGTGTATCGTCTGCTCTCCCTTGTCATTTACTTGTCTGTGTGTGGCTTGATGTTAGAGGGGATGTGTGTGTCCACCATCCTCTGTGACGCACAACCAAACTGCCCTGGACACACTCCAGCCTTCACCCTGTATCTTGTGTGTTTGTGTGTGTGTGTGTGTGTGTTTGCTTTTAGCTCCCTTTTTCATATTCTGGTTCATTACATCCAGAATGTAACAGCCCAATCAATCAACTATCCCTTAAATCATTCATCTACTGCACAGTGTGGCAGCTTTTTTATTGCGAGACTCTCCCCTTACAGCTACACTGCCAGACATGATTTTCACCTAAAGAGATGAAGCTCTTTGCCAAAGGAAAAATATCTGAAGATGTAGCAGTTTGGGAGTTTGTGGCTTGATGAAGGGGTGCTAAGCCGTCTGCAGGCACACCGCAACATGAACTCATTATTACTGATTTCCACATTTTAGTAGGAAATTACATATTTGGAGGATAAAATCTGCTTAAACCTGTATTAAGCTATAAATGTAATGTTACCATATCTCTGTGGAATCGGCAGTATATAGACCATTGCCCTGTAGTTCTGTGTGTGTGTCTGTGTGTGTGTGTGTGTGTGTGTCCATGTCTGGAAAGCCCATTTAGATTTGTAAAGACGGGGGTAGAGGGAGAGAGCTGACCTTGGCCCTTCAGTCACTTAACACTCCTCAGAGAGAGGGAACCTAATGACCCTATACTCACACCATGCTTACACACCCTCAACGTTACTAAGGCGATATGATTTGTGTTTTTGTGCCGCCATTGGATGTCCATGCATTTACGTGTGCACGCCTGCACTATTGTCACCCTGTTTTTTGTGGAGTAATTAGTGCAATGCACACATTGTTACGTCGCTTGTTAACTACCTGACTCTCACCAGCAAAGAGGCAGCAGACATGATTGGATGCGAATGAAGCATAAAGCCTCAAGAGACTCTATTTTACAGTTGGACACGATGTGAAATGAAGCAGTGCGTTACTGTTTTTCATAAAATGGAAGCAATACATCGATGTATCAAAGGACAAAGTAGAACATGTATATTAAATTACCAACAAACAAACTTGTTAGTCTCTGTGTTAATATTAAAAACAGCTCTTTCAGAGGCAAATGTCATGTTTGGAGTGTTTGGAGTGCTTCTTTTTGGCATCAGTTGAGCAGCAGTGTGTGTAAAGTATGAGGATGATCAGCCAATAACTACAATATGGTTCTTTTGTGCTTAGTTTTGTGTGTGTTTGTGTGTGAGTGCATGCGCAGTGGCATCGTGCACTAACCCTATATATTGTGGTTGTGCCTAGTCTTAAAGTCCCCATATGGCACGACTTAAAGCACATGACACAGTGATCTCACACTGAGCGAATAGCCCGCTAGTCAGCATGTGGTTTGTGTGTGTGTGTGTGTGTATATATGTGTGTGTATGTGAAATGAGAGAGGTGAGAGATTGAAGCAGAACAAGGAAGCAGGAGAGAGATAAATGGATTTAAAAAGACGGGTGAGAACGGAGAATGAATATGTAAACTATGAAAGGGCCAAAAAATCAAGAGTCACTGAAGGAAGTTAAAGTTGTATAGTTGTGAAAACATAATCATCAACCCCTTTCTCTCTCTTTCTCTCTGTGTGTGCATATGTTTCAGATTATGGCTCATGATGACAACTCTCTGCCATAAACAGGAATAAAGTCAAACAGCCAAAAATTCATTCTTAAAGGATCTATGCCATGAACAGGGACGTGTGTGTGTGTGTGTGTGGGTTTTAGATCTTTGAGTGTGTGTGACATATCTTTATCCAAGCAAAGGCAGACCTCTTGTTTTAGGACCAGCAACAAGAAACAGCCTTTCCCTCCACAGAAGTGCAACTAGTCAGTTTTGTGTCATATTCAAACAAAGCCTGACCTCTAGTGGCGTTTCTGTGTATTGCAGCATTTTTGTGCATCTGTATCTATCTGCAGATGTCTTCCAGTTGTACAAATATTGCAGAAATACGGCATGTGTTGATATTGCTGAGATACCTGTAAACAAACTTTAAATTCTCCGATGTCTCTCTGTATGTCTCAGGGACGATTTCGATGAAGAGGGATTCTGCCAGCCGTACAGAGGCATCGCCTGCGCCCGCTTCATCGGTAACCGCAGCATCTTCGTGGACTCGTTGCAGATGCAGGGCGAGATCGAGACCCAGATCACAGGTGAGAAACAGGCGATGCATTTTTAATGTGTTTGACCCCTTTACTGCAAAAAAAACCCAAAAAAACATTATGCTTACACTTAAGAATATCTCAGGAATTGTCCAAAAATACCTATAAATGTACAGTGGATGGCTTTCATTCATAATATGCATTTTCTTCATATACATTCTCTATTCAGATTCTACATACATGTGATTTTTGTGAAGTTTCATATTATGCACAAATGTCTACCGAGCGTTTGGTGATTATTCAGACATAGTTTGGACATATTCATTTCAGATTTATACATTTATTTATAATTATAATAAATGCATCAACATCAAATGTTGCCTGATCAACAAAGCCTTATATCCCTTTAAGGACAAACTCGTCAGGGAAAAGCTGACGGTCTGCTTTCATGCAGCGAGTTCACTAGTTCAACCAGCATTTAGCAGTTCTGCCTTGATTAGAAAAACCCTGCCAACGTTTGTCTTCATAACCTGTTAACAGGCTGATAGAGCATCTTTGTAAAGTTTAACTGTCTGCATACACTAAATCAATCAAAATCTTTCGCAAATGCGGACTGTTTAGAACCTTAATTAATATCTGGTAGAAAAGCAAACAGGACATCAGTCAAGGAGTTCAATGTAAGTTCAGCAGCGGTACCACTCTGTATAGCGCACACATGGCCCACATACCGCTTCAGTCTCTTACACACGTCTGCGTCTCTGCTTTCCATGTTTTGTTTTGCGTGTTTGCATGCATATATGAGAGGTCCATTTAATGTGTATGTTATTG
Organism: Thunnus albacares; assembly: GCF_914725855.1. Classification (NCBI taxonomy): domain Eukaryota; kingdom Metazoa; phylum Chordata; class Actinopteri; order Scombriformes; family Scombridae; genus Thunnus; species Thunnus albacares. The sequence goes on from NC_058114.1 coordinate 10,216,583, forward strand.
ATTACATCCGCACAGCTGTCAGCTGTGAACAGTTCGGGGACAAAGCAGCCATGAACTCGGCCTCTAATCTGAAACATCAAGGACGAGTGATAATTAAGATTTATGATGCCGCAGGGTCGTAATAAGCCTACAGTAGGACTGTAAATCATGCATAAGAAAGCCAGAACATGCACATTCAGTAGCCATTTGTGCTCTTAAATTTAATGTCACCTTTACTGATCTTGAATATCATCTTATTCAAGAAACATGTGCTTTGGGTTTGGAAAATTGCCAACTTTACTTATTCACTTTTTAATCGCCCGTCTTCTCCTCTACCCCCAAAGAGATGCTTCTCCTGATAATCACAGCCACAGAGAAGCATATGTTTTCAATAACCGTCCCGTATGACTATGAATCATACAATCATACATTTAAAGCTGCAGGTTTTTATTGTCAGTCAACCTCTTTGATCCTCCATGTGTGTGTAAATGCTCAAAGAGCATAACGGAAATAAGAATGTCTATTTGTTGTCTTTTTAATCTGTTATTTTACAGCAAATAAAGAAAAAATGTGAGCGCAAGATTGTTTTTTTAGACTATTTTTGCCTCGTCCTCTTTTTGCATCCTCTGATTAATGTGGGAAAGAATTTCTTTTCTAAAACAGCAACAGGAAAATGTGTCCAGATCCAAGGTTTAAAGATGTGTCATGATGTTGGACTATGTTGTTTAAAAAATGGATGAGATTAATACATTAGGATAAATTCAAGAGAGCTTTTTCGTATCCAAACTCTAACTTTGCTTCACCTGTTCCCAGCGGCCTTCACCATGATCGGGACATCCAACCACTTGTCCGATCGTTGCTCCCAGTTTGCCATCCCTTCCCTCTGCCACTTCGCCTTCCCGACTTGTGACCGCAGCACAGGAACCGACAAACCTCGGGACCTGTGTAAGGACGAGTGTGAGATCCTGGAGAACGACTTGTGCAAGACGGAGTACATCATCGCTCGCTCAAACCCCATCATACTGAAAAGACTGAAGCTGCCAAACTGTGACGACCTGGCTGCCTTCGACAGCCCGGAGGCCGCCAACTGTCTGAGGATCGGCATCCCCATGGCCGAGCCCATTAACAAGAGTAAGACATGATCTCCTACTGATTGTACTATACTGACTGCTGCTTTCCAATACTACGCTTTATTATTATCTGAGGAGACACATCCTTGTGGCCTCTGTCACAGTTGCTAACTGCTTTTGAAAAATCTGCTTGTTGGCAAGTCAAAAGATGCTCCGATATCAGAATCATATTCAACTATTTTGGCCAAATATGTTTAAACATACAAGGGATTTGACTGCAGTTTTTTGTAGCTCTTCAAGTTTCAAGTTTATCTGTATAGCACAACATCATACAAAAGCTAGTTAAAGACAGACAACATGGATACATGAACACCTTATACACACACGCACAAAACTAATTAAAAGCTAAATTAAACAGAAGAGTCTGAAGATTATTTTTAAAAGGAGACAATGTTTGTGCAAACTTCAATTCAGCAGGTAGGATGTTCTGAGCTTTGGGTGCATAAACACTGAAAAAATCTGTTGCCAATTTTTGATTGCAATCATAACATCCATGTTTAATGTAGTATGTCTGGATTTGATATTCCAGTAAAGTAGTTTGTAAATGCAAAGATTTCTAAAACAAATCTCAGATTTAACACTCCCTGCTCTCAGCTGCATTTACGTGTGACAACGGTGTAACTTTGACAAGAAAAAAAAGTGTTGACTGTAATGACTTGCTTATCTCAAACAAGTTTATCTTCTTTTCAAGTTGTTTTTGATAGTTTACTTCTATGGAAAACTGCAAAAATGTTTCCATCTAGTTTACTTAGACTAGATGTCTAGACTAGACTACTTTAAAAGGAAACCTAACAGATGGAAATCTAAAAATGTGTGGTAAGCTTCGGAAAATGTTACGGAGCATTGAAACATATTAAACAAGATTTTGTTTTTTTTAACTAACTCACACATACACAAACAAACACCTAATGCGCACTCTCTCCTTGCTCTCCCACACAGATCACAAGTGTTACAATAACAGCGGGACAGACTACCGCGGGACCATCAGTATGACTAAGTCGGGGCGTCAGTGTCAGCCGTGGAACTCCCAGTATCCCCACAGCCACACCTTCCTGGCCGTCCGCTACCCAGAGCTGAACGGGGGACATTCGTACTGCCGCAACCCAGGGAACAAAAACGAGGCCCCCTGGTGCTTCACGCTGGACGAGGGGGTCCGCACGGAGCTCTGCGACATACCTATCTGTGGTGAGAGACTAGAACATCTTTAAGTCTTAGGAGATTCATATTTTGTGATGTTGTCTTTGTGACACATATGCAGATAGTTGGTTTGCTTTACATTATATTTTCTAGACATACAATAATCTACACATCTGATATTATTCTCCGTCTATCCCTATAGACCATAAGGACAAGTCTGGCGGCAGCAACATGGAGATCTTGTACATCCTGGTTCCCAGTGTGGCGATCCCCTTAGCCATCGCCTTGCTCTTCTTCTTTATTTGCGTGTGCCGCAACAACCAGAAGTCCTCCAGGCCTCCTGCGCCCCGCCAACCCAAACCAGTCCGTGGACAAAACGTTGAGATGTCCATGCTCACAACTGCGTACAAGCCCAAGGTAGAAAATGTAAATAATGGAGGTTCCTCTCTGTCACACTGAGACTAAGAAACTTGGACTTTAGATGTACAGGGCAGCTCCCAGGTGTGTGCGTGCGTGCGTGTGTGTGTGCAGTAGAGAGATGCTGGGAAAGAACATGCTTTCTTATTTGAGTTGAGCACATTTACATAGTTTTTTTAATGCTGCAGCTCGTGAAAGCAGGCAGAGTATATCATATCATATCATATCATATCAATATTTTGTTTTTGACATACATTTCTGATATGAAATTTGAGATCTTCAAACATCTGTTAATGATATAACCGATGTTCTTTTTTTCCATGAACACAAAACAGTTTTCCTAAGGATCCCTTTAATTTTGTTATTAAATAAGTGTGACCTAGATATGTACCGAGCGGCACATTTTCAGTGCTTTCTGGTGGACAAACTATGTAATAGAGACACTATTGGTGTGTCTGCACTGCAAGATTCTGTTAATATCATTTATAAAGTGTCAGAAAAACGCCCATCACAATATCCTAAAGCCCGAGATGACTTCTTCAAATTGCTTGTTTTGTCCGACCAAAAACCCAAAGATATTCAGTTTGCTATCACATACAACAAAGAGAGCAGCAAATCTTCACATCACCAAAAACCATCCAATCAATGAGGTACTTTTTCCATCCATATGACTTCATGTTTCTTCATGTTTACAGCTCTTGGTTTGCTTGTAAAAAGCCAGTGTGAACACGAACGAGACTAAAACTAAAAATCAATGATGTTTTTTTCCATTGACTGGAGCAAATGAGCCAAACTACAGGTGTGAAAGCCATCTGTCTCACAGTATATACTATATTTTTTCACTGTCTGCCACTTTCTCTCAGAATACATCAGACATGTAAACTCAAGTCCTCCCGCCATCATGTCACTCTTGCATTCCCTGCTTACAGAACATCTCGTATCACCAGAGATGCTAAACAAACACATATATACTCACACAGCATTTTAGGCTCTTCTGCGGTGAATCTAAATGAGCTCTTTTTTGCTGTGTTTGTCTTTTGAAGTCATACGAGCAGCCCTGCAGAAGGAGTCAAAACACTGGCACAGCCCCCGTGTGTGTGTCAACTGGGATACCTCGCAGCATGCTGTGGTTACTGGTGTGTGGGTGGGTGGGTGGGTGGTTGGTTGGGTGGACATGACCTGTCTCAGGCAAAGCTTCAGATCTTTATCATCAGAGCCCAGCAGGTCCAGGAATGTTCAACTGCAGCACTTTTCCTCTCTGTTTATTTCTCTCCCACTGTCTCTTGTCTTCTTCCACATTTCTTTTTCACGCTCCTCCTCTCCCCTCCTGCTCTCACTTAATCCATCTTTCTTTGTTGCTCTTCCTCTGTCTCTCCCTCCGTCCCTTTCACTCTCTCTCTCTCCTCCCCTCCCCTCTTTCACAGAACGTCTTTGTAATGTAGATCATCAAGCCTCCGCTCTGCCAGCTAATACATAGCTCACATTTGGATTATATTTCTTTTAAGGTTGCACACTCAGTCGTATCATGTCTGTTTATCTTTTTCCACATAATTTTTGTGGTGGCAGTGGTGGGTGGGGGGGGCTTATCTAGACAATGTGTCTGCCTGTTGCGAACCAGACCTTGATGCTCAAGGTAATGTGTATAATATTACCGTCAACAGCTGTAGACAGAACCGCAAAATGTCACAGAAGCGTCAGAAACCATTAATATCTTCGGGTTTATTTTGTTTTTTCGGAATGGAACGAATGTTTCGCTGACCTAAAAAGGGAGTCTCTCCTCGCTGTGTTTAGATGACTTTGTATCTGCAAAGAGTCAGGTTTACAGAGAGATCAAAGAGAAAGTGACAAGCATGCAGTTATGGAATTACACAGAGGATTTTAAATGTTCTTATGGACAATAAGGGTTTGGAAGATGGTTTACACATAACAGACCACATTATGATCCATTTTAAGCAGAAAAAACCTTTACAGAGGTGCAGTTCTCACCTCTGTTTGCCAGTACGTGTATCTAAATACTGGAATTTACAAGCCTGATGTGTGATTTCTACCTTTTTTTTTAAATCTTTTTGATAGGTGGTAAAACTTCAAATTATAGTCGAATATCTTTCTTCCCTTTTTTTTTTTTTGTACCCTTTGTCTTGGTTTAAGCTTAGGCTGCTACCCAGCAGGCTTTGCTGCAGGGTCACCCAGAGGCCATTCCCTGTGACAATCCATTTAGACACACATAAACATACACACACACAACCTGCAGTGGTGTGAGGAGGATCTGAGGGTTTGGGTGTAGGGAGGAAAGAAGGGGTGAAACAAACCCATAACTAAAAACATCTGTGTCTCTCATAACATCAGCAGGCCCCCACGCTCCCCTCACATACACATTCATACACACACACACACACACACACACACACACACACCACCCCCCTCAGAGCTCACACAGGCCTGTGTGTCTCTCCTCACCGAGGAATTTCATTATTCATCTCAGAGTTCCTGGAATCTGAAAATCTCTGCCAACCTCTCCTCACCTTTTATCTTCTCCCAAGTACAGCTACACACACACACCTCTTTCTCTCTCTCTCTCTCTCTCTCTCTCACGCACACACACACACTCCCCTCTCCCTCTTAGTGATCACCTGGACAACTCTTAGATATGAGAGTTTAGCTGAAGTCACGGAGGACAAACAAACACACACCCACACACTGATTTACACACACAGTTACACTTATTCCCTGATTATTCATCTTCTGGATGTGCATATTTTGAAATAAACAACCCTTTATGTTCCTTGTGGAGTTTTTGACCCCTTGTAGTGCTATGGAACAGATTTTATTCGTGTTGTGCACATAAGCGGGTGATGCAATACACTGTCCTACCAATCATTTCACACCGTTCCACTGATCTGTAGGTGGCTCTAATGCACCAAGAAACACAGCAGTGCACCAACAAGGGCAGAGAAGAAGAAGAAGACTGCGAGCCAGTAAACATGGATGTAAACGATGCAGGATTTAAAACACAAAATCAGATTTGCAAATGTTTTATGAAGGAAGGAAATTGAGTCATTACATTTGTAGATCACATGGATACACACAATGAGTTTTGGCGAGTAACAGTGAATGTAACTTTAAAGATCTACTGTAGCACAGGGGTTGTTAGAAATGGCTCAACTCTTAAGTAATGAAACAAAAAAAAAAACTGGCTTCGGTCCAACTTTATAGGATACAAATCCCATGAAAAGACATAAATCAACAGTGCGTTAGTCTGTATCTCTGTACTCAACTCATCTCCATGTCCAGTCATTGCTACTGATGACCCTGATCTGTAAAAACAACTCACAAATACAGGATATAGTTTCATTTGTTAATAAGGCAAACGATTTCTTTAAACAGTTGAGCTCTCAAACAACGCTCAAACAGGAGTAAACAGTGGGGACTAGTTTTAGATGCGGATCAATGTGTAATCACAATGATCCAGACTCTTTTCATTAGTGGCTGAATACTCAGCTCTTGAGCCCCTTAAATCTTTTAGCACTTTGTTGATTGTTGCACTACTTCCTTGTTTGTATTATTTTATATGCACCTGTCTACTTCCAGTCATTTCTTACTTAAACTTGAAAAAAGAAAAAAAACCTTCTGTCTAGCTCTCTTTCTCATTGCACAGCCTTTTGAGTAGTTGAGTAGTTGTACCGCGGCTCTTTTGAGTCACTGTCCTTTAATGCTTGATTGTCTTTCCTCACTTGTAAGTGGCTTTGGATAAAATGTCTGGTGCTCTGGTATGTGGGACTGACTCAAAATAAACAAAAGTGGCCATGTTCATAGTAACGAATGAATATGTTGTCACCTTTATCCTTTAAACTTATATTGTCAGTTTTTCATGTATGTTTTCCTTCACAATACGGCATAATTGTTTGTATGAAATCCTTTAGTCTCCTTTTTTCACTCTCTCATCATTTTTAAGTGAGACCTACATTTGATTTATTCCAAGTGAATCCTCAAAAGTCTGCAAGCCTGTTAAAACCCCACATTTCAGCTCAGTCTGGCTGGATTTAGCTGCTCAAACAAACCCCCCCAGTCTAAGTCTCTCTGTAGATGAGAAAGACTAAAAAGGCAATGTCATCCCTCACAAAGAGCATTGTTATTTCAGCAGCCTCTCTGATTCTACAGTCTTGCTGGCAAAGGAGATAATTGCTTCGTCTTCCTAAATGCTGCTAACCTGTCAGCTAAATGGCATTTTTAAGCTGTGAACATGTTGCCAGATTTAAAGATTTTCCCACTTGGCTTAAAGGGAGTCATTAGGAGCTGATGTAATGGATTGAATCTGATTATGACAATTATCAATTCTCCAGGCTACAGTTGTATTTGTCTTACGTGCACTGCCATGCTCAAACAAAGTCAGACACTTATTTGGTGTTGTATTAGGCAGTTTGCCTGCATCGAATTAGAGGCACTAATGTGAACTTCATGTCAATATTTTCCACACAAGGATAATGGTGAGGAACGTGTACTGGCCTAACAAAGAAAATAATGATCTAATGATCTAATTTTTCTGTCTCTCCCTTTCCCTTCTCTTTTTCTCTCTGCAGAGTAAGGCTAAAGAGCTTCCCCTGTCGGCTGTGCGTTTCATGGAGGAGCTCGGAGAGTGCACCTTAGGGAAGATCTACAAGGGTCACTTGTACCTGCCAGGCATGGACCAGGCACAGCTTGTGGCCATAAAGACCCTGAAGGATATCTCCAGCACGCAGCAGTGGGGTGACTTCCAGCAGGTACAGAATGGATCTCCACCCAAGTTTACGTCCTCCAGTTTCGTTTAATTTCAAGAAATACTCAAAGTCTTGTAAAGATATCCATTTGGTGAGCTGGTAGATGATTCACTCGACATGGGGAATAATAGGCAACAAGTCTTATCTCAAAAAGAAGAAAATAACAACCTAACACAGCTGTAAGGCTTAACAGCTAGTAATTTTAAAATACATGCTTCCAACTGGCAATTTTGCATGGATTGGTAACATGAAATGTGGTACTAAAATACGCTAAATGCTGTTATAAACTGCAAAGCGCTTCTTTCCCAGCGGAAAGATCTCTCTTCCCACAAGACTTGAAGCATGACTTGTTATATTTCCACAGGAGGTAAATGTGGTAGGCGTTGGGAGAGTGTATACAGCTAAAAAATCACAGAACAGCAGATGAATTCATGGATGTTCACTTGAAATAGCTCCAAAAATAAACTGTAACTATTGGCAGGCTGTCCAGATAAATTTGGAAGGATTAAAATATAATAATCACTTTGCATTTGCAGAGAATGAGGTTAGATCTGAACTGCCAGCCTTTAAAGTGATGCTCCCCCCCCCAAAATGTGTCTTTTTGATAATGAAAAACTCACCCCTGGTAGGTTTGAAAAGCAGCAGTAAAAAGTGGAGTGAGCTCAGAGTGAACCATTAGAGCCATTATAATATCACAAGTATCAATCTAAAGAAACTATTTTCCCCAAATTTCTTATTCAAACAAAGCAACTGCCTTTCTTTTCGCTTGAAATTCACCAGTACGTTTTGGTTCCCAATACAGGAGGCCGCAGTGCTGACAGAGCTACAACACCCCAACGTGGTGTGCCTTCTGGGTGTGGTAACCCAGGAGCAGCCGGTCTGTATGCTGTTTGAGTTTCTTCCTCAAGGCGACCTCCACGAGTTCCTCATCATGCGTTCACCACACTCTGACGTCGGCTGCAGCAGTGACGAGGATGGTACAGTTAAATCCAGCCTGGATCACGGCGACTTCCTGCACATGTCCATACAGGTGGGATCAGAAAGCAGTATAGCCTTTAAACATCAAATTACATTTTCTTACTATTCAGGTAGATCAGTGCTTCTTAATTTAGATTTTAGCCCAGTGTCTTGAGAGTGTGAATGGGCATAAAACTCTCCTGGTTGAACTTAAAACTGTGTTGTGTGTGTGCTGCTATCAGCAAGGTTAAGCTGAAGTTGAAACTGTAGAAATGTGGCGAAACAGATGACAGTTGTTAGATTAATTGAGCAACTATGTGATTCCCGATTGCAAAAACAGAGCATTTTTTGCCTCTATTCTGCTACAGCGCTGATTAATGACTACCTTAATATTTAGAGCTATTGCTCAAACCAAACTGATGGAAAAACAGGACCTCTCAGAAATATTTACAACCACTGATGAAATATAAACTTATAGTATTGTTAAATTATCCAGGAGGCTCCCATGCTGCCAATTTCTCGCCCGTTTAAACTTAAGTCACTGAGATTGTCATAAATTACATGTATTTGTATTAAGCGTTTCGAAATGCTGATGAATGGAGGTTTCTCTGCTTGCTCAGTCAAAAACAGCACATAGTTGCGTCATCTCAAGATCTAAATGTGGTTAAGTCATCTCTCCTCCTACTGCTCCTTTCACTGCTTGCTGTCACGTCAAATTAATCCTTAAATGACTTTTTCTAACTAATGTAACCCAGGTGGCTGCCGGGATGGAGTACTTGGCCAGTCACTTCTACATCCATAAGGACCTTGCAGCACGGAACATTCTGGTAGGCGAACAGCTGCACGTCAAAATCTCTGACCTGGGCCTCTCCAGAGAGATCTACTCCTCAGACTACTACTGCCTCCAGCCTAAAACCCTGCTGCCCATCCGCTGGATGCCCCCTGAGGCCATCGCCTATGGAAAGTTCACCACAGACTCAGACATCTGGTCGTTCGGAGTGGTGCTGTGGGAGATCTTCAGCTACGGCCTGCAGCCATATTACGGCTTCTCCAACCAGGAAGTGATGGAGATGGTGAGAAAGAGGCAGCTGCTGCCTTGCCCTGAGGACTGTCCACCGAGGTATGTTTAGGTCAATGTTGCAGGTGTGACATAAAGTGTGGGATTGTAATACATCTAATAAATGATGTCATTTCTATTTATCTTCACCTTGTGTTTCAAAGCACATAAGTATGTATTTTGTTTATCACCACTGAAGACTTTATTCTTCATCTTAATGCAAAAAAAGGAAAAAAAAAACCAAACCTCATGTTAGCTAGCAGATTTCCAGAGGAACCTTCATGCAGAAAACAGATGTGCAAATGAAAACATATGAATCAATCTGCTGTTCAGATGTCATACCTACTCTCAGTCACTAACAGCTTTTTTAATGTCTGTTAAAGACTTGTTCCTCTGATGATCCTCTGATTTTACTTCAGTCTCTCCCTTTTGTTTTAGTTTTGGACATTTTTAATCAAGACTGAATCATGATCACAGTTCACAGTACAGTTTTCTTTTTTTAAATGTCTAGTTGTTTACAAAATAGAAAACAAGGAAAAGCAGCTTCACATTTAAGAAGCTTTAAACAAAGAATATTTGGCATTTTTGCTTGATAAATAGCTTAATATTATTAAATTATCAAAATGATCGTCAGGTGACTTATTGAATCAACCGATCGATGAACAAAATGATTGTTCCAGCATTATATATTACATAATTAACTAAGTATTCATTCACCACATCCAAGCAAATACTGATTTGGAGTCAGTAGTGTTACTTAAACTGTGAAAAGTATTACGGCTTCAAAAATAATTGTGACACAAATAAACATAAATGATAACAAACTAACTTTGTTGTCACTCAGGTTTTATGGTTTGATGACTGAGTGCTGGCAGGAAGGACCTGGACGGCGACCACGATTCAAGGACATCCACGGCCGCCTGCGAGCCTGGGAGGGGCTGTCATCTCACGCCAGCTCCAGCACGCCCTCCGGCGGTGGAGGCAACGCCACCACCCAGACCACCTCCCTCAGCGCCAGCCCCGTCAGCAACCTGAGCAACCCCCGTTACGCTGCCGCCACCGCTGCAGGGTACCTCTACCCGGCCCAGGCTATTCCCTCATCAGGCCAGATGGCTCAGATGCCAGCCTGGGCACCCATGACTGTGCCCCAAACCCACCCGCGCTTTATCCCCGTCAACGGCTACCCCATCCCGCCAGGATACGCTGCTTTTCCTGCCCACTTCGCTCCCCCGGCCCCACCCACCAGAGTAATCCAGCACCACCTGCCCCCTCCTAAAAGCCGCTCACCCAGCAGCGCCAGCGGCTCCACCAGCACGGGTCACGTCAGCGGCGTTCCCTCCACCACGGGCTCCAACCATGACGCCAACACGCCGCTGCTGTCTCACTGCATCATGCCGGGGAGCGGCGGAGGGCCGGCTCAGATGTACGGACAACTATCTCAGAAGCAGCTGGACCACGTGTCACAAACATCAGCGCTGCTTGCTGCTGATTCCGACGTACTGATGTACAACGACTCAGTCATCACCGCAGATCTGTAGATAAATAGAGGGATACTCACACTTTTTCAGCTCGGGACCCACATTTGAGAAGTTTAGCCTCTCACTAAGGGACCGGTCTAAGAATTATACTCTGGTCATATGGAGACTCAACAAACAGGCTTGTGAGAAACACTGCCGCAGCTACACAAGTATACACACAGCTTTGTAATGCCTTATTGTTTAAAGCAAGTGTACTTACTATCATGGTTTGAAAATGTTGTGTTATTATTTTAACCTCTCTGTAAATACGGTACATAAGTCCTGAATGAATGAATGAAATACAAAGATATATATTCAAGAGAACATTTTATTAAGGAAAAAAAAAACTTTTAAGATGAAAAAGTCCATCTTGTGTCCTCTGACTGACAGGCAACTCAGCAAAAAGTTCCCTGTGTCAACAACCCGGTCTGTGGGCTGTTTCGTGCAGAATCCTAAGGAGACGGTAACATTCATATCATGAGGTGCCTTTCAGCGTTGGTGTGATTTGCTTGTTGGTGGACAAAAATGTGCTGTACATTTGCTCGTACAGTAAAAAACTACATTTATAAAGAACGGGAACAGCAGATTGAACAAACCCGTGACCAACATCGAACTACTCAAAAACAACAGTTTGCAAGGCTTCATGCAAGGTGTAGAGGTGACATACCCTGCTCTTTGGACCCTGAAGCCAACAGCCAACAGCTATGTGACAGTTCCCCCATAGAAGCAGTTGGAATTGAAGCTAAAACAGATTTGCTACAAGTGCTTTTAAGTTTTCACACAAAATTTCTTCGGACATGACATGACACCTGAATGTTTTTTTTGCGCAGCCTCAATGACTCATCTGTGACATTCATCTTGCTCAAACCTCAGCGGAGAAACAGAGAAGCTGGGAGTTCTTATGATTGGATATTAAACTCTATATCAGACTTTTTATCCTCCCTTCCTTCCTGGCTCTCATACACCAAGACCCATCATGCCTCTCTCTCTCTCTCTTACTCTCACTTCTGCCCCTCCAAGCGGATACAGCATCTGACTTCAAAGCCGGCTGCAGCAGACCACCTACAGATGTACAAATGAAAGCACACAGCGCTCATATCCTCCACAGTTAAACTGGATCGGTCTCAGGGCAAACACTTCATTCAACACATCAATTTTACTGTCAGTGATGTAAGCTGAAATTTCAACTCTCACAAAAGAACATTATTTTTTATTTTAACGTAGATCGGATATGACGTTTCGACATAATTTTTTTACAGGAGAGTGTTTTCAGTGTTTTGAATTTTGAAGGAACTTATAGATTTCAGAGCTTGCATTCATGTGTCTTTGTCCTTTCCTCTCCTTGTTTCTGCATCGAATTGTACAAAATAGAGCATTTAAGACATGTAAGTACACAAAACAGAGAAGGCTCATAGTAAACAGCACTACCTTTACGAGTTTTTTTTTTTTTTTATCAAGTTGTATGCATGGGTATTTTTTTAAGGGCTCAGCCAGTACATGAACAAGGTAAATGCTATGGATGTCATGTTAAACTTGCCTGAGGAGAAGAATGTTTCACCTTAACAGGATTCATGTAGAAAGCTGGAGAGAAATTGAATCACTGTGTGCAGAGAGATTTATATGTATGGTATGTTGCTTTATTTGCTTCTGTATCAGTAAGTGGAGCTGTTTTTTTTTTTTTAACATCTGGCCCTGTGTGATATTAGTTTCTGTACACGCTGGACTTCCATCATGCAGAGAAGACACACAGGTTTACTCAAAAGATACAATCAGACACTTCTTATGCCTTACTGCAGCTGTACTAACATGTAGGTAATCCCAACGAGGGCAGGTGCAGGTTTTATAAGAAAAGAAAGACGTTTTTTTTTTGTGAGTCTCTCTCATTAAAAGTGTATTTATATTTCATCATGTCCAATGTCCAGCAGCAGGTAACCGTATGTGTGTAAATGATTCATTCTCAGTCCTGTAATCACACACATGATGCCTCAGCCATCTTTTACTTTCTGCTGATAGTTGATTAGAAGCACAAGTGAATGTGAAACTTTTCTATTTCTTTTCTTATTGATAAAAAATCACAACTGCAGTAACTAGGAAACCATTTGTGACCTTAGTTTTGTTAAAACTCTGAACTCTCCCCCAGTACCTGTGAAGTAGACAATCATTGGTGTAATGTTCCTCACTGTATGTGTTGCACTTCAGTGTTTTGTACAGACTATCATGCTCTCAGTCAGCTGTATCTGCTAACAAAGCACACATTCAACGCAACACATACTACAGGTACCCTGATAGCATTTCACTGTGGCTGTGTAGAGCATAAAGCACAGTAAAGATGGCTCACAGCCTACATGGTAATGTGTGTTAATTGTTTAATGGGAAAGGTTTCCAGTAGACATTTGAGGAATGTAGATAAACATGACTGTAATCTGTTCAATAACTACTTCATCTACCCTTAAAACCTGACATATTTGCTGAAGTAATTTATATGTTTTGAGACTGTTCAGTCCATGTTGGTAACCTCACAAGGAAATAGTAGCAGCTCCAAGTCAGCTCTTGTTTCCAAATTTAGACATGTTTTATTCCTCGACAATCCAGTCCAAGGTGATTTGAACCATTTAAAGTTAATTTTGCCCATTGAGTTGTTATGTCATTGCCGTCGATTATTTCTGTACTTTATCTTTTTTTTTTTCTTCTGAAGCTTCTTCTGAAGATTGAGCTACCTAGGCATCTGAGTTTGTACACATGACCTCCAACATGTAAAGGATTTATGTGTACTAAAATATAGCAGTGCAAAAACCACTTATACACAAGACTGTGAATCTTAATCAAGTCTAGGTATTTTTGTATTTGGCAAAAAAAAAACATTATTGTGCCTTTTTGTTTTATTTTATTCTAGATCCTTTTTTAACACCATACAAGTAAATTTCCATAGCCCATTACAAAAGGTTTACATATTGACCAAGAGAGGCCTTGTCTTTGTATTTTGTCTGAACATTTTTGCACAGATGTTTTGTATTGCAAAATCATTTATTAAATGATGTTGTTTGGTTAACCTTGCAGTAATGATATGATCATTTATTTGTAAGATAAAGGGTTTGTTGATCAGAATTGTAAAAACAATGTGAATCCACTGGGTGCCAGCAAAGCATCATTTCCATGGACTTTCTCGAATTTGTCTGTCTCGTGCAGTAACCATTGCTGAACAGCTGGTGGTGCCCTTTAGCTGTTTGATTAATGTTGGTATCAGCTGCAAAAACAGCTGGAAATAATATTAGTCCAGCTAGAATTTGGCCAGTGATGGAAAATGACTCTAGTGCAGTCTTCCTCTGTGCCACTTGCATGTGTAAGTGTCTGTTTTCTTTCATTTCCTGCTCTAACTCACATTTTGCACATTGAGCCAAAACGGCTTTAAATAAACCTGTGAGTAACTATGATTATACATGCCAAGAGAAGATGTAATGCTGAATTTACAGTATATTGAAATTATTTGATGGTCATGCAATCGGCAGGTAGGCGTGTATGTATAGACACAGGAAAGAAACCTAAACCCTTACCCTGATCCCTTAAAGGGACAGTTTACCCTAATTATAAAAAAAACATAACTACTAGTAGTATCTAGCAAATGCTGTTAGTTTTGTTTAAATTTACCAGTAGAACTACTGTTATCTAGACTTGGGGACACTGTTTCTAGTAAGAAATGATGTTGATTTTTATTTTCACAATATTTTTTTCTGTGCTGTAAGCGCCACAATCAGAATTTCTTGAAGCAGAAATTTCAGAGACAAAGACTTCAAACTCTGGACAAAGAGAACCAAAACTATCTACATTGGTTGTGCTTCACTAGAGGTTTTGTAAGGACTAAATATGTTGTTTTTATGAATCAACATCCTTTAAAAACAAGAAACTCTGAGCAGAACATATCTGTCTTCAGGCTGTTTATTCCTGCTCATCCTCCTTTTAAGTGTGAATCTGTGCGTGCAGTCACAGCGGAAAAACAGAAAAAGGACAGAGCTATTAGTCGAGATACAAACTTCAAAACATTTTCTGCTGCCATTCTGAAACAGTTTGTATTGTGAACGTAGTCTGCAAGCAGCAGTAGCCGACTAAACTGCCATGACTTCTTCATCAGAGGCGCAACACTCTGAAACTATTGGATATAATTTCTCCCAAGGCGAGAACTAAAATCATTTGCTATGCTTGCAAGTGCAGCCAGAAAGAGTAAGAGAGGAGGAGGAGGAAAATACGAGGCATCTGTAGCGGATAGACTCTGCTAGAGCAAGTAATACAACACAAGAAGTCAGGACCCTGTCAAACTCTGAGTCACTGACATACATGAAGGTAATGTAGACATTCACATCCAGGTCTGAGACTGTGTGTGTCTGTGTCTGCTGCTGCCTCTTTGTCTTGGCTGAAGGGTTTTGTAAGATAAACACATGGAAGGTTTTAGGAAAAATACTCCCGGTATGCATGGTTTTGGAAATTTGCAGATCAAAACACATTTAGGAATCTACTAGTCTAAAATTAGGATGTTTTTTAGACAATTTGGTTACATAAAACTTTTATTTTAACAGCATTTCTATGACTATATTGGAGTTGCAAATACGATTTTTATTGACTATTTTATCAATTATGTTTAACTATCTAGTCTATGAAATGCAAAAAGAAAAAAGTGGAAAATACCAATTTCCCACAGTGCAGGGTAATGTCTTCAAATTGCTTGTTTTGTCTGCACAACAGACCAAAAATATTAAATTACTAGTTATATAAAACAGACAAAAGCAGCAAATTCTCATTTTTCTCAAATAGATCCAGCAAATGTTGGTGTTTTTCTTTATCTATGATGTAAACGATTAATCAATTATCAAAATAGTTGTCGATTGCTGTTAAACTCTTAATTGATAATACCTAAAATGTTTCAGAGCGATTCACTAATTGATTAATCGCATATTTTGGTCAGCCCTGGATTATATTTCAATCGTAGACTGTATATAAATATCTTTATACAGTCTATGATTTCAATGTTTAGTTAGTACCTGTTTCACACTGACAAAGTCATTTAAATGGTTAAAGCAACAGTGTCATGAATCAAATACATTTTACCAAAATCAGCCAAATTTTTCCAAAAATATGAACAAAACTAAATGCTCACTTACTAGCTTTTTCTGGAGCTTTCAGCCATATCTCAAATCCCTCTTTTGCCATTCGCTGAAATTCCAGGAAAACCCAGAGAATCAACGTTTACTGATGACTATTTCATCACAAACATGTGGTCCTGCAGTCAGGAATGAACATCTGTGCTCAAATACGGCATCTTTTGACTTGCAAATCAGTTCTGGGAAGGATATAAATACCAAAAAAGTAAGAACGAAAGGGTGAAGTTGTTGCTTCGTAGCAGTGACGTGGTGTGAGTAAGATGGTAATCATGATTCAGTAGAGCCAAGCTTCAGACTACAAATCAACACCTTGTTAAAAAAAAAATGTTGTAAAGTCATTCGTTTCTACTCATGCGTGATGTGTTAGTGATTCATCAATGTTTTCTGTTTCCTGAAGTGGCAAAAAGCAGACTAAATGGACATAAACAGACCAGTCTCGCAGTCTGAAAGATGGGTGTAGTGGGGATGAGTGTGTCAAAGCCAGAGGGACTACTTCCTGCGACCAGACCGTGTAACTGAGGACGACCACTCCCTCTCCACCAATGACAGACGAGCCCCGAGGGCGCTCTCTGGTAAAGGAGCCCCATTTAGCCTCTTGAGTTCAGGGTGTAATGGGCTGTAATGGGCTTTGAAAGTAAAGAAGAGGCTGAAGAAGAGAATGAACGTACATTTGGCTTTAAGAGAGAGAGAGATGGATGAATAAAGGGAGGGAGGGGAGGGATACAGGTAAAGTGCATCGAATGGCTGAGAGGGATTATGTGTGGCTTTAAAGTACAGCATAAAGCAGAGGGGATCAGCAAGGGGAGGTAGGGGGTTGGTTGTGTATCAGCTTTACCATGGGGCAACATGTAAACAGTGAATCAGAGGAGAGTGGTGCAATGCAGAGAGGGACTCAACCTGATTGCTTCCAGTTGTGAGATCTGGTTTCATCTGAGCTCACTGGGAGGATCAGGAGGAGGGTGGAGGGAAAGAAATGTTCAGAGGCTTCCAGCATGAATATTAAAGTCAATATCAATATGTGTTAAAGCTTTGTCATGGTTATTTCACAAAACGTATGCAATATAGATTGTAGCAGAGATGTGTGATTGGAAGTAGAAACAATAATCTATTAGTCAGTTTAGACAATCTTTTAAATCAAAATACTTCATTTTATGGGTCTGTAATTTTTATTTGCATTGATTTGATACTGAAAACATTCTCCATATACAGAATGCTGAATTGTATGAATTGAACTGTAGACACACCGGCTCACTGTGCACTGACTCAAGGACTCTGTAGGTTATGGTAGCAATTACTTGGAATTAGTGTACCAACACTGTCTCTGATTAACATGTACTGAGTGCCAAACTACACAGGTTTTTCCCCCAGGAAACTTATAAATTATTAGGAAGTTGTTCAGAAATTACAGACCCGTGAAATAAAGTGTTACGAAAAATGGCAAACATTTGCTGGTTCCAGTTTCTCAAATGTGACAATAAGAAGCTTATAAATGAAATATCTTTGGGTTTAGAACAGTTGGCCAAACAAAATAAGACATTTGAACAGCTTGTGCTCTGGGAAATGTTAATTTTTTAATGATAAAACTGTTATTTTTGAAGCCCTAATTGGAAGGTGTATTATCAACTGAGAGATGAGAATCCAACTCCTGTTATTGTGATGATACTTTCAGCTTTCAGCCACTTGTTCTTCTATTTTCACATTTCACTTACATTAAATGTCCATTAAATATGAGCAGATATCCTCCATTTTCCACATTTCAACTGTCTTCAAGTGTAAAAATACTTTTTAACTCGTCCTCCATCCTTTTTTGTGGTTAATGTAGACTTAAAAAGACAAATCCATGAGGCAAAATGCATTAACCCTCATTTCATTGTGCAAGCCAGAGTGATGAAAGAAGTATTCAGATCCTTTACTGCACTAAAAGCACCATACAGTTGTGTAAAATACTATTAAAATACAATTAAAAGACCTTCATTTATATTTTACTTTAGTCAAAGCAGATGTATTAGCTATACGTACTGAAAGTATCAAAGTAAAATAAATAATAATGATGCATCAGTGAGTGAAAGCAGCATTTTATTGTCATAGCTTAATGCGGAGCTATTTTTAACTTGGGAAGTTTAAATACATTATATTTTATAATCTCACCATGTTTTTATGTAAAGTCTTAATTTTAAAAGCAAGTGGCACCTAAATATTGCTGTCTTTAAATACATTTTAGTGGAAGTATAAAGTAGGATAAAATGGGGTACAAGTACCTCAAAATTGTACTTGAGTAAAGTACTTGAGTACATTTTTTTAGTTACTTTCCATCCACAAGACAAGAGATAGAGGAGATAGAGGACTCGCATCAGTTAAGTGACAATTGAAGGCTTCCGCTTTGACGATACAATGACTGGCAGGAAGGGGATCAGAAAGATGGAGGAGGAGGAAGAGGCGGATACAGTTTCACTGTCCTCTCGCTCTGTCATGGCGGCACTGGAAACCTCCAACAAGCCCTTGATTGTTGGGGAACATGAGCTGTTTTTGTTGAGGGGCTGACAGGCGCTTGACCTCCGCTGTCCGTGCTGCCACATGCTGACCTTGAAGAGGGGAAGTAAAGTCAAGCCTTTGAACGCTGTCAAGTGAACTATCGCTGCTTGGTTTAATTTCCCCAGGGGCCTTGACAGAGTTGGGATAGGTCATGTAGACTACATACACATCTGCCTGCTCCATGCGGACTATTCTCTATAGAGACACATTTAAATTTATCTCTTTCTTGTGACTACAATCTGTTGGTTCATTTAAGATTTATTTGCAAAATAGCGACCTGAAGTATTAACTTATGGTCCCCGCCAGGATGTTTCGAGAAACTATTTTGATGTTGCAACAAGTCCTCTGAATTAAAAGAATATGTCGCTTGACCACATGCACTCCAAGAATGACACAAAGGAACATTTCCTAATCTGGCACCTCTATTGGCAGTAATCAAAAGGATGATATCATTTATCTGTGCTTTCCAAAACCATTACAAATCACTGTTAAAAAACAATCATGTTTTATGATGTGAAAACACTATGTGTCTAAAGTCACTCTGTGGTCCAAAATATATTTTTCTTCTTGTTCCTACAGTTGGATGTTTGAGCTTCACTGTGTAGAGTGATGTTTGACTCTGGAAGGCTTTTTTCACATTCATCTGCTGAAAGTGAAAAGTTTTCTGTGTTCACTATAGATCTGAATTAAAGGTGCGTACCTATGAGCATTGTTTTTGACATCACAGCTAGTCTGGAGCTAATCGAGGGCCAGTATACAAATTACACAAGTTTGGTGTGTAAACTAGAAGCATCAGTGCACAAACACAAAGAATGGACCTTTCAGTGAAGTAGGAGACATCTTGTGTCCAACAGTTGAACTTTTGAAATAGAGAATATGCTATTTCATGTTAACTGAACATTTTTTTTGTGGAAAAACATGTCAGACACAATTTATTATTCCAAGCAGAGGATTTTTATATGTCCTAAAACATGTCTGGAGGGATCTTTAAGCTCTGGTTAGGTTTAGGCTTAAAAACCACTTGGTTAGGTTCAGGGAAAGATCATGGTTTGCGTTAAAATGATCACTTTGTTAGGGTTAGAGAAACATGTGGTGTGGGTCCAAATTACTACGTTCATAAAGTTAGGCGACCTTTGTTGTCATGGCTACGATAACCACAGGGTTAAGGTTAGGAGACAATCATAGTTACGTTTTTTTCTCACTATATGTAGTTTTTGGGCAACTGATATTTTGTGTCGTTGTTCTTGGGAGGACTGTCTTGTTTTGATTTCATCTTGATACACAACCCTATTTTAAAGATTAGAAACAATAATAGATGTCAGCACAACATTTTCAGGTAGATTTGAAGTCTCAGTGGCTGTAACAAGAAAACACATCATGATTTTGAATATATTTATATGTACAAGTCATAAATTTTCTTGACAGTTTAATTTTAACAAGACTAAGAGTCAAGCCATGCTGCATGTTTACGGCCACGCTCTGGCACATTTGAGCTAAATGTCAGCATGCTAACATGCTCACACTGACACTGTCATACTGATTTTTAGCAGATATATAATGTTTACCATGCTCACTATCTTTGTTTGGCGTGTTAGCATGCTAACATTTGCTAATTAGCACTAAACACAAAGTACAGCTGAGGCTGAGGGGAATGTCATTAGTTTTGCAATAATTTGGTCATTTACCAAAGTATTGGACAAACTAAAAATTTGACCAGACAGTGGCGCTAGATAAAAAGTCAGAGGCTCATCAAAGTTATTACAATTCATCCTGATGCAGACATGAATTTGTGTGCCAGATTTCATACCAGTCAATCCAATACTTATCAAGACATTTCACTCAAAAACAAAAATGTAATCATGCTGGTGGCGCTTCTGGAAAAGTCAGGAGATCACTAAAGTCAGCAGAATTCATCCTCTGGTGATCATGAATGTTTGTCCAAAATGTCATGGCAATCCTTCCAGTAGTAGTAGTAGATATTTCAGTCTGGACCATACAGGTGGTACGACTGTCAGGCATGGTTAAAAATGAATCCCACAAAGCTGCACACAAAATATTCAGCCCCTGATTTCCTGTTAGTAACATTATCTGTTGAAGTGCTGAAGTACAGCCTTGTGCTAGCTGTGTCTTTGACAGCTGAAACTCATTGTTCAGGTCGAAAAGCATTCAGCTGTTTTAAACATTAACAGTCCTCTTCATTGTCAGACAGATACTCGTATGGCCGCAGAGTCGGAAAGACAGGAGGAGAACAATAGAGTGAAAGATGGATCCACATTCCTTCTCTCTATTCATGCCTCACAGGTTTGAGATCACATGACACCAACCCCCCCTCCTCCCCCCCCAAAAAAGACCCAGGGTGCTGTGATAACACTTTGCCACATCAGCTTTACATGACAATGAAAAAGGGTGATGGAATTGCAAATATAGGATGAGATAATGTGCTTACTGCACACAAAAAATTGTAATTAAAAACTGTGTCAGCAGCTGGATGACTCAAAAATGTGAAAGTTGAGAAATATTTTTGCAACTTTAGGGTTAGTGCAAGAATTTGATTGGATATGACACATTGCACTATGTGAAGAGTTCTGCTATAATACACTGACCAAGATTAAACATTTACTGATACTGGAAACTTTGTATTTTTAGAGTTAATGTGTTGATTTTACTCCAGTGACCTGACTAATTTCATTTATTGTTAGACTGCAGATCATCCAGCATCCCACAAGTCAGACAGCATGTAAGATCCTCATACAGGAGCCAAAGATGATAAGATTTTTAAAAAGATTTGAAAGACCACAGCTAAAGAGGTTAGACTTATAATTACACTATCACTATCTTTTAAATCACATGCGGGGTCAGTCTTTTGCAGAATGCGTGGTAAAATGCTATGAAATTGGTTTCATTCAACTTAAAACATGATCCTTTATCAAGTTAGGTAGTGGCCTTGGCAGTATTAAAGAATGCAAAACAAGTAGCTCAGTGAGAATTTCTTGTCTACAAAAAAAACATAATTTTTTAATTGCTATAGTTGATATTGGTCCAATCATTTATATTTCATTAGCTGCATCGTCTCTGCAGTGATTCCTCTGATCATTGTGGAGGCCCTGACTTATCCTCCTCAATCAGGGGTACCACTATATCAGCAACAACGTCTTCAAAGTGAATAACACTTTAGCCAAGTGAAAAGGTGAATGCTGGCTAAAGTTGAGAGAAGTATGCTTCAAAACAAAGAAAGTTTGCCAAAAACTACAGACGGCGAAGATCACGCCTGTTCATAAAGTGACACAAGCTGACCGGAGTCACAGACAAAAAACAGTTACACATGACATATTCATTGTGAACTTCAGCTAAAATAGAAAAATATGTAAGTCAGGAAGGACAGTAATTAATGCAGCATGTGGATGACCGTAATGTGTGCAAACAAAACACACAACCTTAACCAAAACTGTCTGTTGGAAGAGGAAGAAAAGAAAGAGGTTGGAAATTGAAGCCACTGAGGCCAAAGCTGCTCAGGTGTAGGCTGTTTCCTGAAGTCCTTACCTACTCTGTTTATTGGCTCCTGAACCAGGAAGCCAAACCAACCACACGGTCATCCCCATGCTGCCAATACTACTGCAAACAGGCAGCCACAAATGCTAAATGCTTTGTCCGTCCTCCAGGCCCTCATCTGACCGAGAGAAAAGTTCACCGTGTCTTTTTTGACAAATTTGCCACATTTTTTTTTATCCCACAAAAGTTCTCCATTGTGAGTATACTACCAGCTTCATCATAACATGTACTGTACAGCATGTAATCCATCAGAAAAACCATGTTGTGTTAGCCAAATAGAGCCTTGGTATGGTTTCACTGCAACACATTTCACGCAGGTGTTTATTCATTTATTAATTTCTTTATTCATTCTAGTATATATCATAATAATCATCCCCACTTGGCGTACAATGGCACCAACTTGACCTTAAGCTTTAAATGTTTTGAAGAAAACGTAATTTGTTTAGTCAAGCCTAAATAAAAACCGGCCTCTAACAAGGTAAAAACACTGAAGTACAGCTTAATGAGATTTAAATGACTGGAGAGATCACGCTGACTGTTAAACTGAGTGTGTGTGACATGCTGCACTCCAGACTCAGGAGGATAAGAGATAGATATCTTGAGACATGATGCATTTATATTAAAGTGAGAGTGTGTATTTATGTACTCAGAAGTAGTGTATAAATAGTTCAGGAATTGCGGACATAAGTAGCCCACAGCAAGTACCACATGTATAAATGGCGCCTGCACACAAAGAAGGATTTGTGCATATATGTTTCTTAAAAAACAAACTTCACTGCATATTTATTTTTAACAAAGTGCACATTCTGTACCTGCGATTGAGAGGATCTCATGTGATAGTTCAGCCCTGAATACAAGAGGAAATCCTATCCTTAACACTTTTGAAATGAGTTTTGTCTGCAAGTATAACAAAGATAAAGTATATTTCTCAGTACCTAACCTCTTCAACCTCATGACCGGGCACTGGCTCAGTCATTGCTAACTCATGCTGTGCAGCTAATAATCATTCAAATGCACAGAGCTTGCTGAGATAAAATGATGCACAAGACATCTAGAATATTAGATGTTAAGCCATTAAAACACTGGTTTTAATATTTCGCTCAGTGTAATTGTCATATAGCTTTAATGAAAAGCTGGAACAACCTGATACTGAATATATATGTCACTGTCAGACAGCGTGCAATAAAAATGTTCCATCTTCAAAGCTACTTAAGAGAAAAATGGGCTTTGAGCTAAGCTTAGTTGAGCATGTTAGTATGTTAACATTTGCTAATTAGCACTAAACACAGAGTTATGTCACTAGTTATGCAGGTATTTAGTCATAAACCAAAGAATTGGACCAACATTGACATCCTTTGAGCCATTAGCGTGGCAAAAAAAGCCTCAATCTACATGTATAACAGCTTTTTATATGTTTTTTAGTGTATCTGGAACATTCAGTATCCCTCAAATGAAGAGTGCATTTTAAATTTGACACAGATGTTAGCTTAGCTGTGTACATGGTAATTGAAAATGTATATAAACAAGTTTCTACACAATTACTTCTGTTCGGCCCCCTTTGATTCAGTATAATCCTCTTCAAATAAAGAAGAGCATTGAACATAGACATTAAACATTCTCCTCGCTCAAACATACAATCTCTAAAAATATTCAGATGCACAGTATAGTCCCTCCTCTCCTCTCTCAATCCCTATCCCCACCCCCTCTACCCCTCTCCTTCACTCTCTCTCTCTCTGCCTCCACTCGCTCCACACAGACTCACTCTCTATCTAATAATCCGTCAATCTTTGTGTTGGAATGGAGGTCTAATGCTTTCCATCTGTGTGCGTCAGTTGCGGGGCTCCAAGGGCAAGGCCTGCCACTCTTTATTCATTCCCCCTCTCCACTTCAGCTCCTTTCCAACAAAACCCTGAGTCTGGTTCCACTCAGCCTCTAAAGTCTAAGATCTCTCTCCACGCTGGGGCCCCTCCTGGCCTGAGGCAGCGGGGGGAGGTCGGCCAGACCCCTGGATCCTAGAGATTCTGGGTCACTATGAAATATATGAATGAGACAATTAATCACATGCCTAAAGGTTCCCAGCCCACGTGAATTTACAAGACACCACGCATTCCACATAGATTTTTATTTTGGACATTTTTATTATCTGCAGATTAGAAGATACATATTTAAGACACATAACTCTTTACTTTCACCTTCTCTCACCTTATTTTTATCATTTTTACAATACAAATGTGGACAGTTTCATAAGTTTCCTCAGAAAATTAAAGGCTTGCACGGTCTAAGACATAAACGATGAGCTTAACGTGGATGATTAGTAAATGCAGTCCATAAACACTAATTTCAAATTATACTAATGGATCACAAGATTGTATGTAACATCAGCTAATTCAATGAAATGCCAGTATAAATGACTTTTGTAACAGAGAGGAGTACGCTATATCATTGTCTATGGCAGCGGTTCTCAAAATGGGGATCAGGGACACCCGGTGATTCCAGGGTGTCCCCAGCAAAAAGGGGAATAAGTAACACAATGACAGAATGTATGATTATTTTGGTCATGGGTTTCATGCATTTTCTGTATTTAAACATCTAAAAGCAAAAATCTTATCAGATGGGGGTCCATGATCTGATTTGTGCCAGTTTAGGGGTCCTTGACATGAAAAAAGTTTGAGAACCACTGGTCTATGAGACTACTCAATTGTTCAAGATTTCTGCACAGAGGTAGGTGATCATGTATAGTATATATACACTTACCTTTTCAACATAATGCATTCCAGTACACCACCACCACCCACTACGACCTCAATAATAGACATATGGTAGAATTATCACCTTTCTGACAATGTCAACAAAAGCTGAAAATGTATAAGCTTCATAAATGTAGAATTTATGGCAGAGCTGTCATATTGGATTGCATTAGATTGCACAGCTGGTCTTGATAAAGTGTCTGGTGAGTGTATATCAGTTCTGCTTGAAAAAACAAGAAAAAAACAAAAGATAGTATATCAAAATATAATGTTTAACATGTGATACAAAAAGTAACATATAGTACAAAGCTTTCATGTGTGAGAGGCGCCATCTATCTATCTACCTGACCTGATTCAAATAAAACTGTAAATAGGAGCTTCAGTTCATCAGACACGGGAAACTAATCAGCACTCTCAGCTGAAATCATGAAATCAAATCATGTTTCAATAGACTCTAAAATACTGCATTAAACAGCCCGACATAATCAGTCTCATCCGGATGAGACACGGTCTGTCTTCCTCTGAGACTTTGTGAAACTCTTCCAGAGTCAGACACATAGCTCCACATCTTACTTTGTTGTGTCTGGTTGTATTGCATGTGACATGGTGCTCTGGATGTTATTTAATGACATTCTTTGTTATGAGAGTCAACAGATATTCTCATCAAGCTAAATAAATGAACAAATAAATGGAGCGGGAAAAGCTAAAAGGTTGAAACTATCATATTCTAGACCCAGAGAAACTTAAACAACTAGCTACTCAGTAAGAGAAAGTGTAGATAAAATGCATGATGATCTCTCTGATATGGCTGAAAGCTGAAGATTTAAGGAATACAATAGTTTTGAAACAGCCATACTGTCTCTATTCTAAAATATTACTTTTTGGAAGTACACATAGTTATCAAACAAGGCAGTTTAAAGAGGGGTTAAATCATGCTACCCCAACCAAAGACTAAACCAATCCTATGAAAAAAACAGTATTGTATAAAGCCATATCTCACTGGAACAGTTTGCCATGCTTTATATTGTAAAAATCTACAAAAAAAAATACATTTTAAGAAGAAGCTAAGGATGTTATTCTTAAAGATGGGTCTGCAAAATACATAAAACAAAGTATTTATAGTAATTTATAGTTTAAAAAAGTTTATTTCTTTGCAATATGTTTGTTTAGATTAACTGAATTTGTTACCATTGTTTTGTTTAACTTGTCAACCAAATTTAAATTGTTCTATTTTGATGTTTTGTATAGGCCCATGTATAGTCTTGATGTAATTTTATTGTTGGATGCAATGGCAATGATGTAACTATATTGTTTACTGTATGTAGTGTAAGTGCAAATATTGATTACACATGTTTTATTCTATTCTGGACTCCAGGAAGAGTAATTGTTGCTAAGGTAACAACAAATGAGGATCCAAATAAACAATAAACAATATTTAAGAAATCCTGCTTGTGTGTATACATGCATATGTTGCCTACATTGGGACTATATCTACATTATTGCTGAAACATTTAGTCTTAATGGATTGATATTTATCAATCAAACAATGTCCATAGTTGATTAACCAGTTAAGTCCATTATCAAGCATACATGTCAAATCTTGTTTGTCGAATCTCTGTTTCCAGCTATTCAAATGTGACTATTCTGGTCTGTTAGCTGGACAAATCAAGTAATTGGTGAAATAATCAACAGATGAATGTACAAAATTAGTTGCTGGCTGCCTTAAAATGCATAATGTATATAATATAATGATGAAAGATACACTCACTTTTTAGGAATTGAGCACTTTAAACTGAATGATGCCATCTAAATGCTGTTTTTACTGTGTGTGAGTTGCATCAGCAAACCAAAGTCTTCTTGATTTTCTGGTTTTTAAGCAAAAGTGTCATGAATCTGTTCATACTGTGCAATAAATGACTGCATGAGCGTGCTACAGACCACCCAATGACGCTATACGTGGCATGTGGACTATGACAGTGATGTCGATGTTTAAAGAAAGACTAATTGTACGGAGGACAGCCCAAACTCTGCAGGAGATTTTACAATATAATGACATCTTGTCATGGTGGGGGAATGCACTGGTGCCATCAAAGGGAAAGTCCACCCTAAAACTGAATGCAGCCTGTTGCTGATCCTCTGATCTCGGCGAAACTTTAATCAGAGTTTGTGAACATGAAGTTAACTTACCTGAGAGCTGGAGACAAGAGAAGCAAGATTTGAAACGGTGATGATGATGAAAATATACCTATACTCCAACATTAGCTTCCTTTTCATTTTGAAAACATGAAATGAAAATTCTTGTTTAGGGTGGAATTCTGCAGTAATTCTGCGGCAACAAAAGTCATCCATTTGAGCAAATTAATGGAAGAAATGGTTGGAGGGAGATTTTGCTTTGCTTCGCTGGCAGTGAGACATTCATACAGCATTGTGCCTCGACTTTTATCTCCCATCTTACACTGTGACCAACGCAATACTGCAGCCTCAACAAAACAGCCTTTGTGGAAAAGTCCTGATTTGGATTAAAGGCAGTGAGTGTGTTGTGCATATTAGGCCTCAAGGTCTCTTTCAACTGCACTGTGCAGAATCACTACTGAGATCAGATGTGAGATTGTGATCGTTCTCCCATTTCCTGGAGATAAAGGTGTGAATGGATGTCTTTGCAGTGCTCAAAGAGACTGGAGTAGTACTGTTTTGCGTATTATTAAACCATCAAATTCATAATGTGGACTTTTTTTTTTCTGGCTTCTCAAGCTAATTTAAAGTCCTCCTCCACTCAAAAATGTGTTTTGCTTTTTGCTGCTTCACTTGGATGTTTGAGCTTCACTGTGAAGAATGACGTACGATGTGCAGAGTTCACATTTTTGGAAGTGTGATTTGGAAATTTGAAGCCTCCAGTGCACATAGCATGTGAAGAATGTGACCTTTAGTTTCATGTAGTTTCATTTTTTGAAAGAAACAACATTCATTCATAGATTCTGGGTTTTTTTTTTTTTAATTTTAAGAACTTTCTAACCATGAAATTGTAAATCTTGATCAGGCTTTTCAGGATTTTCAGAGCAGACCATTTTGATATGTCTTAAAACATGTCTGGAGGGGATCTTTTATGGGGACATACCATGCTTTTTGTGATTTTCTATTATATTTGTACCATAGTTGAATGTTGGATGTTAAACATTGTCAAAACATGGTCAAAGTTTCAAAACTCAAGGCAAACATAAAAATAAAAATGCTCCCTGCAAGACAAAAGCCAGGGCTTCAGCCTCATTTGCAATGTTACCTCTACTTCCTCCTGCTGATGACGTCAGATTATTCACACATGCCAACAAACAGCTGTCCGTTCCATAGCTTTCGTTGCTAAGGTTGTTCCATGGTTTGTTCACGTTGTCTGCTTGCATATTTAGGATCAGATTATGGCTCAAACATGTACAGATGTATTTGAGAAGTTTCTATTTGGAGTAAAGAACAAGAAAAGTAAGTCAAATCCTACTACTACTGTTTGTTTATGTGGCCTGCGGAGCCAGAGGAAACTTCCTGAAGCTGACCAATCAGAACAGAGTGGGCTCATCAGGAGGGGGACCTTAAAGAGACAGGGGCTAAAACGGCCTGTTTCAGACAGAGGCTGAACTGAGGGGCTGTGTAAAGGACCAGTAGAAGATAAATAAGGAGTTCTTTTAAGACTGTAAATCATGCAAAAATATTCCAGTAGAGCCCAAATATAAATATAGACCTGGAAATGTGCATTGTATGTCCCCTTAAACCTTTATTTTCTAATTTTATAATGCAGACTTCAGATTTATATGAACCTGTTTTACTATAGACATGGACCAAACTGATTTCAGTTTAAAACAGACATATTTGAAGTCTTTACAAATCCCTGATTGGTGGGAAGATTTTGGTGTGAGCTCTCTGTGGATGTTCTAATTAATATTTCATATTTCCTAGGTGAACACAGAATTGGAAAAAAAAAAGGATGCCACAACATGGCATTAAAACATGTTAACGACTCCTCTTCTTCTTCTTCCTGTCTGTCTTCTCTTCCTCTCCTCCCCCCCTTCTGCTCCTTTCATCTCCCCCTCTCTTCCTCTGCTCCCGCCATCCTCCTCTCTTCATCCCCTCCTACTCTTTTGATATTTTCTTTTTAAGGTCTGTGTCTGTGCTTGCATGCAACACACACTCAAATTCACGCACAAACACATGAAGCAACATTTCTCATTATCGGTCGCAACCAGCAGGCAGCTTTTTAATCAGACTGCTTGTTTATGTTTGTTGTGCTGCATGTGCACACACACACACACACACACACACACACACACACACACACACACACACATACACACACCTATCTCTTATGGTTTTCCACACATCTTTCATACACAAGCACACTGAGTCATATTTTTTGCTCTTTCTCTCAAACACACGCACACACACAGATGTCAAACACAGCACTGCACAAAGCCACAGCTTCAGTCTTGAATAGAGTCAGAAATAGCGTTGGGTTTGACTTGGAATCGGCTTAAGTCTTCAAAGAGAAAATTTTTTGGTGCAGCAAAGGGAGTGAGAGAGTGAGATGGAGGGAGATGGAGGGGGAGACGAGGAGAGAGAGAGGGAGGGAGAGGGGGGGGGGATGAGAGAACAGAGCAGATCTGGTTATTATATCCAGCTGTAAAAAGGGGGCAAAAAACTTCAAAGAATCATGTTGCCATAGCAACTGTATGGTGCCTACTTTAAAGCCCCACCCCACCCCCCTGCTTAGACATACACACACACACACACACACACACAGACACACACACACGTAAGAAATATATTCATAAAAATTGATGGCAGCAGAGGAGTAGTGTGTGTGCTGGGTACAGACTCACTCCCTGATACTTCTTCTTCTTGTTGCTCTCCGTTTCCAGCAGAGATCATATTGATGTGTGCAGCTAATTAAAACCCGACAGAGTTAGCAGCTAATGCTGTAGTTTCCCTGTGTGCAGTGAGTGGTTAAGCCTCATCTGGTGATACTGGAGTTGCTTCTTAATTTTTTGTCTCAGTGGTTAGGGCTTTTTCTTTGTAATTATGACATGATATCACATTTCCAACACTCACTTTACATTTAAATTGCAGTTTTTACAATTTGGAGTTTGGAATCCAAGTTTTGCCCGATGTCACTGCTATTTTATTGTCTCTTAAATAGATTTTTACACATGAGGTAAGCATTCACCCTTTAAAGCTGAGGGACCAAGTCAGACACATCTTAATTTTACTTGGTCTTGCTTTTTAATAAAGAAAATCACACTGTTTTAATTAATCGTTCTTTAAAGAATGAGTTCAGGGACATTGCTTTAATCAGTCTCTGATCATAAAGTAGGCTACTTGTTCAATGTGTGCAATGTGGCACTTTTCTTTTTTTTAATGAAGAGTTGTCCTCAAAGGTTTAGCTTCTTTATCATCATCCACAAGCATAACATTCACTTTAATTGTAAGGAAAGATCTTTCTCCTGTGAAAAAGAAAGAGCTAATGAACTCAGATCAATCTCAGATATTCACTGCTGGATTTTTGTCATTCCATTTTGCAAAACAATCTTGGTACTATGTCTATAAATGTCAGTCCTTCAGCTGCATACCTAGGTGGTATTTTTAACAGTAACCTTCTTTTAGTAATCAGACTGGTTCAGTCATGTTGCTCCACTGAACATTTCAAAAATCAGGTCTCTCCCACCTGCTGATAGTTTCGATCACTGTTCCTTATACTCAGTGTTATGACAAAAACCCTTTACAGCTGTAAGGCATTATAACTTTATAAACTAATTAAATTCATTGTTTGATCTTAGTTTTTGCTTCATTCCTCTTTTAACTCTAACCATGCTAGGACTTTGCAGACTAAAGCACATTCATTACCACAACACTTTTTTGTAATATTTGCTTAAAACAGCTACAATCAATATCTTTCATAATAAGAATGTATCAAATGACAAGGTGCAATGTCAGAGGCGTCTGTGTATGTGTTCACAGCTTGTTTCTGCTGCCCCCAAGTTGCCAAAAAAAACTGAAATTGCAGGTTAAATGTGATTTAAAGACTTCATTATTTATTTCACTGCAAACCATTACAGATCCATGTGTTTAGTTGTGGATTCAGTTATTTGTACATGTGTGAGAATAAAGGTATTAAGAGGGTAAAGGAGTCTGTACACATGTATGCATAGGGCTCAGATTTTCATGCACCACTCCTGTTTACAGATGCTAATTTTATTATTGGATTATTAAAAGGTCATTGGTAAAAATGCAGCAAAGGTCCCATAGGTCAATAAACAATATGTGCAGCTGTGTCGCCATGTCTGTCTGTGACCTCTGAACAAAGTGAGTCTCTCTACTGTTTTGATCCATTTCTCTCTAGGTTTTCTTTTTTTTTTCTTCCTCTATCCTTCGTTCATGACCATGTGAAGCACAGGGGTCTGTCATGCATTAAGAAGAGCCGGGTCTAGCTAGTTTGTCCCTGGAGCATTTCCTGTCTGCAGATGGATCAATGCCCAGAGACTATGAAGCTGAAGCTCTGAAGCTGCCACTGAGTTCAAGTAGGCTGGGAACTGGGAGGTTGTTTATGTCTAAAATGATTTCTGTTTTTACCACGGGGTGATCACCAAGGCGCCATGGTCATCAGAGAAAAAAAATCAGATTAGTCCTCTGTATTTGAGGCTTAATTGGTGTCTAGAGCACTTGAGAGGGTCATTTTCCACATATCGTGTCTGATATTTTTACAAGGTCCCACTATACTGATGGTCGACTGTTTATTGTGTTAATCCGTCACAGATAAGTCACTGGTTGAGAGCATCAGAATGTTGAAACTTGTTTACATTTTGGGTCTCATAATATTCTTTCTGGTCTTTTTGTTCTGCTCTTTTTATCTCCCTGATGGGACATAGAGAGAAGATGAATGACAATTTTCCTTGACATGATGATGTTGTTGTCTAAACCAAAGAGTATTAGGAGCATCTGTACCCATAACATTTCCCCCAAGTGGTTTGAGGCTGACCCAGGACCTGCTGGGAAAAAAGAGATAGCAAAGAGCTGCGGCAAGGTTTCTCATGCAACATATCATAACGAGTGTCATGCACCCTCATACCTCCAATCAGCCAACTAACCAATGATTAAGGAGAGCAGGTTAACGTTCATATTAATAGACATGTTTCATGCCTTGAACAGATGACGACCTGTGTCAGTCTGTCTGACATGAAGTGTGACTCATATTATTTTTATTGTGTATTCTGTTTATGAATGAAAAGAAGAGTCTCTCCATCAAAGGACTATTTGTGGAGCTGTAATGCTCCCATGTTTTATTCAGTGGAGCTAGAAAGCACTGTGTAGTAGCAGCTGAGCTCATAGAGCCGTTCAGCTGTGGAAGTTGTATAGAATTGGTATGAAACACCAATACACCAACAGTCATAAAAACAGTATGACTTCAATGAATTTGTAAATAACTTAGAACTTCAGAATTTCTCTAGGTGGTCTTAGCATCAGTGTTTTTAACTATAAGCCACAAGTAATTAGCGTTAGTGTTAGCTTGTTGTCCTTTGCATCTATCAATAGCTAAATTATTGGAAGGAGGGGGCTATAGGCTCTATAGCTATGCTAGCGGCTCTGTGAGGCTACTTTGGTAAATGCTAACATCAGCATGTTAACATGCTTTCAGTGACAATGCTAACATCCTGATGTTTAGCAGGTATACTGTTTGTTTACCTATTATCATCTTAGTTTATCATGTTATTGTGCTAACATTAGCTAATTAGCGTTAAACTCTAAGTACAGCGGAGATTGATGGCAAGGAACTTTGATCTGCTGTTGGCACGAGATAAAAGATAGGGAAAATTATTACGACTCATTCTCTGGGGACCATGAATGTTTACCAGATTTTATGGTGTTGAGATATTTCTGTCTGGACCAAAGTGGTAGACCAACCCAGAAGTGATTCTAGAGTCAGATGGAGCCCAGAAAATCTCACAGGGCCTCTGACTGACTTTAATTTCCATTAAATTCCCCAGAATACTTATTAAATATTCAGATATTAATCAAAAAGTGTTTATAAAATCTAAACATTTTTATTTTGACACATGCATGCATGTAACAGCAAAAACCATATGTAAAGAACTCCTTAGTTACAATAGAAAGATAGTTAAATATTAAAGAAATAAGATAAATGTAAACAACTTAAAAATATAAAGTTCAAAAGTATACAAATATATAAAAATAATAATAAAAAACTGCAAATCACTTAAAAAAAACTTTTTAAAAAAGTTCTTTCTCTTGGGAAACAAACCCCATATTATGAGATCAGTGCTCATCAACATCTAGCCTAAACATTTTGCACACAAATGTTAGCAGAAAAACAAATGTAATCATCATATCTGACTACTTAAAGGACCAGTGTGCAGGATTTAGTGGCATCTAGTGGTGAGGTTGCAGATAGCAACCAACTGAATACCCCTAGTAGTAGTAGTAGTAGAAGTAGTAGTAGTAGTAAGTGACTTGCTGCCTTCCCCTTTTCCCCCGGGCAGGGGGGTATCCTGGACCAGCTGCAGTGAACTGCTGCCTTCCAGGACCCCCTGCACTCATGGGTGTAATTGGGAGTATTGGTCAGGCATCTGGGACCAGCCGCAGCTAGCTGCTGCCATCCCAGCACCCTGGCCTCTGTTCCCGCACTCCCGAGTATTTCCCCATAAGAAAAGCGGGACCAGCAACAGTGAACTGCTGCCTTCCCCCTTTCCCCCAGGTAGGGGGGTATCCTGGACCAGCTGCAGTGAACTGCTGCCTTCCCCCTTTCCCCCAGGTAGGGGGGTATCCTGGACCAGCTGCAGTGAACTGCTGCTTTCCAGGACCCCCCGAGTACTACTTACCAAACATTATTATTATTATTATTATTTATTATTATTATCATTATTATTATTATTATTATATAGCACACCCATTCTTCAGTGTTGCATCCTTGGACCTTCATATAGGCCACTTTAGTACTAAATCTACTAGTACTTAGGCATTAAAGAAAACAATATGAGTTACAAAGTGGCACACACTACTACGCAGACAGCAATGGGACATTTTCTAAATAAAATTAAATCGTTTGGAGACGTTGGCATATAAAATAAAGTTAAATGAAATTCACCATGTAATTTGGAGCATCAGAATCACAAGTCCAGCTCCACTTTCAGAAATGTTGACTTGCCACTGAAACAAGACATTATTTTAGTAACAGTACAGATGTAGCTAGTAAGAAAGACGGATTTCAAAACTAAATTACCTTTCGCATTTCATCAGAATAAAATTTACTTCAAGAAAACAATTTGAGCAAAAACTCCAAATCATCAAGATTGGTCAAAAAGTCAGAAAGAATCTCAAAGAATAGATCGCAGGCTCAACAACAACAAAAAAAAGTACTAGTAAAATAGCTTTTTTTGTTTGATGCTGTGATCACCTACTGATTTGCTGGATGAAGATGGGTGAAAAATCATACTCCCCTGTCTAGGCATACATGTGCCAACATGTGCTGCCAGCTGCTGCTACTGCTGTTGCAAACTGCTACAATAGTGTGATCGCTTGCAGTAATCACACTAATTATCAGCCTTGACCTACAGTATTACATACACACACACTGACACTCACACAGTTTAGACATGGGGATGAAAAGATTGTTTTTAGTACAATTCCAAATGTTAAGAGACATTACAGCATCGTAGTGTAAAGCTGCTGGTTCCCTTTTACTCTGTATTTACTGATCATCACTGTCTGTCTCTCTCCCCTCCTCTCCCTTTCCCTCCCCTCCCTCATTTGGTGACCCACTAATGTTCTGTTCATTTTCTTATATGAATAGATAATGGGCAAAAAGCAAATCTCTTCATTTGCATGTAATACAATTAAAAAGTTAAATTAAATAAAATTAAATTAAATTCAAACCTAAAGGATTTGAGGTCAAAAAGATGATTGACAAGATAGGAAACAAGAAAAATGAAACATTTCTGCAACCCTTTCTGGCTTTTTACTATTATTTGCTGTTTTGCTGTAAAATCAAGTTTTACTTGTGAGGTAGCTTTGCCAGAGTGTCAAGGAAGATGATTAGAGACAGACTCAGAGACTACCAAATGAAATCAAACTTACTTTAACACAGCTACACTGACATCCTCTATCGTTCCTGCTCTTTCTCAAACCAACAACTCTCCCCTTAAATAGGCCCTGCAATCTACCTGGGCAGAACCATATTTCTATCAGGGGTGTCCTTTCCCTTATACCAACAACTGGTATATGACAGTGTCACTGGTATCAGTTAATGTTGTTTACACACACATCAACCACAGCATAGTCCAAAAATCATAAGCCAAAATAAGTACAAATAACATAAATACAAAACCAAACATTTAACTAAATAAAATAAATGCCCCCACACTTGGTCTAACTCATGACATCACTGGTGATGTCAGAAAGATCTTAAAGATCTCCCCCTTTTGTTTCCTGGAAAGTATGGTGGGTGTATGGTAAGTTACAACACAAGCTAATCCACAACTCAAGAAACTCAGTACTTGAATCAATAAACAATAAATAATGACCTTAAATACTTTTGTGTCTTGATTAAACCGTAAATGTAACAAAACAAACAAAACCTAGGATAGTATGTGACAGCAATGTGACTGGCTAAACAAACAAATGACAAGTATGGCAGGAAATACAAAGTGTAATGAAAATGAAAATGAAAAATGAAAATCCATTATACAACAGAGCAAAATCATGTAACAGTAATGATATTACACACTTCAAAGAGTTTATTTCAGTGATTTCTCCAGTGGATATGGTGTGTGTCTCTTGTGAAGTGTTTATTTCCACCCGCATCTCTTACTTGTGTACCGCCTCCTATGTTATGTAAGGTCCTTGTTTTTCCAGGCATAGTGTTGCTGTAAAAGTCTAACAAGTCTCTACAGTATATGTCACTATCAACCTCTGTGTTTAGTGATTATCGCAGTAGGAAATTGTCGTGCTCAGTCAGTTGCATTTGGCTCTTTTCTTCATGAGAAAATCCAGTTGTAGCATTGTCTTCTTCCCACGCACGGAGACACCTACCCTCAGAGAAAGTATTTTTATATTAAGAGCTGTGTAACCTGGCTTCAAATCTAATCTCCACTTCCACAGGTAACAGGTAATATTTAGATCTCGAGCCAAATTTTATGTTTACACGTAATAAAAAAAAATCTCTTTCAGTCAGAGCTGTCTTTGAAGGCAGATGTGAAAGTCTTCCTGTCTTGCATTGCTTTGAACAGGACCTCACAGCATCTCACCCCAGATCTCAATAAATATATTCACATTTCCTGAGCTAATCAGCCTCACTTTCTCCTCTTCTCCCCTTTATCTTTCCAAACCAGGTGGCTTTGTGGGTCTATGCTGTAATTAAAATCATGCAAATGGGGTAATCCTGTATAACAAATCCTTCTGTCTCTGTTAACGAGCACCCCTGCCCGCTTTCTTGTGTAATGAAATATTTTGCTCAGAATGAACCAGCAGTGCTCTCAGGAGAGATATGCCAGTCTGACAGCCAGTCAGAATTAGTATTTTTACAGACAGACACAGTGCTTTGGCTGAGCTGCAGTCTGAAAATGATCCAAGAGATAAAGTAAAAAAAACAAAACAATAGGAGCAAGTCAAACTTGTGTTGCGGTTGCCATTCATGGCTTAAACCCACAGATGTGATAGCTCATAAATAGTGCCACATTTTGCTGCTTTACAAATCAACAATCAGATGGGTAAAAGGCTGATTTGGAGATTTTGTATTCACCTTATCTCTTAACGCCTTTTTAGAAATAAAACACAAGCTATTTTGTGATCTTGATGAGGTGAAGACATTACTTACCTATTATGATATTTCACCGTATAATAAAGTTTCACCTGTATCACAATAAACACACTAACTTTAAACATTTATCATTGTATTACCTGTAAAATATCATTATTGTGGTTACCGAATGTACCATTATAGGCTTCCATTTCATCATCACAGATTTTTTAATAACCCTCTGTCTGTTCTTACTTCTACAAAGTTAGGTATACTTGAATGAATTTAATGCCATCCAGTACAACATTCCTGCAATAATTCCAACCTTCATTAAGTTTAACATATTCAAGTGTCGTTGAGACTGTAGTCGTCGAGCAAGCCTCATTTTGGAGGCTGTAGTTTGTGATTCTGTTGAATTATATTAAGGAATTTACTGTCACAGGTAAGAGGTTAGGACTAACCCACCACAAGCTGTGTGGCTTTAATCGTAAATGGTAAGAAATTATATGATTCTTTAGGGTCTCCATAGGCCAAGTGCTCATTGGTGGTGCAGGAGGAAAGCACTGGCCAAAATTACCAGCAGCAGTATCTCTGACATAGTCAGGCACTTCAACTATTTTGATATTGATTGTTCAAAAAGTATTCTCTGAATCCACCTTCTCAAATATGAATATTTTCTGGTTTATTTAGTCTTCTATGATAGTAAACTGAATATCTTTGGGTTGCGGACGGTTGGTCAGGACAAAATAAGACATTTGAGGATGTCACCTTAGGCTTTGGGGAACAGTAATTGACATTTTTCACTATTTTCTGACATTTTATAGACCAAATAACTAATTGATCAATTGAGAAAATTATCGACAGATTAATCAATAATGACAATAATCTTTAGTTGTAGCCCTAGTCTGAGTGTCTGCAAGAACGAGTTGATGGAAGCACAAAGTGTGCATAATTTTGCATACTTAATCATGTTTTTGGTAAATAAATATCTGAGTTGCATGAACACAACTTCTCTCTCTGAACATATTGGCTACAATGTTGTGAACAACAGCGTGCACCTGTCATAGCACTACACATGCACACGTGTACACACACACCCACACACACATAACAGGTGTGGAGCAGACAGAGTTGGACACACAGTATTTTAAAAATACTGACACCAGAGCTTTGATGAGGTCAGCTCTGTTTCTGTGACTGAGAAGAGAGGAGAGAAGAGAAGGAGTCCACCATATAATTTTAGAAATTTGTGGCATTTTAACTTACCTTTGAGTTATTTTAAGTTTCCTCAAATTATGTTAATTTATACATTCTTTCTCATGTTTGAACAAGGTTTTTTTTATGCAGTTGTTCCTGTACAAATATTGAAAATAGCTTTGATTCAACCAATTCAGGAAACGAATTCCCTCCAAATACAGTTGTCGTTTATGCCCTAAATTACAATTTGTACATAAACTGCAGTTTCTGTGAATTTGTGATTTTACTACTCGACAGTTTAAATGACAGTTGAGTGTGACAACAGCCCTAGAAAACAGTGATTTTCTGAATAGCTGATAATGTATGTGGTGCACACACTGCATCTAACCACTCAGCAAACATCCTTGTGTTTGTAAGTGTCTAAAAGCATCTGACGGCCATGCAAACATCTGGTGGAGTTGGCAGCCAAAGACACAGACAGACGACCCATTCAGCAGCGGGGCAAAGTCAAAAGGGACTCCTTCCTGCTGCAGACCCCTGGTCTGCAAAGCTATGAGTTCATTTACTGCATCAATCTCACTTAATTGCTTTTCATTTAATAAGCAGAACAATCATTTTGTATCAAATCTTTTGTGTGAAAATTAGAAGTAAATGATATGTTTGATAAAAGAAAGCAGAGGCGCAATTGGTAAAATAGCAACATTTTGCTAACATTTTTGATTCACGGTTCAACTACAATATCCTAAAACGAGGTTCATTTCTCCCCTTAATTTTTGTTCCTCTGAATAACACATACCAAAACTAATTCTTCATTTGACTGATGTTCAAAGGAATTGAAATTATTTTGGCTGCAGTGTGAAATAATCATGCTGGGCATGCTGCTCTACCTCGCTGTGATCAATACAGTGACTAAACATGGTTGACTGACTAAAACATAGAAATACATATATATATATATATATATATTTATATATGCCAACTCTCCAGTAAGTGATGTATCATGAAGAGACACAGAAATGTAAAACAATCATTATATCATTGATGCTAAAAGGATTTACAGCTTACCAGTGTTGTAGCTGCCTGGCAGGGCCTCAGACAAAGTATCACACCAGAGACAGCTTCTTCTGATGGACTTTTAGTTTGCAAACTTTAAATAACAGAGTTATAAAGTTGTTTCTTCTTCTGGCACAGACAGAATTTCTTTGATAGCCTCTCATGACTGTCTGTGATGATGATTTGACTGCAGCCTGTGGGTTCAAGACTTTGAATAAACTCTTGTCAATTCTTGTGTGGCTGGCATATAAAGTAGGCAGCACAATACCACCTGGGACCTATTTTGACCAACAGAGGCCGACACAAGGTGTGTTTTCATCTCATTCCATCTGTCTGTCTGTATTTCTCCAGGGGCTACATCTTTAAAGGTTATGGATAGATTTGGAGAGAAATAAAACCATGACTTCTGGTGAAAATCTAAAACATGGAAGGGCATGTCCGGACAGGGGCAAAGCACTGCTGCACTGAGTGGCATCTGAGTTCATTGACGTAACACAGGAAATAAAATTTAAGGTAGACACTCCTGGCAATGTCATATAAACAATTTTGTCCTGTCCTGGTCACAGCCTCCTCACAGTGTTCCCATCAGGGAAGGGCTACCAGACCCTGAGGTCAACACTGAAAGAGACAGGAAAAGTTTTTTTTCCCCAGGCAGTGCAAGTACTGAATGAGGATAAATAGACCTCTGCACAATTTCAAAGACTCTCTTTAATGACAACGTTTGCACAAATTCATGCACCTTGATCTGTGCCCACTTTTAAAAAAACTCAAGTCGATACTTAAAGTTTTCTTGTATCTTGTTTTTGTGTGTGTCCTTTTGTTCATGGCTGCTTTTATTATTTATTCATTTTTATTACTTCAGTCATTTTTATATTATTACCTTACCTGGACTGAGCTATAAAAGAAAGATTTTAGACGCTGCCATTATTTACAGAATGTATTTGATGTGTATGTGACAAATAAAAACCTTTATCTTGATCAATTAAGTCTATCAACTCTATATAAAACCTACTGTTGCCTACATCCAAACATTTTCCAACTTTATTAAACCTGTCAGTCACTCAGCGAGCATCAACTCGCTGAGTGACTGACTGAAGTTACTGCATAAAGTTTGAAGTGTATGTGTATGAATGGGTAGTGAACTCTCCAGTAAGTTTATGTAAGGGCAGAATGTTTGCAGGTCCTGAAAAAGTCTTCAAATGTCCAGAACAAATTCAAATTTACAAATGGTAAACTAA
The DNA here is from genome assembly GCF_914725855.1 of Thunnus albacares. Taxonomy (NCBI): domain Eukaryota; kingdom Metazoa; phylum Chordata; class Actinopteri; order Scombriformes; family Scombridae; genus Thunnus; species Thunnus albacares. The sequence continues at coordinate 10,256,785 of NC_058114.1, forward strand.
ATGTTAAAAACTGGCCTTGGAGCCTTTCTTACACTTTCTTATGATTTGGAATATGATCTTGATTATTTTGTAAAAGAGGAAGAAGCCCAGTGAGCTGGAATTTTCAGATCCAACAGCAATGAAACAGATGTCCTGTGTCTGTATGCACTGTTGGTTCACCAGAAAATCTACAGAAAGTTGCAAGGCCAGTGGTGCAAATCCATTCTGAACCCACTCTGAAATCCACGGAAGGAAAGTGAGCACTGATTAGAGGTCAGCTGTTTGATGGCCTGGAGTGCTGTTCTACTTCAAAGCTTCATATCGTCAGCCTTGACTACAAAATTCTTTAACAAATGAGCTATCTGTTAGACTTTTTTTTTAAATTTCGCAGTCAGCAATTAAAATCTGAATTGCCTAAATACACAAGTCTCTGCTTTTTCTCAAAGCAGTTCTGCCAAAGTGAAATTGAAGCTGCGGCGAAAACAAGAACTGGATTCTTTCAGGAGTGAAGTCTGCTGGTTACTACACCCAGGACTGGTTTCATTCATGGTCATCCAAATGCTATGGTTTAGTTTTCCAAGTCAGGTTTTCCCACAATTATACCTGCAGGACAAACCAATGATCTTTGCAGGGGTGTGATACCACAATCCCTGAGATTCTTGGTGCCTAATCTAAAATGATCCTAAAAATGATGTAACCCAAAACAAACTGAAGTCCCCATAAGGAGATATAGTAATACCACCTTGAGATTTAAAAATGTAAGGTTACTACTATGACTAGAATATTTTGGGGGCTCATTTAATTTTTTTTAGGACTCAATTGGCTGTTGTATCAATCTTAAAACATAATTTCACAAGGATTGGATTAAAGGTGCTTTTGGTCCAACATAAAAACATGGACCCTATAACAAAAATAAAGAGTAGAAAATGTGCATAGGGCATGCACTTGATGGATTCATTAATTCTCTAGGTTAAAGTGGAGTGGACATTGAAACCAGACCTATACACAGTAGAATACACATAATGGTGAAGGATACATTTGAAGAGTTGGAGTTTCTGGCACAACTTCACCTACCGCCAAGGTGTACGGAGAAGGGAAATGGTCTAGAAGAGGCCAAAAGTTCAGCAACATGTGCAGAACAAGAACAACTTGTACTCTTTCTCTAAGAATGAATTAGCGCCAATTAGAGAGCATTAGGTTATCAGTCACTGATATGGCTGCCAAGACTCTGCAATTTTTTCTAGGAGAGTTGGGATTTTTCAGAACCTGGAGGGGTAAACTTACAAATGATGGCACAGGTTCCAGTATTTTTAGACTCAATTTATTTAAATTTAACTATATAACTGAATATTTTAATCATGGTTTTCCTTTATTAGATAGTATGCAGTGTGAGCAGACAAACAAATTTCCCCCAGCTAGACTCAAATCAGGGATATTGAGTACATGGGCAGTGTCTTAAACCTCCAGGCCTCCAAAATGCCACAAATGTGACAACTTTTAAGCCAATAATCAATTAAAAAGTGATAATAATTCAGTATTTCTCCACCACAATTTCATTCCTGACAGTGTGAAAGCTTTGAAACTGCATTTGGATCTTCATGTAAGGAGATAAAAATTACAGAGAAAATAATTAACCGAATAGCTAGATAAAATATTCAAATATGTAAAACAATTTTCGAGACTTTATGATGTACGGTCAAAAATTTCTGAGGGAAAGGAGGTGCGTTTGTGGGGACTTGGATATTTCTCTGTCTTTCTAAAATCCTTGCTATGCCCTAATTAGAGCTGCTACAATTAGTTGATAAAATTGATTTGATAGTTGTCAACTACTAAATTGATTGCCAACTATTTTGATAATTGATTAATCATTTGGAGTCATTATTTAAGAAAAAATTCTCTGATTCCAGATTCTCTAATGTGAATATTTTCTGGTTTCTTTAGTCTTCTATGACAGTAAACTGAATATCTTTGTGATTTTTCACCATTCTATGACATCTTATATACAAAACAACTAATTGTCAATAATCAATGTAATAATTAAAATAATCAACAGATTAATCGATAATGAAAATAGGCTCAATCGTTATTTGCAACTCTAGCCCTAATTGTTGCGTCCATCATGTATAGTCAACATGAAAATCCTTAAATCATCAAAAATTCCTTGTTGTCTTTCTGTCACAAAAAAATGAAGAAAACAAATACAAACAGACATAGATTTTATCCAACATGTGACGTACAAAGAATAGAAAATGAAATAAAACAAGTTAAAGGACAAATTCACCATTTCTCAAGTCTGTCTTGAAACAATAGTCAGGAGCCCAAATGAACACTGGAACAGATTTTGCTGTCTGTAATCATTCCTCTTGTTCATACTGACTGTTAACAGATCCCTTCATAATGCACTTACAATATAAGTAACGTGGACCAAAATCCACAGTCCTCCTTCTTTGCTAAAATGTATTTTAAAGTTTATCTGAGGCTAATATGAAGCTTCAGCCACCCAAATTAGACAAATCAAGTAGATATCTTTCAACATTACAGTCTTTTTAGCGCCAAAGTCCCTCTTTTTGTTACTATACTTCCACCGCAGCTCAACAGTGAAACACTGTCCAAGGAAACACAAAGAGGGGATTTTATGCTTAAAAGACTGTAAATGTGGCAGATTGATCCCCTTGATATGACTGATAACTTATTTCCGTGTTCACGTGGGCACCTGACTGTTGATTATAGACAGACTTGAAAAATCGTGAACCTATCTTTCAATTACAGCATTTCCCAGCAGCATTTGAAGGCATCACGTAACCCTGATCCATTGATCCAGAGATCCAGGCGCCGGTAGGACTGTCTGTGTTTCCACGCCTCCCACTTTCACCCCCATTGTGGTGAATCTCCGGCTCTCACACACTTTGCCAGACTTCCAGGAGTTGGAGAGACTGATCGAAGACGGAACACCGGCAACATTTTTAAAAAAAGAGAGAGCGAAAAACCATATCCTCTTTCACGCATGGATCTGTTTTCTTCTCTGCAGGGATTTCACGGAGGTGCAATGGTTTGCGCTGCTGGAATTTTTGGAGACTCGTACAGGAGAGAAAGGGCACACGTACTCTGCACTGCAAAGTTGTAAAAGTAGTTTCCCTTGAAGTTTTTTTTTCCGCCAACAGCCCTGACTCCGTGTTTCTCCAGCCTGTAGACCCACAGCCATCATGGCGAGGCGGACAGCGGGGAGATCGCTGGGTTTGACGCCGGATACGCGCGCTGCTTTCCGGGATAGTCTGCTTCGGTTTGTGGCTTTTTCATGGAGCTTCGTTTTAATCTGCTCGGCTCTTTCTTGTGGATATTGCGGAGCAGAGACGGAGTTTTCCATCCTGGAGGAAGCGCAGGTTTTGTCCGAGCAGATGAAGAAGCTGTCCTCTCAGGAGCTGGGAGTCTTTACTATGCAGGTAAATGTGGAGAAAAGGTGTTTTTGAGTAGTGGTTCATGTGTGAAAACGTGAGATATTCATGTGGCATTTGGAGTAGGAGCGAGGGGGTTTTAAAGATCCAAACTGGCACAAACAGGATTGTAAAAAAAATAGGCCTTCACACTTATAATCTAATAATCACAAAGGGTAACATTGTTGACAGAAATGTTGCGAACAATAAGCTCTTTGGTTGCCAGTGTTGCAGTGCAACAACCGGCGCTTTGAAGTTATTTATCTGGGACAGAAACACGCTGGAGGTTTGGTGTTTCACCTCAGTATCCGAGCTTTTTTATTATCTCCTAATCTGTGCGAATTGACGCATTTTGTGAAGTTATATCACTGTGTTTGTGTTTCCCTGTTTCTGATGGAAAGGTGGAGAAACTGTCACCTGCAGTAATCATCACGAATCAACCATGCAGACATTTATTTGTTGTCTTACCCTCATTTTTTTCTAACATCACCTTGACATAACTAACTGTAATGTGTGCTAAGCTCTTCAGATTTATGCCATTGTGCTTTCCAACTCCGCGTTACTGTAATTAGATCTCCTGATCATCACAGGAATAAATCCATTAATATTTCTGAGAAGACTGCAGCCCACACAAGTCCATTCAGAAAACCCGCTTACTGACACGAGGGAGATATTAGCAACTGATACCTTTTATGATTAAATAGGGACAATAGATCAGATTTTGTCAGCATATCATGTGGATAGAAACACATCCACCATCAGAACTGATTGCAATTTACATGTGATTTGTGTGTTATTAGAGGAGAGAAGGTTCATGCTTTCTGTGTGATGTTTTCTGCCCTGTTGGAAACATTACACCTATGTTTTTCTAATTAGTAGCTTCACAATTTATACATTTATTAAAGGACGTAAATATTCATTGGTTATCTGAGCTGAAACGATTGACTTCTTTGAGTTTGGTTAAAATAAATGACATGTCACTTTGAAAACACTGTTTTTAGCTTCTCAAACGTCACTGTTTGCACATTTTCTTAGTATTTCATGATCTAATCTTAAAATCTTCAAGTTTTGAACTTTTGGTCAGAAAGAGCGCCATTTCAATTAGAGCTGAAATGATTTTGCTGATTAATCGATGAATCAGTTGACAGAAAAAGTATCTGCAGCATAACAAACATCTCAGTTCCAGTGTCTCAGTTGTGAGGATTTGCTGTTTTTTGTTTGTGTTGTGTGATGATAAATTGAATATCTTTGGGTTTTGGACTGTTTGTCAGACAAAACAAGCAATTTGAAGATGTCAGCTTGAGTTCTGTGGATGTGTGATAGGTATTTTTCAATATTTTCTGACATTTTACAGGCCAAGCAAGTGATTGCTCACTTAAGAAAATAATCAGCAGATTAGTTAATAGTTAAAATAATCCTTAGTTGCAGCCTTTTTGCAGGTAAAGGATGATAGTGCATGTTTTTATGATGTTTTTCTGCATGTTGAAGACATAACACACTATTTTCTCATTAGAAACCCTGCAGTTTTTATGAGTTTATCCCTGCATTGAATTAAATATACCCTGATTGATCATTGATTTGAAATATACTATTTAAACACAGCAAAAACACTACTCTGCTGTGTCCATCCGCGCAGAGCTGCACTGAGTCACCAAATGGCAGGAAGTGCAGGGTGCAGTGCCGGGGTGCTGTGTGGTGTGAGGGGGATGTTTAGCACTTCAGAGGCAGAGGAGCTCACAGGCCCTGAACACAGAGGCGAGGCAGAGGGGGGGCCCCGGCCCCAAATGGTGTTTCATCTTCTCTGCTTCCACACTGAGCTGCCTTCATCCCGGCTCTGGGAGTCGGCTTTGAGGGCTTCCTCTGATCCCCCTGGATCCGCCTTTGTCACCGCTCATCCCTCCCTGAGCTCCAGTTCGGGCTCTCGCTGTCTTAATTCCTGTTCTTTCCATTATTTTCTGTTCTGTTTTTGCCGTCACTTCTTTTGCTCTTCATCGTTTTTGTTTTCTGCTGTTGCTTGTTTATATATTCAAAATGAATCGCCCCTCTTTCACTGTCTTTCTTTCAGTTTTTCTCTCGTATCAGAGTGGAATAGTTGTACGAGAGCTACAGTCAGATATGATTAAGGTATAATCATTATTCAGCTTCTATGTCCTTGTATTTTTCACGTCTCATTTCAATTTTACATGTCAGATTATTTATGAAATGATGCATCAAGCATCATTACCGGATATCGTGGGAAAACAGTTTTTAGGCTGTTTTCATGTTGTTGTACAAGCTGTGAAAATCTGACTTGGCAAGCAGCAGATGTGAGTGTGATTGAAGGAAATTGTACATTTCATGGATTTGTCAGAGCGGTTTTCCGCTAATGTAAGAGATGTGCATCCAGCAAAAACAGCCTGAATCTTCTTGAGAAAACAACTGCAGCAATCTGTCGGCCATGCTGGCTTGTGTGGACACCTGCTCCGGTGCTCAGATGTGGCGTGACTCGCCGTCTGCAGGTGTGTAAATTAAACTGGATTTCACTTTATCTTTCTGTCCCTTTTTAGATGTCCTTTTTTTCCCCCCTGAGCAGTAGAGGAGGCAGTGTTTTTCCACACTTTGATCCCCCCCACCCTCCCCCAAAGTTAGTTTTAAGCCAAACAGCATCATTGGCTTTCATTCAAATTAGAATTTTTGGAGTCACAGTTGACATTTATGATCTCTTTGAGGCATTTTTCTGTTATTTTCTTTTGGGTCTCTGTGCCCATCAGCATGCAGAGTTCACGCCGCACTGTTTCTGACAAGATCTGAGGGTTTGTTATCAGGCGAGCATCCCAGCATCTTCCATTTTAAAATGTAACTCTAGCCCTCTTCACTCCACCCCTCATTCTCTGGCAGATGTGTAATTTGAGGCTAGTCTTGTCAGTGCCTCTGAAGTCACCGGGTCAACCTTGTTCAATCTGTCATTGAATTACTCAATTATCAGGGGACACGAGGGTGTACAGTCGACACCCCCAAGTTGATAGTTGAACTTCTTAGAAGCTGTTATTCTGCTGGTATGTTCTACTATCAATTGATTTTAATCTGATTATTGATTTACTCTAAACTGTAAAATTTGGTATAAGGTTGGGCCAATTGTCATTATGGAGTAATTTGCTGATTATTTTCTCAATACAATTATTTGCTTTTTCTAGGAAATGTCAAAATACCATCACAGTGGTCATGTTCCAACTGGTTGTTTTTGTCCAGCTGACAGTCCAGAACTAAATGAAACTAATATATGACAAAGAAAAGCAGCAAATCCTCACATTTGAGAGGCTGGAACTGGTCTCAATGTTATTTGAAAAATGAACGAAACATTTTCTGTGGATAGACGAGTCAATTAATCAACTAATTGTTACAGATTTGGAACAAATGTTTGAGACATTTTTCACTTTTCAGATGTGATTATTTCCTCTCAGTTTTACATTTGGCATCCTGATAAGTAATATATAGCCTCTAACACCATTTATCCACTTGTTTAGTCTAGTCGTGGTTTGCATTCATGTTTCTGTCACATTCGTCCACCATACTTATTACATGGCCCTGCCGTTTATACTGTTTTTTGTTGTATCGTTGATTTGCTATCTATTTCTCTCAGATCTTACCTCCAATCTTCAGTGTATAAATCTGCAATTTAAGAATAGTCTTACACTTTAAGAAATGATTTCACATCATTCTGGATGATGTATGACGATGATTACAGCCTTGCAACATTCAGTGGTTGTGAAAAGAGACAGTCCTCTCTGATATATGTAACTAATGAGCATTTCATGTCAGATTTTCTGCGGCTTAAAGCAGAAAGTTTAACATGGCAACTTGGACTCAGATTTGGATCTAAATATGAAATTGAATCTCCTTTCCTCTTGCCATGTTATTAAAACACAAGCCTGGTGCTACTCTTGTCATGTCAGAGCCTGTGACACATGTTCCAGCCGCAGTTATAGCAACACGTACTTCATCACTCGGAAACCTGGAGAAACCTTGAGCTTTAATGAACAGGAATGCATAGATTGACACTTATGACGAGGCCAAAAGGAGATCTATCATCACTGTGTGAAACATAGAGTTCACTCAGGCCCAATTGCTTCTACTGAGAGGGTATTTTTGCCCCCAGTGGCTGATTATTTACAAAGGAAATTTCGCTGTGTTAGTTTTAAGGGCCTTAATCCTCGGAGAACTGTGGTTTGTTTTTGAGGCTGGCTCGTCCAGTATCCCTGGCCCCTCTAATTGAATATTGATAGTAATTTGAGGGCGGTGGAGGTTTGTGCAGGAAAAGAGAAAATTGAGGTAGCCCTGGTACTGTCATTAGGCTGTGATTTTCTGGGTTGGGTTTAGTCCAAGTGCAACACCAGTTGAGGGGCTATCACAGAGCCCCTGTCCCTGCTTTGTTGGGTTTTTTTTACATTTATGTTTTCTTTTGTCTGTCTCTTGGCTCCTTATATCGTCTTTATTTTCATCCCATCACTCTGCTGGAGAAGAAGCAGGGTTTGAGGATATAAAGCAGGACATCAGAATTCCTGCTAGGTTCTCTGCAGTACAGCTTCAAAGCCCTCTTGCCTCTTACTGCATTGCCTGCATGGCTGTGTGCTCAAACAGTCAAGGTTACTATGAGCCTCACAGGCCCTCTCTGGTACATGTGGGACTATTACTATCTCTCATTCATTCTGTCTTTTGACTCGGGCTCTGTGTTTTTCTCGTTTTGCTGTCCAACACAACGCATGCCCGAGCATATTTTTTCAATCAGTAATATGAAAATTTATGGTTGTGGCTTTCTCTTCAGTCTGTCATGCTAGAAAACCTCTTGCTCAGCTTGTAGAGGTTGACAGCATGTGCAGAAGGTTATAGTATATATGATCCAGGCTCTATGAAAGTACAGCACGTGCATAACATTTTCCTTCACTATAATGCTTTTCCAAAGGTGGAATGGGTTTGGGTTAGGTTTAGTTAGTTATCGTTAGTTAGTTGAATGAACAGTAGGTGTCAAATATATTTCTCTAAGCACATTACTGCACTTGCCTTGTTGTGGCTATGAAGGGGCTTTTATTGTTCCCCTCAGGGCACCAAGGTTATATAATATAACCAACTATTCATTGTCAGTTAGTTCACCGTTGCAAATCACAGAATATGTGAACATACCACGCGTGAAGGATGGATACCATCCCTTGTTTCCTCCTTTCCTGTCATGTGTTAAACATAACATCTTCACATACTGTATGTGACCAGACCTGGATGACTAAGAATCTTAGTCATCCAGGTCTGGTATATACAGAAGGGCTAAGTCGAGAGCAACTAGACTTGCTTTAGATTCTTGAAGACTATGACTCTTCACCAGTCAGTCAGAAATGAAGAAGCCTTTTGGATACACGCATAATGAAATTGTCCTTGAAAGTCCCTGATTGTTTAGCTGTGATATCATCAGTAGAATCATTTATAATTCTGTGTGGATGAAGTTTTGCTTCAATGTCAGTAAAAGAGGCCACTGCAATGTTGGTTTTATACTGGTGCCAATGATCTGGCAAATGTCTTCAGGAATTCTTTTCTCTATTCGGTCACATTTGTGATGTGAAACCTCCAGATTTCTTTGGTCACTTTGGAACCAGTGCATCAAATTGTAAATACAAAAATCAACACATTATCACCTTTTTAAAGTTGATATGGTGAATGCATCACCAAAAACATTGAGTAGACACACAACATCATTAGCATTAGTTTGGAGTCATATTTGAATTCACCTGATATACGGAGGTCCAATATTCACTCTCCTTTTAGCTTTGTTTTGTCTTTTTTAGCAGAAAACAGCTGCCTGCTGTGCCTGGAAAACAGCATTGACAACAGCAATAAGAGTGAAGTAAAACAGTACATTTGCAGGCTGTAAAACCAAAACAATAAGCTCAAAGAAGGTAAAATGGTAAAGCTGACTCCAGTGATAATTCTCTGTGCGTTTGTCACTTCAAATGCTGTTGTTCACATTACACACATTCATTTTGTATATTGTCATATAAAAATATTGAGTATTTAACAGTTTAATGCTCAAGTATCTTTGCAGACCAGACAAGTGGAATTTATGGGTGCAAAGGCATCTGCGGTAGTGTGGTAGTAACTCATGTTCACCTTTTCATACCAAAAACAGGCATGGCCAGTTTTAAACTATTGCTGGTATCAGGGTTCAAAGCCACATCGGAGAATATGTTTTTACTCAATCACTCCAATGGGTAAAGACTGTTTTCCCTCTCCGCTCTGCACCTCCCATGTTGTCTCAACAAACTGAATGATACCATCTAAGTTCTAACTTCCTCTGTTTCTCTGTCCCCGCTCCTCTCACCTTCTTTCTCTCTGCATTTCTCATCGCATTACGATGGCACAACTCCTCTTTTTTTTTATTCTGATCATAAATTGTGATACATCTCTGTAGTTTACGAGCCTTTCAAAGCTGTGCTGAACTATCTGCACCTCTGTTCTTTTTCCATTTTAGCCGTTGCTTTCTTGCTTTCTTCCAGACTGTTATTGCAGGGAGACTTTTTTTTTTTTTACACTTCCTTGCTTTCACACACAGTTATTGGATTCTTGGTCCCAAGTTGCAGTTGACAGATGAATAATGTATAACTCGAGGTTATACTGTTTGTGTATGTGTGTGCTTTAGCCTAGTATTAAGTCTTTTATTTTTCATTTTTATCCAAACCGAATTGAAAATAAACAAGGTAACTGATGTGATAAGCTGTGAGCTTACATGACCTTAATTCCAAGGTAAACTTTAATATAATTTAAAAGCTGCATTGAAATCAAGAATTTTAATCTGTTTCATTTTTCTGGAAAAAAATCAGGACTCCCTGCCAACAGCTGCATAGTCCCACCGCGACGTCTGCAGTGTTTTAAAACTTGGAATGACTTCCATATCAGTCTTCAAAACTCTTGGCCTGTCCAAAATCTGGGGAAATGGCCCAGTTCTACAGACTGTTACCTTTATCTTCCCGTCACAATGCAGGAGAGAACAGAGCAAAGGGCCACATTTTCATTAAATGTGGGGTTGCTTGTATGTTTTGGCTTGAATCCAAGCACTGAGAGGCTCAGGCGCCCCCTGTATCCAACTACCTCACACCGCAGTGTCTAAAACCTCCAAACCGAACACACACACACACACACACACACACACACACACACACATAAACACACAGTGAAGTCCCCAGACTTGTTGTACGAGCCTTGGAATTAAGTGCTGCTGTCAGATGGAAATCTTGTCGCTTCAGGATTTAAGCCAAACAAACCTCATTTCCAAACTGTCAGTCGTAAATTTCTGAATTCATACAAGTGGTCACTAGTTGGTTTCACAGACTTTGATATCAAAGTGTAATCATTAATAATATATATTACAGTTTTTGCTGCCCCAATACCCGAAGTTCTACATAGAGATGGCTGAATTTTATGAGAATACAATACAAACTTAGTTAAGTAGGTTTGATCTAGGTCTTCAGAAGATCAGGATCAAAACATTGTCAGTAAAGCGTAATCAATATCGATGATAGTGTGTGTTCCTCTCTATTGTATTTTTCATTGATTTTTGTACTCAGCACAATTCTTGCCAACTCATGGCAATTAATTTTGTCCCACGTGAAAACAAGAAAACACAAACAAGAGCACATACAATAGTGAGAAATGTGACTTTTTTGTGCTCTTTTAAATCTTCAGTCATTGTCAAACGTCTGGTTTTCTGGTCCTAGCTCGCAGTTCATTTTACGACATTTCGTTTTTTACAGATTTTCTTTTGACCTGACCATATCCGTTTTTCAAATTTGCCAAATTGCCTCCGCAGAGACCTGAACAGACATCATGTATCATTTGGAGTCTGGCTTCGTCTTCCTTTGAATCTACCTGTAGCATTCTCCCATGGTTAACTTTGTGCCTGAAGCCTGTTGGAAGAAAGATATGGAGGGAAAAACATTTTCAGGGATGTGTGTGTTTTTTTTTTTTTCCTCCAGAGCTTTTGGACAACACGACTCCCATTCATTTCAATCAAATCCCTTTAATTTTTTTGCCAGTGTAAGTACAGCCTAGTGCACTGTCTCTTGGCTCTTACTGTACTGCGGTTGGGATGGAGCATGAAACTGATGTTCTTCCTCTTCTGCACCAGCTGTTGTGGTTTAAATCTGTCTGTACCATTGTGGCCAGATCATTTATCTGACCGCTTTTTGATCTGTTTCCCACATTTCTCAGTTGAAGAACGCCTCTCTCTGTTTGGCCTTGACTGAAATTGGTTTTGCAGTGTTTTTGCAGCCTCCTCAGCCTTCGCCTTTTTATGACTGCGTTTGCTTGCTCCCCATCTCTCCCCTTCTTGCATCTTGCACCGACCTGCCCTAAAATGCCAAGCTCCTGTTAAGAATCTACACTGAACATTTCCTCGGCTGCTATCTTAGTCCGGTATAGTGGTAAGATGGTAACATGGTAAGACTAGGGGAAATAAGATTTGTCCTGTTGCAAACATCCTGTTTGTATGAGGTTTACCTGAGATAAGCATCAGGATGCTACTTGCATGTGCACGTGCATGCATATGTGTACGTCCATATCTGTGTATTGTGATAACTGTTGATTAATTGATTAGTCAATTGACAAAAAAAATAACTTTCACCAGTTCCAGTGTCTCAAATGTGAAGCTTTTGTGTTTTATGGATTTCTGTTTTATTTCACTTAAATTGTATATCTTTTGGTTTTGGACTGTTGGTCAGACAAAGTAAGCTATTTGAAGACCTCACCCTTGGCCCTGAGGTATCATGACAGTCATTTTTCCGCATTTTTTTTCCACCTTTCGTAGACTAAACAGTTAATCAGTGAATCGACAAAATAATCGAATGAATTCAAAGAAAATAATCATTAGCTGCCGCCACCATTATGTAAGGATTAGGATATTTTTGGTCGACCTTTTAATAATGTTTTATAGGGCTGCAATGACTGCTGTCTTATTGAAATCTGATTATTTTCTCAATTAATCAAGTAATCCTTTTGGTTTATGAAACATCAGATATCAATAATAAATGACAATCGAAATATCCCACAGCACAAAGTGACATCATTCAGTGTCTTGTTTTGTGTGACAAAACAATCCAAAATATTACAAAAGCAGCAAATTCTCAATTGTAAGAGCCTGGAACCATCAAATGATTAATCAACTATCAAAATAGTTGCTGATTAAATTTCTGTTAAAGGTGATTCTGGAGAAAGACTGTTCAAGACACTTTTTGTCAAATTCAGCAAATATCTCCTAATGGTCTGCTAGCTGACTGTTCTTTGTGTGTGTTCATACACAGCACTGGCTCTGTAAATGGGGAAACAAGCAAAGGGACTGGTACTGGGCCGCACAACTCTATTCCAGCCGATTAGCAGGGGGCATTCGTGCCCGTGCACAGGACAGAGGGAAGTCAACAGAGTAGCTGTCTGTGTGAGGACATGACAGTCTCCCGTCTCCATCGCCAGGGCTGGTGAACTGGAGAGAGAGAGAGAGGTTGTAGCCAATTCACACAGAAAGTGTTTTCTCACAGAACGGATACACTTCCGTTTTATTAAATGTATCAATCCACACTGAATCCAAGACAGTCTCACAGAGACCTGCCGTGTTTTTTTTACCCTCAGAGTCTGTTTCTGTCGTGTTTAGTGAAGTGCAATCTGAGCAGGCAGCTGTTTAAATCACACAAATATCCCGCTGTATATGTGTTTTGAGCTTATTAACCGTATCAGTGAATCAATAAATACAAACACTGTTGGTTTCTTCTCATGGAGCCGACATACAAAATGTTTTGGTTCAGTGAATTTCTGCTGTCAGTCAGCCTGGTGAAGTGTTGCAGCTCTGATATTTTATTTCACCCTCTCCGTTATATTTTGCAGGGCCACAAGTAGCGACTATTGTCATTACTTATCAATCACAGGTTATTTTTTGTAGTCAATTAACCATTTAGTCCTTAAATTGTCAAATAGTCAACCATCAAATATTGCCATAAAATATACGCAATGATATGAAAGAGAGAAACGGACTAAATCTTCACTGGTTTCAGCACTAATTTACTGTGTATTGAACTGAGCCCTGTGCATCTACGTACAGCCCAGCTCTCCAGATTGTGAGTGAAAGCAGCAAACTCTTTCCTCTGCTTAATAAAGAGGAGAACTAATTAACTGGCTGTGTTTAATCAGCTCATTCTCACTTTTTTTTTTAAAATGATTCTCCCTTTCTCTATTACCTGTCTTACTCTGTATCCCCCATTCACTATCACCCACTCTCCCTTGTCTTTCCTCACACAGCCTCACTCTCACATGGACACACACACACACACACACACACACACACACACACAGTGATAACAAATGCCCTCAATGAGAGAGAGAAAAGGATCTTTATTGGTGATTCAGGCTTTGTGGTTGTTTTTTTTTTTCTTTTCCAGATTCCTGCCAGTGTTACTTAGTTAGCTCCAACAGGGGTGACCTGGCAGTGTGACCAAAGGGACCCCAGGCCACCCCTTAGCAAGTCAGTCCCTTCACTAGCCACAATGGCCGAGACTCAAAATGAACTCTCCCTGAAAGAGAGACAGAGGGAAAGGAAAGGGGCGGGGGCTTGTGGTGAAGGCAAGGGGGCAGCGAGCAAAATACCCCATTGGGAGGGCAAAGAGAGTAGAGGGACCAGTTCCCTCCCCCAGACACCATGCATTTGTTGGGCCCCCATCCCCCTCAGTATGCATACACACACACACACTCCTGCATGAGAGGCTTTGCATTCTTGATGAGGAGAGAGTTGGAGCTCCTACTGTGGAGAAGCAGATCAGACTGTTTTTCATGCCTCTTTTCTCTTTTCTCTCGCTCTGTTTATGCCTCTCTCCCAGGGCTCTGTGTTATGCATACATAAACCCGCAGTAAACCCAAACTTCACAGTTGGTGCAAAGCGCTGTTTCCGAAGTTGTCTCAAATTTCATCCATGTTTTTTATGCCTGTTTTCGGTATTTTTGTATTTGGATAGGTGCAAGGTTTTGGGTGAAGATCTGACTGTGCACATGTAATAGTGGGCTTTGGGTTTCTTCTTCGAGGCAGAGAGCCTTTAAAAGAGCAGAAAATGCTAGATTAGTTGCAGGGGGTAGGAATGAAAGAAGAGGGGAAGAGATTGTGTGCGGTGTTGGCAGCCAAGGAATGGCATGCTCTCATGTTGTACACACACAAAGCTCAGCCACTGTCACTGCAGTTTGCTCTTGCTCTATGACAGAAAGGAATTATGTCTAACAGACTTGAGGGTCACAGAGTTGTGAAGGTCAGCTCAGTTCTCCTTACAACCATTCATGAACACAAAGACACCGAGACTTCTGCCACAGAGAAACCGTGTGTTTTCGGAAAGTTAAAGGTGCAATCACTAAGTCTATTTGAACAGAATATATACTCGCTCTGCTGTCACCTTGATGACTGCTGAGATTTTAAGCTTTTTCCTCAGCCAGGCAGGCCCGACTCTGTGTGTTTGATGTATAGAGCACCTGGGTTTCCCAGAAAACTGAGGAGCAGGGGATTGTGGTTTAGTTTCTTAAAAAAAAGTGAACATCAGTGCACAGAGCGCTCTGAAAGCTTGAATACTGATGCAGAGTTGGTGTATGTTGGACAGGCAAACAACCTATGATGTAGTTAACATTAGCCTCATGGAAAAGCATTTTAGCATGATTTACTGTGGCTTTTTTGGGCTACTTCCAGCCATTACCAAATGCTAACTTTTCAACTTAAAAGAAGGTGAAGGTGCCCTGTGGAGTTTTTTGTAAACAAACAAAGGCTCTGTTATGTTCAGTGTTTCTCACCGTCATAACACATTTTCAAAGCTGAGTGTTTAAGATCTTCTACATCCTGCTTTGCCGTCCATGTCTGTCTGCTAGCTGTCTCTCTGCTTTTGCTGCATTGCTTCTTGGCACCAACTGTTGATGAGCAGAAAAGTGTGAAACCAATGGCAGGATGTGCATAGTAAGGGAGAATTGATGGGCAACTACGACCTACAAGATGTGACGGACTAGGGTAGCCGAGCTAGCACGTCTGCTAGCGAGCTAATCTGCTAGCTTCTTTTACTACTGACTGAACACTGTGTAAGCTGATAGGTTATTTTATAGCCTACGATGTTGATTGAGATTTTTATTAAAAATGTTACAACAGACACATTTTAGTAGGAATTTATTGATTAAAAAGTACATTTGTTGTTTTATTAGTGCAGTCTGCTAATAAGAGGCTAGCACAGCAGTGACATGGTGAGCGCCTCACACCATATCTCCAATCTGCTGGTGAAATCTACAGCAGTTTAATGTCCTACTAGGAAGCTCACCTGCTGTACATTATGTTAAATTGACAGTCGGGCTGTAGGTAAATGCCACCATTTAGTGGTTAGTTCGTCTGCTAACTGGTAGCACTAACTTCTGTCATGCTGCAAGCTAGCGTAATGTCAGCTCAGGTGTACTGTGTTGGTGCCTTTTTTTTAACTGTTCACATTCTTCTGGTTATCGGAAATGACACGCTAACGCTTCTACACAACATCAACTGTTTGCTTTTCAACAGTGAAATTAGTTTGATTGTACTGTTTGGTTTGGTTTCCCACTGCAATATCCATTTTGAACAAGGCCACATAGACTGTCACTACTTTTTAATGCAGCTTTGCACACCTGCTCTTATTTATTTATAGAATTGTTTGTGTTTTAATGTAATTTTATGTCTTTATGTCTTTCATGAGTGTGTGTATTTATGTTGTTTGGGAGCCCCTAACCTAAGACAAACTTCTGTCGTTATGAGCTGATGATAGACAATAAAGTTTTTTGAATCTTGAATCTTGAGTACTGTTCACTTGCAAAAATGTCTTAAAAACCAACATGAAAAAGAGTTGCAATAGGATTGTGGATTGTGATCCTGCCTGAAAAAAATCGTGATGGTATTGTTGCCATATTGCCCACTCCTACATTACCATGTTTGTAGCAGTTAAAGCCTTTCTTGGTCTGATATCATAGACATGGCCTTTAACCTGTGTATACCATGGAGTTTTGCAGGTTGTGTGATTCCTATGCTTTCATATTGAGATGATCTTATGATTTGATATTAAAGGAAAGTAGATAAATGACACCAAAAAGAAAAAAAAAACATTGTCAGCACCCTTTTTCTGCCCTTTTCTCCTTTTTGTCTTGAGGTTTTCTCAGCAGTCTGACAAGGTGCTGTCTGCATTACAGCCCCCAGTTTCTCCTTTGTCTATCTTCTCCATCGTCTTCATCTTCTCCGCTCTCCGTTCCTATCTCTCGTTGTAATTGTGTCTGTGGGTGGTGGGTATGTGAAACCGTGTTCTGTGCCTTTTGTCTTCTGCTAGTTTGCTCCCTTTGAAGATGAGTCAGGAAGTGACCTGGGCTAATGAGTTGAACTTTTGACTTTCTGCCTCCGTCTCTGTAAGATAAGGCCAGTTGGAAGATGAAAAGAAATGCAGTGTTTTCATTCTTGTAGAGAAAATGGCAAGGGGGAAAATGTGACGCAGCTTGCTAATTAGGAGGCAGGGAGGAGTGTCAGGGTTTGGAGTATGAGATGAAAAATGGGTAGACTGCTTCAGACACTTTCAATGCTCCAAACACATGTAAACACCTAAAGTCACACTACCTTTATCTCTACCTATACACACACACGCTTCAACACAGACTCATAAGCCGTTTTCTCATATGTACTCCGAACAATGTCTGGAGAATCCGTGTCCGTGTGAGACGTGTTCTCACCTACTGGAAGTACTCTGATTGGTTTAGGCGAAGGGTGGCACCTGGTTAGCGTGTACAGTGTTTTGTTTACAGCACATCGAAGATGGCGGCTGAGGCTACTGACTTATCTGTAATGATGACAGTTGATGACTGGACGTATCTGCAATATCAGCGAAAGAGTTGAAAGCAATATGTTTGTATTCTTACGGTTTTGCACCAGTCGCATGATAGAAACGTCATCAACACGCCCACTCGCTCACTGTGAATTCTCTGGACAATGACCTGCTTTATTCACATATGGGCTCCATCAGACATTACATGGACTTTGTATTAGAAAACTGGCAGGCTAACGTCCTTTTAATGTCTGGTCCAACTGATTCGGACATTTGTGTTCTCACATACAGCTTCTCCGGGTAATGTCTAGATAAGTTCAGGGTTACAGTGCATGTGTGAAAGGGACTATATAAAGCTACATGTGTGGAGCGGCTGCAGCTGTGTTTAGCTATCAGTGTCTCTGAGCTCAGTTATGTGTCTGCCAAACGAATGGCTTATTTGATCTGGACTGACTCACATGGAGGGAAGACATCCATTCTTCCATCCATCCGTGGATGGAAGAAAATCTGCTCTCAATCTTAGGTTATTCATAACTCCAAAGAACATTTGACATTATTATTATTATTTCAATGCAGAGATGTACACAGAGATGCAGACATGCCTATACTGCACTACCTCACCTACAAGTGTGAGTTTGGTTGTTTTTCATTCAAGACTGCAACAGCTTCGCATTACAGTGGATATTTCCTCCCCATTGGGATGTCAACGCCACAGCAGCTTAGCAGAAAATAGAGCTCATTTAGGTTAGATGTAGTAACTGAGCCCTTAGGTTTTTAACTTATTCAGCTCAGTGCACAAATAATATCCATAATGTCTCACGCTGGGTCCCAGACTCATAAAAACATATTGCTCTTGTTGCGTAGGGACCATCTTGAAATCATCTTGCAGCCCATTTTACATCTTGGCCTCTCGTTGAAGAAACTTGCCAGTTTTCCTTTGATTTTTCTCTCTAGCTGTCTTTGTCTGTGCAAGTTATCTTTGTGATGTCCCGGGTTTGATTTCAGTGCTAAGGTACAAAAAAACAATTGGTTGTTTGGGGAAAATAGGCAGAAAGGAATGTCTGGTCTGTGTGTGGATTACCTTGTTGGTTCAAACACTCAGCTCCCTGCTTAAACCATCAGTGAGTGCTTCACTTCTTTCTCTTTTACCAGTGGTTGTTCAGTTAGTCTGGAGGGTTGGTGCTGCCTTGTATCCCACATCCAGATATTCAGATCAGGAAAAATGTGAACTAATAACTATCTTCATTATTGATTTATCTTCTCGATTAATCATTTTGCATGTTATAAATTCCTGGGGCCCATTGTAATAGCTGATCAACAGTCCAAAATCCAAAGATATTCAGCTTACTATCATAGACGAAACAGAAAAACTACGTTTGAGAGGCTGCAACCAGCAAATGTTTTGCATTTTTCCTATAAAAATGACTAAAATGATTGTTCATCTATCAAAACAGTTGCCGATTAATTTTCTCAATTGATTAATTGGCAATTTATCATAATTGTTGCAGCTCTAAGGATGTCTATGACAAAGGAAGAGATGTGTTTCTACATTTCAGGTAGCAGGATCATTTTGGTTTGAATACTGAAGAACTGGGTAGTTAGCATGAACTGAAATACAAACATCCTAGTTGAACTACTACCGCTACCGACACGGATTCACACTTTATCAACAGAAGATATCACCTCCGAACACATTGTTTTACTACAACCCTGGTCAGGAGGAGTATTATGAAGTTGGGTTGGATGACACGACTTGACTTCTGACACAAGTTCAACCTGAATGGGGTGTTTTTTGTATTTCTAAGCGGTGTTGTGCAGAAATATCACAGCATTGTCTTCCCCCAAACAGCGAGAACCGCAACTAACAATTGAACTGTTTTTAATGGATATGGCTTTCCCTTTTGACTCGGTGTTTAATATCACCCCTAATGTGCAGTCTCAGTGCAGAAAACAATACTTCAGGGAAAGACTGTCTCCTGTCTAAAAGAAACCCCACTGTGTCAATCTGTGTTGATGTATGAGCCCATTCACATTGACATCAGTACTGGCTTTCTAGCTGAGAGGTCTAATGTTGAGCCAATTGTATAGCAAGCTGTTCTGTCTCATTACTTGAGCAATCATTTGTATTTTTACAACTTTATTGTTCACAAAAGCAGAATCTTGTGTTTGGCCCCTCCGGCAATTCATTAAAACATTAAAAAAAACATATGCATGCACCACAACAACACTGGCTGTATGAATGCTCCAAGTAATAAAATACAATAAACAATTTTTTTTAAAAAAAAACATCTAATGGAAAAAAAAAGATTTTCCAGCAAAATCCCAGTTAAGTCTGTCTACAAAAAGCCGACATTCTTATTTTATCTAGTCTTATCCAGCCCTCTCCAATCTTTCCAAACTTCTATCTTCCAGACTTTTTTCTTTCCAGAAGGCCGGCTCGTTGCCAGGTCTGGCTGGCTGGTGCCAGGCCAGCGTTTTTCTGTCTGTCTAGCCCAGGCGTTGGCACCGCCAGTCAGCCGGGGTTTCTTCTAGCATCTCTTGGCGGCTGTACAGGAGACAAACCTAGTCTACACATGCAGCCTTTTCTGTACATTTTATAGAACTTTCTTACTCATATGTGAATAAATATTACAGTGAAAAATACAGTGATGTGTGAAAACCTGTAGCCGTTTTCACACAAGGAGCCTCCTCCTTAAGGGTTTCAGTACTTGCTGTTTTTTCATTTACACTTTTTTGTAAATGACATATTGGTGTTGGGCAGGTGTGGCGGTGCTTGGTATATCACAATAAATCGTGCAATTTACAGGACGCAACATTTCCACACTCAATAGCACCAAATAAATCACCGCCATCGGAGCTTTTATTTTGCAGAAGCATCACATATTATTGTGAATTTTAGTGTGGTTTTGTGGGAGTAAATTTCCTGGATCAGGTTTCTGCAGTATTGTCTCTGGCTCTTGTTCACACAGCTACAGAGAAAAATTCTGGGTTAAGCTGCATTTGTGAATGAGTCATTAAATGGATAATAATCACAAAAGCACACCGAGCATTAATCACTAAAACTAAAACAATGGCAAAATAGGACATCGAGTACAATCGAAGGTTTTAGGAAATTTCAGCATAAAGGTGAAACAAAATATGGATGCAGAACTCCGATGCTGTTATATTCTTAACAGCCCTTAAAGTGAAGCAGCCTTCCCCCCCCTACTCTGTTTTCAAGGCTGCCAGTCAGAGGGGCGCTGTAGATGAACAGGCCAGATCTCTTACCTTTTCCGGAAACGTTAATCCGCAAGTGTTACCTGGTATATGTGTGAAGGGGCTGTTAGACTGATACTGAGCTCTGTGGGAATGCAGGAGAAAGTGTGTGCGTGTGCGTGTGCGTGTATCTGTACCCATACAGGTAGGAGTGTGTTGGTTTACATTCCTTTATGAGCGTGTCGGATGTCTTCTAAGGATAGGTTCGCGTGTTTTCAAGTTTATCTCGAAACAATGCAGACGTACCCACATATACAGTGAAAGATATTTTTGGTTCATACTGGCTGAGAAGAGATTCATTCCTAAGGTGACATGGGTTATTTCAATGCCCGTGTCCAAAATCTACAGTCTCTGTTCTATGTAAAAAAAAGCTTGAAAGTTCAGCTGAAGTTGATATGAAGCCTCAACAGTCTTAGTTAGACTGATCAAGTGTATATCTTCCAAAGTAGTCTTTTTAGTATAAAATTCCTTAAAATCAACCTGCATACAATGTGGATATGCTAAAAAACAGATTTGGGCTGGCAGTCTGAACAAGACCGTACTCCTCTATGATAATAAACTAAATATCTTTGGGTTGTGGACTGTTAGTTGCGACAAAACAATACATTTTTGGTTTCATCTTGGGCTTTGGGAAAAGTTTTCACCATTTCCTGACATTTTAAAGACCAAATGGGTTAATCAAGAAGATAATTGTCAGATTAATGGATAATGAAAATAATCATTAGTTGCATCCCTAGTGTACACATTGGCATGTGTATTAACAAAGAAAAAAATGTAAACCTGGCCTTTAATATCTCTGGTTGTTTTAGGCCATGTCAGGTGATGTTATGAATTAAGGGACTGCCTTATAGTAATATTCATTTACAGCATCCGTTACAGCATTTTTGCATCATTGTGATGAAGTTCCTTGTTTAATGAGGCGTTTAATTCACAAAATCATTCTGATTGTATCAATAAATGTATTCTCACTTGACCATATAATGTATATCGATATGCAGTCATATCACCTGCTCCTAGCATATGACTATGTGGATATTATTTGATGTTTAATGAGGTCCCAAACCAGACATTTTGATTGACCGTAAAAGCAGGAAAGCCGAACGGAAGATTCTTTTTTTTTTTTTTTTTCGAGAGGAGCTGTCATACGTCTCCTGCATACATCACCCCAACAGAAAGTCTGCTCTCCCTCTCCTCACATTCACAACAGCAAAGCCACTCGTCATTTACATACCAGAAACTTGTGAATGTCCTTGGGGAACTCTCTCTCTCTCTCTCTCTCTCTCTCTCTCTCTCCTTCTCTCTCTCGCTCTCTCTCTTTTGAAAGCACCCACACTTGAGCTTCTGCACACAGCAGTGATCGACTCATGAATCTGAATAGGAGAGGTTTCCGATGTTTAGACAGCATAAGAAAAAAAAACAAAAAAAAAAACCTGATGCATATTCAGCCGACATCCCCCATAGGCCCTGCCTGCTGTCTAAGAGCTCGGCTGACACGTTTGTGAAATACAGTCGCTGTGTGTGTCTCCGTGGTGTAGTGTGGCGTTGACTGTGCATTCTTACGTCTGTGTTAATGAGTGTAAACTTTATATTTTGAAATGCATGAGTCTGCACAGGAATCTTTTAGCTCTAGATTTAAATCCATCGGATTACATTACACATTTCAGCTTTTTTTTTTTTGGTACACATTTCATTCGAAAGCTCTTCAGTATTGAGAACGCTTATAGGCTTTACTGTAAGGGCCACTCTAGGCAGCTGTGTTTAATGAAGTAGAGAGAATGACAGTGAATTCATACTGAGTCGTTCCTGACTGCTCTTTTTTCCTCTTGAAAAAAAAGATTTGTGTGGTTGCAGCCAGCGTGTCTACAGTTTAGTCACGTTTTCTGCAAGTTTGAGTTTGATTCATTGAAGTTGCTCGGCTGCGGTGGGTTACCGATGGTCTGATAGCGTTTTTATTCATACTCTTGTTGTTGATTGGGTTTCTAGCAAAAGCCAAAACCAACAGGTGCACATTTCTGATCTCTCTTTTGTTTGCGTTTCTATTTTCCTCCTCGTCCTCCTACTTCCCTCTCTTTCATCTCTCTAGACCCCCCCCCCCCCCCCCCCCCCCTTTCCCCCTTCCCCTCCCCAAACACCATTTCTCTCTACCTTCCTCTAACAGATATCCTATCTGTTTCAGAAGTTTTGACTGAGGTCAATTATGAAAAGGCTCCTTTCCTTCCTTTTTTCATTTACTTTCCCTCTGTCTCCTTTTTTGTCCTCCATTATTTTCCTATGTGTCTCTCGGGCAGTTTTCTTTCTTCTCAGACACCTTTCTGATACAACTTATGAGAGTTGCACAGCTGCATCTGCACAATATCACAGAGGAAAAAGAAGATTTGTGTATGTGCGTGTATTTTATGTGTGTACTTTGGCGTTGTGGTTTCCTGCTGCGTGTGAAGGTCACAACTCATGAACTATCCTCCTTTTTAATTTGCTTGTGTGTATGTGAGAGAGAATGTGTGTGTGTGTGTGTGTGTGCAGTTGCAGCACACCGGCTATGTTGACAAGTCAGATGTAAAATTGGAATAAAAAGTTATTCAGGATGTCATGACATACAAACTATGTTATTTGCCTTTGGATGCATTCTGTATAAATTCATCATCTTTATATGTGAATCTTTATGGCTGTGCATAAATGTACTTGTTATATGTATTTCTGTAATTTAGCCAAGTATGGGCTGATGTTTTCCTTCCTCACCACAGCTCCCAGGTTGCCTCCCTCGGCACGTCGAGTAGCCAACACAAATCCTGGGTCCAGTTAATCATCTCATGTCATAAAGATTAATGCTATGCTGCACCGTGCTGTGTGATGCTATGGCACACATTACTTTACACAGTAATGACACTTTATATTATTAATAATAACAAGCGAATTTTGAGAATTCTTCTGCTGTGTTGCCATTTATGCGTAATGGTAATTTCCTCTTGCCATGATTGTATGTGGGGGGAATGTGTGTTGTGCATTTGTGTTGACGGGGCAGTGGTTCTCAGTTGGGCCAAGCGAAAGCTTTAGCTCAAAGCTCAAAACACACAGCTTTTTGAGTCATTGGAAGAACTCACTGTGAACTATTTTCTATCACAGAAATAGCCCCAATGAAAACTGTCGACATCCTGTTTAACTGGAACATTGTTTCTAGTTTTCGGTGCTTTGACCACTGCAGACAAAATATAGCCCTAATTCACCTTCACTGTATGACGGCGGTGGCAAAAGTCTCATATCTCCTCTAAGAAAGTAAACTGCAAACATTTGCTGTTACTAAGCAACTTGCAAAATCAGCTGTTTTAATCACTTAACTCTAGATAATGCTGTTAGCTAGCTAAACAGAGAAGTCATGCATTCAGAAATGACACTCAGAGCCTGATGGACTTTATTGTTGTTTTCTAATGGTGCAACAGGAAGGGAACAACAGTTTTCTGTGCTTATGGAACACCGAAGCAAAGACGATTCTGCTTTGTTTTCATCTGTTTGGACCGAAAGAAAAGCTACAGTGACAAAGGGTATTTTTCCTCTCAGAATTTCCAATAATGATATTTGATCCGATTGAAGCTCTTTGGACTGTATACTGTATTTTTTTTGAAGGGCACGCAGCCTGTACAAATGTGTCCTTTTTTTTTTTTTTTGGACTTTTTGACTTTGACACTGTGGGGATTATTATATAACAGATATTGCCATGATTTGGTCCAGTTATGCTGTTATGCTTGACTTTAAATAGGGGACATTCCACTATAGTTTGTTTTGACTCTTCAAGCAATCTTGAAGATTGAAAAACAAACTTTAGAGAATGACTTGAATCGTAGGGGCATCGGGTTGGTCAGGTGTAGTCAGTACATCAGCCTTTTCATGGAGACTATTAGACCACTTTCACACACAAGCCATATTTAACATATAATAACATATAATAATGTGTTCAACCTTAACTTGACCTATTTTATCAGGCTACTGTTACAGGTTGATTTCCAGGCTCATTTCATACACATGAGAAATAACAAAACACAGCAATTTGGTCACCTTGTGAAAAGCTACTACAATAAAGTTTTTTGGGTTTTTTTTTTTTTTTTGCATGTATGCCGTGCCAGCAAGGGTCAGCGGGACAAGGATGTGCTAGGTTTGTCTTGGCAAAAGGCAAACCAGTATCATATGTAGCTAAACCCTCTCTGCAGAGCGACCCATGCTTCTATTAATCAGTGCGTGTAACTGCCCTAAGAGTACATGAAGTAGAACAAAGCGCCTTGTCTATAGAGAGACCTTATAACAGTGGCCAGACATGATCTCACATCGTGCTGAGAAACCTGAGAGGGAGACCACCCCGGGAACATTTTTTTTTTTTTTCTCCTCTCTGTCCTCGGTCTTTTCTCGTCTTTATCTCTTCCCCATCTCTCCCCTCTGTTCCTCTGTTATTCAGATTTTTCCTGCTTCTCCCTCACACTCGCCTGTCTTAGACATGCACACACATAATATTTATTGCAACCACCTCGGTGCCTCTAAAATCCCTCACTCTCCATAGTCTGATTATTATTATGAGCTCCCATTTTTAAGGATTCCTTCAAACAAACCGCTTCCATTTAGTTTTTTTTTTTTTAATGAAATCGACTGCTCCGTGTTAGTAAAGCAACATTTATCTGGCACGGATCCAAGAACACGGTTTCTTGTTTTCTTCTTAATGCTGCGGCGGCATAGGAAGTTGTCTGCAGTGTGGCTCTTGTATACTTGTAAACTGCCAGTAAAAGCCTTACAGATGAGACCAAAGCATAGGAATGTGAAGATAATCCAGGATAGTTTGTGCAGACAGTGCAGGCGCCCCATCTGAACATCCTTTCACTTGGCGGAGAGATAGTAGGGCTCTTTTTTGGCAGGAAGCGTATATATCAAAGTTTCAAATTTATTGGAGCTGGGTGACGAGCCCTTATGCGCTGTGTCTCTGCCTCTTCTTTAACCCCGACTTTGCAGTTCATCAGTTATGTCAGTTCTTTCACACATTCTTTCTCATCTTTTTGACATCTCTAAATTCAACTAAAAGCCTCAGTATGAAGTTTTGGCCTTGGCAGTGTGTACCACTAGGGTGTGACTGGGATTCATGGTGCCAGAGCTGCCGGCAGGCTGGCATTGAGCCCTGAGGTGGCTGAAGCAGTCCTAGAGGTTAAGTGTATGTGAGACTCTCGCTGGGTTCCTACTGCCGCGCTGCCTGTTTGCTTCAGTCACGTCGTTCGTCATTTCACTCTAAGCCGTCGCTTCTGGAAGAGGCAAGTCCGAAGAGATTATTATTATTATTTTTGTGGTAAACTCCAGCTGTAAAATAGTAACAGGGATAAAATGGAGAGTCCTCCCCTGCATATTTTTAAGTAAGCATTTTTCCTTCTCCCAATTCTGTCACAATTCTTACTGGAGTAAGAAGCAGCAAAAAAGGATAGTATTGCGCTTCAAAGTTCTACCCTTGGCAAAGAAGTGTATCCATTCTATGAAGGTATCTACCGTAAACAGGCCCAGAATTCACTATAGACACATATGCACCAGCTGTTCTTTTTTATTTTATTTTTTTATAAATCCCCTCATCCTGATTCCACGCACTAGCAGTATTGAGAAGAAGATGGTCAAAACAAATTAGCACACTACTTAATTTGGATCCCAAATAATTGTCTCCCAGTTATTTACCTGAATTACACATCATCAATGGCTTCTCCTCTACAGTTTCTATTCATTTACGACGAAGCAGCGTTAAACATTGAGTTGGCTGTTGGAATTGATGATTGCACACTAATGATTGAAAGGAAGAAATAATGAAAACAAAAACAAAACAACATTTATTGAGCGGTTGCACTGGAAAAATAAATTCTGTAAAAAAAAAAGAGACCCATGCCATAACATCATTTCAATCATGGTGGTTTATTTGGCCAAGGCACGTACCATGTACTTCTGATGTCTGTGTTTAGTCCTCCATTTTCATCTTGCATCATTAAAATAAAGTAATTAAAAGCTAAAACGTGAGCAAATAATGTGATTTTTACATCTAGGTTCACAGCCATGGCTTCAAATTCACATGAAGTCTGCCTTTGGATGGCTGAAAAGTGCTTGATGTTTAACTACAATCATCCATTGGCCAGTCTCAGTCGTATTATGTGAACACACACACACACACACAAAAACCATCATTTATGGGCCGTTTTTATATGCAGAAACATTCAAAGCCACTATGAAAACACAGAATTTTCTCATTATCTTGCATTCCTGTGTTGAACTAATTTGACCACTGTGTGAGGTTTTGTTTTTGTCCTCTTTCACTCCTAGATTTTATCAGCTTAATGGAGGTGCTCAGGTATGCAGCTTTGATCTGTCTTTGGAACGTTTTCACATTGGCTCGGTTTTAACAGCAAGTTACAACTCCCATAATGCACTGCGGGCCTGGCGCTACTGCCACTATATACTACATGTGTTGCTGCTTGCAGACTAAAAGCTTGTCCAAAAAGTCAAGAAAATCTGTCTGATTTTCCATTAGAGGCTTGTGCTTTAAAGTCAAATATATGGTAGGTTTCCTGGTCCTAAAGAACATGAAATTTTGCAACAGTTATAATCACTTTCATTTTAAAAATTAAGAATGTCACCTTCAAAAATAGTCTTTCATTAAGTTTTAGCATTTGTAATTAGTCAAGTATGATTGGTGCGGTGTTACTTTGGCCTGTGGATGTTTTTAATGATTTATCGGTTTTGCATCAAAGGGCCTTGTTTGGGGGAAAACCAAGGTAATGACTTGCACCCTACGCCTCTTACCACATGCACTAAACATATGCTCTCACAGACACGCACACCCCATGGTTTGCACTAAGAGGAGGAGCCTGGTTCATCAGCCAGAAGTCTGATCTTTGAACCGGGAAAGCACTAGCTTCTTATTGTGCGTTATGTTTATGACTATTTAGAACGCTTTGCCTTTGTTGTCTCTCTGTCTGTGTACCGTCCATCACTCTCTGTTCTCCCCTCCATTTCAGTCGTTTGAAGCTGAGTAATCATAATTACTATGTCATTGTTTCTTGCACCCAGAGAGGGAGAGGCGAAAACCTAATTTACTCTCTCTAAGCTGCTAGATTACTGTGTCTCTCATTTGAGTCACAATGCTTTATTTTAGGACTGTAGCTCAGCCACAATTCAGATGGTTCATTACCATCCTTTGTCCTGCAAGAGGGCTAAATGGGGTAATTGTAGAAGTATGTTTGAGTTCACAGAGACAAAGTAAAATGTCTACAGTCATGTTTACCATTGATCTGCCTTAGTTTTATCTTAATTTAAACACCGATGTGTGTCTACAGATGTCTGCAAAACAGAATTTCAAACTTATAATTGCACGTGGATAGAAAAAATGAAGTAATAATGAAAGTAAAAGTATGAAAAAATATCTTTTTTACTGGAGAAAAGCTGTTTCGTTGCATCAATACAAAAAAAACTGAAATGTACTGTATATAGGACCCATGCCATTATTCATAATTTCAGTCATGGTGGATCATTTGTAGCTCTGATGTCCTTGGTTCAATCCCCTCCCCATATTCTCTAAGATTTTAACATCTCTCTTTATTAATAGCTACCAAACAAAGGCTTAAATGCCAATGGAGATTCAGAATTTACATCTTTTTTTCACAGCCATGGCTTCAAATAAAGAAGAGGCCAGGCTTTGTGAAGAAGTAGCTATTACACCACGGTTCTGCTATCTTTCTCTTCTCTTTCCTCCTCTCAGCAGACCCCGCCCCACTTTTCCACAGTTCTCTTGTCCCCCCTCTTCCTCCCCTTCACCCCTTCACCCCTCCAACCCCCATTCCCTCCTTTTTTTTTTTTTCTCTCACATGTGGAAAGCATTATATCCTGTCTGGTGGAGAGGGAGAGCAAACATCCCAGGCCGACACTGAGAGCCTCTCGGGTAGGTGTAGGGGGTGGTGGGGAGGCTGTTGGGATCTGTATGGTGGTGACTCTCTCTCTTAGCCCTGACGCTGTTTGGACAAAAGGGGGTCTTGTTATTGCAGAACCACAGCACCTGATAGCTTGACAGGCTTCACCCTCCCACCCTGTTGGATTGGACGAGACCCTGGTTGAATGAGGGAGAGGGAGATAAACAAAGTCCAGTTAGAGTTCACTAAGTAGAGGGACTGGGCCCTTTGCATACTTGTACATTACGGGGATATAATATATATAGCATGTGTAGATGTCAGTTTAAAACTCCCACTCAATGGAACTGATACCAGTTGGTTACAAGTAGTAATGCTATGAGTGGTTTCTTTGCTGGGATTTTGATTGGCAATGGATTGGTCCCAGTATCTTTTCTTTAAACCTCTATTGGAACCAAGGATGTAGATTTGTGTGTTTTTGCACATTTAAATACATTTGCATTTTCCACGTGTACTGCTAAAGATACTGGTCAATATATTGTTATCTTTAGTCAAGTGAAATAAATACTGTTGAGGGGTAAATGTATAAGTTACTGCTCTTTAAATGACATTCCTCATCCATAGGCCGTCAAACCATTTTTGGGGCTTACTGGTCATGCGAAATGGAATTACAGGGTCTGGTGGAAAATGTTTGAATACCATTGTTGTGTGTTGCCGTTTTATACGTTGCTTCACATTGAAAAGCCATTATATGTGGTCAGAGTGACACATTTGTCCAAGCCCTTAGGATATTGGACAAGTTCCAAGTCTGAATTTTGTCCCAAAGCTGGATACCCTGACAACAGGCTGAAACCACCACCACACCCTCAGTGATTGCTATGTGCTCAGTTATACCCTTGTAACTTTGTCAAGGTTTTCAGGCAATTCACAGGTCTGGCATCGTTTTCTTCCAAAGTGCCCATTGATCACACCAATATAAAATGTGGTCTATTGAAAAGCTTTCACAAATCAACAGGATTTTGTAATACTACATGAGATTCTGTAATTGCTTGCAGGAGATCCAATCGTCTTATTTGAATTACTTTCTAAGTGTTGCTATCACTCAAGTCTAGTGAAGCAGTAACAGTTTCAGAGTGATGTATGAAAGTGTCATGACCAACATAATGATGAATGATCAACATAAGCTTAAACATGTGATCATTCAATATTCCCGTAAAAAATCGAGTACGGCCTGGGATTTAGATTTTGCCTTAAAAAGAACATAAAACTGTTTTATCCATTACCGTTACAGTTACAAGTCAAATCACTATGACAACCAAGTCGTATTTTATAGCTATAGCCAAAAACTTATTTCTGCATGTGGCAGCAATCCTTCCTATTTTTGTCACTTTTTAAAGTGCACATGAACGTCCCAAGGCGCACACATACTCATGGAGAGTGCTGAAAAATGGAGCACAGTAAATCAGATTTTTTTTTTTTTCTTTTCAGTTTGCAGCAGGCTGCACACAAACATGCACTCCCCACACTAACACAGCGTGTGTGGGCCACAACTTTGGAGCCGTTGCCTCAGGTTGTCCGTTGGTTAGATTCAAGCAAATTTAATTGACCCCCAGCAACCATCTAAATGCAGCAGCAAGCAGTTGGCAGACACTGACGGCCAGTCATTTAATTAGCCAACCTGCTTCACTGGGTTGAAATGGAGACACACTTAATTAGCAAGGGTTTAGTTTCTCTATGGCCATTATAGTGACATTTAGAATTTAGAGATTCAGATTTGACATGCCTATTCCTGCTCAACCGCTACTCCTTTTTTTCCCCTACCTTTTTATGATGCCATGGTCACAACCTTGATGAGTTTAGATCCTTTTCACAGCAGCTAAAGCACTGAATTGGATATCTGTTCATAATTTGCCCGCAATTCCTTTTGCAGTAAGCAATCAAACTTGAGATTTAAAGAATTTATGGGGAAGACTTCATATTTATTCCATTACGTGTTCCTTGAAAGTTGGAGTTCACAATGAAGATACAGTACGTCCACAATGTTTTTCTAACAAGAGACACGCCAATAACGTTACCCAAGTTCCCTGTGTGATTTCTGGATTATGAATGAAGGCACATTTGAAAATGCTGTGTTGGTTCTGTTATGGTACCGCAAAGCTGCTTTATAGCCAGTGACTGAGAAATACGAGCAGTCAAAGGGTACAGAAAAATCCCAAACCAAAATCTTTGCAAGGCCTACTGGTAAAAAGCCAGGGGCTCAAGGTCTTTCTTCTATTGGCTGGTTTTTGGGGCTCAGCTAATGTTAATGTTGGTTAAGTTAAACATTTTTCAACCTAGATATTCAGTAATAGGTTCAGTTTTGAGAAGAGTATACCTTTATTTATTGATTTTTTTTTTTTTTCTGGCTACTTGGGATCAGTGCAACCAGCTGTAAACCTAACTTTGAGATATTATCATCTCCTATTACACGGCTTTGTTGAATACATGATTCTGATTGGTCAATTACGCCATTCTATGGTCTGGTATTTCTGAATAGCAGAACACTGCTAAGGATGCAGTTGTGTTCATAGACTCTGGAAGACCACATCCAATCAAAGAAGTCCAGTAAAAATCACATCGGGGTCCTGCATCACCTTGTCAGGGTTCATTTCACAATAACGACCCGCTTGCTGTACATTATCCCTTACATAAAATTGGTATGATGAACATCTTAGGTAACTGTTGCCTATTTACACATTCAGCAGACACGGAGCGACATTAGCATTCATTTGCCTACATGACGAGCGTAAGTCCAATATTTACTTTCCTTTTAGCTCTGTTTTGGTCTCCTTTAACTCGTGAAGGAAATATCTGACTGACTCTTCAGCTGCTAAATGCTCCACTATGTTCACCAACTTGTCACTAACTTTGTATCTCTGCCATTTGCTGCCTGGCAGGTAGTGTATGGTGGGTCTATCCAAGCTTTTTCAGTGGAAACAGCTGCCTGCTGTATCTGGAAATGATAAAAGTGCCAGACCAGTAAGGTTGAAGGCTGTAAAACCAGAACAGTGAGCTGAAAGATGATAAATACTCCTCAGAGCTGAAGGGAACTGCAGATTTGGTGATAATTCTCTTTTGGTTTGTCGCTATGAGCAACATTTTTCCTGTTACACACGGTCATTTGACCCATTGTTCATATAAAGATTTTGGATCTTCTCACTAGTACATAACAGCTGAATGGTGCAATCGCGCAGGCCTTCAAAACCATGATCTATCTCTTTTTCAAAACAGGAAGCTTACAATATAGTCGCAGCTTTGTTTCACTAATCAAAAGATTATGTGCTTTAGTTTTAAACTTGCACAGCTTCTTTCTAGCTTCACTGTAGCTAAGAGAAATAAAGTCAGTAGAACTGTTGTGTTTACACCCAGTGAAAACCTGTAATCAGGTTTTTTATCTCAGCTGAGGTTATGCTGTTATAATTGATGGGAAACAATGTGTATAAACAGTAAACTTATCCTTTCAGTCTTTTCTGGGTTTTCTAGCTTGTTGCACCAGGTTTATCCCTACAGAAAAATAAATACATCTTCTGTTGTTCTGGCCTATGTGTTATGGAGCTGTAAGCTGCAGGTGCAATTATTTCAGACTCTTTTTTTTTTTTTTTTTTTTTGTATTGCGAAAAGCAGAAACTGTGCTCCTGCTCCCCGTCTCTTTTCCTCTCCCAGGTGCCTGTTTTCTGACTCTGCTTTGTAGCGTTCCGAAAAAAAATTGAGATGGGAGGGTGATGTTGGGGATAGAGACATGGCAAAGGGTCTAGGAAAAAGGAAAAGAAAAAAAAAAAAACACACACGCACATCAGTGGCGCAGCTCTGATGCCGCATCCCTGGGTCCAGCCGTTTGTAGTGCAATGAGCGAAGAGTTGGCTGGGGGCAGGGAGGGAAGGAGGGAGAGAAGAAAAGCCGGGAGGGGGGGGGGGATGAAGTACTGAAGCAAGGAGGGAGGCTGAGCTGTATTCCAGCAGCATGGAGGAAGCAGCAGTTACTGTCCCTTGGGCTTTAAGCTTTTATCTGTCAGTTGTATGGAAAACAATCTCTCAGGCCCTACAGCTCCAAAACATCTATACTGCAGCCAAATGTGGATGGCAAATGTGTGTGTGTGTGTGTGTGTGTGTGTGTGTGTGTGTGTGTGTGTGTGTGTTCACATAACAGAATTTTCCTACAATGAGAAGCCTGTAGTGACTGATAAGCAGTCAATGAGCGACACACATTTATTAGGCCTGTGCGTGTTTTCCTATGCACAGGGCACATTTGATTCACATTCTGCACATTGTC
Organism: Thunnus albacares; assembly: GCF_914725855.1. Lineage (NCBI taxonomy): Eukaryota > Metazoa > Chordata > Actinopteri > Scombriformes > Scombridae > Thunnus > Thunnus albacares. Next base: position 10,289,505 of record NC_058114.1, read on the forward strand.
ACACTTGGTCTCGCTCACACACATATTTTGAGATGTGCCCCACCCAAGTGATGCTCCCATTTTGCCCTCCGGTGTGTTCACGGATAAACCGTTGGACCACTGATCAACAAGCCCCAAAGACAGGATTAATAGGTGTGTGTGTGTGTGTGTGTGTGTGTGTGTGTGTGAGAGAGAGAGTGCTCTCCAGTCCAATTCCAAATTAATGTGCATCACAGCTCTACTCCAGCCTTTGAAGATGGGTGAATTAGTTATAGGTGTATTTCCTATTCAGCCCTACAACTGCAGTTGGCCTCGTCTTCCTTCCTTCCTTCCTTCCTCCCTTCCTTCCTTCCTCACTCTCGCCTCCACTTCTCCACAGGCTGCTCCCTCTTTCCTTCACATTATCTCTTATATATATCTCTGTTTTGCTCACTATTACCTCTCATTCCTCCTTTTTGTTTCATCTCAAAACATACATCGGTGATTCTCAAAATCTCGGTCTCTGGACTGGTATCGTCAGTCATCTGTCTGGATTTTTATCCAGTGCCACGCAAAAAGAACAAAAGAGTCACTTTAAAGGAGAAGAGCCTCTTGGGGTAGTTTATTGCATCCCCAAGAGAGCCTGACAGAAGAGCTGAAGAGGCAGGCCCAATTAATTGGATGCCATATATATATACGACTGGTTCCCATGGATTAACCGCATGTGTGTATTAACTCCATAAGAAACAACAACCCTGTCAAAATACTACAGGAATAAAACAACACAAATTCTGGTATTTATCTTTTTATCTTGCAGTTTGCAGCTTCCACCGAGGTTTTAGCCATTCCTGTGAACCACTCATCTGTGGTCGGGATTAACCCCAAGGTGGATGGATTTAAAAACTGGCCTAATGAGACAAAGGCTGGTGCTCTGTGATCAATGGGACAGGAGTTTGAATGCATTTCTCGTGAGCTTAGCGTTGAGAAAGCTGCCTTTTTGGATCCAGTCTCTCTCTCTCTCTTGTGTTTTGTGCAAACTAACTTTAGAGTGCATCTTAAATTGCTCCATTTGACTTGGCATTAGAAACAAAACACATTTTGAATGCATCCCTCAAAGAACAATGCTGACTTGTTTGAATCTGTGGTTCATTTATCATCCAAAAGGATCGCTGCTGTATGTGCACTCGACACGCTAATACTACACAACAGTTTTCTCCGCAGCTTGATAAATGAGGCCAAGAGTTCATAATGTTGCTGATTAAGACGGAGTGTCTATAGCTCAGGAAAATATGGTTGTTTCTCATTACGCTTGTGGGTTAGACAGATGGAGAATATACACATGTATGTTTGTTATACTGTATATAGTCAGATTTCTACCAGAATATTCAATAATGTCATCTGAAAAGTTCCAGTTTGACTCCCCATTCGTGTGCTGCACATGAACCGGACAATTTAAATAATTTTGTCACCACGACATTTCCATTTTTTCATATTTCCCTGCCCTACCCAGAGGAGGTAAACAGTAAGGTGTACAGGGAAGTCTTAAGTACGCAGCTGACACTGTAGTCGTCTGTGCGTGCTTCTGTATCGGTGTGTATGTGTCTGTGTACACGTCAGTGTTTGATTATGGGTCAGGGGAGGCCACAGGCCCATGGTGGCCCAGGCAACCTCAGGGCTCTCAGGTTTCAGAGGCAAGCATTCCTCCCCGGCTGCTTCATGGCTGTGAAAACCGCAAAGCAGCTCCAACAACAAACACTCGAGGCACTGGGGGAAAGACAGCTAACCTGTGGCTAATCAACAACAGGAGTTTTCTCTCTCTTTAGGATTTGTTCCCAAATTTTTCAGGATTACTGGCTTAATGGAAAAAAGCATTTCTCCCACCAATTTTCTCTCTCTTTTTGTTTTGTTGTGTTTTGAGAACACATGATTCCCACTAAGTAGTAGCAGCTCTGTTTGTGTGTGCATGTTCGTGTTTATTTGACAGTTCCACGTCCTGGACCTTCTTTTTTTCCCCCACTAAGAAGGGTGTGGAACAACAGTAGCCTGTCTGGGCTTGGTTTTACACTTTGTAAATAACTCAGTAGAGAAATATGCAGCTGCGTGTGTAATAATAACATAATGAAACTGTTTGTATAGCACTTTTTCTGTTAGTCATGTCTCTGTAAAATGAAAGCAATAAGCACAAAAACAATCAGCTGTAATAAATCTACTGATTCCATTTAAGACAGTTCAGATTGTATCTTAACATTTCTGTTGAAGGCTGACAATTAGCAATTGGTTTTTTGTTTATGCCAGCTTCATAGACCACATCAGACATAATCAGATTTTCAGATAATGAAACTACTAGAGGGTAAGCTGACCGGACCAGAAGAGGGCATTGGGAAGGGGATTTCAGTGTGTGGTTTCACAAATTTATGTTTCCTTGCAAGAGCTGGAAAACATGTTTCCAAGCATCCCTGAATGAGTGAGGTTCTGTCGGTGTTTAGGGAAACTATGTCGATAGGACTGTTAAACCGTCGGACTGTGTAAAACAGTCGCTTTGCAAAGATCCACTGAAAGGTGGGAAGGTGTAGCTTTGGCTGGGAAATAAAGGTCTAAAGTGAATGTGCTCCAGGTTAGTTGGACGTCGTGCATTCTGGGTAATTGGTGCCTTCTGGAATGTGTCTAACAAAAGGTGTGGACAGGCGGCAGGAAATGGTTGCAGTGTGGAATGAGGCAATTTAAGGCTTTGTGTGCAGTGGAGCAGCTTACAGTGGAACACCTGCCTACCTGCTGCCTCTACACAAACAAATATTAGTTTTCCTCTGTTTGCAGCTACCGCACATCGCTGGCATGTGTGTTGGGAAGTGTGTGCGTGTAAAGTAACACAAGAAAGAGAAAGAGAATGTTTGTTGATGGAGATCAGGAGACGATCTCTATAAGTGCGTATGTGTGTGTGTGTGTGTGTGTGTCAAAAGGTCTATATTTAAACAGCCCTTGAAATGTTTTTCTGCGGCTCTCGGAGCACGTGTTAAGGCTGAGGTCACACCAGGACTCATTTTCTCCATGCCTTAATGCGCCGCTCTGCTTCCCATTCAGTTAACAATATAAATCAAAGTCTATTAGAATGTTTTAGCCTGGAAGGTGAACGGGGAAATTTAACATCACCTTGTGATTCACGCTCATGAAAATCCCCATTTGTGTTATGACTATCCACCAGGTTTAGACAGGTGATTCATATTCCTCGCCAACCTAGAAACCTTTTTTTTTTTAAATGACAGGGCTGTACAGTCTGGGTCTATTGGTTGTTTTTGGCAGGTAATCAGGTTTATCTTTCTCTATGGATTTGTAATATAAAAATGCTCCAGATGCACCTGTCGGAGCAGAGACAGGTCTTCACTTTGCATCTAAAATCAAGACGCTAATTTGGAGCATTTTCCAGCTAACTCCATGCAGTGGGTTTGGATGTTGTTAATTACACAATATTATGTCAGGCATTGTCAAAACAACACCACCCACAACACTGGGAAGCTGAAAATAGCAATCAGTCATTTAGTTTATATCCAGTCTGCTCTGTTATGATGATTATATATTTCTAGCTTAACAGAACTGTCTCACCGCATGTCGACTCGGAGGAGAAACACAGTTGTAACTAATGACATTAATGATGCCTTCGTCCCATTTAGATGTGCCAGCAAGTCAGTTACAAGTATAGCGAGGCCCTGACACTGAGACACCTGAATGGAATGTAGCCGAACAAATCAAAATATCTTATTAGAAATGGCTATTAACTTTTTTATAACTTTTTGCTGCTAGTGTATTTTGCATTAAGTTGTCCAGTTTTATTCAACAGGGAAGATTATATTTTCCCTGCAGTACGATATTGGAAGTTCTCTGAATCTAAAAGTTAACCCCTAACATTGAGCACATGAACATAGGACGAGAGAGAAATAAAAACCAAGGATGTTGCGCTTATATGACATCCACTTTGGTGTGAACTATCATTTTATCCGAATTGCGCTTTCATACTAAAACTGATAATGTCTGTCTCAAGCCAATCATGTACCCTTCATTTAAGTTGAACAAAGAAGCGATGGACAGTTAACTGTTATGTCTGTACATATATATATATATATATATATATATATATAAAACACTTTCACAACGAGCTATCAAGGGCAAATATAAATGCAGATTGTGCAAACAAGGGCGGCACCATCATTTCCTCAACTCATCAAAATAGCTGGTGTCTGTGCCAGATTGAACTACCCTGGCAGGAACTGATCAAGTGGGATGGGCAAAGTTACAGTTTGAAGAAGTCTGTTGCTAATTATATTTGTATATATTTTGGCTTTGTAGCAACCAGGGCAGGGTGTCATTTAAAATTTCTCACCATGGGTGCTGAAAGTATTTTGTGGTATTGTGGTGGAATCTGTAAAAAATGACACTCTTTTGAACCCTTTATTTGGTGAGAGTAAATATAAAATCGTTTTTTTCCATGAAACAAAATAAACCATACTTCCCAGAAACAAAAGTGTTAATGGCTCTAAACACAAAAACCCATAGTAGGAACCCTAAATTAAAAGCTCAGTAAAATACAGTGTAAAACTGACAAAAATGTTCATGTAAATCATCAATCAAAAGACTGAGAATCTCACCAAGCATTAGGTGCCATCTTTTGGTATTTTTTTCCATTCTGATTGCAGTGGACACAATTTGGTCTACACTCAAAGTTTAATACTCAGCCCTGATGGCTGCTTCATTATAGCTGGTAGGCTTAATTAGCATGAATGGCTCGTTGCCACAAATGGTCTTGGTTTGACTTCATTCTTTACAAACGTGAGGTAGAGCCGTCATGGCGCTGTACATGACAAGGTGTGAGCGGTTGAACTATTCAAGAAGTTATCATAACGCATTAGTTTGCAGATCCCTGACCATCTTTTCGCAAATTTGAAAGACTTTTCCAGACGTTGATGTAATTCCTACGTGTTAATAATCTCTGCTCGACAACACCTGACACCAAAATCTGTCTCTATAGAGGGAGTCTGCCAATACTCCTCCTCAGGTGATGCTTTTTAGTTATTGGATCCGAATATTCGACATTCCTCCTGATCTAACCTCTCTGTCTCTCTGCTTCGTTCCCTCTCTGTCTCTCCGCAGAGGATTTTCAACTCGTTTGTGTACACCGAGAAGACATCAAACGGAGAGACAGAAGTGCAGCAGGTGAGTAACAAAGGCTTCTCCTTTCCTCTGTGTGTGTGTGTGTGTGTGTGTGTGTGTGTGTGTGTGTGTGTGTGTGTGAGCGTGTGTACGTGCCTGTTTGTGCATGCATATGGCATGGATGGTGTCTGTTTGTGGTCTTGTGTAGAGTTCAATTCAGCAGCAATGAATACACACACACACACACACACATGTACACACACTAGCCATCAGAGGAAGAGAGAGAGAGGGGGGGGGGTTTATTAAAATTCTATGGCTGCTGTCTCATTGGCTTTGAAGTTCTCTGTCTGTTTTTCTACTCGTCTGTGCTCTCTCTCTCTCTCTCTCTCTCTCTCTTTCTCCCTCTGCTCACAATATGAGCGCAGAGCTGCAGTCAGACAGAATAAGATGGCTTGAAGGATAGAATGGCATCTCCTTGGAAATGAACAGAGCAGCAGGGCCGCTTTGTTTAGAATGACCCTGAATCCACCAGCGAAAGTTTATGAGTGCCAGTTGGTCCGAGATTGGAAAAGACTACGCACAGAATATCTGGTGTCCAGTGTATCCAAACATAATTGTGTGTAGGCATGGTGTGTGTGTGTGTGTGTGTGTGTTAGGACTCATGCATCAGGGATCTTGGAAGAGTGACAGTAAACACCAGACTGGTAAACAGCCACCAGCAAGAACAGACAGGTTGATTTTTGTTTGCATTTCTCCTGTGACCGTGTTTGTGTGTGTGTGTGTGTGCGTGCACCAGTGTATCCATCTGTGTCAGTGCGTGTATAGTATCTCTCACCTCGCAGGTATTGACTATTCCAGAAGCAGCTCGGATTGGCCTTGCAGCGTTGCTTTTTCTTCTTTTCAACAGGCTTTTTTTTTTAACTAACTTGAACAAAAATGGTATACACACAACTCTAAATGTTGTAGATGCAGACCTCTCATTCATTTGAATGGGGGGGCAGTGTGGTTATGCAGCAGGGGTGCCCCCACAGGTGGCCCAGCAAAAAGTTCACCCAGACTCAACTTTTGCTGCAACGCAACCCAACGTCATCCAGCGAGGCACTGCATTGGCCAATCACGTGCATGCAAGCGCACATTCCTGGTGGATTATTTTGTAATGCGAACGTCGTATTTGACCGTTCGCGATCGTCACGATGAAAGATAAAACCGTTGCCGCTGTGAAAACTTTCCACAGTTGTAAAATCCTTTCTGTTCCAAACTGCTGCAGTGTTTTCGCTTCTGATAAGCACTGAAATGCGTGAATCTGTAGCTCGAGCTCCACTTCCTGGATCGTATTTCCTTGTCTCACCTGTACCTTAAACAACACGCCCCCACCACCGCCGCCGCAGCCTCTTGTACTGCTTTAACGCAGGGCTGTTTTCAGTCTGAACTCAAGGATAAGGCTGGCAATTCTCCATATTTTTTTTGTTACTGTCAACAAATCCCTTTGGAACCGTTTCTAAACAAACCAGCATGCCCAGAACTCTTTGTGATGAAGGAACATGTCACCTAGTGCAACAGTGTGGCTCACTGATGTGTTTTTAATAGTTGTTGGACAACAGCAGAAGTCTACGGCACAGAGGAATGAAATATATCAGGCTTTGGATACACCTAGAATACTTGTAAGAAGGATCAAATTGTTGGTTTGGCTCTGCACATGAGATTTGTTGACAATAAGAAAAATATAGAAAATTGCTAGAGTGCCCATACATTCAATCCATAATGTTCCCGAGGCAGGCGGGCAGCTAATTCAGATGACAGCCCTGAGATAGTTGGCTCGCTTGTTCGTTCTGGGCAGAGGGGCTGCGTCCCTGAGCCAAAGCAAGACTCAATTAGAAGTGGATCTGCGGAAGGAGAGAGGGCAAAGAGTTAGAGAGACGAGCCTCTGGCATCTCAGATGAGTTTCTCTTCTGGAAATTCATTATTCAGACACACAGACATCTGTCCCTCTCTAATGACACAGGCCCTCCCTCTCTCTGTCTCTGACTTTGAGTCTGTTCCTGTCTGCTCGTTGAGTGTATTCTACTTGTTTTTGCTGGTCGACATATGCAAAAGTGGATATCATGAATTAAAACTGCTGGCTGCTACATATGTTTTATGCACAACACTGTGCATTAGTAGTTGGTTCCATTATGTTAACAAAGCAGAAGTGGAACATTATAGGTTTCAATAAAATGTATCCGGCTTTATATAGCTACTACAGTCAATGAACAGATCCACCAATAGATCAAGTCTCTACTATCAAGTTATTATTATTTAAACCTATATAATATAATGTGAAGTTCCCAAACTCAGGCCTTTACTTTTAGGTCATTGGCCTTGAGAAATGATACATGATCTGTTCTTTTTAGTGCTCAACGTATCATACTGTACTTCATATATACATATCATTTCAATCATATTAACATTCTTAACAAGATTGTTGGTACCTGGTATTGTGACTTGGTTTAACATGTTATCAAAGTTCCCCAAATCACAGAAGAGGGAATATTAAAGCTTTAATGCTTTGTTTTTAAAAAGTTCCATCCATTATCTATACCCGCTTATCCTTCGCCAGCTGCAGGGATCTCAGCTCACATGAGGCATGATGGGAGAAATGATCCGGCGCGAGCTTTCTGGCTCGTGAACACCTGGTCGTCTTTAAGATAAACATAATAAAGTGCAGGAGAAAAGTACAAATCAGTCTCTTAGTGTACCATAAAACTTGGAAGAAAGGACTATCCATAACTATTTGTGAGATATAATATAACTCATTGGATACTGAAGTGTAACACACATGTACATGCTCACTTAAGCAGTATATGCACACTTCAACAGCTATTCACTTCTATAAAGTTTAAACAAATGTTTGAACAATACTTAAAACACACAGCAAGTTAATATAAACTTGGTGTTACAGTGTTACAGCCGTACTGCAGGTCACCACTCTCTGGCTTTGTGTATTAGAGTTGTGGCTGTCAGTCACAGGCCAAGCAGATACACACTTTTCACAAGGTGACATTTAAGCAATGGAAGGAAAAGGACAAGTCAAAATGGTTCTATTATAGTCAAAAATGATCAGGTCTACAATTCTGGCATGTTTTGTTCAACAGTTTTTCAGTTCATTACATTTGCTCCTAAAGTGAGGATGTCAATTATAGATAATAACACCACTGATACTTTGAACACAGCAGTGCAGTTATTATGTGATTTCTGATCTCGCTGTATAAATCTAAAATACATTTCAGTTTTTCTTGTTAACATATTGATATAAAACTACCCACAGCCTCAGCTTGATATCAAATAAACAATCTGTGGTGTTTACCTGTAATAATTCATGTCATTGTGTGCCATATTTTTAGTAGCTTCCAAAAAATATTTTAATGTCTGGAAATACAACTTTTTCCAAACTGCTGAATTCCTCTAATATTGGTGTTATTACAATGTTTTTAAGTGGTGCTTTCCATGACAGTTCTATGATTTCATTACACACACACAAACCTTTTGACCATCACTGGAAGCAACATATGAGTAAGTTTATATAAAGTGTAAAATCACGTAAGTCTCAGTACACTTTACAAGAAGGTAGTACACAAAATCACATAAGTCTCAGTACACTTTACAAGAAGGTAGTACACAAAATCACATAAGTCTCAGTACACTTTACAAGAAGGTAGTACACAAAATCACATAAGTCTCAGTACACTTTACAAGAAGGTAGTACACAAAATCACATAAGTCTCAGTACACTTTACAAGAAGGTAGTACACATTACAGATACATAGATGTAACACATGAACAGTACAATAAAATAAAATTAAAAATCCAAGACGGAACAGAAACCAACACCAAGGAAAGTAAAAAGTTATTTAACTGTAGGCGAGTGAAATGAGCTGGTTTTCTAGTCTTGATTTAAAGGTCTCAGTGGTATTTGCCTCTCTAATTGAGTGTCCAGTCCAGTTCTCAGCCTGCTGGAAGCTTACAAATTGAATAAAGTAATCAGTGTATCCAGGGGAAAGCACTGCATGTACAGTCAAATTTCTACTGTGCCCGTCAACTGCATACTCCGAGTTTCTCAGTCTTGCAGAACTCAGCATGTGTCCCTCTCTTATACTCATCCTTATATTAACCTCAACCCTACACTCTAAAGTAAGAGTCGGTCTCACCATAAACACTGCTGCCAGTGAATGTGGTTGAAGGCTGGCTGGCAAACCTCAAAACTTCAACATGAGACTTCACCCGGGTGCACCCGTTGTACCCACTCCAATCTGTGGCTGAACCAACCCCACTGGGCGCTGCACATACTCTATAAGCTGATTGGATAAGTCAGGGTGAGGAGAGAGGATGCCTGTGTTTTGGAGAGAATGTGGTTCGTCTGTAGAGCGCAGGTTGGAATCGGGTGGCTTTAGCTGCACTGTGGCAGACTGTATAACCTTTGCTTTAACTTGGACATGCAGAAGTTTCTGGTTTCTCTTAAGTCACTCTGTTAAAAGTCAAGTCTTACTTTCCCCCCCTCTGTCTCTTGCCCCCCCCCCCCCCCAGCTATGGAAACACTCCTCAGCTGAACACTGGCCCATTTTCCCCTTTTTTAATACGAAATCCACTGCAGCTAATTGCCATGCTGCCATGCATGGACAGTACTGTGTGTGGGGGCGTTTGTGTGTTTAACTTTATGTTCTTGTATGAGAGCGCATATGTTGAGTGTGTGTGTGTGTGTGTGTGTGTGTGTGTGTGTGTTCTTTGTGGTAGAGTAGGAGTAATTGTGGGTTGTGCCTCAGGCCCCTGTTAAACCCCTAATAGGAATAGCGGCCGGCTGATTAGGTGTACAAGCGGTCAGTGGGTCGCGGTACATTTCCCTGTTCCTGGTTTGAATCGTAGCCCTTTTGCAGGCACCGGTAATTATGGGATGTGAACAAAGGGTGTCCAGTTACTGTGGAAATAAGCCTTTTTATATATTGAACACAGCTGAGTAGATAACCAACAATGGCTTTGGAAAGCATTCAGAACAATTCAGTTTTTCTATACTTTTTTGTGTTATTGTGTCAGTGCACATCTTTTTTTGGGGGGTTTTTTTGTATTCAGACCCTTTAATGCAACTCTAGTTTCAGCTCAGGCACATGCTTTTCCCTCTAATCATTCTTTAGGTATCTCTAAAACTTGATTGTGCTACAAGCCTGAGTGTGATTTTTTTTTTTTTTTTCAAATGTCGTAACATTTTTTTGGTTTATACCCAAAAAACTTTGAAGCAAGCCTATGTACCCTTTGCTGGACAGAGGCCACTGTGGTCGTAAGTCACAATTAAGGAATAATAGTACATTCAAGGTACCTGCCAAACAAATAAAACAACATCGTTTAAAGTTAAGTGTAACTAACTAACTTTTATGTCATGTGCAGAATTTTCTTAAATAACAAAAATCCTTAACTTTGCAACTTGCCAGTCTGTAGCCACAACACAGCTCCCTCACCATGTGTCAGGCTGCGGTATGCTTGAAACAAACTAGTTCACATGAAGTGTCGTCCCAGCACGTCTCCAGGCGGTATGGCCACATAAGGGGCCATTCAGATGTTGTGTCTAAAACACGTGGAAAACGCCAGCTGCTGTTGCGCCTGCCGTCCTTTTTGGTTTTTAACAGCGGTTGGCAACCGGCATTGGCTGACCTTTCAACCAGATGTTGTGACGTCCTTGGACGGAACGGATGAAGCGAGTCCTTCGGAGCTGATTGGTTCATTCTTGTCACATGACCTGCTGCATTTGAAAAAGTTGAGATTTTTCCATCTCTGTGCACTGTGGACGTGCCTGAAAAAAACAGGCGTGTTGCGATGAATGGGCGACATGATGGCATAGTTTCAGTTTTGAGCATCTCCATTGAAAATGTATATGTGTGCACAAAAAACGCAACAGCTCCTACGGCAGGTAAAAGGCCTCCTGTCATAAAGCGGGACGTACACATGGGAGTGATGGTGCACACTTCCTTAAAGGCAATCATGTTGTTGCACTCAGTTGTATATACAAAAAGTGCACAAATATGCACACTTAGCCCAATGCTGCATGTGGGTGTTAATGTCAGATTGTCTGTTTCATTTTTCATACTTCAGAACTAAGTTTAATTTGTTAGTTTAGCCTCAAGTGAAACACATAAATGTCTCAAAATATAACAGCTCTGTTCAACACATCATTCACAGTTCTTAAATATTTCACAGATTTTAGATGAAAAGGTAATCCAAAAGTAACTGTGAGCAATTAGTTCCTCAACAGATTCTGAGTAATCCAGTGGATCATGTGACAGCTTTCAAGTTAAGAGGATAATCTGTAACAGATTACCTACAAGTGATTATTCATCTTAAATGGATGTGACTCCCTCACAATTTCACATCACATTTAGGCAAAAAAGAAAGCAAGAGGTGGAACCTGTTGTGAAGAGCTGCTGGTGTTGCTGGTTATTAATGTCCCCCTGGAGGCTGCTGCGGCGCTGGTTATTAGTTTCCCCCAAAGGAGCTGGAACCCCATTTTAAAAGAGCACTGTGATGTATATGTGTGTGTGTGTGTGTGTGTGTGTGTGTGTGTGTGTTCAACCAGAACCTTGTCCTTCAGAGAAAGAGAGGGAGAGTATAATGTATGCATGTCCAGGGGCCTGCTTTAAGGGCCCGAGTGAACAGTGATTGAATTAGCTGTTTTTCCTTTGCTTAGAAACACAATTTTCTCCTTCCTGCTTCCTGGTTTTCATGCCTTTTTTTAAAGGAGAAAATACACACCAAGAATTCAATCTTTTTAAATGAAATGAATGCAGAGAAACAGTTCAGTTCATGATAATGACCAATAGTTGATAGTATATTTAAAATGTGGATTGTGCAGCGTACTTACAAATAGTACTGTTGTATACATCAATGAGAGAACAAGTGGTAGAATGGAGTGTGTTAATATAAGAGCTGAGATGTTAGAACAGAAAAAACAGTTTGATTGTGGTAGTTCTTAACCACGGATATCAACAATGCCTCAGCTCATTAGTTGTGCTTGGCTCCATACTATGTTGTATTTTAGGGTGGATTTTCTCATTAAATGATAAAGGGCGTGCTGTGTGGAAGTGAAGAGAGGTTTGTGTTCTTGAGCCTCAGACATCCATCATTCTGCTCCGCTTTGAACAGTGATGGATTTTCTCACTTACAGAGCAGCTTGAGTTCTGGGCATCTTTGATGTTGCTCAGCTTCATTCGTGAATATTAAATTGTGTGTATGAACGGATGCTGATGTAGATATTCACACAGAGCTGACTGACTGTGTGGACACATTAGCACTGATGAGTCATTGTCACAGTTTATGTTGACACTTGTCTGAGTATCAATGTACCAGAGTTGCCATATTCTTGCTAAACTGAGAAATCGCAAATACGTGGGTAAAATTATAATGATGGAGGTTGATGTTTGTAATGTCAAGTTTATGGCAACCTGGGGACATTGAAAGTACAGCGCTGCCTTTAAGATATGATTGATATGATAAGATTGTTGCTGAAAGGGGGCTAAATTTAGAAGTCGGTTTGTATTCAATAGCACAGTTTATATTCTAAATTCAATCGTGCAGTTTATAATCAAAAATTGAGGACAGAGAGGAAAGGATAAGTCACAATGAAAGGAAGCTTGTTTGTTTGATAACAAAGCAGCAAAAAGATGGAAAGAGACACATTTGTGAAGTGGACGAAAAAACATGAGATTTATGGAAAAAAGGAAAATAATGAGAGAAAAATGGAAACACATTGAGTAAGCAGCAAATAAGATACAGTACAATGGGAGAGAAAGACAGAAAAAGCTTATAATATAATATTCAGCTGTAGTTACATGCATGAAACCCACTGTAATAAGTTAACATTGAGAGGAAGTAAGGAATAAGGGTGAATGAATGAAAATGCTTGAAGCCAAACTGTTATGACATGTAGAAATGCCACCAAATACACAGTTAAAATACTATAACATTTCTGTAAACGCCATTGTGTGAGTGTTTTGACTTTGATTTGATTAAAAATTGATCCCCCTTGACTGTAATATTTTGCTGCAGAAACACATTGAAGTTGCAAGGGTGGTGTGGACTTCTGGTATTCTCCAGGGTCAGATCATTCCCACCAACATGTACTATTAATGTAGCAACAAACTTTGCAACCATTGCTTTTTAAGAGGTGTTAACACCAAATGAGTTGTGTCTAAGCAGACTTACTAAAGTATCAGTACAGATCTGCCCGTGTATGTGCATACATGTGTAGAGCCTTAAAGGACAGGTTCATAATTTTTCTTAAAACGATAGTCAGTTTACCAAATGAACACTGAAAGAGGTTTTGCTTGCTGTAGTCATTCATCTTGTTCATACTGACCATCAGAAGATCCCCTCCAAATGCGTTTCAATGTAAATGATGGGGGACAGAATCTACAGCCCTCGGATTGAGCAAAAATGTATTCAAAAGTTTACCTCAAGATAATATGAAGCTTCAGCTGTCTGAGTTAGTCACACAGAGTGGATATCTTCCACAGATAGTCTTTTTAGTAAAAAAAATTCCCTCTTCTTGTCCCGATGGACAGTGTTTTCCTGTTCAGCTGCATTGGAACAAAAAGGATTGGAACAAAAAGAGGGAATTTGGCACTAAAAAGACAGTCACTTTGAAAGATACTGACTTGATTCGGAGCCTCGTTTTATCTTCAAATAAACTTTTGAATATATTTTTGCGCAGATGGAGAGCTGTGGATTTTGTCCTCCATCACTTACGGTGAAGGTGCATTATGAAGGTATCTTCTAATGGTCGGTATGAACAGGAGGAATGATTACAGCAAGAAAAACGTGTTAATTTGGACACCTGACTATTGTTTTATGACAGAAAAATTGTGAACCCATCCTTTTAATGAGATACTACACTAGTAATTATCTTAACATTTTCTACTTTTCCTTTGTGTAGTTGGCCAAGAAGATTCGGGAGAAGTTCAACCGCTACCTGGATGTGGTGACCAGGAACAAACAAGTAGTGGAGGCGTCATACACCGCCCACCTCACCTCTCCACTCACAGCAATACAGGACTGCTGCTCCATACCAGCATCTATGATGGAGTGAGTAACCCTCTCTTTAACACACACACACACACACACACAAAGACAGACTTTTCTTCCTCTCTCATACGCTGTATACTCTTTCACTCACTCAAAAATCTCTGCAGGAGGTTCATTCTCTGTAAACCTACCTCCCACTGTTAGCACCTGCACACAGCTTTCTATACATTACTTCATGCTCCGACTGCACACACACACACACACACACACACACACACACACACACACACACACACACACACACACACACACAAATCCCCATCACTCCCCTTGTTTAAACATGTTTTAGATTAGTAATAGCCATGTATAAAACACATCATTTACAGCCTTGAGGAGTACTGGCACTCTCTGATACTTGGCAGCCCTCGTTTCAGAACCTTTTCAGGCAGTCAGTAGATGTACCAGTTGTTGTTTTTCTGCAGTGTACCTTGACAATAAAAAGTTTTATGGTACTTGGAGGCCCAGGAAGGCAGTGAGATATGGGGACTCTTGGGTAATGAAGTTTTTTTTTAAAAGGCTGGAGATTTCATTGCTGTATTGGAAGTGCCTCCTTCAGCATTTCAAAACTTCAAATCATTTTGCAACAAAAACTCCATTGTTATTAAAGGGGACATATTATGATTTTCTGGTTTTCTGTTATTTATCTACTGTTAAGATGTCAGATGTCTATACTAAACATGATCAAAGTTCCAAAACTTGAGGTTAATGTATAGAAATGCTGCCTCCAAGTCAAAAGAAAGGACGTCAGCCTACTCTGAACACTTCATTTGCAACCTTTTTTTCTATCTTGCAGACAAGTTGACATCAGATAGTCACACATGCCCATTAAAGGCTGTCTGTTCCGTAGCCTTGGTTGCTAGGGGTTTTTCCATGTGTTGTTTATATTGTCCACTCTCATATTTCAGATTGGACTCCGGCTCAAATATGTATGGATGTATTCGAGAAGTAAAGAACAAGGAAAAAGTAGCGAAATCCTACTACAATAGTTTGTTGCATATTTTGTTGATGTAGCCTCCACAGCCTGCCGATGTCTGCCGAGGGGCAGCTTCCAAGAGCTGGCCAATCAGAATAGGGAGGGGGGGCTTAAAGAGACAGGAGCTAAAATGGCCTGTTTCAGACAGAGGCTGAACTGAGGGGCTGCGTAAAGGGCCAGTGTAAGATAAATAAGGAGTTTTTTGAACTGTGAATCATGCAAATATATTCCAGCAGAGCCCCAGAATAAAAATATAGACCTTTAAATGTGCATAATATATCCCCTTTAATGACAAAATGACACAAATTTCAATTTCAGTATACGGTTAATAGCACTGTCAGAAAAGGATTAGTCTTCATTGTGTTTCTTAAAAAATAGTTTGGGCACCAAAATAAGCAATGGGGCTTTGTGAAAAGGGTTCCGACATGACAAGTGTTAGTCTGTTTCCATCAAACTGGGTGTGAGACTGAATATGTCAGATTTTAAGTATGGTGCTGAGAGAGTTTAAAATTGCCCCAGCCTACAATGTAGACCCAGCTTTTCAGCCAATCACCAATTCCAGCAGGCAAAAACAGTTCAAAGCAAAGCTCAGAGAAAGAGGGGGAGAGCTGCTTTCAGTTTAATCTACAGAGCAGCAGCTGTCTCTACCCTTCATCCCTCTCTCTCTCTCTCCATTTCTGCCTATCTCCCTCACCCTTTATCAGCCGATGCAACCAGTTATTACTCTCTGAAGTTTCTGCACTGCAGACTTCACAGGCTGCAAGGTCACCTGTCTTTCCCTCAGTCCTGCAGAGGGGAGGCCGCCTGGCTCAGGGCCACTGGCCACCTGTAGCCAAACATACATGCAACACTTGTTCACATGTAAACGCGCTGTATTTATGTCTCGACATGTGCAGTCTAAAGCCATGGATTTACGGCTCTGAGAGACAGTCAAGACAAAAAATTTGCTGCAAAAAGATTATATAAGACCCGGATAGAAAGGATGGAATGATGCAGGAGGAGTCGTATGGGTTTTGGAGGGGGGGTTGGACATACCAAAACTGAGTCTGATAGATCCCTGAACTTCAAAGGATCTTCCTCAGGGATGGAAAAAGGCACATACCTTCCTCGCTTTCATTTTTGGGGGGTTTATGCAGGATCGTGAGATACTTTAGGAACGAGTAGAATAATTTTACTCTCCCTTCCTGAACACTCTGCTTGAGGGAATCTAGCTAAAGCATCTTTTCTATTTTTTATTTAATATTGTATTTAAAGACTCATAGTGGCTGTATTTGTTGAATTTTAACAAAAATTTTTAAAAAAAGTTTCCCATATGCTGATTCATTTTATGCCAAGAGTTGGAAGAGAAGATTGATGCTACTCTGTTGTCGGTGGTGCCAGAGCAAAGCAATTAGCTTTGCTTAGCATAAAGACATTAAGCAGGAGGAAAACGCTAGCCTTGCTCTGTCCGAAGTTCAAAAACATGTATACCAACACCTCTAATTCTTGGCGTACATTCGCCAAGTGTAAGACAACCGGCAGAGACTCCAGAAAGTCACTGCACCTTTATGAAACCTTTTCTGCCTGCTTCCAGTCTTTATGCTGAGCTAAGCTAATCCCCCCCTGGCTCCAGCTCCAAATTCAGTTCTCATGAGAGTGGTATCATCTTCTCATCTAATTCTCAGCAAGACAGTGAAAGCATATTTCCTAAACAGTCACACTGTTACTTTACCTATTTACCTTAGAATATAGAAACAAAGAAAACTACCGATTCATGTTGGCAAGTAAACATCTATGGTATGTGCAATGCAGTTGATTGAACAGGAGCTAGCCCAGAATCCGGGTAGGACTTAAACTCTCTGTAGTATAGTTCAGAGTGTCCTTCATCAGGCTCAGACATCAGCTGCTTCTTGGGGTCTCGGTCAGGTCATCCAGTTTAGAGGGGATCAGGTGGTTCACAGGGTGTCCATGTCTGTTAGCCGTCAAGCTAGCAGGCTATAATTTCGCAGGAAGGCCACCGAGGGCAGTGCTTAGCACCCGGTGGTATGCTTTAATCACTGCTGGGTCTCAACGACAGCCTGTACCTGAAAATAGCAAATGAATGTGTCTTGTACAGTTAGTGTGTGTGTGCATGAGTGTCCATATGTTTATATTTTTAACATGTGATCTCCAGGTCCTCATTTCAACAGTTTCACTGATCTGCAGTTGTAAAAGTGAGAAGTGTGCTTGGAAGCAGCCCAGGCGGCACTTAGTGGTTTCATTTCATCAGTAGATTTAGAGATAAGCTTTAAACTGACAGTGCAAGGAAAATGCTACTCATGTGATCCTGAACAGTCTGGTGTAGACACAAGCAAACAACTGTATCTCCAAAATAGAAATTGTAGAAACCAAAATCAGAATGTGTGACCATTATGGTTGCCTCGGACAAAAGAAAGAAAGAAAGAAAATGTGTCCCTAAAGATGACAGGGCCTTTCCCAGCTGCCTGCAGGCATGCACATGTCAGTGTTTAACTGACAGTATGATAAACCTCTTTACCTCTGTGTAAAGCTTGGTGTTTTACCCTTGGCTTACAAATAGCACCTGTATTCACAAAAAATGCATACCAAAGTCCTACCTTGACTACAGTGTCCAAAAGATGTAAGGAAACACTTTTTGCAATCTTTCTTGTATTTAAAAGATATTCATGAATCAAGATTTGACTTTCCAACACCATCAACATAAGATACTTGTGTTGGAGAATCTGTATATCCATATATATATATAGAATCAAGATCTTGTCTATGCCAGCTGTTTTGTGTTTAAGCATATAACTTATGCTTATAACAGAAATATTTAGCACTTTCTATTTCTTTTTCATATGGTTTTAGAAAAATGTTTAAGTTTTGTGACAGTTGATTTGTTGGCTGTGTAAAGTGGCTTCTACTCATAGCACAGAAAATAATATTTAATGCATAAAATGCAGGTTGCTCAGCTAAAAGCATCTTTGAGTATCTTGTATAGTGCTCTATAAATAAAATATATTATTATTCATCTATTAAGTACTATGCACCCTTGTTTTTGCTTTGTTCCCTACTGACAAAATAACCAAAATAACCTGTTGCTGAACACAACACATTCCTATCTTACTCTAGTGATCAAAGTATTGCCATACAATATGTAGGAACATCATATGAAGGATGATATTGCTCCAGGAATTTGCAGTATCTTCACTCATAAATTAAACATTAAGATGAAAGATACCATAGAGCTAATCAGAGCTCATGTTTCTAAAGAAGAATTCTCACCATCTGAGCAATTGGCAGATTTACAGTCCAGATCAAGAGTATATGTGGCACCAGTGAGCAGTTACTCAGAGATAGCTTCAGATCAAGCTTATCATCTGGTTGCTCAATCAGCAGGATGATGATACCTCTATTTGCATATTAGAGAAGGAGATGGCAAAATACCAGGCAGGTTGGGAGGGGGTTTGTTTAAGTGACCTTAACAGATGTCAATGCTGGGCAACTATCAGAACTTTTTTTTTCCCTCTCCACATGCCTCTGTTAATGTCAACCTCTTCCTCTTTCCTCCCTCACTCTCCTTCTCTTTGTTCTTCTGTCCTTGCCTCCCTTAAACTTTTCACTCCCTTTCCTACACTAGTTTATTTAATATTCTCAACATCCTCTCTGTTTCCCCTTCTTGATCTACTCCTTTCCCACTGATCCTTCCAATTTTTTCTTTCCTTCCTCCCCTCCTCCGTTGATATCAAAGGCCGATGAAGCAGTGCGGAGGTCTTCGGGCCCAGTGTCTTAGGAGGTCCCCACCACTACCTAGTCTGTTTCTGCTATTAGACCCATTCAAACTTGATTTATACAATATCAGTATTTCCACTCAGCAATACAACCAAACCCATATTTCATTGGTTATATATAAAGAAGCACATAATATTTATTTTTTCCACACAATAGTGCTTGGTTTACTTTCCAATGCAACATGTGTAAAAAGTCAGGTCCACAGTCTGAATAATATTCACTGCATCAGTTACTGGGTTTAACCCAAAGAATTATTCCAGTAAACAATTTCCACTATATTACCGTCCCTCAGCATATGAACACAGTTATGTAGTAAGACCTCCTCAATTCTACTTCTTACTGAAACCAGAGCTTAAATGTGAATATTATTGGGATGCCATTGAAATGACATCATTGCGAGTCATGAGAAAATAGTAATATTTACATCATTCCCCATAAAAACAAGTAATGGAGTAAAACATTCTTAGTCCGCCAATGCTCTAAAGACCGATTAGTGGACAAGTAGAAAAAACAGTCATTCCATCATGCTTGTGTTCTCACATATGCAGTCTGCAACCCACGAAGAGAAACCAGAATTCCTTACTTCACATTGTCCTATTTCTTCACAGTTTTTTAATTGTGCTTACACACATCAGAGGTGTGATGCCAAAAGGGGCCTCACCCTCTGGCCATGCAGGGCAGAAGCCCCATCTGGTCAGAAGCCCCAGGGCACTAGCTCCGTTGGCCTACTCTGCTCTCCATCCTTGATGACACCTCCAGATTGATCCTAGTTTATCCTCCTTTACTCTCCCTAGTAGGTGTGATAAGGGTGTTTTTCAAACCTGCCTTGTTTAGTTATGTTGAACTGCAGTTCGTTTTCCCTCTTGGTATGATTCATTTGGGCAGATCTGAACACAGCAATCGTTCTCAGATGTGAAAAAAACCACCATATTGAGACCAGTTCAAGAGGTTATCTTGGTGCATTCCCAAACACCAAGATAACTTTTTTGCAGCAGGATCCAACCTCGATCCAACCCAACTAGTAGGCGTACTCTTTAAGTTTCAGTTAAACGGCTTGCATACTGGGATGTGAATGAGCAAGCTCAACAGTTGTTAGCAGCTAGCCAGAGAGTCAACCTGGACTAGTGCTGAGGACCTTTTTCAGGACCTTTTTCCTGTATTTATGTTCTTGCTCCTGGCCCAGACACAACTAACCAATGAATGGACTGAACATTCTCACGTGGATTTTTAGTGATACATTGTGTGGCCCTATTTTTTTTTCTGTGTTAAAAGAAACCAAAACAATGGTAAAACACAATAAGTTTACCAGCTCAATTTTTTTTGTTCTCAATGTGTCCCAATATTTTTGAGGCCTAGTTAATGGCGATGGTGTTCTGGATTGCAGTATTTTAAAAGGTGCTGCTGAAACTTTGTCCATCCCCATTAACATACATGAGGTTGGCATCATATTAGAAGCACCTCTCAGTTTAATGCATTTAAAATCCACCAGAAGTTTTTTCTCCAGTGTCTCGCTTCGTGTGAGAGCACTTACCATTTAGAGCCCCAGATGCCCAAAAGCTGCTAGACACCAAACAAGATTCCACCCTCCATTCTGCATATTGATACCACAATCAAATCTGTTTGGATAATGTGAAAGCTAGAAAGGCCTTTCTTTAAGCACTCTTGATTCTACAGCTAGTGTGTTTCCAGCTTTACTGCTACTATTCACTGAGGGATTGCAAACACATTAGAAATGGTATTACTCTTGATGTTGGAGCTCACACAGCGGCAAGCCTCTTCAAGGTAATTGTACTCACTAGGTTGTTTGAATGGCATATGATTGCCTCTTCTGTAGATATATATGGTTTCTGCAGCAGGGTACAGCTTAATATAATGGATTTTATAAACAGTGGATGGCTTGTAACTGTTGAACATGACAGGTGCAGCCTTATTTAGAAGTGTCGGCCTGTTTCACTCTGTGCTTCATGACACATGACTTTGTGTTTTTATCTCCAGTGTCTCTAGAACTGATGCATTGTTTATTTCAGTATAATTCAGAGTTAAAACAGGGAAAAATGTTTAGTTTCAGTGAAAATGTAAAAAAAAAAAACCCATCAATAAATTAAAGGGATTCTTATGGACAATAACAGGTCCATTACTGGTGCTATCTAACCCTTGACGTGTCTTCAGGATTATTGCTAATTACCGCATAGAGAACATTCCCCTTTCAGGAGGTATGGTAATCAAGCAAGCATTCCTACAATACATTATTAATATGCATATCTAATGGAAGAATTATTTAAAGCATTGTGCAGAGGTCCTGTAACATTCATGAATAAGAGTTTGGGCTAACACAATTATTTTTATATTTGGCAAATCAAATCCAGCTTGTTTGTGCTTGTGTCTGATGAGTCCACCCTTTTTGCAGAACAGATTTGTCTGCCCTCATTAAGATGTCTGATCAGAATCGAAGCCCTCCTCCCTGCTCTCTCCGTCTCTCTCTCTCTCCCTCTCTCTCTCTCTCTCGTTTCTCTTGTGTTTTTTTGATGTAGAATTCAAAGCGGCTGCAAATGTATTTTTTATCTGGAACACATTTTGCTGAGCGTCCTGCCCACCCCTTCTATGCAAAATAGGTTGAAGGAGAATAGTAATGACTTTGGCCTTATGGGACAGTAAATGAGTGAAGTTCAAACGAAACCTACACATCACAGCACCTGTCAATCAAACCGGGCCAGTGCCAGGTCTGCAAGCTGAGGGAGCCAACCAGTGTGTAGTGTATGTGTGTCCGTACGTTTGCTAAGCCAGTGGGGGGAGTCTGGTTGGAGTGAAGGAAGGATCAAAGCTTGCAGCCTTGGTGCAGTGCAGAGCAGGCGGCTCCTCTGCATACCTCCTCTTTTGTCAGCTCTTAACTCCAGATATATGAACTCCATGCTTTACCATCAACACACACACATATAGAACATTTTGAAATAACATTGCTTGTACTGTTGCTTAACACTAAACAAAATACTGAAAAATGATCCGTCACGTGTGAGAATGTTTGTAGAAAGGCGGCAGTGTTTAAGATGTGCTGATTGCAACACACATCTCATTATTTTGACACCTCTTTAACACATTTGGGTATGTGTATATGCTCAAGGACAATACATTTAAATTATACCAGTGCTTCTAGTGGAGACCAGTCACAGCGCCAACCTTATGAAGCAAGCAAGTGCAAGCAACTCTCCTCCTGTCCATGTCTCTTTAGCTCCCTCTTTCTCTTTCTCTCTGACTTCTTTAAGGCCTTTTAAGAGGTATAGATTAGAGAGTGTTCACTGCAGATGCTGTGACCCACATATGATTGTCTGCCTTACTATGCTGTTTAATTGCATTTCAATTAATCAGCTGTTTTCAGCCCGGTTGATCAGGATGAACTGTTTGGTGAAAGACTTCAATTCCGTGGCGCATGAAATTTTTGAATAAATAAAAATAACATTAACATAACCTACATAAGCTTGAGTACAAAGGAGCGGGAAAACAATTAGATTCTCAATCAGCCTGAGATTGTATTTGTTTGGCTTCGCTGGTGTAAAATAATTCCTTCAAACATTTACAAGACTGATCATAGCTTCCTGGTTCTCATCACTTTTATCTCCTAAATGTTTATGACCAACTACCTGCAGAGCTAACGACCTTAGCTTATTAGCAAATGTTAGTAGGCTAACATGCTTTCATATTTATGATTTTCTTATAAGAACCTGAAGACACGTACAACACAGTTTTTGAAATAGTCCTTGTTCTAAACTGCATTACCACATGAGTATATCAAACTGTGTCAAAAATAAAGATATGCTGCTCCATTAATCACATGTATGGCTTTCTTTGACTCACACCCCTCTTATCTGTTAGCATCCTTAATATCGTCTTTTCATTTGTATGATGTTAACCAGAGAGAATATCAGCATAATAATCAAAATGAGATTTTCCATCTGTTCTATTAACCACTATAACCACTGGAACACAATGGCTCAATGGCACACAGTGACTTTACTGCTACTTTTGTTTTGTCAGCATAATTATATCATTTGGTGTTCTGTGTAAAATAACACAAGGGGAATAAAATATTTCCATTTTGACAGAGAGACCGCCAGTTTGAGTTGTGGCTCTGTGACACATGATTTGAATTATTGAATTAAGCGTCGAGCCCTTCTTACAATCACATTCAGATGTATTCAGGGAACTGGATATGAGCTTTGTTGGGGGAAAAGCAGAATTCAAGCAGTTTTTCCATGGAAAATATTATTCACTAGCCATAACTCCCACTTTAATATGAGGCCTGGGCAACAGATGATATAGCCAATGATACAATTTAGCTCAAATGAAACAAGCAATGTGTAAAAGTTCCAACAGATGTTTTGTGTAATTTGATTAATTTCATGGTTTCACGTAGATTCCATCACAATTCACATACATCACGTTGATGTCAATAGCTTTAACGTCAACATTACCGCAAGTCAGAGGTATGTGCAAACCTGTGAGTTAGGTTTTATTGGACATAAAGCAGCGGAGTAGTAAATCTGTTAGAGCTGAGAGGAAAGCCAGAGCTGCTCCACCAACAAATGAGTTGGACACGCTCTATAAATTCTCAAATGTTGCCTGTTTGTGTGTGTTTAGGTTTGATGGAAACTTCAATACCAACGTCTCCAAGACCATCTGCTGTGACAGACTTTCACCCACCGTCAACAGCCGAGCTTTCAACCCTGGACGAGACCTCAACTCAGGTTTGTCACACACACACACACACACACACACACACACACACACACACACACACACACACACACACACACACACACAAGCATACACAGCACATGAAGCAGAAAGATTTTTTTTATTATGGACACACACAGCTTACACCATTTAAAGTTTATACACCAAATGGTGAATAATTTAACTGCAATTGCCATGGCAACCATTTTTAATTAACAAGTTGTATTATCTTTTTTCATCTTCTGAAATGTTAAAAAGGAGAGAAAATTAATCTGAGATGAAAATCTCACTTTCTTCCCTTTCTGTCTCTGGTTTTTTTTTTTCCTCCCTTTGATTTTAAAATGCTTGTTTTATAGCCTGATATCAAATGCTCTTAGTTTGACTATGAAATCTGCAGTTGTATTCAGGTAATATGTGGTTTTATCACCCGGTCGCTGTGGTTTATCAGTTCTGTCCTTGTTTCTGTCCTCACATTACCTCAAATGAAAATTTGTTCATATTGTAATAGTACAGACAAGTAACCTCAACATCCTCCACACAAATCATATTAGAAAGAGCAATGGAAAACCGTGTGATCGGGTTCTCACCGCTCCCACATTACATTTATTGAAGCTCAAGATTGCAGAAGTACATTACAGATTATAACCATGTAAAACCCGCATGTGTCTGCACCACACATGTCAGCCTGCATTTGATTACGAAAAAAAATGGACTAAACTGACTAAAAATCGGGCAAAGGCCAACTTTCCCCTGCTGGTTTTCCTGTTCTGTTGCCATTGCTTGCTTAGCGATGTGTTCTGTCTGCTTCCAGAGAAGAAACATCAAGCTGTATTACATGCATTCGTGACACATACAGGCTTGTATTTCCTGGAATATTTCACCATTTTCCCTTCTTTCTGGTAACCTTCCCAGGGGCAGTCCAAAACGCAATTCCCCCCAGGAATTCGCAAATCGATCACAAGAATGAATGCTAATTCAACCAATCCCCATAATATTTGTGAGATCATGCAATTGTCAAATCCCATTAGTTTCTGCTAGTTTTACCCATCACCACCGTTCTCTGCATGAAAGCATCACTTCAACCACCAAAGTCAAACACAAACCAAGACTCGAATCTCTGTCAAATTCCACATAACTACAATGGGAAGGGCTCTGTTTCTCTATTACTTGTCTTGTCAGGCCCTGCTCACCCGCATGCTAATGAACGCTCCAACCAAAACATATCCATTTGTAATCTAATACCTAAAACTATTTGGTTTGTGGAGCTGGTTGGCACCTTTAGATTAATTCAGGGAGAAAAAAAAGGTTCCTGGCTAGCTTATTTACAACAGTATATTGCAAAATAACACAAAACGGTGGCAAAGTTTTGCTTTTTTAGTTCTTGTCAAGAGAACTCTTGCTTGTCTGATCCACAAACATTGTCAGGTATACTCCTCCCCAAACACCTTTCCAATGCTAGAATTGGTAGGGATGCGTCCAACAATTTTTGTAACTTTCCAAAACTGCCAATCTGACTGTCATGCTTGCTTTGCCCATTGATTGGCCAGATGTGTCCAGTTGTGAGCATTTGGAACAGTTATAAACACTTTTGCTTCACAACACTGAAGCATACTGAACCCTTTACTCCACCATGGCAGACTGGGTATTGTGGTTGCCCCTCTCTTAGTCCCCTTTTTATGGGAAACTTTCAATATCATTATTCTTCTTCTTGCCATCCCATTGCTGCCCCCACCCCACCTCCTGTTTTTTTCCAAACATCCCAGCCTGCTCTTCTCTCTGCAAACCATTCATAATGACTGCCATTCATAACACATCACCATCGCCGCTGTTTTATTTTCCTTACAAGCCAGTCACGGCAAGTTCAAGTTACCCCTCCTCCTCCCCTCTCCTCTCCCTGTCCCTCACACTCAGCCCTCCTTGACCTTCATGCTCCTGGCGTATTCATTCTCTCCCATTTGTCTCAGCCCAGTCTAAACAAGCAGCTACAGAGGAAAGGGAGGGAGCGGGTGTGGGATAAACGGGCCTCGTGCAAGAACGTTTTCGTATTTTTATCCTAAAACTCTCTTACTTTTTTTTTTTTCTGTGAGGTTTGCTTGTATGAGTGTTCCAACTCGGATTCATCAGACACCTCTTAACTGCCTGCACTTGTCGTAAATCGCTCATTTCAGCCTGATGAAAGCCACCTGTTCACGAGGAGGTGCGCGTTCATGAGATGTGATAATTAGCATTATCCACGCCCCTAAAATTGCCATATAAGGCTCCGTGTTTGGCTCCAATTGTGGGCGAGTTTCATTCACAAAAAAGTTCCCAAAGAGTAAAAACACTGCGCAGCTTTCAAATCCTGCTTTCAGAAATCAGTGGACAAAAACGTAGGAATGTTAGTAGTAGGAGACCCAAAACAGTTAGAAACTATTGAATCCAGCTGACGTGTCATCAGTGACAGAAATAAATGCTTTGACATGAGATATTAGACGAGAGAATATTATAGTCTACAGGTGATGTTAGACTGTCAGCTGCAGCACAGGATGATGCTGGGCAGAAAACTGCAGAGAGACAGAAGGCAGCTGTCTGAGTGAGAGAAGTTTCCTGGTAACTACTGAAATGTAGAAGTTGCCATGCCAAAATCTGCCAATAAAAATTACACAATCCAAAAAACCTTTCAGTAAATTGGCAGCCATGATGATGAAAATATGGTAAACAGAATAAATACGAGAAAATTGATGAATGCCGCGAATGTTCTGAAATCGGTCGTACGTGCATTTTGAGAGCGAATCTGTTCGTACGAGTGCTTCTCGCAGGAGGCCCGCCGAGAGGGAGAGAATGATGAATGGAGAGGGAAAAAAAGGAGGGGCGAGAGCTGATTGAAATAATAATTGGAGTGATTGTATCATTTTTTGGGAGGAAGGGGATGATAGGAGAAAGATGCATCAGGAGTGAAAAGACAGATGAAGGATGACTAAGTGCTGTGTGATTAGAGGACTAGTTTTTATCCATCTTTTCTCAACCATCCATTTTGCCTTTTTGCAGTGTTTCTTCTAGTTTGGGGATGTTGAATTACCTCCGATTTGCTTTTTTTTCCTCCAATCTATTTTCTGTCCATCTCATCCTCAGCCATCATATGTCTTGAATGGTTTCTGGAGGACACGTTGCAGTTAGCTAACAAAAAAAAAGCCCTAAAAATAGATAAAAACTCACTGAACCCTTCCTGCCCATCACCGAAGAGAAGACGGACAAAGTTGGCAAATATCTAGTGAACATAGTGGAGCACTTAGCTGCTAAAGAGACCATTATTTCCCTCAGAAGTAAGTCGGGACCAAAACAGAGTTAAAAGTAGAGTGAATATTGGATTCATCAAGTGGCCAAAAACATAACTCTGAGTGAATGCTAATGTAGCTTAAAAAAAAAAGCTTGTTTCCGTTGTACTCAAGTAGCCAAAATATCTGTTATTGCATGTTTGATTCAGCTTTAACTTATGTGAAGTTAACTCTTTATTTTACAGCGTACTGCTCATGTTGTAAATCACATGAGGGCAGATTTTAACTTTGAAAATAATGTGATGAGAGTGAAAATAGTCGCACCACATGTGGCACACAGATGCTCACTTTAGTGTCTGTGTATGGTATATATTACTTACCGCTTGTGTCTGTTATAGAGTGAAAGAGATGGAGAGTGAGCTACCATCGGGCTATCACTAGCCCCATTCATAAAACAAAGCTTTTAAAGTAGGTCAGAATGGAGATGCACTTGTGTGGCACTTTGAGTACATTCTTTTGATGTGTCTGTATATGGATTATTTTCATGCAACGCTTCAAGCTGTATATTCGGTGTGTTTATGTATCCATGTTGATGCAGATGAATCAAATTGAGTTATTTGTAAATAGTCAAGAGTTGTAATGTTGCAGGAAATGAGTGTCATTTGGGTCCTATTTCTTGGCTTGTCCATCTTTTTCTGGTAGATTTTAAACATTGGTGGCAGAGTGGAGCACTATAGTCTGACAGATATATACAGAGCCCTTCTTCTACTGTCAACACAACTGAGTGGTTCCTGTTTATATGAGCCTCAGAGACGGATGGAATGACTGGGCAGGGATGATGTATGATGGGCGACCACGTTGCGCTACAGTGCAGGAAAAGTGATACTACGCCAAAGTAAATGTAGCCGAAGGTGCATTTTGGTATTGTTTATAATGTTTGGCAGATGGAAGGTTTCACGGTTGTTCTGTGACCTGTTTGTGTATATATTTAATTTGTTTTGGATTTTTAGTGTTAGTCGAATATTTGACTTATGATTTTCCACCCCTCCCATAGAAAAAATTCGCCTTTGGCCCGTAATATTTCTGGAAGGGTGGAAAAGGTCAAACAGGTTCTCTTTAGCAGGCGATTAATTCAATGTGATCACAAGCCAAGAACCACATTTTGGGACTATTAAGAACCAGCTGACATGCAAGAATGGTGGTTAGCATGTCTGGCAAACACCGTGGACTTAATTATAAAGACATTTGAAAATCCATCCCCAGGCTAAGGAGGAACCCCCATCCAGAAAGTAACAAATAGTCGGCTAATTGGCAAAATAGCTGGTGGACGCATACGGCAGCTAATGAGATGCAGAAACCACAATGAATATTTATTAGCAGCAAGAAATCAAACACTGTACTATTTAACTAAATCAAACCATTAATTCTCCTAAAATGACATTTATTAATTTCTAGGGGAGAAAAAAGGTAGAAATCTCATGTGGTTAGCAGGATTTAAGCAAAGACACAAAAGAGAAATGTATGATAGACATATAGCTAGAGTTTCTGAACTGTTCCAACCTGCTATCTAATTTGCATCCTAACAGGATTTGTGCTGGATTTTTAATCTGTTTAGGTTGCAACCAAACATGATGTGTTCTAATATGTTAATCTATATGCGTAAGATTAGTTAACTTGGTATACTGTTTGAGAATTTAGGATTTAAGGTGATTGCCCAATCTGCATTCCTGTATTTTAAATGAAAAGTTGTTTTAACAGTTGCATTATTGTTTCGTTTAATTTTAATGAAGCCTACTTTTGATGGCTACGCTCTGATTCTTCCCTCTCCGTTGTAGCTGTTTGTCTGGTTAAAGGCCCAAAGTTTCTATAATTGTGCCTCCCTCCCCCCATCGCCTCTTTGTGAAAGGCCGTTTTGTGTTGCAGTGAGCGGAAAGGAAGTTGCTGGCTTTGTGATGGGATCTCTGTGAAGATACTGTTGACTCTGTGACCCAGTAAAAATCTGTCTGTTAGTGTTGAGCAAATACAGTTAAGCTCAGTGTCTCTGCAGAGGTTGTAGTTGTTTTAGCTCGGCCTGCAGACACTGTTATGACACACAGATCAAAATCACTGTGGTTTAGTAGCTCATGCTTTTTTTTTTACTTGATTAAACTTATTCTGTGAGAGTACATGTGTATACTGTACTTTATGTCCGGTCACCATAAAATGCTTGCAGGGATGTGAATAGCTGTGAAAAGGCCAGTTACAGAAAAACAACACACGAGACAAGTTAGAATATTTTCTATGCAGCAGCTCACACACATGGTTAATTGAGATCACCTGATTTAAGACAAGACAATGTTTCCACTTCAACCTGCTTTTAGTGCAAATTGTCATTTTGAGCATGAGAAGTTATGTTCCAATCTACATAATGCTGGGATTTAACTAAAGATGCACATAGTTATGTAGGGTTGCAACTAACCATTATTATCATTATTGAAAATGATTATTGTATTGATTGTTTTTATGCTATAAAGAGAGATGAGAACTCCCGCAACACTTGTAGTATGAAGAACAACTTTATTAGTTGACCAACGCATTTCGGCTTGTGGCCTTCATCAGGGTCATCATAAAACGCATTACAAACACCATTTAAATAAAGTAAGTTGGGTATAAAAAAAGGTTTAAAAAAAAATATAAAAGACAACCAATCATATACAAATAGACACATATCAGCCAATGGGACATCTACAAAGATGGGTTGGATATATGGTCATGTGGTTTCAGGCCAATCGTTGTCCAAGAAGGGACATGGGTGACACCATATTTGGTCCCATAACTAGAAAGGTGCAACTAGGGGGTGGTACTTGGGTTCATCCAAAAATGTGCCTATTAGATATGGCATACAGGCTTTTTTTATGCTATGAAATGTTAAAAAAAAAAATAGTGAAAATTTTCATTCACGATTTCTCAGAGTGTCTTCAGTTTTATTGTTTTGTCTAAAATGTTAAGATATTCAGATAGGTATTCACTTCATCATCATATACGACAATGAAAAACAGCTAATCGTATCAAAACAGTTTGTGTCAATCGACTAATCGTAATCAATTAATTGGCGAATTGTTGCAGCTCTACAATTATATCATATGACAATGTGTAATATAATATTCTCAAATGTGTATATATAAATCAAGTTAAGTTCATTGAAGTCCAATATCACATACAGTGTCTCAAAGAGCTTTACAGGATCAAAAGAGCACAGGTTCCTCACCCAGCTCAAGCTGACGGGTAAATAACAAGTAGACAGTAAGACAGAAAGCAAGCAATAGTAATTGTTAACAGTTGAATATCATGATATTAGTCCAGTGCTGAGGGTGACGTACAGACACATGGAATGTGTTTTTTGGACTGATCTTGTCATGTGAGTGTTTTCTCACACAGGAATCACAGTTAACCCCTGACCTCAAAAAAGTCTCCCTCTTGAAAGATGTTTTGAGGCTGTGTGGTTCTCGGCCACATCAAAGGTTGAATCTAAACACAAAGTACTGAACTCCTCAGTCTCCTTCCCAACAGCCTTTCCCATTTCCTCCATCATCCCACCTCTCGCTGGTTTTTCCTATCCTGATCCTCTTCTCCCTTCCTTTCTCTGTCGCTGTCCTTCACTCTTATTAATAATTTTTGCTGTTCCCTCTCTGTCTTTCTCTTTTGCAGTTTTGGCAGACAACCTGAAGTCCAACCCGGGTATAAAATGGCAGTACTTCAGCTCAGAGGAGGGCATCTTCACTGTGTTCCCTGCCCATAAATTCCACTGTAAAGGAAGTTACGAGCACCGCAGCAGGTATAAAGCAACCTTTCTTTACTTTTCATTTGTTTCTCTCTGGTTGTAATCCAGTTGTTCTAATGGGAAAGAGACACAACAACCAAGCTCAAAGTTAACACCATACATACAATTTGTCAACAGATATTACTCACATTACAGAATACCATACCAGAATAAGCTGGCTGAGGTTAAAGCCATAACAACTCATTCCTCCCCACATTGCTCTCACCCTCTCTCCTCCTCCTCTTCCTCCTCCTCATCTTCACCCCTCCTCTATGCCAGTTGCTGTGGGGTGGCCCAGAGGGCATGTTAATGGCATGCTGCCCTCACACACCCTGACCACACATGCCCTTGTCAGGAATGTAGCTCTGTACCATTAAAGCCTGTTGGAATTTCACACCTCCAGTGTTGTGGGTTTTTATGTGACCACCGCTGAAAGACGCCTCTTTCTCTCTCATCTTTTCTTTCTATATTCTTTGTCTCTCCCTTGCTCCCTGAAGCATTTCGCATTGGCTCTCAATTCTATAAAAAAAAAAAAAAAAAAAATCGTGTCTTTCGGTTTTTTTTTTCTGGCTATTTGAGTCAGTGAGCTGGCGTACAGCCATGAGAGAAATGACGTTGCCTGGCTTGTTTCAACTGTGAATGAGGCTTTGTGAGTACATCACTCTGCTTCTCCACCCTGTGTTAGTGTGTCCTTGTCCAGCGGACCACACACACAGGCGCTGACCCTCCGATCCTCCGCACCCCTCTGTGCCCCACACAGCTGATAATGCACATACATTAACAGATACAATGACACACAGATTATAACATATTGAAAATATAGCTCGAAAATAAGTTAGAAGGAAGACTAATGGGGCAACTCATCACTACTCTTCTTGCATTGCTGTGATTACACAAAATAATAGATTTAGACCCGTTATTACACTAACAGCAGGCCAACAGTGAGTCACATAGCTTTTTGTAAATTGACCATGCTGCCAACTAGCCAACAGAGATTGTAAATCTTTGTAACACTCACGGCCCATAATAAAGTCATACTAATACAGAAAGTTAGTTATGTTATTATGACCTTATGAGGCCAGACAAACTACTGAAATCTTATTTTATACCCCAAAACACATGGGTATGAACTGAAAAGTAACAACCCAGTTGTAACTTTTGAAGCTTGAAGGTTTCATATATACTGTAGGTGTAAGATTTGAAACACATGGTTTTGGATTAATAACTCAGCAGTGACAGTATGGAATGGAGAAAGTGTTGAACCTCCACCAAAAATAACATTAGGCTGGTGGGAATCTCTTGTGAAAACTGAGATTCCAGGTTGAGGGAAAGGCTCCTCTGACAAAACTTAATGAGGGAAGGATGAGAATGAAAGACAAAGACACTTACAGGTGTTTTGTTTGCACATGTAAAATACTTTAATCTGTATGTTTATCTGTTAATTTGAGCATTTATTAGCTCTATAAAAATGTCTTAATATTGTCTTAACTGAGGATCATGGTCATGCATGTTCGTGTGTATTCATGTGTGTGTTTCCTGCAGGCCTGTGTATGTGTCTGCAGTGCGTCCCCAGTCTAAACACATCGTAGTGATGGTGGACCACGGAGCGTCGGTAACTGACACCCAATTACAGATTGCCAGGGACTCTGCGCTGGTCATCCTAAACGCCATAGATGAACATGACAAGGTTGGTGAAACAGTCCTTTTTATTAAGAAATATCCATATTTAGAAGTTTACAGGTTTGCAGAACATTCTCAAAAGGAAAAGCGTCTGGAACACCAACTTTTTGATAACATCTGTTACTCCAGCTGTTTTGTTCATTACTCAATCTCATCATCCCTCCTCTCCAGATCTCCATCCTGTCCGTGGCAGAGACAGTTCGCTCCTGTTCTCTGGACCAGTGCTATAAGAGCCTGCTGTCTCCAGCCACCAGCGAGACCAAGAGGAAGATGACCACCTTCATCTCCAACATCAAAGCCTCTGACAGTACCACACAGCACGCAGCGGGCTTCCAGAAGGCCTTCCAGCTGCTCCGCAACACCACCAGCCTCAGCAAGCAGAGTACCAGTAAGAACTACAGAAGAAAAAAATCAGTGAAATTGTGATAACGCTGCACTTTCAGGAATCAGTTTTCTGTGTGCTGCCAGCAATCAGCTCCCCCCTGTTGTTTTAGCTTAATTTCTTTTATTTGTTGTTCCTATCCTCTACCAGCCACAGACATGGTGATCATCTACCTGTCGTCTGGTATCACGTCTCGAGAGTCCTCGGAGCAGGAGAAGAGAGCGACACTCAGTGTGGTCAGAGAGGAGAACAGACACCTCAACAACTCTGTCATGATCCTCACCTACGCTCTCATGAATGGTAGGTCATTCATATTATACATATATTTATTTATTCATTTATTTAAAGAGCCCAAATTGCGTTTTAATAAAGAGAGAGAGAGTAGCATTTTACTTACAATTTGGACTGTTATATAGTTCTGGATCAAAAATGAGAAAGTTTCAAAGTAAAAGCACAAGTGTTTGCAGCTTTTGTATGTGTCTGCTGTTTAAAATAGGCCAAATGAAGTGCGTCAAACGTAGACCGCTTTTTGGCTCTCTACGAGTGTTACATGTTCTCCACTTAAAATGTTGATTTCTTTTCTTGCTCTGCACGTACTGTATCCGGAGCTTCATTCCTGTTTGGCTTTTTCTGGGAGCTGTTTCTGTTTGTTAGATATCCTCTCTCTCTGTTCTTGGATACAATGTGCTCACGAGAAGACTGAAGGTTAGAGAGGTGCTCAGAAACCTCAAAGGCTTTTTGTTTTCAGCGTGGGTGTGTGTTGGTGTGGTGTGTATGCTTCCTTTTCCTCTTTTATTGTCCTTGTCCATCCATCTGTCTCCTCTAATTCCCTCCTCCCTCTGCAACACACACACACACACACACACACACACAAACAATCGCCTCTGCTGTGCATGCATTAGTCCACCATTAATACAAATCATTTTTGCATCAGAGAATGGAAATTAGGTACATCTAAGAGAGGAGAGAGTGAGACTTCAAAGGGTGTACTGCTCACTCTGTGTGTGACTGACAGAGGACCTTGCTCGTTTAAAGAACTCCATGATGAAAAGGATGCAGAAATCTAATGTCCTCTGAGTTTATTAGCATTGCATATCCAAAAAAGCATTTGTTTTGTTGCTGATGCTGTCGCATGCAGCTGAAAGGCCCGCTATGGGTGTGCGTGTCTTATTCCCTGCATCCCCTGCCAAATGTGAAGTGCTGATTGTTCAAGGAGATCAGCAGTCCTTTGGCAGTATAATGCAGAGTTGTGTGTGTGTGTGTGTTTGCACTGATGAGATGCCCACCACCCACCCCAAAGCAGTGTATGGTTACTAGAATAAACTGCTGCCCTGTAAATGACAATGTATTTTCTATTAGTTTCTACCCTACATGTTGAGCCTACTTACTGATTATATTTTGCATACATACCTGTGTTTTTATGTCTCCACACCAGCGACAGCCTTGGCCAGAGGCATTATGTTTTCAGGTTGTCCGTCCATCCGTCTGTCCCGGATGCGATATCTCAGATATCGTCCACTTGGACTCAAGGATGAACTGATTAGAGTTTAGTGGTCAAAGGTCAAAGATTAAGGTCACTTTGACCTCACAAAGCACGTTTTTTGGCCATAACTCAAGAATTCATCCACTAATTATGACAAAGTTTCACACAAATGTCTAATAGGATAAAATTATGAAGTGATGACATTTTATATCCAAAAGGTCAAAGGTTAACATTACTGTGACATCATAATGTTCTGCAAAAACACTTTTCTGGCCATTATTCAACACCATAACTCAGGAACAGAAGGGGAGATTGTCACCATATTTCACATTTGGTCAGATACTGAATTGGTGAATGGGTGCTCACCTTGAAACTGGGGTGAATGTGTAGATCTTCTGTGCTGCCGGGTCGAAGATATGTGTTTGGTGTCCACGTTTTAGAATTTGCAGCAACATCCATATCTGAAGCATCGTCTACTTTCATGGCTACAACGTTGTTTTCTATCAGAATCAGCATTTTGGCCATGAATGTGAACATATACAGGGAAAATACACTTAATACCTTTTATTAAATTCCTTCAAAATCTTCACTACAAATATTATATGAGTCTGGACAGACATGGATGTAAACTGCAACTTGACTGGTTGGCAGTTTGAGTTTTGATTAATCATTTAGTCTATAGAATGACAAAAAACACAGAAAACAGAAAAATGCCCATCACAATTTTCCAGAGCCCAAAATGAAACTGGAATTAAACCATTTATCATCATTTGTTGAGGATTGGTTGTGGATAACTTTTCTTTCATTTAACTGATCCAATAATTGTTTCAGCTCTAGTTTAGATTTGAGAGATTTGAACCCTTCATCATAGATATTTCAAGGTGGTCAACAGCACCAGGTTCGATTTCTCATCAGTTCAGTCCACATTAAGGTAACGTGCGGAGATCCTGACCTCCAAAGACACTTCAGAGTAATGTGTCCGGTCCCTGTTTTGTTTTTAATAACGGACCCTACTAGCACACGCAATGACTATATATGTACAAGCACGAGGGTTACACAATAGTATTTTCATGCTCTTCCACAAATCAACAATTGGTTGATGTAATGCCAAGAAATGTAGCAATGCTGCAGCAAGAGACAGGGAGGAAGAAAACTGGCTGCCAACCTTTTTTTGCACCACAGACCATATTTATAGAACACCAATGGAGGTAGAGGTGGGGTTATGACAGGAAATAAAGCTTAGACTATAAACATGAGTTGTTTGAATATTATTACACAGGTTAGACTTTTTATCTCCCCTAATGCCTCTGAAGTTACTCTCAAACTTGTGTGTTTTGTTTTTTTAATCTTGGCTAGGTAGTTGAAACACTAATAGGAACAGCAGCTCAGACAGATTGAGTAAGTGGGTGATGATGGATTACTTCACATACTGATATGTACTGTAGATGCAGCACAGACTGGCTATACAAAGTTCAACATAATTACCTCTAAAATAGCCTTTAATAGCCCATAAAGTTATGCAATTATTATTCAGCTGTTGTCCAGTTCATATTAATTCCTCACAGTCTGTTGGCAAATTATCTACAACAATGTAGGTCTCAAAATATTCAAAAAAATGGCCTTTGAATATGTTTTTATATGTTTTTTAGGCCTCAAAGATGCACAAAGTATGATTTGGTGAGAAATGCCAACTATAAACAAATCTGTCCGCTCACTGACTCAAAAATTCTGAAGGGTACCCTTTCAGATTACTGAAAGAATACTTTTGGTCTGTGAAGACTATCATATCCATCCTAGAAAGAAGATACTCCCTCAGAAGGTAAACAGAAGGTAAACAGAAACCTGTGCTGTCAGCGAGATTTCTCCCTTGTGCTCGTTTGACATTGCCACCCATGATGACATTGCCCCCCGTCAGTTGCCCAGCGTGATGATTAACAGAGCAGAGCCTTGGCATTAAATAGGGATTCTGCTGTAATCCAGTCAATGATTGGATACTGGCAGACATTCTGCGCTCTATCCTTCCCAATAGGTTATGGGATGCCAAATGGTCCAGGTGACAGCTGTGGGGGCCAGTCATGGTTATTCAGTACCCTCTAAACGACCTTTAGAGGCTTGGAAAGATAAAATCTGAGTCTAATATCTGAAGTGTGCATTAACATCTCGGCTGCAGAGTTTCTTAAAAGTGATGAGGGATTTATTTGTGTCATGATCTCCAAGTTTGACATATGACAGTTGTGTTTGGCAGATTTGAAGGATTGTACAAATAAAGCCTATAGAGATCACAATGCAGAATCACAAGTCAGGGCCTGCATGTTTGAAATATCTCTGAACTGCTGACCATAAATCAGTTTCCTTCTAAAGTCAGTGTGGTGTTGAGTAGTCAAAGCTTGCTGATCCTGTTCTATGCAAGCAATTCACTGCTTGGCCATGTGAACTGCATGAGTTTAATTGTTCTCAACCTCTCATCTCAAGAATCTTGTTGAATCCAGCCCCTGTTTGGTGGCAGGAGTGTAATATCTTTTTCTAACTCCTTGAAAGAATTTCTTTTTTACTGCTAGAGGGGAAAGAGAACAGTGGGAAAACCGCCTTTTATAGTAGGAATTTGAGTCATGTGCTCTTAAGTTAAGAGCTTTCTATTTCCTTCCAAACCCCCCCTTCCCTCCTCTTTTATTTGCACAATTACCCTGTTCAGTAGAGGTTCAGCCATGCCATCAATTACAGTTTTGTTCTTAATATTACTGCTCAATTAAATCAGACAAATTCTGTCATCGTCTCACTCTCTCTTTTCTTAACTCAATCTCTATCTCACTTCTTCCTCCTTCAGAGGGAGTAACAGGTCTGAAGGAGTTGGCCTTCCTGAGGGACCTTGCGGAGCAGAATTCGGTGAAGTATGGCGTCGACCGAACATCTGACCGAGACCGTTCTTCTGTAGCGTCCTCGTCCGGATCAGCAGGAACTTCCATGATGCCAGTGATGAAGGGCAGCATGATGGTGCTGAACCAACTGAGCAACCTGGAGACGACAGTGGGTCGCTTCTACATCAACCTGCCCAACCGCATGATCGACCTGGCCCGTTTCAGCCTGCCCTATGCTGACCCCATGGGAGACGGTGAGTACTCTGGACCCAACTGGATCGAAAAGAACTTCGGTCTGGACTAATTTGATATTTTAGATTATAGCCAAGATCATTGAGGTTTCTATCCATAACAAGTTGCAATGAGTTAAGTCAAAGCGAACTAAATTGACATAAATATAGGGCTGCAACTAACAATTATTGTCATTATTGATTAATCTGATAAATCGATAAATAATTTTGTCTGTAAGATGTCAAAAATAATTTTCTTTAAATGTCTTGTTTTGTCTGACTAACAGTCCCAAAACCCAAAAATATTCAGTTTACTTTCATATATGACGAAAAAAAGCATCAAATCTTCACATCTAAGAAGCTGAATCCAGCAAATATTTGTCATGTTTGCTTATGAGATGATCAAAACAATTATTCCATTATCAAAACAGTTGCTGATTAATTTTCTCTTGATTGACTAATGGACCTATTGTTGCAACTGCATGAATTAATCAGTATTACATTTGGGTTAACGGTAAGAAACACGTAGCCTGATAAACACTCAATTGCAAATACAGTGTGACGTATCCATCCTGCCAACATTTTTTTTCAGTTGACATGAAAACTTCATTAGCAGTTACTTAGAATAGTTAAGTTAATGTTTGTCATGTTTGACTCATCCCTGCTTTTTCAGCCAACAAAACTGTGATTGGCTCGCTTGATTTTTCCATCTGGGGAATCAGCTGTTAATGAGCGTAACATTTGAACCGTTTCGAAGTCTGGAACCAGGCTAATAAACACTTACCAGAAGACAAATGAAACAGTTCAGATGAGTTTATCCAAACTGCATAGATATGAATGATATGATCACAACAGAGCTAAACTGATAACACAAGATGAGCTAACTGAGCTGTTGCATGAACTTCATTCACATCTTTCTTGTTTCTCCAGGCTTTATTATGACTGTGAGCCGGCCGTGTTATTTTGGTAACCTGCTCCTGGGCGTAGTCGGGGTGGATGTGAATTTAGCCTACATCTTGGAGGATGTCACCTACTACCAAGACTCTCTGGCTTCATACACCTTCCTCATTGACAACAAAGGTCAGTCCCATGGAAGACAGGCCATGTGTTAGTAATCCGCTCCAGTGCAAATATTTTTTTTGGAATCAGGACTTTCCCACACATGCACAAACTCATGTTCTTCATCACATAAGAATTAGCAGGGTTATCTACTGCAGAGAAATGGTGCTCTTTTTCCAAATTCCCTTCCATTAATGGTAACTTGCGGTCAGCAAAATGAACAAAATTAGAATTCTAAGCCTTTAACAAAACAAAAAACATACGACCTACATCTCTGCGCCTATTCATAGTATCAATCTTTATTAGTCATAACCATAGAGAAAAGCTCCAAATGGTGGGAAAAGAATGTGTTTTGGTGTTCTTGTTTAACATACAAATGGAATTACACTTTATTTTGTCTGTCTCAACATCTTCCAAAGCCATTATTCCTTATTAGATTTAATTGACATCTTCTTGGTAGCTCTGGCATTTCTTTGGCATTTCATTCTCTCTTGAGCCATGCCTCAGTGCGTTGCCACAGTGCCGGGCGGTAGTGCTCATGTCCGGTCCTGGTTTGTCTTGGCCTCAGCTGAGGTGGTCTTGACTGAAGTGGTGCTGTGCAACAGGTAGGCTGTGCTCTGTTGGCCTGAAGAACTGTGCGATTAATGGACAGGCTTTAGCTAAATGAAACTATAACTACAGATTGGTTCTGTTACTTATACTGAGTAATATTGGCTGGAAAAAAAGGTGACACTGCTCTTGGTGGCATTGTCCTCCCGCCAAGCGACCTGCAAATCTAAGATGAAAATTAGGTATTTAAAAGGAAACTAAAATAAAATGAGAACTAGGTTTTCATTGCATTTATATGGCACACACATAAATATTACTTTTATTGGTATGTCTTTCATAGCAGATCTAAGGGTTTAATTCAGTAATATAGAGGGGGAGGTAAAGCGAGAGTACCTGTCAACTCATAATCCAACCTGACTGTTCAGAAGTTGATCCAAATTCGAGTTGCAGTCCTTCTGTCTCTTCTCTGAAAGCTCACTGCAGCCGTCACCGCCAACACAGGGGCGATTCAGCAGTAAAAACAGACAGTAGGAATGTCAGGAATGTGGAGAGAAGAGTTAGCAAAGTGCATAGAGCTCTGGCTATTTTCACACCTTTGTGCATAACTGTGTCACTGGGTTTTTATCTTTTATCTTTTAAAAATGTCACCCCCTAATGAAAAGACTTCAAATAACCCCAACTGAAACCGAATACTCACCAAGCCCAAACCATAATAAAACTGGGAAAGCATATGTATCTAATTTGACTGGTTCAAAAAAACAACAACAAAACAACCAGACTTAATTTGTGAAGGTTTTTGGTGTGGGCAGTGCCATGCTGTTTGGAGGCAAGAAGGAGGGAGAATTTAAAAAAACAAACTGAAGCTGAAGGTAAAGTTTGGTTGGAGATTTGATGAGGAGCAAGTGAAGAGCAGGTGGGAAGAAGAACATGTGGAGGAGAGGAGATTTTGGAAGGTGGGATAGGGAGAGAGAGGTGGAGGAAAGTTATAAAACATGGGCACAGTTACTGACTCAAATGGTTTGCACGAGTGTTAGCCACCATCAGAATTTTTAAGCAAACCAAAACCCAATTATTGCGAGTGAGTTTTTGCAGCTGTGCGAGTTCCGCTCCTCTGCTGTGCCATTCAAAGAGTCTCTTTTTTTTTCTCTCTCTCTCTCTCTAAAATGTTTGTTATTGTAATAAATATGCCATCAAATTATAGCTTATTACTGCACCGGCCTATTAACGCAGCAACTCGGTAAACATTGACAAATGACTCCTATTAAAGTTATTAGCCGGCATGCAAATCGTCTGCTGCCAATTAGAGTTTAGGTAAATACTCAGCTGACAAGAAGCTTCCGGACCTGAAGCTAAAATAGTAGATGAGTATGTGGGATTTATTTTTGCATGGAAAGCTTGTAGGAATTGTGACTTTTTTTGGAATCTGCTGCTTCTCTGATAAATATAGACCCTCTTTTTCTCACTAAATACACACAATGTTATTAGAACTGAGTAAAAGCACATGGTATTTTGTTTGTTTACTCCCTTGAACACAGATGGGCTTTCAATTCTGTGTTTCTTTAGGGCTTTCTCTCTCCCAGAATGATTACCACTGCTGTTAAGAGCTGTGTTTACTACGGGACTACACTTTCTTATTAGAGAGTACTGTTTGCGACTGAGCGCCTTTGGAACACTTTGAAGGTTATTATTTCTGTTGTGCCGCTCAGTGGAATTTCAGATTTTGGGGGAGAAAGCAGCATTAAACTGCACGGTTCCCTCTTCGGCTGATGCTGTGACTCTGTAGCGAACACAGCGCCGCAGAATCAGATTCAGATGCTGCTGCTGCTTTAACTAGTTGTATTTCACACATATCACTTACGGATATCAGCCACACGTACACACATTTTTATTCTCCATTGATTTATTTTATTTCACACTAGACTGTCAATTTTATGAATTGAAATGAACGTGTCCCTTGTTTGTTAGTGACCACCAATTTATCTGCTGCTGGTTATTGTTTTAATGATGTATGCAGATCCTGTTTTTCTTTGTTTGGTGTAAAAGCACCAATTAATGATGTTGCTGTTGTCAACTGGTTGATTTCCCAGGTTACACCCTGATGCACCCATCACTAACACGACCCTATCTGATGACGGAGCCTCCCCTGCACACAGACATCATCCACTATGAGAACATCCCAGGATTCCCCGCTGTACGACAGAATATCCTCAGGTGAGAAGGGATGAGGAAGACGCCAGCTTCAAAAACCATTTAAAACCAAAATTACCATCAGCCGTAGACATATACCAGTTCATAGCACATTTAATGTGTATTTTATGATTACTCAAAAGCTCTGTATTTCTTGCAGCCTCCCTTTGGGCAGTCAGATCATCGTGGTGCCCGTCAACTCCTCTCTGTCCTGGCACACCAACCGACTCAGGGACAACAGCAAAGACGCGTACAACGTTAGCTACGCCTGGAAGCTGGTAGGTGACGGTGTAGTCGGCTCAACACGTAACATTTTTCCTTCACAGATCAGCATTTAGTTGATGACTTTCTGCTTCACCATTTCACACTTGAAGACACACACAAATAAGCAAGTTTGCATACATTTCAAATCTATTTGAAATAAGAACACATGACTAAGCAGCACACCCAACATCATCATCTTTTTCTTATTGTCTGTGTAATTTTAATGTTTCCCAAAGCAGAAAATAAAGTTAGTTTATAAATCAACTTTAACAATGATGGAGATTATATACCAATAATTGCTTATTTTGTCATTATTTGAATGACAGTAGGCCAGAATAAATATGAGCGAAAGGATTATACCCTTTTAAAACACATCAAGTGCTTTTGTAGTCAGATCAGTGACGAATGATCTTTGGCTCATGAGCCTTTGTCATGACGGGACAAAAACCGTCTCAAATACTCCTCCGCTGACTTAACTTTCTCTCCGTCTCCTCCCTCGCTGTCTATAGCTCGTTATCATTTCTGTATAGCTGTATAAAAACAGTATAGAGATTTATGTTCCCAGCCTTTGTGTCTCCACCAAACCTCCGCCACCTTAAATTAGTCAGTGTAATAAAAACCAAGTGCTCCCACACCCAGAAACTGTCTACGCCTCAAATCTGCTTTTCCTCTCAGGCCCAGAAGTGTCATGTGTTAGGAACAAATGGCAACAGGACAGCAATAACA
The DNA here is from genome assembly GCF_914725855.1 of Thunnus albacares. NCBI lineage: Eukaryota > Metazoa > Chordata > Actinopteri > Scombriformes > Scombridae > Thunnus > Thunnus albacares. Next base: position 10,331,641 of record NC_058114.1, read on the forward strand.
TCACGCCATGTTGACTCTTTTTGCTTTCTGACATTTAGAGTTTTTGGCAGGAGCAAAAATATCGCACTTAATGTAGACATTTCACTTTTGGCCTTTTTTAAAAGCTTTTGACATTTTGTTTTTTTCACACAGGCGCAAGAGTTCAAACACATCACCTTTGCCATGACTTGGACAGCTGTGTCTGGTTTTTAAAATGAATGTTCCAGACCCAGAAAAATGACCTAGAGAGCAACAATCAAGAAGAGACTGTTGTTCCCACGCTGTTTTTTATCCTATATTCAGGGAACTTATCAATGAAACAATCATATTGTCAAATTTTGTACTTTTGACCACAATTATGACAAAATTAGTTCATTTTCTCCTATTTCCTCATGACATGGTTCAGCAACAAGGCCTCATAATTTAAAGACCAGGCTAATCCCGCATGATTTATTTAGAATTGGTGGGGCGATAGCAGTTGTCTTCTGTGGAAGACGCCTGCAGCCCATAAAACACCGACTGTGATGTCTAACACTAAACATAGAGAAAGAGGGGAGATGGAGATGGGGAGTGTGTGTAATGTCATCGTCTCTCCTGCCTCTAGTTTCGACAAAATATGTAGGACTCAAGTGTACAATAACCATCATCAACACCCAGTATGTTATTCATCAGCTTACCCCAGTCACTAAAAGTAAATGTATCGTATTTTAGTGTATGTACTAAACTTGCTTGACTGCATACTGCAGATTCATCTGGAATATGTTCATGTTAAAGTCCCTTCACTAAAAAAAACTTGGATGTTTGGTGTGTGCTCAGTTTGACTCTAGAAGGGGGAAAGATTCTCTGTGCTCACCTTAAATCTGAATTTAAGATGTGCACATATGACCATGATTTTGTCACAACAGAACAATTTTGGATGCTAATCGTAGTCTAAACTTACACAAGTGGGATGTGAAAATTGAAACTTCCAGTGTAGTATCTTGTGTCTAGTAGTTAAACATTTGAGACAAAACATATTTGTATATTCATAGATGTATAATTTTTCAATCAGGGAGTTGAACAAGGTAGTTGAACTTTTTGGGGGGGGAATAACATATCAGACACAAATCATTATTTAAAGCAGAGTACTTTTAAATGTCTTAAAACATATCAGGAGGGGATCTCTAATACAAAGCATAAATTAAGCTCCTTTCCTTTCTTGTCCTCTAGGTCCAGGACACGTCGTTCATCCTGTGCATCGTGTACGTGCAGCCAGAGATCCCAGTAAAGCAGCTGAAGAACCTGAACACCGCTCCAAGCTCCAAGCTCCTCTACCATCGTTTAGACCTGTTGGGTCAGCCCAGCTCCTGCCTGCACTTCAAACAGCTCGCCACCGTCGGTAAGAAAAGCACCCGGTCCACAGACCTCGGCTATGATGTCAAAACGTAGAGTATTAGATTAGTATACGATTACAATACTTATTTTTATCCACAGTCAGCTCTAAAACTTTGATTTAGCACCTCTGACTGTCCCTCTTTCCCTCTCTGTGTTTTTCCCAGAATCTCCCACAGTGATGTTGGCAGCTGGTAGTTTCTCCTCTCCCTACGAGCACCTCAGTCAGCCAGAAACAAAGCGTATGGTGGAGCACTACACCGCCTACCTGAGTGATAACACCAGGCTCATAGCCAACCCAGGCCTCAAGGTACACAAGCATGGGAACACAGTTACAGCTCAGTGCTGAGGCTGGCCTGAAGGCACACACTGTCAAACACAGTATTAATGTTGTTTACCTGACAAACACGTGGCACATAGCCAGCCCTGCGGTCTGGTTACAGACGTGTTCACAAATATTCATATTGAGTAAGTATGTAAAAGCACTTTGACACACAATTAATGTGTCCCAGGAGAGCTCAAGGGATTTTTTTTTTTTTTTACACTTGTGTTTTTAGATGTACTTATTGCTTATAACTTTCCTTCAGTTACTTACAGTATCTGACAAAGATGGTCCAACTTTTCAGGCCACTAATATTAAAACTAATATTCACAAAATTTAAATTAAGCTCTGCATCTTTAAGAAGGGGACAGACCCCCATGTGGCTTTGGCAATCTGTGTGCATTCCTGTCCTGGGGGGAGTAGGGGGTTAGAGTTTGAACTCTAAGCCACAGTCCCAGCTCTCATTCCCAGGCTAGTCTTAAAGGCCTCCTCCAGTGACCTCATCACCTCTTTCAAACGTCGAAGCTTTTCTGAAATGGTCCTGTGATGTGATCTTTCTGAGTGTTTTTCAGGTCTTTAGGAGCAATAGAGATAATTGGTTTTCCGAGCCTTATCATTTGTGATTTCTTGATTATGATTTCTTCATCTTAAACACATCATATTTGATGGAAAATGTGTATGACTGTCTTCAGCAGTAAGACAGTAGAATAATTTCACTTCTGATTGTAAGTTAAGTTTTGAAAGTAGAGGAGTTGAATAGACAGTAGTCACTTTTTATTTCTGTTTTGTTTTTGTGGGTCGACTGGAGGCAGACTTGCCAAAAGTTTTTTGCCAACTTACATTTCAGGCCAACCACAGATTTAATCTCTTACTTTTCTACTCCTTCCCCAATTTCTTTCTTCCTTCCTTCCTCCACCCTCACAATCCCTCCTCTCCCTCTCTCTCTCTCCATCCTTCCCCTCGGCAGTCCTCTGTCAGGAACGAGGTTATGGCGACCAGTCACGTCACGGATGAGTGGATGACACTAATGGAAATGAGTAGCCTCAACTGCTACATTGTGCGGCGTTACATAGCAACGCCCAGTGGGGTGCTCCGGATTTACCCAGGATCATTGATGGACAAAGCCTTCGACCCGACCCGTAGACAATGGTGAGGCATACTTTGGAGGGTGTGAAGGGGGAGGAAGGAGTGTGTGTGTGTGTGTGTGTGTTTTAGGGGAGAACAAGGAGTTATGAGACAGGGTTGGGTAGGTAAGAGTTAAAGTGAAGTGTGTGTGTGTAAACTGTAGGTGCGTGTTGCTTAAAAATGGATCATAATGGTTACTGAGCTGAATCTTGTCTAGCTGTTGATTTGTAATAAACTCTTAAACAGCCAAGAGAATATTAGGCAGGCATAACATTTTTCATCACTGTTTACTCTAAAGATAAAGCGAAGCTGAAATAATAAAGTTAACAGAGAACACATTTTTTTTTTAGTCATGTCCAATTATTCTGGTATGTTCTGTTTTTCTTCGTCCAGTTAGGATGGTTATCAGCACATTTTGTAGAGTACAATCACTGTGAGCACAAGGCTTGTTGGTGATAACCAGTAAATAATTAAAATTTCCACTTCAGCCCTTGGCGAGTGTTTTCAAACCTGCATTGATTGTACATTGTACCACAAACTTTATGAAACACCCCTGCCTCTGACTGTTTCATGTATTGTGTCGTGTAGGTACCAGCATGCGGTGGCTAACCCTGGCCTCATCACCTTCACGGGGCCCTACCTGGATGTGGGTGGGGCAGGTTATGTTGTGACCATCAGTCACACCATCCATGCCTCCAGGTAAGAAGACTGCATGTATTGTTACCACAGTAAACCCCTCTGCTTTATTAGTTTATTACTGCACAGGGGGATATCTATTTCTACAAGTCACATCTGCTCCTGAATGAGTATCTGAGAAATGATGACTTGTTTAATCATTTCATCATTGCTAATTTTTTTGTGTGAATCTTTACACAGAACCACCAGTGATGAGCGACGATAAATTAAGAGCACTCATTATCAAATGTGGCAGTTGCATGATTATTATGATCCAAGCCATCATTTTAGGCACTTAGGCTTTCAGCCTGGAAGTCACTTCAGTCAGATCTCACTATCTCTGAAGACAGAGGAGAATCTGAAGAAGACATAAGGAGACACCATTTACTATTTTGTTGCAGTGAGAGCATATTCTTCACCCAAATGTACTGGGTTCAGTCCCAGATATCGTCAAGCATCCTCTTCTCGCGTGCTCTTAAGCAAGTCGCTGTATTCCTCCAAACGTCTGGTGTGGACACAAGAAAGCCAAATAACCAAAAGGATAACACACCCTATGCTTTTCCCAATTATCACAGAAATGATTGCAGACTGCTTTCTACATAAACTCTTTTAGTAGAGAATTGGAGGCTTTAAGAAGCATGTAATTGCAGCTGAGATTAAAGTGTTTATGTTTCTAGTTCAGCAAGCTTAAAATGCCACTCACTAGGATAGCCACAACACTGCTTGAAGCAGTGTAACAAGAACTGTTTACCATGGTCCATGCAAATGTACAGTATACAGACAAACAGTGCGTATCGGTGTGTTTGATGAGTCAGGATTAGTTTGTTGTGTACTGGCTCAGTGAGCATATCATTGTGCAGTCTGTCGTTTGTGTAAACAGTAATTCCCAGAGTGTGCAGGTAAATGTGGATTATTGAAGGTGTCTGTAAATGTTGATCTTATCCTGTAAGGTCTGTAGAAAGTAGACTATTGACTTGTAGGATACTTAAGACACAGACACAACAACGGTTTAACAAAGAGGTTTTACTTTTTTACCAGGTCATTTCAATCCCTTCATGCTTCGTTTTTGTGTCTGTCCTTTTCTTCTCCTTATCTTCTTTTCTGTCCTCTCTTCTCTTTCTAGCTCTCAGATGGCCCCTGGTTATGCAGTTGCAGTGATGGGTATAGACTTTACCCTACGCTACTTCTATAAGGTCCTGCTGGACCTGCTGCCCATCTGCAACCAGGACAAGGGCAACAAGATCAGGTAAGACGGTTGGCTTACTTGTCATCTTTTTGAATTTTTTCCCCGATTTGTTCTGTTGTCCTTCTTCATACACATCATTGCTTCCCTCATGCTTGCCCCTGTAATTTCCTTAGAGGGTGACAAAATTTCATTTTTACTGAGCAAGAATTAAACTTGCAGAATAAGAAGAAAAAAGACAGAGGGAAGAAGAGATAAGCTGATTATCATGGGCTGCTGGAGATGTGGCGTTGCTGCTGCCTCAGTCCTACGTACTTTCTCCAGCTTTTATGTCGACCGTTTTGTTTTTTTTTCTCCTCATCCTTTTCTTCCACCCCCTCCTCTCCCAGTCCCCTCTTCTTCCCTTGTCTTCACCTCTCTCTCTCTCTCTCTCTCTCTCTCTCTCTCTCTCTCTCTCTCTCTCTCTCTCTCTCTCTCTCTCTTCACTTCCTTCATCTTCTTTCTGTTGATGTTCAGGGGCCATATAAAACAGGATTAGCCCAAATGGGGGTGTGGGGCAAAGAGGAGCAGTATTTGGCAGAATGTTTAAGGAATAAAGGGAGGTAGAATGGAGCAGTATTTAGCAGATGGATGAGTTGGTTTAGGTACTGGGTAAAAAGAGGGATCCAAAATAATTGTAGTTGATATCGTTTTATGGTAAAACAGGTGTAAGTTAACATTTATTGTTTGATTTAATGCATCCACCCTCAAAGAATTAGCAGTTACTGTCTGCTCTCACTTACATATATTTGTGTCTTTGTGTATCGTAGGTGCTTCATAATGGAGGACAGGGGATACCTGGTAGCACATCCCACTCTCATTGACCCCAAAGGTCATGCCCCTGCAGAGCAACAGCACATCACACACAAGGTAAAGGACCCAGAGACAAATAAATAAATGTAAAAATCACAACCACACAACAACAACAAAAAAAACATCACACATGAATGAAACAATCTGTCTCTTTGACAAGACACAAAACAACACATTAAATATGTCCATAACCAAGGCCAAACGGCCAGAATGATTTTATTGTAGTGTACAACATGCAAGACAAAAAAACATTTGCACCCGCACAAACACACTCATTCTCATCCATAAACAAGCAAACTGTAAACACCCTCTACTTCCTTGCAAGATTTAGTTTGGACTTGTCTAATTAATCTGTCTGATGTTTTATTTCCTTCTTTCATTCATCACTTTGTCCTCATGACTTCTTGATGGCAGGAGCCACTGGTGGCGAATGACATCCTGAACCATCCCAACTTTGTCAAGAAAAACCTGTGTAACAGCTTCAGTGACCGCACCGTGCAGCGCTTCTACAAGTTCAACACCAGCATACTGGTACGTCAGAGATAGAGAAGATAACTGGATGTACGACTGGCTGCAGAAAACAGTTTGAGTCTGATGTGTCTGCTAGTAGACAAACACAGACACACTTGTCAGGGTCCTTCTTAACAATGTGAATATCTGATAGTATAACACTGCCATCTTGTGGCCATGTTTGGTGTTGCAACCATGGAGTATTTCTTATTACTCTGATTATATTAGAACTACTGTGTGTTTTTAGGTAGTTAGAGGGCAGTTTAAAGCCTACAGCCTTACAGTAATGTAAGATTTTTTTTTTCACCATGTAATTATAGTTAAATCCTGGTTACCCTCTCTGACATAACCCCAGAGTTAGAATAATATTATACATTTTTCTAAATACCTCAGGTCCCTTTGTAGATAATGTCATTTGTCTCATTCATTTTTATATTCTCTCTTTATAGATCCAGGATTTTAATTTGTTGTGCTTAATTACAAAGAGGCCCAACCCTTTTTATATTCTGTTGTTTTTTTAAAAAATTTGATTCGCATTCAAAATAGGACCATAAAGATCTTTAAAAACATCTCTTGAACTTCCAGACACCCAGTGGGATACTTTGTTAATCTTGCTCTCTCTCTCTGTCTTTTTCTCTCTCAGGGGGATCTAACCAACCTGGTCCATGGTAGCCATTGTTCTAAGTATCGTCTGACCCGAATCCCCGGCACCAACGCGTTTGCTGGTATCGTCAACGAAACTTGTGACTCTCTGGCGTTCTGCGCCTGCAGCACCGTGGACCGCCTCTGTCTCAACTGCCACAGGTCTCTGCCTCACCCACATACCCACAAGGGTTTCACCTACCTGTTTAGCTCCCAGGCACACAAAAAAATGATGATACTCCTTTTGGGACTCCCTGCAGAATATGTTTTTAATGTTTAGTCTTTTTTCAAGTTCAGAAAAGAATCCTTTTACCTTTAGTTGTGACTTTAAGAGTCAATAATTGTGAATTTTATGTACAATCACATCCTGCCTTTTTATTTGAACAGATACTCAGCTACAAAAAAATGTGTTTAATAATAATAATAATCCATTGTCCTGAAAAGTTGCTCATTCTCTCTGAAGATTTTTACTTTTGCTCTGTCTGATATATGATGTATTTCAGGAAAGCCACATTGTACAGAGCCATTGTTCCATGGTCAATTATGTTTACTATAATAATGAACTATGATGTGAACGTTTCTCAATGAACTTGTAACTTGTGTGTTTTAGAATGGAGCAGAATGAGTGTGAGTGCCCGTGTGAGTGCCCTCTAGAGGTCAACGAGTGTACAGGCAACCTCACCAGTGCTGAAAACAGGTCAGTAGAAGACATTCCTGAGCCACATAATACACTACATTTACATCTATACTTTTCACATTGCTTCTTATATTACATTAAGTGATGTAATATGAAGGCTACATAACTAGTGAATGAGTTTCATTTAGACAGCTTATGATGAAGCCTGATACTTTTTCTGAGGATGTGTGGATTGTTACAGTAGTAGTATCACAAACTACTCGTCCCCATTGTCTCAGAGGTATTTGAGGGTGTTTTGTGTCTAAACAAAGGCCAGAAGCAAGCCAGTCTTATTGTTTTATAACTCAATAAAGCTAGTTCTTAATACTAGGATTTTATATTTAATTAAAACAACCCAAACTCTTTGTTAATTGAAGAATTACCTAAGGATGTACCAGTCTTGGTGTATATGTCAGACAAGACAGTTAGCTGTCAATCACAAACCAGGCAGATACAGTCTCTTCAGGTTGACATTTACAAATCATAAAGAAAGCTAGAAAGGGTGCTGTGAAATAGGTTTTGAACTGTTATTCAGATAAAGACTACCAGCATGTTCTGTACACTATTTTATTAGTTTAGTTTATTGACTCCTGCACTGGAGATATTGGTTATAGATGCTAGATGGATGTCAGTGCATCCCAGTGTCTTGTCATAAGTCAAAGAACATATTCATTGTATGATGTTTATTTAAATAATGAATATAAGTAAATGATTTTGCGGCCTCAACATCAGATGTTTATTATGTGTTATTTCTCAGATAGATTATTTTCTATCATATTGTGTTAGCACTAATGATTGACATTTGTAAATATCATGTCTTTAGTCCTTGTACATGACTGTGGTGTCTTTTAAAAATGCACATCTTTCCAAGCTGGCAAGTCTCTTTCATATTCTTATTGTTATCATTTGAATTGCGGACATGCGTGTGCTGCTGCGTCCAGTGTAAATGTTAGTGGGTGTTTCCTCACTTTTTTTTTCTCTCTCTCTGTATATCTAGCTTGCTCTAGCTGTGTCAGTCTTTTTTTTTTCCTCTACTGTTTTTGCCACTCTGTCTATCATTCACAGTGTCTCTCACATCTCTCTCTCTCTTGTTTCACCCACCTCCTTTCATCAGCCATCAGCAGCCTTTGACAGCGCATCAATGTTTCAAATGCCAGTTCTTCTTTTATTTCAGGAAGACAGGCAATTATCATTTTTCACTGTCAGATTTTTCTCTGTGTTTTGTGTCAAGCAGCATTGATGTTTTTCTTCTTTTTTTTTTTTTTTTTTTTCAGGCTGTTTTGCATAAATTGACAAGTTGAGGACATGACTTTGTGGGCTCATGCTTTTTAATGTCAATTTTACTTTATCTGCTTTTGTCATGTGTAATCATGTTTCATGCTTGGAATTGGATGGATGTTGTCTGCTGAATGTTGTTGTTTGTATTTTTTTTCCAAGAATATGTACCTACGCTTCTCTGTGTTTTTACCTTGTGTGTTTTATGATTGTGTGTGTTGTGCAGAAACCCTAGCTGTGAGGTGCATCAAGAGCCCATCAGTCTGAATGTGATTGATCCCAGTTTGCATGACACCCTGCCCCAGTGTATCAACACCCGCTGCAGCCAGAGATACACCAGCAGGTAAACACGCACAGTTCATAACAACATCATAAATAAACCAACACACCAACCACGAGAACGTTATTAGTACACATTAACAGCACAGTGCCACCCAGTGGTAATGACGAAGAAAGTCACTTTAGAAACATTTTTGCATGTATTTACCCAGAATCTTGACTTACCACTTTGCCAATTTCTGAAAAAGTTTTTTCAAGCGTGTCTTGTTTTGATCATTGTATGTATATTCTGTGTATTGTTTCAGCGACTGTTTCGGTGTGTTGGACTGTGAGTGGTGCATGGTGGACAGAGATGGTAAAACTCATCTAGACAAGCCATACTGTGCCCTGCAGAAGGAGTGTTTCGGGGGCATCGTCGGCGCAAAGAGTCCCTATGTGGATAGCATGGGGCTTCTGGGTGAGTGACATTTGGGTTTGAAAGCACGCTCTACTGAACCATTACCCTAAAGAAATGGTTATTTTAGGCCATCTGTTTGTAACTATGATGGGTTTTTTAAGTCTGAGGTTGAGATAAACGAGCTGAGTCTTTCAAATACTCTGCATCTCTAACAAGTTATATTTAAGAACTGGTAATAAAAGTTTTGTTTTTTTTTAACTTCAGTGCACGTCTAGTTAACATTTTAATCAGGCTTGGTTCCACAGTTATGAGACATTAAAAAAAAGTATAATGTCAGCCAGCAGAGTAAAGAAACAAACAAGCAACAACAAAAGAATTCAGAAGGCACAATGTTTCTGGGTCCTCAGACCAGCAGAGCTGTTACATTTGTAGATCACAGAAAACCAATATTTCAAACGTTTCTGTTGTTTTTCCTCAGTTTTTATATCACTTTTCTCAGAGGGGGATTTGGCCATCTGCCTGCAGTTAGATAACTCTTCCGCAGCAGTTCACACTGATGAGAGAATAGAGGCGAAGTAGAAGAAGCACTAACAGTGCAGCAGGAGTTGAGATCTGACCCTGTGCTGTATGACATAAGCTTGTTGTATTGCCACTTCTTGAGCCATCTGAAATCCTTTATAACTTCATTAAAAAAAACGTCTGATTACCCCTTCCTATCCTTTCATCTTCTCTATTTCTCCTGCAGACGAGGAGGTGGCGTCTCTGAACATGATCAAGAGCGCACCTGTAGGTCCCGTCGCCGGGGGCATCATGGGATGCATCATGGTGTTGGTGCTGGCCGTGTATGCATACAGACACCAGATTCACAGGCGCTCACACCAGCACATGTCACCACTGGCAGCGCAGGGTAAGACTGAAGGATGGACACACATATGTAGAAATGCAGTGTCTACATATTTGTAACTTACAGATAATGACATGAAATTTCATCACTTTTAACTGCTTTTTACAGCACGCTGTCATATATTTTGGCCCAGAAAGTAGAAAAACACTAGATTCTGTTCTGAATTCTGCTTTATGCCTACTGGTTGGCCTGTAGTACTAAAAGAACTACAAGAGCAACAATGAAAACAAATCTGATAACTGTTTGTGTTACCCTTCACATGTTTTTCCTCACATTTCTTTAAGTGTCAAAGAAAGACAGAAAGTTTTAAAGCAGTGTGGCAAATGCTGTTGGAGCTAAACAGCTGACATTAGCGTCACACAGCAGCAGCATCTGCTACATGATTTGTGTAATTACTCAGCGTTATTGACAAAAACATCTAACAAGATTACAGCCTCATTAAAACTCTTCGTCTTAGTCACTTTCAGTCTGATAGTTTGGTAAACAACTTGGAATAGATGGTGGAGCGTGCAGCGTTACGTTATCTCAAGGCATTACACTGAGGAATTGGCTCATAAAAACTGCAATACTCTTAGCTTTGTGTGTGTGTGTGTGTGTGTGTGTGTGTGTGTGTGTGTGTGTGTGCATGGAGGGTATGTTCAATCTCTTCCACAGCTTTAGCTTGTACTGGCAAGACACACAAACATACACGGTTAAAGGCAAGATTAACTTAAATTGCAGTTTTAAGGTGCAACATGTGCACCCTCCCTTTTAGTAAAAACTACACCTTTACACACACACACACACACACACAAAAACGAGCCTTCCTTCTGGCTGCTAAGATCATGTACACGGGTTATTATCTGGGCTGAAGAGCTAATTGGAATATTAACTGTAATCCTCACACACTCCATCTAAAATTAACTGGCCTTTGGGTTGTGGTTTTGGATAAATAAACCATGTTTGTAATACTTCACATATTAGGATAGTAGCATCTATCTCATCTTGGTTTTCTGCTTCTTCCCTCCCACTCTCTTCACCTCCAGAAATGTCAGTGAGAATGTCCAACCTGGATAACGAAAGAGACGAGAGGGATGAAGACAGCCATGAGGACAGAGGAATCAGTAAGTTTTGTTTGATGTCTCATTGATATGAATTAAGTTATATGTAACATAAGCTACCACAAATACAAGGGTTTGAATACTTTGGATTGCACAGTTTTAAACTTGGGTTTACTATTGTACAGCAGGAGTATCTGCTCATTAAACAGAGCCTTTGTGCTGACCTGTGTCCTCTCCTAACTTCCAGTAAGTAACACTCGATTTATTGCCGCGGTGATCGAGAGGCACACTCACACTCCAGAGCGGAGACGGAGGTACTGGGGACGATCGGGGACAGAGAGTGACCATGGTAAGACGTATCCTCTATCTCTCACAAGCACATAGATCAATAGAGGTGGGAGGTTTACAAAAGAAGAACAAGCGTGATGACATTCAATCATGTGGTACATCAGCATTGACAGAAAGCAAAACTGACTTTTCATAGAATTCCTACTACTAAGTAATGTTACGTGGTTCTCTAAAAGGTGAGACCTGGTCTAACTCAACTGAATATACTTAAAAATAACAGTTGAGCTATGTTACCACTGTTTGTTGTCAGAATTTATATGTAATGATGACTGGGTGGACGGTTTTTAGTCAGAACAAGAAGCACCTACAATATCCCTGGGCACTGTTTTATATAAAATTTCCAATAATTGGTCATGAGCTTTCACTTCCTTTCCACGCTCCGGAGGTCAAATGTCCTCATAATCAGCTCTCCATGGAGGCGGTTCTTGCAACTGATCAATTTTTGTTACGTTATTCTTACACAACACTTTGTTCAGGCTAAAATAATCTTTGTGGTAAATGAATCAGTTTTTTTTTTGTTGTTGTTTTTTTTTACACAAAACTGACCTATCCCACACTCCATAAAATAACTGATAACCACCCATGAGTTCTGCTGAGATTTTGCCTCAGGCAGAGACAATATAAGCACAGCTACGTCAATGTAAATATGGAATATTAGTATAAACGCAACCATGCGAGCATCATCACCTACACACACGGCAACGGGCTCTGGAACCAAACTCTCAACGATAGGACTTCGAGCTGTCCACAAAGACAGGGTTTTTGAGTTCACCCTCAAGCACAGGGTGAGGTGTTCAGATGTTCGGGGGGGATCTCGTAAGTAGTAACCACTTCTCCTCTCTGTTGAAAGAAGCCAGTTGAGGTGGTATAGAGCAGGCATTTAATCGGGATACCTCCTGGATGCCCTCCTGAGGAGACCCCCCCGGGTAGACCCAGAACAAGCCGGATGGTGTGCATATCCCACCTGGGAAAGCTTTGGGATCCCCCAGGAAGAGCTGGAAGAGCTGGGTTACGCTTTGCCTGCTCCCACAGTGACCCAGGGCCATAGAAGTGACAAAACATTAAGTTTCTTTTCTCTAAAATGAGGATATTTTACTAACATACATTATAGACCATAAAACCATAACATGATAAAAAGCTACATTAGCTACATTAGCATAAAATTGCATATTTTAGGCTTAGGTATGACCTTTTTTTAACAAGTCTTATTCCTTTTTGAATGCTACAGCACATCCACAGTTAGTTCTCAGATCTTTGGCAGCAGTACAGCTCCTGGCTTGTTCTTTTCATTATATCACAGCTCAGAACCTTGTTTTCTCTCATCTGCAGCTCTGACAGTGTTGCTCATGTTCTCTGTAGCCGTTTGTAGAACTTGCGAGTCTGACATTCGGATGAGTGTGGACGGACAGTTTCACCCACATGGGCTCTTACACCTACATATAGCATCACTTCACTTCCTGGCAATGAGTGTCTCGGTTGCTTGTTGTATAACTGATGATGACAAGGATTGGTATGAAGAGTGGGGAGTGGGCTCAAGTGAAAGAAAGACACAAGTAAGCTGCGTGTTATGTACGATGTTGCTGTTAAACCGCAGAGGATAAAGAGATGTGAGGTGGAGCTGTGAGGACAATGAGAGACTAGATTAGGCTATAAACTGATTTTTAATTTCTTAAACTCTAGTATTGTGTTTTCTGTAGTTCATTGAAGATTATTCACCCCTGCTGCATGACATCTTTTGACAGTACTGATTTAATTTAAGATCTTAAATATCAATGAGATTATTTAACATATTCATAGGAACATTGTGTCAGTCTTTAATCCGGAACATCATTTACAAATGATATCTGCAAATGAGCAGTCTGATAAGTGGACAGGAAAGACACATCACATGTTGTTTAACTGGCATGAGAAAGAAAAAAAAAAACTGAAAATGGAGGACAAGTGGTGAGATGTAGAAATGCAAAAATGATGAAAGAGGGGAAATAGGAGTGAAACGCAAGGGCAAGAGGACAGGGACAGAGAGGAAGATGAGTTTGAAATAATGGAAAGAGGGGGTGTTAGTCCATCAGGGATTAAAATAAATTCATTACAAAGTTGATGCTTCAAAGTTGCTGCTCCTCTACGCTCTGTGCGCTCCTACCGCAATCCACTCACTCATACTGCTGAAGGGTACGATAGTACACACATGCACACACGGGCTACGTGTAGCAGATAAATCAGAGCTGAAAATCTGTTAAGTGAGTGATGCACAAGCAATGCTGAAGGCCATGATGGTTATCAGCTGCAATATATGACTTGAACTACCCATTTAATCATGAATATTGTATATACAATGTACATACAGCTTTATTCCATATGCTCCATTTTAGAGTTTATGTTTACAACTGCTTTAGAAACAGACACTCACCAAGCAAAAGTGTTGCTAATATTTTGCTCCCCTCATATATGTTAATGGAGTAGACAAAATATTAGGAACAGTTTTCAATATAATGCATCCCAGTACACCATCACCACCCACTACGAGCACAATAATAAACATAAAGTAGAATTATCACCTTTCTTGGTGAGAGACACAGTGTTAAAAGTAGAAAACCAATGGAGCGCCGTGGTAGCCAAACGATTACAGCACATACCACATAACCGCAACGTCCCTGGTTCAAATCTGCATCGCATGTCATGTCTCTCTCTCTCCCTCCCTTGTTTCCTGTCTGCTTCTCTACTGTCAACTGTAGAAAAAAATGCAAAAATGCCCAAAAAACATACCTTAAAACAGTAGAAAACAAATGTAGTAAAAGAGAATAAAAAGATTTACTCTTATTTAAAAGTAAGTTAAAAGCTAGCGTATTCCCCGAGATGTCAAACCCTTCATTTAAACACAGTTTTTAGTCAACATGTCATTCAGTTTATGACTTTGGATGTCTTTGAGGTGTCTGTAAACTGTCTCCAGGATTTGTCTTGTTTCCAGCTGTTAGAAGAAAAGTCTCCAAATGTTCTGAAACCTCAAAGGTCCAATCATAATAAGAAATTTTGGAGTCTGTCTCCAAGCTGCAATCACATGCTAGCTTTCCCCTGTCTCTTCACATCTCTTGATATTAAGAGAGATTTGCTTTCCTTCACCTGATGCAGCTGAAGATTGTCAACAGGACACAGTTAGCTGTAGACCTGCCTGAAACTCTGGCTCTTGCTCTGTGGGAAAAGGGGATAAACTGTGCTGAAGTTGGCATTTCCATGTCTGGAACTTCTTTGAAGTCTCCATCCCTCCCTTTCGTTAAATCCCTTCCTTCCTCTCTCCTTCTCTCTGCCCTCCCCCCCTCTCCTTCCCCACCTTGTCACTCCCTCTGCTCATTCTTCTGTCTCTCCAGTTCTTTGTCAGCTTTCTCTCTTTTGGTATCAAAGCCCAGCTAATCTTGTGAGAATCAGGGAGGGGGAATTATTGGAAAGCCTCTCATTTTGACTTCAGAACAGGATTTTAGGACACTTTAGTGGTACATACAGGACATTACTTTATTTTGTGTGTCACCGCATTGTGGGACATTATAGTAAGTTACTATCTGTATTCCCTCTGCATTCTTACAGCAACATATGACAGGAAGAATATAATGAAAGCAGATCTTTTGTTGGACTTTATGAATTTTTGGCTTGGTCCTAGAGTTGTTAAACATTCATGTGGGGTTAGCCAATACAAAACAAGGCTTCTGCATGATACTATAAACTCCAAAAGCCAGAAGAACTTGAAGGATCAGATGAGTTTACTTGATGATTCAGATGTTTGGAGTATAGAGGATTTTTTTAGTCGATAAATTTGACACAAGGCCAGACACACACATACTTCAACCTACATGACACACACACACACACCCACATCCACACTCACACACATGCTCACAAATCACTTGGTTCAGTTTCTCTGGAGGTTTAATGTTTCATCATCCAGAATGGAGGCAATTTTTTTCATAAATATAATGGTCGAGGTACTCAAGCTTGTAGGGCTATTTGCTCATCAGTAATAACAGATTGATGTTCTCATCGTGCAGCGTGTTGGTGTGGTTTTAAAACCTGAAAAAAGACGGCGCTAAGGGAATTAAAGAAAGGAAGGTTGTTTCCAGATCAGCTCCCAAAATTGTAAAGAAAAGTCAGACCATGTGTTCCTGATATGTTTCATGGTCCTTAAGGTGATGAAACCCACTCAGAAGATGAAATTTACTGCTGTAAGATTCATAAAGCTTTCAGAAACTAAGACATGTTTTATTCCATTTTGGGCTTTTAAAGTTCAACCAGTTATTTACTTTTTCTCTGACCCACTAATCGCTTTTCTTTATGACAGCAGTATTGCCCTCCCACTGCTCTACTTACCAATGTATCCTCACTGCCATGTTGGCTTGTGTTTTTATCTCCTCAGGCAGAACGTATGTGCAAAATGTGTAGGGAACTGGCCATGAATATGCATGCTTGCTTTTTTTTTTCCAAATTGTATGAGATTGCTGAAAACATAAGGAGGAACTGCCCATAGGATATGTTAAGTTGTCAATGTGCCATCAAAGAGGAATAATGTAATGCTTTCAGAGACATCATGTGCTACCATGTATTCACATGAATGTTTCTCTGTTGAATGTCTACAACTTGAGGGCGTCATTCGCTACGGCATATTCCCATTTCTATGCCAAACCAGTATACATGTAACTGGCAAGTCTATCACATTTGCTTGACTATCAGTGTCTGAATGAGGTTTGCTATATAATATGGTGATGGTTTATGTTGCATTTTTTTATTGAGTGGGTGTGCATTTTGAGGTAAAACATGCAAATTAAGGATGTTTTGGTAGCCTCATGATTAAAGCGCATACGACATAACTGCAGTGTCCTCGGTGTGATTCCAGCTGGGGATATTTTTTACATTTCATACCACCCCGTCTCTCCCCACATTGCCCATCTTTACACTGTTAACTATCAAAGGCTAACAATGTCAAAACAAAAAAAAACAAAAGTTATTATCTAGCAATTACAGTTTCAAGTTGTAAATTGTGGCATACTTTTATATTCTGTTTTCAAAAAGATGCAGAGAACTTCAAATTACTTTGAAAAGATTCAACCCTGGGTCTCAACAGCGTTGTGCGTACTGATGAGTTTTATTCGAGAGTTGTTTAAAATGAAAACAGTCCACTAACCTCCATGTTTTTATCTCCAGGCTACAGCACCATGAGTCCACAGGAGGACAGCGAGAATCCACCCGGCAACAACGACCCGCTCTCCGCGGGTGTCGACGTCGGAAACCACGACGACGACCTGG
Organism: Thunnus albacares; assembly: GCF_914725855.1. Classification (NCBI taxonomy): domain Eukaryota; kingdom Metazoa; phylum Chordata; class Actinopteri; order Scombriformes; family Scombridae; genus Thunnus; species Thunnus albacares. Next base: position 10,348,505 of record NC_058114.1, read on the forward strand.
ACCTGGACACGCCTCCCCAGACGGCCGCGTTGCTCAGCCACAAGTTCCACCCCTACCGGCACACGCACACACACCACCACCCGCTGCACACGCACCACCTGCAAGCTGCAGTCACCGTGCACAGTGTGGATGCAGAGTGCTGATCCTCAGTGTGAACTGCACCCTCCTGCCAGGGATGGAACTGTTTTTTTTTATGAAAGACTATTTTTAAAAAACACTTGTGCTTGATTAGACGGCACTCAGTGGGTACTGTCGGGATAGATGGTCCCTGGAAACTCCGCCATGAATGGATGTTTAGCTTAATATGGGTATTATCCTCATGCTCTCATTTTGCCAACATCCCCATCTCAACCTTTTTTTCATTGAACCCCATTCAAAAGCTGGCGAGTGAAAATAATCAGACCTGGGGCCAGTAAAAATAACGAAATGTTTGTTTTCTGGAGGAATTTGACATTGAGGACTCTATAAGAGCGCACAAAAACTTTTGGGAGCAAACAAAATGGTGTTTGAGCCCATTCATCGGCCTTTCATAAGGAGAGGACACAACTGGAACCTAAAAGCCTTGAGGGAGGACAAAGTTCTTCATTTCCAAGTGGAAGGCCAGAGCAAACACTTTTATAAAACCAGTGGATAATTTAATTAAATCTAGAGCCTGATGGGAAGCCCTTTCTCCTCAGGGCTCTCCCTCCTAAGCTCCACACAGGTTGTTTCCCACTAAGCTCCACTTGTGGTGAGGGGCAGGAGGGGAACAGAGCACTCCTTACATTTGTGAAAACTGCTGGACATCTCTGATGAAGAGTTAAAATACTGTATTTCCAACACAGACATGGATCTAATGTGGGATTCTATCATTCTATATCACAACTTTACTCTCCCTGATTCTGCGGATAGACACTCAAAACGTTGGTCATCTGTGAAAGTTTCTGCCTTTTTATCCAAAGGAGTAGCTGCTGGCCTTATATGAAAGGGTTGAAAATATATGGACATTTTTCATAAATATCCATGAACTTCACGATAGAAAAGATTTTCTCTGATCCACATGAATACAGAAAAAAAAAAAAAACACTATTAAGAGGAATAAGATTATTTTTCTACTATTTATTAAAGAGGTAGATTGCAGGACAGATGAGCAAAGAGCTGCAGCTAGTCAAGTGTTATTCACATACACACTCCCTGTAACTAATGCATCATATCATAAGCTCATCATTTTCATTTATTTCTCCCCCAAAATTTGTGAATGTATGTGTTTATTTTGAATTTTAAGAATATCACTACATTACTATAAGTGAAAATTGGACTATTTGCAGCGCAACTCATTTTTTGTTTTACATCACTCTGGTGCGTAACGAGCAGCTCGTTTGCTTTATTTCCTCCATTTTTCTTTTTTCACTTTCTGTTACCAGAAGCATACAGTACTCTGAGCTATGCTCTCCACCAGAGGATCCCGTTCACTATACAGAGTGGTGAACAGTGTCTTCTTTAAGCAGGAAACCTCTTTGGATGGGCAGGGACCTAAAATCTGAGTTAAAATCAGATGTGCTTCTTTCAAAAAATAAAAAATAAAAATAATAAAAAAAAATAAAAAAATCCAGATATTTTTGAGGGTATTGGTAAAAAAACAAAAACAACAAGCCTTATTCACGTCATGTCAGAGCAGTTAGGAGGAGGTGGTCCTTCACATACACAGCACATTTTTGTCTGTTTTCACACTTCTGATTCACTGAGGTCTGTGTGTACTTGCAAGGTAAGACTCGCTGTGCCGAACATCTTTATTCTGGACATGTCCTCTCTATCGGGAGAGAGAGAGAGAACTTGGACGCTCGCTGGCCTTTTTAAGCCTCCTGGGGATGGAGGATGGAAGAGAGAAAGTAACACCAGCAAAACATCCCCCTGGCTTTAGTCACTGCTGGGGGATTTGGTGTGTCCGGATAATTGGGAACCCTCACAGTGGTCTTGAGAAACTGACAGAGACTGAGTGATGTCCTCTCTATCTGCCTGAGTAGAAAAACACCAATACAGAATGTTGTTCTTTTTTCCCCCCATTTTACTACAGTTTTTTGCCTGTGTTGCCGAGCAGATAGTGTGTGTACGTTAACGCTGTGTGCTAAATTTTGTGCAAAAATAAGTTTCCATTGATGCCCGTGATGGAGTCTCCCCCCCTCATCAAAGAGTGAGAGAGGGAGAGATGCTGCTGTTATTGTACAGAGGCTACACCCATCTGTCAGCTCCTCTGTGGTTAACCACTCAAAATATCTTTTCTACACGTCTCTGGTGTGTGTGAGAGAGTGTATGTGTGTGTATGTGAGAGATAGCGTGAAGAATGAATGTTGATCCACCTGGAACCTTTTCATTGAATGCATTGTTGTATTTTTTTTTTCAAGATAGTATTAGAGAATATAGGTGAAATTATTATGATTGAGAAATCCACTTATTTTTATTCTGATGAAGCGTCACTCGACCCGATCTGTGCTTAGTTGGTTTGATTGTTCAACCGGTCAAATCATGTCAGTATGGCATCCATTTATTTTATGGGTGCAAAAAATGTCTGTTGTGTTTTTTTTTTTTTTTTTTTTTTTTCAGAGATTCATTATGAAGTGTAAATACAGAATCACAAATAGCTATTAATGTCCTGTACACTCCAGTTTTTTTATGTTGGTAAGACATGATGTATGCTTCAAGTGATGCTCAGATATTTGGGTTGATATTGAATTGTCTGTTCATGGTGTCTCACTATATTTTTGATGCCTTGGATGTTTGTTTTTTTTTAGGTTTATTTTTCTTTAGGTCCATATTGGATGGAAGTCAGTACTTGGAAAAAATTAATACACACTTTTACGTTTGAGAGACTTCTAGTTTTCAAAGTTTTATTGTGTGTTTTGGAAATGTCAAAGAAAGCTTATCTCTCCGTAAACTAATTCTAGATTGCAAGAATAACGGTACTTCATCTTTTCACTGAGTAATGACCAAAAATAACAACAGTGTATTAGATTCGGGGTTTACAGTAGGCTGCTATGGTTCTGTTGCTACTTAAGACTGAAAATCACATTCATTTACAGCTAGTGTTGTGTGTTTGTCACTTTAGTAGAATATTTACATTAACACACCCGATGGGAGCCCATTAAAGTTTCAGCTGCAAAAGTGTGAAATAAATTATCTCTGATAGAGCTGAGAGACTAAAACCTACATTACGTGTTGGTATTGCCTTGTACATCCTCACTTCATAAAACCACTGTTCTTGAACTCACTGGATGTATGTAGTCGGTGAAATATTCCAGTTATCATTATTCTATTTGACCAGTTACTGATAGAGGTTTGTCTGTATAAACCAGATTTATTAACAGTTCCTGTCCCTGTATGCCATGTTTAGACCCACAGTCATTCACAACAACGGAAAAAACTGCTCTCAGTTCAGTCTGACATCAAAGCAGTCTTGTAGCATTTCAGGGCAATCTTTTTAGATCAATGCAGTCTTGCAGATATCGTGTGTTGAGGCAATTTGTTTTCCTCTAAATTGAGTTTGTTGTCAAAGGCATTTTTTTCTGGAGAGCTTTTAAACAGTATTTACCAGCTGTTGTAAACAAGTATATGTGTGTGTATACAGAACACTCTGAATCGCATTAATTAATGTACTGAAGGAACATGTGTACATCACCCCCTCATGTATCATATAAAGTTATCAAATTGAGATTTATTGCAATGTGAATGTGATAAAGTCCATTTTACACTTAAATTGCCTCTTGTTTTTTTTTTTATTCCATACAATTTTTGTGAGGGCTTTTAGCGGGTCAATCTACAACCAAGCATATAGCTCAGCAAAGTGCTGCTGCTCTGCTCACTGGGGGTTTACATTTTTAAGTATACTGCCTTCAGGCTGTGCTCCAATCTCAAATCCCAGTGTCAAAGCAGATGTTTTCAATTAGTTATCAAAAGCTAAACACCTGCTGTGGCATCACTGATTGGGGCATGGCTTGAAGTTAGGGATGCAACTAATGATTGTTTTCATTCTGGATTAATCTGTCGATTATTTTCTTGATTAAATCGATTAGTTGTTTAGTCTATCAAATGTCACTGTTTCTCAAAGCCAAAAGTGACATCCTCAAATGTCTTCCAAGAGTCAACAAGCCAAAGATATTCTGTTTACTGTCATAACAGACTAAAAGAAACCAGAAAATATTCACATTTAAGAAGCTGGAACAAGACAATCATTGCAGCTACACTTGAAGTGCAGCAAACCTTGTTCTGAACCCACTTTATGCACCTTTTTACAGCAGATATTTTGTCATCATAGCAGGAAAAGCACAGGTGGGACTGATGACATTAACTCAGTTCCATCATGCACTATATGTAGATCAGGCTCACACATTTGGAAAAAGTGGAATGCAGCCATCATTAATGCCATTAATTGCACCTGTGCTTTTCCTGCTTTGACTTGTCAAAATGTCTGCTGTGAAAAATCAATACTTAGGCGGTCCAGCTCCTGTTATTGTCTATGTTTCTCACTTGCATGTTGAGATAATTAAATGCCACATGATGAATGTAAGTCCAAGATTCACTTTCCTTTTATCTCTGTTTTGGTCTCTCCTGAGAAAAAACACTATGTGTTTTTAGCTTCTGCCTATTGGTTAGTTGTAGCCAACTGTGTACATTATGTCCACGTTTGGCAGTTAGTACACATAGTGTGTTTGTCATATGTTTTTTAATAAAAACAGCTGACTGTAATTTCTGGAAATGAGATGAATGAAAGCAGGATTTCCGGACAGTAACATATAATCAAAACAATGAGCGAAAATACACTGAAAAGCTCCGTAGAGCTGAGGAGGAAATATGAGTTGTGATAGTGTTACAATGTAACTTAATAGTCATTTTATCCATTTTTACCTTTTTTTTAACTAATATAGAAAACATTTATTAGTGCAGCTTTTAAATATGTTTACTGTTTACTCAAAGATCCCCCAAATCAATTTATGTCATAATTAAATGTCAGGTAAGTTAATTCACTTTTTAAAATCTCAATTAATGTTGACAGACAAAAGTGACCATCAGATGATACTAATTAACTTTTTTGGTTCAAGTTTGCTATTAGATAACCAAAAATTGATCAGTTTTGTACTCACACAAATATAACTCCAAATGTAATAATATGTCAAACACGTAGTATTTCAAGCACAACATGCTGAATTATACAGGAGTGTCTCCTTTACACCTGACCTGAATGCCTTTGGACTGTTGGAAGAAACATTCAAACAGAGGAAGAAAAGCAAACTCCACATACTCAAAACTTCGGTCAGTGTTGCGGCCAATTTATCTAACATGGAAAAACAGAAATATTATGCTTTAAAAAACTCCTCCTCGCTGATATTTAGGTCCAAAATGTGCCAATGGTGTTTCTCTATTATCAGGAAGACCATTTTGCTCTTACAGTGGAGGTCATGGAACAGGTCACCCACAAACCCACTTCACACACACAGTAAACCACGGAGATTATCTGCAGGGGATTTTGTGTGTGTCTCAATACATTACCTGACCTCGTATCCACTGACGGCAGAGTAAAATTGCCTGATGTCCTCGCATTATTCTCTCTGGTTCATGGAGGGACATTTAGGACATGACATTCCAAAAAGTTGCTCTTCAGAGGCTTCTTGGCCTTGTTTAGAAGGGGGGAATTGTAATGACATGTAGAACTGACTAACACTATGTTTAACTGGGATAGTTGTCTGGCCGAAACACAGTTCTTCAACATGAAGACTCGTGTCTGCCAGCATCCACCATGCTGGAAGTGAACTTGAGAAGTAAAAAGGCATTTGAGAATAGAACATTTATTTGTGTTTAATGTTCAAAGGACCAGAGGTTTATGGCTTTCGTAGTAAAAATATTTCTTTCTTTTTTTTTTTTTGTAAATTTAAATGAAAGAATGTAACTACTGTTGGTATGTTGGTGAACCTTGAGAATAAACTCTCGACCCCTGCTACAAGAAACAAGCACTTCCCAATGTTTTCCAAGCTATTGGTCATAGGTCATGCAGTTTGTGGGTGGAGGAAAAATGGTGGTACATACTGCCTGGAAGACCCTATCAGTTATTTATGAGGCTTTTCTGTACAAACAACCACAGATGGAAAGGCAACATGGTTCTGACACAACAATATAACAGGCTGCTTTGGTTTGGGGGAAAGAGCAGTATGCTGTTTTATGGGTTGTTTTTTTTCTTTTTTTTACTTTTACAAAGAGTGAAACAGGGGCGCCAGGGTATGGGGCTTTCTTCCTATCTTTATTCAAGAGTGTGGTCTTTCAATTTGAGAGCATGATTTATTGATTTCATGTTCAGATTTTGTAATTCTGTCCCTCAAAACCCTGCCCTCGCACTCAAATAGCCCATGCTTGCACTTACGTTTTCTCTGCTTCTGCTCAAACTGTATGCTTGCACTCAGATATATTGTTGCTTGCACAGATTTTCGGCTCCAGCTTCAGCCCTTCTCCTTGCATTCAGGCTGCTTCTGTGCTCTCGTGAAACATCTGCTCTCAAATTTCTGCTCTGCTCTCGGATTTTTTTGTGCAATAAGCCCCAACATCATCTCCAGTTTGTGTCCAGCCTTTGTTGCATGTCAGTCCCCATCTCTCTACTGTTGGCCATAATAAATGCATAAAACCTGCCTGTTGAGGACTTGTTATAGGATTAGTTTGGTGATATTATATATTTTTCTTATTGTCAACAAATCCAATGAAAAGACAGAAACCATCAATGAATGGACCCTTTTACCAGGTATTGTCTGTGTTGCCAAACTGTGATTTATCTTATTCTCCTGTGCTGTAGAACTCCATGTTTGTCCAAAAACTATTAAAAACACACCAATAAGCCACACTGTTGCACTGGGTGGCACGTTCTGCAATTTATTTTGAGTTAATCCCACCATCCTGCCTCCAGAAATATTCACTAGCACACCAAATCTGCAGGTTTTATGCATAATTTGACAATCCAATTTAGTATTTGGGGAAACAATAAATGTGCTGAGACTTTACTTATATGTCTGGCTCCTGTTGCACGCCAAAATGACTGAATGGGAACAATCTAGTTAATTTGGATTTGTTTAATACTCCTCATTTTACACAAATTTCTGTAAAAGGATATTTCAATTTCATTCATATTTTTTTTTAATATTCTCCCTCTGTCTCTGCTACAGCACATGACATAATAATCAGTGCAATGACTAAGTTAGTTATTCTAATATTGAGAGGGACACCTGTGTTTGTAGCATGTAGGAAGGCTGAATTGGAAAAGAACATCTGTGATTTTGCAAGGTCAGTCTCTAGTTTCCCAGTCACTTGATCTCATATCTTGAGATCTCAAATTTGATTTAAATGAACGATAGAAAAGGTACTGTGTCGCTGTCTATTTTGAGAGAAGGTCATAGAGTGCAGCTATGTAAATTGTTTCTCCTTAAGGTGGATAGTGGAAATAGAGAGGGACATGCTGGGCTCTCAGTTTACTGAACATCAGCAGGGAAGTAGTTCAGCACTGTTGAGAGCTGAAGGACAGAAGGAGTTCTCTCTCCATGTCCTATAAACCTTTACAGTTTGTCAGCATTCATTCATACCTCACCTACAGTACATGTTTTGACCTGTTTTTGTCTCTTTTGTCACAGTATTTCCACTACTCTTTCTCTCAAGCCGTCTCCCGCTCCCTGCCAGGGAAACACTGTGAATTAGAACACTGAGCTCGGTGTCCAAGCACCCTCGGGTCATTTCAGTCAGTCTCCGCTCTGCCAACTAGTCCAGCAGACATGCACTAGCAGCATATTTTTGTGCAGTCCAGAGTCCCACTTTCCCAAACGCATCTTAGCGGTGTAATCATCTCAAGTCTTGCATGCAAGCAATTTAAAGCACTTTGAAATCACTTTGACAGACAGCACTTTCAATCCTATCATGTGGCTTTTGCTAAAAATATGTAGAAAACATTTGCAACCACTAACACAGTTTGAACCTTGAAATCTGCCAAGGAGGGATTTTATCAGCTCTGTACATCTCTACACGATTCCCACCTCATTTTAACAAAATAAACTAAAGAAATCAGCAATTACTGGCTAATCGGAGCTGTTTAGAGGATCAAGTGACATAAAAAAAAATTGCACAAACTTGAGCAAAGGGGTAATCAAGTCAAAATAAAAGCTACTTTCTCATTACTTACTGACTTGCTGGCCACATAAAAGTTTCCCTGACGCACCAGTAGAGAGGTATGCTTATGACCACAGTAATTAGGACATGAATTGGGCAGGGAACTCTTGTGCATATTGTCCCCATGGGTCCAGGTCAGCTGTTTTTAGTAGGTCACATGTCCCTTAATCTCTTCTATAACGTAAGAGAAAGGAAGCCACCCTACCACACTGCATCTGTGATCATTTATGAGCGCACAGCACCGGCTCATAAAAGGAGGGGGAGTCCATTTTTACATCTCCTGCTGCACTCCAGACAGGATTGCAGAGTGAGATGTCCATAATCACACTGCACAGTCGTAGAGAATATGCACACACGTGTACATGTTCACCGTCAACTCCCACACGCAATGAACCACTTTGCCATTTAGGGTTCATCCCTTCCCTCCCTCCCTCATCCCTCTCCTCCTCTTCCCTCCCATCCTGACGCCTACTGAGCTCATCCCAGGTGCCTGCTTTGCCCGTTCAGCCACTCTGCCCACCCACGCCCTCAAACTCTCAGTCCCAGCGAGCAGCGGCGAACGTTTTCCCGCTTTCTTCTTCTCCTCTCTACTCCCACCCACTCCAAAAGGCTGTGAATCACTGGCTGACACGCTGAAGCACCAGCAGGGCTCTTGTGATTTAGATGGAAAGGGACTCACATCTCTTTTTCCTTTGGTTTATTGAGCATAGTCCAATATTATGGGGTTTGACTTGCACATTGGTAAAACGCTTTGAAAGATACAGAGTGTGTGTAACCGTGTGGAGCGGCTGTAGGCTGACATGAGATAATGCAAGCGTGTGTTAGTGTATCTCTGAGTGTAATATGGTGCTGGCATGCGTGTGTGCCAGGGGGACTGAGAGGAAAAAAATTAATTGTTCTCTCATGGAAACGTTGTTTAGCACTTAGTGGAGTGATTCATGCATCTCCAAAATCAGCCTGTGCAAGTGACAGGCAAGTCCTTGCTGTCTTTTCAGAGAACCACTGCTCAATGATTCATGTCCCCCAATCTGTCAGCAGGCACTGCCTATTGTGTGAGCTGTAGTTAGATCCAAACCTGACTTCTACTGAATGTTTTTCAACTGTCAAAAAAAGGGCTTTGTTTCAGCTGACTGCAATGTTTATTTAACGTAACATGTCTTGCATATAGGATTCATTCTGGTTAGGTGCCTTTCACACCTTTTGATTTCCTGGAGGATGTGAGATTGTGACTTGGGTTTTTAAACTCTCATCTAACTGATGAGGACATGACAGTCTGAAGACAAGCAAACCTGCATCTGATCAGGAGTCTGAGATTCAGCTGAAGGTATCAGGAACCAAGTCCCATTAGGGTTGCGGCTAACAATTATTTTCATCACTGACTAATCTGCCAATTATTCTTGATTAAAGTGCCCATTGTAATTTCCTAGAGCTTATAGTGACTTCTTAATGACTTGTTTTGTCTGTCTAACAGTGCAAAACTAGAGATCTACTGATATAAAAGTTATACTATTCACTATCTGACAGAAAAGCTGCAAATCGTCACATTTTAGAAGACGGAAGCAGAGTATGTTTTGCATTTTTGTTTCAGGATATGCGCTAATAGATGACACAATTAAAACCTGCTTTGGAGGTAGAATATGTCCTCCATATAAATTTCATGCTGGTGGAAGAGGAGGAGGGCATGTTTAAGACATATTTGTAGTGCATACAATACTAAGTCGGATCAAACTGATTAATGCAGAATCTTTCACAGAAAAATAAACATGCTGCTGGTCTTCCATTTCTTCTGTTTGAAATTCCACAAAATGCTTCTTTTTTTCTTTCTTTGGCCTCTCCACTCTGGAGTGGACTGGGCACAGTCTTGTTTGAAGCATTCAGACAAACAGTCCGTATACAGTAGGTGCGTTTCAGTTACGCTGGTTCAGCCACTTGGCAATGCGAGATCATTTTCGCCCACTGACAACTGTGATTGTCTGGACTCCGATCTGCCAAGAAACGCTTCACACAGATGGCGAGAGAAAGAACATGGAGTTTGAATGATGGGGGTTGATTTCACTGTCTCTTACAGGCCCTGGCATAATCGCGCTCTAAAAATTTCCTAAGTGGGTTGATGTGTGCTTGCTAACATGTTTGTGTGCCTACATGAGTGTGAATGCATCCTATGACTGTGAGTATGCCATGTGTGTGTCTGTCAGCGACTCATGCAGCCTGCGGAAGCTACACAGGCATTGTGAGGACTCGGCAGGGAGCTCTGTTTCCCTTGTGTTTGCCAGGAGCAGCTTTCCACCCACGGTGGGCAGGCAGGCAGGCAGGCAGGCAGGCTCAGTTGGCTGCGAGGCTGGCATTCACTGGATGACTTGGGTAGAAAGGAGGGAAGGCACACAGCCATTCATGGTCACATTATGCACATGAGGAACAAGAAAGCTCTGGTGGTTTAGAGATATTCTCCAATTTCTCTCTTTGACCAAAAGAAGAAATGTGTTAATTGAGCTACAGAACCAAAATAACTAGAGTTTCTCTTTGTGCCCAAATGCACAAAGATGTGCATATATTTATGATCTCAGAGTCGTCTAAAATGTATTTTAGAGAACTCAAAACACTTGTCAGATTCAACATGTGATGATCTATTCACTCTCTCTAACTTTCTGCCTAATATCTGGAGCTGACATGGATGTTTTGAGGATTAAAAAGAGTGCCATACAAAAATCAAGAATCCTTACTGCAGCTAAAAAAAGCTGCTTGTCAATGCAATTCAGAAGCACACACACACCAAACAAATGTTTGAGGGCCTATTGGCGATAATGAGGAATCTTAATTGGCTCCTATACATTTAGCAGACAGTTGGGGTCGCCAGGAGTCTGAGGTGCAGCCGATATGCCATGTGGAAACCACGAACTGCCCATTTTGAACGTTGTTTCGACTATTAGCTCTTTCAAACCTTTTCAAAAATGTATTAATATTATTTTTTACATTGAAATAAAATCCTGCTGGTTGCAGTTTCTTTGTTTTATTTAAGCAGCAGCTGCATATGGAATAGACATATTTAGCAGCCAAAAAGCAAACTGAGAGATAAAAGCATAAGTTTAAATATATAATTTGATAATATAGGCAAAATCTGTAGATTGATAGGCTATAAGTAAATAGATAAATGTTTTATTACAAAAATGCATTTAGGGAAAAATGTGTTAATTTGACTCACTAAAATAATAATTAGTTATAAGTTTTGTTTTGTTTTTCATTTTACTCAGGTGTTTTATCTTTCTCTCTCTCTTTCTCTCTTTCACTAACACACCTCCCACCTGCTCTCTCTCTCTCTCTCTCTCTCTCTCTCTCTCTCACTCTCACTCTCTCTTTCTCTCGCTTTCTCTCTCCGTCTCTCTCTCACTTCCCTCACACTTTTCCCTCAGCTACCCAAAATGGCGGCAGCCTCATCCATCCAGCCGCCGAGCGTTCACTCTTCTCTAGCCCGGGAGAGCGCACTTTCCCCGGAGATGGACAGCCCCGAGAGCCGGCAGCCGGAGGATGAGGAGGCGGCGGCAGCGCAGCCCTCGGAGCCGGGGATTAGCCTCCGCGACCTGCCGGACCTGGAGCCGGAGGAGATCGAGCGGAGGCTGGCCAAAACTCGCCAGGAGCTGAGCAACAGGAGGAAAATCCTCATTAAGAACCTGCCGCCTGACACCACTAACCAGGTATAGTTTAGAAAAGGGACAACTGACGCAAAAGTAGTGTGGTGCAGTTAGTTTACCGGTTTGAAGCGTATCGAGACTTATTGTGAGTCAGTGGTGCTCAGTAGTTTAGTTTGCACTGACCGTCGCACTTTCCAATACGTTTAATCTGCATTTCCAAAGACTAATGATAGTGGTGTGCAGGGATTTTACCATAATTTACCTTCTCTCTTCAAATCTCTTTAAAAACCTTTTTTTAAAGTTTTTATTTATATAGTTTTTAAATTCACCGGAGGATCACTGTGATGGGTGCAATAAATCTTCTGTGGAGTTGGAAACACATTAGTCACCAGGTTATTTGTTTAACACCATGACTTTGCACACCATCACTCTAATTTGTATGAATAAATTCACTGACTGAACTTAACATTCAGCAGTTAAACACAGTTCACATATTGTTTACTTGAAGAGCAAGCCCCACAGATGTAAATCAGTTGTATTTCTCATCTGATTAAAAAAAAAAAGGTAAATAATAGTTTTTAATCCTATAGTCTAGTATTTAACATTGATGTAATTAAACCATTAACAGCATCAAAAACATCAGTAACTTTATGTGATTTGATCTATTCTGACTCCTAGATGCCTCGTTTCCCTATTTACTGCAAAGCATGTTGTTTGACATATTTTGAACATGTAACCTTTTTTTTCCACTCACAAACACGATACACATTGTGCACGTTATAGATGTGTGTTGTGTTTCTGAGATCTTGTGTTGTGTTTCTGAGATCTTGCAAAAGCGGTCCGATGCTTGCATGTCTGCTGCTTTTTCTTGCAACCGAGGAGACAGATGAAATAAACTTATTCATGCACCTGCACTAACAGCAGACACCCTTGTGTGAGAGTAAGAAAGCAGGATTACTGTTTGTTGATGTGGACGATTGTTTTTTTTATGAACACCCGCTTGGCATCATATTATCTAGTTTCTTCTACCACTACATGATCAGATATTTTATCTGCATGCAGCAGTGCATTTTCGGGTAACATCTGTTATCTGTATGCTTTTTCTTTATTCTTGCAGCTTTTTGCAGCATAAAGATTAATATACAATGATATATAACAATATAAAAGCACATTTGACATTGTAATCAGCTAATTTGCTAAACTCAATGTGTTACAGACAGTTCAATATCGCACACGCCCAAATGTTTCACGACAACGTAAACAAGAAGCAGAACTTCTCTTGCTCGCTCACGTTGTTATGTTTTCAAGACATGACAGGTCCATAATTTCAGACTCGTTGTAAACATATTGCCTCAATCAGATTTCTCTATCGGAGGCAAAGGCAGATTAAACGTTTTATGATTTTATGTTTATTATACATCTGAGAACTTTTGTGCGCGTGTTTCTCGTCAAAGACCACAAAGCGTTTTCACTGTTTGTAACTTTAAGAGCTTTTTGATGTCTCCTCCCGGGTGTCGTTCATCACTCGTGACAGCACGCAAACCTTCACGAGGCAGCGTGTCAAAGGCCCCGATGGTGTATTCCTTCGGGATTGTAGCACCAGATAGAGGCTGGCTGCCAAGGAGAACCGGCACTCTGCATAGTTTTTTTTGTGTGTTTGTGTATATGCAAAAGGAGAAAAGAGAGGGGGAGAGAGAGAGAGAGAGAGAGAGAGAGGGAGAGGGAGGGAGGGAGGGAGGGAGAGTGACTGCATGGTGTGTGTGAGAAATGAGAAACAGAGGGGAGAGAGTGGAAAAGCCACTTGGATCAGGTGAAGCAACAGAAGTGGAATTTCTCTTTCTGTATTTTCCACATTATTCATGTGTCAGAACGAGTGTGATATGTTTAGTGAGCCTGAGCAGAGCAGTCGGAAGAGCGGAGCAGCATGAAGTCTGCCCCGCTGAATGTGCCACATAAATCTATCAGTTTTTAAAGGAGTAGTTCAGAGTCTTGACATTAGGTGGTATGAGTTACTGACTGGTAGTGATGCTATTGAAATGACATCAGCTCAGACTATGGATCTTGCCAACTGCTTGTCAGAAAGAAACCACATCCCAGCACTCAAAAAATAGCGTACCATCCATCATAGGCTACAGCATCACCGTGGATAATTAGAACTTTATTCTGAGTCTTCTGTTGTGATTTTAAAATGTGTCCAAAAATCTGCAGAGTCCTCGAGATTCATACGTATTAGTCGATAATCAATTGACGGGAAATTAATCTGTGACAGTTTTGACAATGGATCGAATGGGTTTAAAACACGTAAGGAGTAAGGTGCAGGCCGTCCAGGACAATGTCAGTCATCCTCTCCACAACACCCTGGCAGGCAAGAGAAGCAGCTGCAGCAGACGGCTCATCTCGCTGCGCTGCAGGACTGAACGGTTCAGGAGATCCTTTGTCCCCACAGCCATCAGGCTTTACAACACCTCAGCCAATGGCAGGGGCTCATGACCTGGGTTGTTGGTTGCCCCTCTCTTTCTCTCTCTCTTCCTGTCCTCTCTCTCTCTCTCTCTACCCACCACCCTCACCCACCGGACATTTATTTATATGACTCTTTGCTTTAACCCTGTGCATCCTGCATTACCTTCTTCTATTGTGTATTGTCTTTAATCTATATTTATATAATAATACGGATTGTGTTAGCTACTGGACACCTGAATTTCCCCAAGGGGGTGAATAAATTACCTCTCTCTCTCTTTCTCTCTCTCCCTCTTTCTCTCTCACTCTCTCTCTATTTCTCTCTAATTCTTAAAGCCATTTAATAGGCAAAAATGCCAAATATTCCCAGGTTCTAGCTTCTCAAATGTGAGAATTTGCTGCTTTTCTCAGCTTTATGTCATATAAATTAAGTATCTTTGAGTTTTAGACTGTTAGTTGGACCAAACATGCAATTTGAAGATGTTGCCTCAAGTTCTGGGAAATTGTGATTTTGCATTTTTTTAAACAAATTATCTTATTCTAGCTACTCAAATGTGAATATTATCTGGTTTATTTAGTCCTCTGTGACAGTAAACTGAATATCGTTGGGTTGTGGACTGTTTGTCGGGACGCAACAAGACGTTTGAGGACGTCACCTTTTGGCTTTGGGAAACAGTGATCAATATTTTTTTTTTTACCATTTTCGGACATTTTATAAATGATTAATCAAGAAAATAATGGACAGATGCATCTATCAGTTAGTTGCAGCCCTATACTCATACAATAAAACCTGATTCTATGTTTTGGTATTTAACAGGGCTTAAAAGCTTTTGCTGCTCTTGCTTGGTCTTGTGTAGGAGCCCCGTGTTATTCATAGCGCAGTTGTTTACATTACAGTATCTTCTATAAGGGTTTAGATTTATGACGAAGGAAAGTCCTCGTCACCGTCTTATATAACCTGTCTGATGGACTCAACAACACCCAGCCGACTCTATCTCCCATTCCCCCCATACCCGCTGCCCCATTAGTGAACACTATATTGCAGATTGGATATGTGTGTGAGTGAGTGTGTGGAGTTCATGGTGCACTGTGTCAGATATATGGCCCTGCTGACAGTCCTCATCTCAGAGAGAAGTAGGGGGGGGGGGGGGATGATGGTGAGAAGAGTGCAATGAGAAACGAGAGAAGGGAGACAGAAGACTTGGGTGAGAGGAGAGGAAAAGAAAAGGTAGAATACGGAGGAAAGACAAATGAAAAGGAAAGAAAATACAAAGGTGGTTTAAGGAGAAACAGGGAGAGGCATCTGGTTGAAAGAATGATGATGAAAATGAGACTTCTTGCTCAGTTTTTTCTTTTTTTTTCCTACCCCACATTCCGCAATGCCCCCCAGATAGGAGTTGCTAACAGGGTTTATTGCATTTTATCAAATCCAAATCCACTATCAAATCCACTTATTGAATCAGAATTTTTTTTAAACCCCTCATCAATTCTAATCAGGTTTAACTTCCAACATTTGCAAGTAACTAAACCTTTAAAAAACTAAACCTCAAAGATTCAACTGAGCTCTGTAATCAGCTTTTGTTGGCTGAGAAGGCAGAAAGGTGTCAGTTTTGAGCGGCAGCTTGATTTAATGTTTAAAACCTGTACCTACAAACTGAAAATGATAAATATGTTTCTGACACACTAGAATAACAAGTGTAGCATACATAACTGTTACACCTCCAAATACTGGAGGTCCCGATTCAGAATTATGAAAGGCGATTTTTCTTATTGTCAACAAATCTCTTGTGCAGAACCAAACAAACAATGAACCGATCCCACTTACAAGAATTGTCTGTTTATCCAACGCTTGATATATCTTATTGCTCTGTTGCTATAAACCTCCAGTGTTGCTCAAAAACTATTAAAAAAACACTTCAGTGAGTCACATTGCTGCACTAGGTCACATGCTCCTTCTCTGAAGACTAATAACAGCAACCTCTTGATTTTGCACTACCTTGTAAACTACATTGTAAATCTCAGAACTTCAGTACAAGTAAATTACTGTACATACTGGACCACGATTGGCTCCAAACTAGTTGTGATGTCACAAATCATGCTTGTAGGTACACGCCTTTAACTCAGATTTTTGGTGAGCACAGACAAACTTTCCTTGGTGATATGGTTTAAGATGAATGTGAAAACAGTCTTCTGTTGTCAAACTCTGCATATTATTCTGCACATTGAAGCTCAATAATCCAACCCAAATCACAAGAACAAAATCACATTTTTGAATGGGGGGGGGGGACTTTAAAATATTGACACTATATGTGTGAAAGCTTGGTCTTGGTGAATTAGATAAACATACAGTCCACTCAGGTTTCTACAGTGGTCCTTACGTATGATCATTGGTTGAATACAGACTTGAAGATGGCACATTAAACAACAGCCAAGTTTTATTTTAACAGTTTACAGAATTATTGTTAATTACTTACAACTGATATGCCGCCGGTGATGTTTGGCATTTTAACTGGTGAAACTGATGGTCAGAGCCAGCTAAAAATGAGACACTGCTACCTGAATGTTTTATATCTCTCTTTCACCAAAGATAGATAAGAGGTTTGTTAGAGTTGGAGCTTAGTGAATCTGTGTATTTCGCCAACCAGAAAATTGATTTTAAAATGGAATCTTCTATCTGAACCCGTTCCTAGACATTATCCCTCACCAGCTTCCCACACACCAACCAAATTGGAAAAAGTCCCGTGAGTTGATCCCTGGTATTTAGCAAGCCCTTAACTCACTACCGCACCCCAGACTACACTTGATATTTTATTAAGAATAAAAATGCTGTTTTATTCAATTCAAGCATGTAATGTAAAAACATATTTGCAGATACACAGGAGGGTAGAATAAACGTGGGTTTTGTGTGTGTGTGTGTGTGTGTGTGTGTGTACTTATATGGCTATCATTATGAGAACCAATTTGAGTTTTAGACCTGGGAAAGTGAGGACATTTTGGCCAGTCCTCACTTCCTGACACACCTTTAATGGGCTGTTTGAGGGTTCAGACTTGGTTTTAGGGTCAAGGTTTGAATTGGGTTAAGGTTCAGTTTAGGGTAAGGCTTGGGGTTAAGCATTTAGTTGTGATGATTAGGGGCTAGGGAATGCATTATGTTGATGAATGTCCTCACTAAGATAGCTATACAAATGTATGTGTGTGTGTGTGGGGACGAGGTTAGCTTCCAAGGACTTCTGCTAAGTTCTTGAATTATTCAGCGTGTGTCACAAAACTTGTGCGAGATGTGTTTGTGCATGTGTTTATGTGCGTTTCTTCTTGACAGTGTGGACAGTGTGTTTGTGTGTGTGTGTGTAGTTGTTTGCATATGTACAGGTAAACACAAATACATGTAAATGTGACAAAGCAGCGTGTGCCTCTTTCCACCCACTTCCTCCTCTCGTTTTACATGCTGTGATGTGTGTGTATGTATGCGTGTGTTTGTGTGTCAGTAGCAGATGTTCATGAAATCTGCCCCTCCTGACAGTGGGCAGCCTTCATCACCTTCATCAGTTAGGAGTCTGCATGCAAACACAGTGTTAGGATTTAGCTGTTTACTATGGCATCAGTCACCTCGAAGTTTTGCACATGTTTGTGCAGCAATGATCCCGCAGGCACCTGAGATACACCTGTTCAACTGACTACTGATAATACAACCAGGACGACGACGGTGGTGGATAGAAGGAAGGGGGGGGAGTATTGTGACAGACTGTATATTTGGCTTTGGTGAGGGCATTAAAATTGATATCAGAATATTAATGAGTATTTATTTATTGTAAATGATTTGCCAGGTACGTATAATCACATAAAATAACAAAATTGATGTTGAATACCTGAAAACTGTTTCACTTTTATGCTTTATGTCAGACAAAGCTCTCACAAAAACTTAACTAATTTTGTTTTATATTAAAATGGGCTCAGAATCATTTTATTTAAAACATTTTATTACAGGTAAACTCAATGTGCTCTGCATTAAAGTGTATACAGCAACATGTGACATGAGACTATAATAAATAACAGATCATCATAATATCATTCCAGTGCAAGTTGATAATATATGATTATACGTATATTCAATATATAATATTGAATTATTGCCCAGTCCTACCATATATGCCAACTAAAGACAGTGAAGCTAAGCTGTAAGTATTTGGCAGGAAGGTTATTATGGATTTGGGAGTGGTCTCGTGAAAAGAGGGAAACCAAAATATTGGTTAAATGGTTTCAGAGTAAACAGAGAAAGTGGGAATTGCATTAGATAAAAGGTTTGGGAGTAAACCATCAACTGGACACAGAACAGTCACAGTAAGAATGTGCAGAGGAATAATTGGATTAAAGGCTAAAGAGAAATAATGAGTGTGTTTGAGGAGTGCTGAGGCAAGATGGCCTTCCTGGTTGAATCTTCACTATTCACCTTCATTCAAAAGAGCCTAAACTTCCAATAAGAGAATATTTTACATTAGTCGGTGCATTCCTCCTCTTGAATTTCTCTCACATGGCTGGTTAAATAGTGTTTAGGCTTGGAAAGGTACACACACCTGCTGTTCACAAACTGCTGCCATTGTTGTGAGTGTGTTAGTGAGATAGAGCAGGTGGAGGGGCGGTTAACACTATTGGTAGATCAGGATCCTGCTGGTCCCTGTTTACTACAGTTCTGGCTCAGCAGCAGCAGCAACGCGAAACAACTGTTTGATGCTTTTGATACACAAATTAAAAACCTTGCACACTTTATTCTGACTAATCAGACCTCAGGTTGAGGTTGGGCGGGGCTGATGAATTACGTGAGGTCACCAAACTTCATGAATCTATAAAGTGTAACCTCTACCAACTTAACAAGGGAAACACAACTTATAGACGGGTGAGATGTTATGTTAATCAAGCATTACACAAGGACATTATATCACACTTTTACAAATTCAAACGTGTGTTTCAGTGTGATCTGCAGGTCAAAGATCATCTTTGTTCAACTTGTGACAAGTGGATGTACTGGCTCGGCCAACAGAAACACTATTGCACTGCATAGAGAAGTTATTTTTCTAGTGCCATCACCATTTTTAGTACATTATCACTCTACCTCACTTCAAACTGTAGCATCACTCTCATACACTGTATAGTTTGTGATTGCGCTGATCAGCATTTATTTACTACCGGCATCAGAAACTGGACATCATGTCCTTTTTCGGAGCTGAATGTGGTCAAATAATGTAAAGGGTAATGTGACTGTATCTTTAAACGAGGTCTATTAAGGCAAAATTTAATTAAGTGAAGATAATTCAAGTGAAAACACTTGTCTGAGTGGACCATGAGTGTGTTTGCCCTTTAAGACTGAACATTTGAAGGGAGATTTTGGAAGGGACAGTGGTGTAATGAGCTGGGGGAGATCATTTTGATATTTGGCTGACCTGAATGTTTTGACCTTCCTGTAGAGGAGAGAGGAGACACAATTCTCCACACTGATCAGAACACCATGATTACACTCAACACACACACAATGTAAGTAACCTTGGACATTCGGACATTGAGTGTGAGAAGTGTAGATTTTGTCCTCTTAGAAACAGCTGACCTCTGAAATTAGAGTCTACAACATGAAATGTGGCAGATCTGTTGGAGAAAACACCTTAGTAATGAGGTCAGACTAGAGTGACAAGATTTAGCAATACCAAGTTCCACTTTTGTTACCTAAGAGCAGAAAGCATCCAGCAGATGATGACTAAAGAGTTTAAAAGCTGCGAAATGCTTGATCTGAAGTTCAGTTTCGCTTATGAGATGCTGACGGCACAATCAGAATTAAAAGCATAAACCCATCCATCCTTATGTCAGTTTATTTTCATAAATCACTTTCAGGAGTTTTATTTTACCCATGGGGAACAATGACAACTGTTATTCTGTCAGGATAAAACATTTTAAAGAGACAGAAATGTTAGTATTACGAAAAGCAAACTTTTAAAACCCAAAATACATCTATTAATCAACTCCTCATGTCAAAATGCTTCTATTAGCTTGCTAGACAGCTTCTACTGTAGCAAAAATCATCTACAGTATGCAATTAAATGGTATTAAATTCATAACTTTCAAGCTTGATACCTTGAGTTAAATACAGGGTGTGATTTCAGAGGGGGGGATGTTTTTGAAATGTTTTTATTCATGAAAATAAATCAGAACCACAGTGGGCTACAGTAACATTTATAAAAGAATTATGAACTTTAATAAAACAAATACAGAACTTGAACATGACCACTGCATCTGCAGGAATATTTTAATCAATTTTAAAAATTTAATGCCTTAAGTAGCGTGATATTTTCACTCTCAGCGATGTGATGTCAAGTTCATGCCTTGTCCTTTCCTCATGGGGACACATAGGAGATGTGATCAAAACAAAAGGTTAAATGCTAATTTAATATGCTAGAATTAAATCCCCCAACGCTCCTTTCAGTACTGTGGATAGCATCACTCGGCCAGACGTGCCAATACACTTAATGTTATTCTTCCAAGTCTTTGTTTAATTCAGCTCTATGCACAGCGTGCAGCAAACTTCAATATTGAATAGAAAATAATCACAACATGCAATAGTACAAAGTGCTGTCATCATAAAAATAAATAGGCTACAGTAGATGCCTACTTGTCAGACTAAGAGAACAGTCTGCTTTGATGATGGTTTTCATTTTATGCTTTCCTGTAGAGGGGTCGTCCATGGCGTGTCGCCCCTCTTTTACCCAAATCTCTGCAAATCTCCGAGCAGGGAAGGAGGCGTCATCACGGAGCCTAGATGTGATGTCATCTCTACTGTCACTCTAGCACTGACAGTGAAAGTCCATTTCTGATTTTATAGGTGTTTGCATTATAGACTGTTCTCACCTTGCAGTGCTTTACTTAGATTTTTTTTTAAATAGGCTATTTTTATTTTAGATATTTTATATGGTCTATGGGTGAAGCAGCATAAATCACTATGAGGGGGATAAAAATAATTCAGCAGTGCAGGGATATATAGACCAGAGGGGGGGGAAGCCCCTCCACCCCCCAGGCAAATCACACCCTGGTTAAATGAACAGTAACTGTTATGCTTTCAGTTAATCTAGCAATTGTTTTGTCTGTAATCTGCTTATTTTACGTGATTAATGTCCCCAAAGTTACCAAAGCTCAAAAATGTTTAGATTTTGTTGTCTGATCAACATAACAGAGCACCAATGTTATGATATTAACTCAGGAAGACCAGTTACAAAACATGATTACCTTACACATATTGTAATTAAAGCCAATTAGAAAACCAATATTTACACCATATTTGAAATCGGTGTTTATGCAATATAATTTTCCAAGCAAGAAGACTTGACTCAAAGTTTACAATTCCAATGTAAAGCTTCTTTTGTTTAAAATCAGTAATGATACAGAAATGTGTGTAATCTCTGTAGGGAAGACATTAACTTTTGTACATCTCGCCTGTTGATGTACATCATGGTGCTTTAACTGGCGCCTTGGAGTATGAGTACAAATCACTACAAGAGGCCATTTAGCTTTTATGTCTAAGAGGTTCTCTGCCAGTCTGCACATTTCTCTACAGTTGCTGTGCTTTTACTGCTGCTATGATGGTGCTTCATGCTGTAGCTGTGTGCTAAAACTGTTTTATGAGTGTTAAATATGTTTTAACAAAGATGGAAATGATGGAAAATGTCATGGACCATGTCAAAAATAGATGAGAAAGAATTTAGCAACACATGACGCACAAGTATTTTTTTTATTTTTTGGTTAGGTTGTTTTCTCTTCTGCTCTATTTACATTAAAGCTTGGATTCACCACATCACAGCATGTCAGTGTCACTGGAGAATAGTCAGTTATATAAATGTAGACTGCTGATAAATTACGCTTGTAATGTAATTGTGTGAATTTATATTATGTTATGTGGCGCAGTCCCCCCCACCTGGTAATGGAAGCCAACAAAAATAATGAATATTCTTATAATGCTATTTTGACCTAATGTCTGCAGGACTCACTGTTGATATGTGAGGAGGAGTGACTGTTGGCTCGGTGGGGAAAATAACCTCCAATCTGAGTCCAGTGGCTTCAGGGCTGGAGCCAAGCAGAGATGGGTGGGTGTGGATGAGGGAGGGGAGGTGGGGTCACATTAGCTGACAGCAGAATGAGTCCTGTCTCAGAGCGAGCCACCTGCTTCCCTCAACCCCCCGGTTCTGTCCTTGATGAAATCAGATCAACAAGCTCCTCTGTAAAAGACATATGAACAGAGGGAAATGGAAGAAATGGACAGACAGAGTCAGGGTTCGACCAAACTGCAACCAGTACGGCAGTACATGCCTTTTTAAGATGCAGTTTTCCCAATGAGCAGTTATTAAGATGTAAAGAGAAATCTATTTTGAGGCTTGTTTGCTTGATTGATGGGTCACACAGATGTGATGGTGATAGCTCCTGCTTGCTTATGCCACGTCAGCGACACCCACAGCTCCCCCATTTTTCCCAATTTTAGATTTTCACTCTAGTCATTGTCATTTCATTACTTCAAAAGCATATGAATAATGGCACAGACATTAAGACATTATGATTTTGTTCTGCCCATGGGCTCCAATATACTGTGGTCCACTGGAGAAAACATTTAACAGCAACTAATATGTAACTTTAACATACTATAACATTTAAATCTTTTTTTTAAAACCTTTATTTATTCAGGGAAATTTCACTGAGAAAGCAATTCTCTCTTTTTCAGGAAAACCCTGATCACGTTCACACAGTTACACATTCATACCTGGAAGCTGCCCAGTGCAATCGCAGTCTGATCTGCCGGCCACCGAGCAGCTCCACTGGAGCAGTCGGGGTTAAGGGCCTTACTCAAGGGCACCTCGGTGGTGGTAATGAAGGAGGGGCAAGCGCTGCTTCTTCACTTTCCTCACTCAGATTTATCCCCGCTCCTCTGGTCACAAGTTCACTAATCTCATCTTTAGGCCACCACTGCCCCAAATCTAAATAATTTATTTTGGTTTACTATATACTTAATCTGTGGGCAGTTATGTAGACACAAACACGTAATAATCTAAAAAAGTTTTATTATTGTCTTTTAATTACTTAGTGCATGTACAGGTACAACCAGATAAATCAGGCCGAAACATGACAACCATTCTTCCTCCACTTACATGAAAGGTGCATCAGTACAGGTACTTTCAGTAGCTTCAGAAATTATCGTTGCAAATGCAATTTGCTGTCCATCATGCTAAGCTACCTGCAAATAGCCTCTCTTTGTACTATCAGGTTCCTGTGTCAAGTTGGCTGAAATGGCCAAATCTGGGTGTCACAATCATTTCAGCTACCCAGGGTGGAAGTAAAACAAACAAGAAGTTAACTGGACACATGCACCCAAAGTTGGACCCACGTACCATTATCAGCCAGTTGCAGACATTGTTGTGTATTGGGGGGCATAGAATGAAACAGGGAGAGCATTTCAACAAGTTCTTACTTCGAGCCTCTGTAGTGTATTGTCAGATCAAGGGTTTGAAGGTCAGTGTGTAGCGCACCGCTTGGACAGCGTGCCCATGACTGCTGAGGTTGATTATGAGTTTGAGTCCCCGTTCACGCTGTGCTGCTTCACTGCATCATCTCTCTTGACTCTACTGGAAATAAACAAACCATCTGAAAAGGATGAGCAAGAATAACAGAATAAACAGAGACTGATAAATTGACTGTTTTAAAGAAAAGATCAGACAGGGAGAACGTAATGGATCTGATTCTGTGTCCCCAGTTTGTATTCTCCTTTCTCTCCCAGAAGGCAACTGTACTGTAACTTTGCATGAAAATGTAACCATTATAGCCAGTTTAGCAATGAAGCAAAGGAAAGACGAGAGAAATCAGAAGGATAAACATGAGGGGGAAGACAAGGAGGTAGCTTGGATGTGGAGGAAGAGTTAAAGAGCAGGAGAGAAGAGGAATCAAAACAAACTTGTTAAACTGAAGAATTCTACCAGTGGCAGTGCAGAGCGAGAGTGTGAGAGTAGCATACAAGGTGTGAAAACTCTGAGAATGTTTGAGAGATAGATGTCTGCACTCATGTGTATTTATGCTTGTCTGCCTCGCAATATGTGAAGGTGCACGTTTTCTAAGAAGATCTCCTGGCAGGCATTTGATGGGCCAGTGATCCGTGCTGTGCCTGGTTTGAACCACCTGTCATACACACACATACACACACACACACTGCTTGGCTAATACCAAATAGGGAAAAGAGTGTTTTTCATGATATATTAGGGAAACGTTGTAATTAGCATTGAATAAGCAACAGATTGTAACAGAGTGTTGAGATATAACTGAATGCAGCTGAAATAAATTTTTGATGCTTGTTTGAAAGCAACCGCAAAAGGTATAAAAATTTTATATCCCACTTGAATGATACCAGTCATACATTCAAAGTGGACAGCATTAACTGTTTTCCATCCCATCAATGTCTGTTTGACACCTGAATGGAAATCTGACAAAAAGTTGTTTTGTGGGTATCACTGACCAATATCAAAACTGTAATATTGTAAAAAGATTACACTGCTCATACAAATACAGTGCCACTAAAATCACCAGTATGATTGCACTGTTAGTATTACAGCTCCAAAAATGCAAGTGATAATGATGCCGTTATTGTAATGCTAATAATTTTGAAAGACACAGTTGTGTTAAGTGTGAGAGTAGCCTTCTGTTTGCTGGCAGACTTGGGCTTCATCCTCTGTTCTCTCTCTAGCATATATCACTCTATCAGTAGGTCAAGGACACAGTTATTGCCGGTAAGGAGGCCATGCAGAGTGTGTTTGTCCCCTAATCCCCCTATCCCCCCATCTCTCTCTCTCACACCGACACACACACACATTCACACAGAGCTGAAATGATAGCCCACGGTTTCACTTTTTCCCAATGGCCCTCTGTGTGTTTGTAAGCCAGAGACAAAAGGAGATTATGTATGTTTATGCATTTTTCTCTTCTTTCTTTTTTTGTTCATAAAATCATTCTAGTAAAGCTGTCTTGCCTTAGATTTATGTACATTACTTTGTATGCTTTCCACTATAATGTGGTCCTCTCTAGAGTGACTTACAGAGTGCAACAGAAATACCTTAACTGGCTAATAGTACAAGCTGTCAGTCGCAGAGTGAAGGGGGGGTTCAAAACAACACCCAGTTCTACTGAAAGGCAGTTTGAGTTTATTTGCTCTTTATTTGCAGAAAATTGATATTAGAAGCTGTGAGTGAAAGGACAGTTACTGACAAACACAAGGATGCGACTGTTTCTTGCACCGAAATTACAGTAATCAAACAACTGTGACACATTACTAAGTTAATTTCATCACCTGGGATATTTGAAATAGAGTTGGATATAGAGGAGCTGCTAAGGACTCAACGTCTGTTTAAACACTTGGTGGATAAGTCATCTATGTGAAGGATGGCCTCTTTAACTGTTTATCCAACCGGCTGTCTCAAAAACAGCACAGCTGTGTGTCATTTGATTCCTAGAGCACATAGGGAATACACTGTATAG
Source organism: Thunnus albacares (assembly GCF_914725855.1). NCBI lineage: Eukaryota > Metazoa > Chordata > Actinopteri > Scombriformes > Scombridae > Thunnus > Thunnus albacares. The sequence goes on from NC_058114.1 coordinate 10,374,295, forward strand.
GCAATATAAGTTGTTACGGTAAAGTAGTTGGAATATGTCAATCTGGGGAATGAAAGTGATAAAATTGCTACTTTTTTGCAGTGTTTACGTGCACAAACTTATAACTCAAACGTAACTTTGACACAGCAACATGTGTAACCTTGTGCTGATGCTCGTCATAATACTGCTCTCCTGATACATTTTGGGCTAGTAAGTGGATTACCAATACTTGAGTCCAAAACATTGTTGCTATAGTTCGTTTAAAATGTTTCATACGACACTTTCACCAGTAACTAAAGATCTGCATTTTCTGGTCTTCTCTAGTGGATGGAGTTTGCCCAACCTGCGAGGACAAGAATGAACTCTCACACTTAACTGTTGCTGTTTATGGCAAATGCATATTATGTAGGTGTAATTGCTCTGCTGAAGGCAGTGGTCTTACCCAGGCAAACTGCTATTCCTTAATAGGCATGCTTAAAATCAGATAACATAAGGTAAGTGAAGACTGGAGTGGTGGGTGGTGTCTTTTATCTGCAGCGTAGCCACTCTTCAGGGAAGTTAGTTGTTTCTGACTAGGTGTCAGAAAGGGCTGCTATCACATTCCTTATCAAGCTTGTCCTCTCAGGGCAGTTTGCCTGAATGTTGGGGCACATGGGTGCACCCACAATGGCACACACAGAAATTGGCCTTGGGCTTAAGGCTGATGCTGAGAGACTTGCTGGAAATGTCAGCGTCTCAAAGTGTTGAAACATGCAGAGAAATCAGTATGGCACAGCATGTAGCAGAAGGGCATACAGTAGATGTAAACACGTCGTCCATATTGATAGATGAGCAGCAGATTTTCCATTTTTCCTCCTCTGGTGAATGGCTGTCCGTGTCAGCCATTCTGACTAACAAGTTGTGGTGATTGTCAATAAAGCGCTCAATTTTAGCTACCAAACTACCAGAACCTCATGCAATATTTTAGGCAGACCCATTACTCTAGATGACTGTGAGAAAGCACTTTAAGCCATGTCAAATAACTAAGCACCTGGATCGGATGGTTTCCCTACTGAATTTTACAAGCACATTTGGACCACAATATCACTACTTTTAACCCTTTTTAAAACCACGGGGATCACCGGTGACACTGTGGACTTTGGGTGTTGAGGGCTTCACAAAAACCACAGTATTTGCTATAGCGCAGTAGTGTATGGCAGAACATGGAGAAAGCTTTGCATGATTTTATTATGGTGCTAAAAGGGTTAAGATGATAACAGAAATTTACCAATCTCCAAACATCCCACCACATATGAATTCAGTACTCATCTCAGTTCTTCTCAAACCTAACAAAGATCCTACTCTCTGCTCAAGCTACCACCCCTTATCACTCATCAACACAGACATCAAAAATCTTAGTAAAGCACTATCTATGAGATTGGAAAAAGTCATTAATATTTTAATTCACCTGGACCAAACTGGTTTCATCAAAGTTAGAGACTTCAAATAATATGTACCACCAATTCAACCTAATAAATATATCCAAAGATTAAAAGACTAACACATCCATCATATCATTAAATTCAGAGAAAGCATTTGACCATGTAAACTGGATTTTTTTATTTGCAACACTAGAGAGATTTGGTTTTGGAGTTATTTATTAAATGGATCAAAATTTTTTTACAACTCACCCACAGCATCAGTAATCACCAATGAAATAAGTTTACAACATTTCACACTAAACCATGGCACCAGGCAAGGATGTCCTCTCTCTACATTGTTATTCGCACTATGTATAGAACCCCTAGCAGCTGCCATTCGCCAAGACATAAAAATCACTGGAATCACCATGACCAACACAACCCATGAGGTCAGTTTTTATGCTGACGATTTATTGTTATTCTTATATTTATATATACAAAAACCATCAATATCATTACCTGCAGTGTTTAAACTCATAGAAAGATTCTCCTCTATCTCTGATTATTCCATTAATTGATCCAAATCTACCGTTTTCCCACTAAATCAACACCAGTGGATGAGTGCAACCCCAAAATTACCCTTCAACATCCCAACTGGTAACATTCAATATCTGGGCATTGATATTTCTTCCAATCTTCCAGAGCTGTTCCACCTCAACTTTACCCCCCCCATCCTTAAATCCACCGAAGATCACTTAAACCGCTGGGATAATTTACCACTCTCCCTTGCAGGCCACATTGCAACAATCAAAATGTCAATTTTACCCAGAATCAATTACCTCTTCTCATTGACGCTTGTCCAGCCAACACCCAATTGGTTCAATACACTTGACTCACTAATCACAAAATTCTACTGGAAAAACCAACAACCGAGAATTAAATTCACAACACTACAGAAAAACAAACAGAGTGGAGGTTTAAATGCCCCAAATTTCCCCCACTGTTACTTAGCCAATCAAGTGGTTAGAAATGGTTCGAAATTGAACAGAATGCAACAAACTGTCCATGAAAGATCTACCATTTCTCTCAACAACTATAAAAAACATAACTACTAAAGGAACACAGTGATTGCCACAACTCTGGAAGCGTGGTGGAAAATCAATAAGATCCCCAATCACACACCCTCAACATGTAAATTCACCCCAATTTAGACCTATTTACAATATCAAAATCCAAGAAACCACTGTCAAAATTATACAGACTTATTTCATCAACCAAAGACTCCATCGTAACTGTCCCCCACCACAGACTGGGAAAAAGATTTGATTTTAATGTTGATGCAACCTTCTGGAAGCAAATTTGCAACTTCTTCTCTATGACCAGTAACCCCAGTCTAAAGGTCATTCACTATAAAACCATACACAGAACACTCATAACTCAACACAGGATACACTTAATGGGTTTCACAGACAACGGCATATGTCCCCAATGCGCTCTCAACACTACAGACAACTACTTTCACTCGGTATGGCTTTGCACGCCAACTCAAAATTTCTGGGGCTAGTTTGGTTTTTGTTTGTTTTGTTGTTTTTTTTTTAATATACACTTTGTCTTCATTCTGGAAAGGCTACACCTTCTCTGTAAATGCACAAATTGAAAAAAGAAAGAAAGAATGGCATTCTGCCCACATACCATCCGGTTCTCAATCGTATCTGTTGGCGATGAAGACTTGTAATAGGGCAGGTGGTAAGGAAATGCTACTCTATTTGTCTGGGATTATTAAAATCAGGGTCATTTATGTTTTGCAAGTTGTAGATTTAGTTTTAGTAGAGTTTAAGTGTTTGCTCTGTCTGAATTTACAGCTGTGGGCTGGTTTTCCAGATTGTCTCTTTACTGAGCCCAGTGGCTGTTTGGAAACACTTGTGAATGTTGGTTGGCTATTAAGGAAGTATTAATTAGAACACGATTGAAATAGTGTAGTGTGAATCCCATTGAAACAAAATGGAACATGAGAGAGCAGCGTGAAGGGATGTAGTGAAAGTAAAAGATCATTAAAACATGGAGTGTAAAAGGAAATCGGGTGAAACAAACCGGAATATTATTTTTTATAATGCAGCATTTGGTAAATTGTGTGGCTGAGAAAAGAGGCAGGACTGTTAAGACTCCTAAAAATACTTGTAATGTGTCAATGCTACAAGAAACACAATATCAACTCAGTCCAAATACAGAATAGCACAGCACTGTGCAATAAAATAACACCAAAGAGAATCACACAGAGTGGCACGGTTCAACCTTGTCTGAATGTCATCAAGTACTCTCCAGTGTCACTGTCTGCATACTTTCCATTACAGCGGTAACTATCGATCAGTTTTTGAACACCACCATTTAATCTAATGAAAATTTCTGTGTTGTTTATGGTCCTCCTTTGCTCATTATTTCTTGCATTTAGGATTTAGTTTTTTAGTCCCTCTATGTCAGAGCTGTAAAGGCACAAAATTAAAGTAAATACAAGAGCTCTGCTTTAACTTAAACAAACATGTGATGTAGCAGAGAAATAAAGAGAGCAGGAAAAAAGAGACACTTGATACAGTAAAAACAGTGCATTTAGAGAGTAGAAATACAAAATGTAAGTGGTGAAACAGAGGGATAAGCTGACATAAAAACTGAGGGGAGCTTTGTTTGGCAGTAACAGCTTAAATCCTCACACATTTGTACTGACACGCTTTAATCTAAATTGATTAATCCTATTTTGTTGTTGTTGTATTTGCGTTGTTGTTTAATTGTCTACAACACAGTTTCAATTCATGCTTTGTCATTATGTCTGGAAAACCCCTTATAACTTTGTTGACAACAAAAAATCTCCATTCTGAAATCTGTTTTTTTTTTTTTTTTACTATTATTGAGTCTTTAAATTCTTATTTTCTTAAAATACGTGAAAAAATGTACAAGTATGCTAAGAATATTTTGACCTTTTTCCAAAGGAAATTAACTTTTTTGAAATATTTTTCTTAAATCAAGTCTAGTTGTTCTTTTTATTTCTAGGAAATTGGTTTAGATATTCTTTCTGCAGTAGCAGATTCTTAACTTATGTTAAGAGGATAAGGTATTACTTTTTAACAGACAAATGATGTGATTAAAATTGAGGGGGGTTTTTTACGCTGTTTTGGTTTGAGGTGGTTTCTCTTAATCCCTTTCATTTAACACTGCTGCTGTTAACCTGAATCCCTTCCCTTTAGCATGAGATTGTAGCAAGAAATAAATGTGTATGGAGAATAATCTGAAACACTTATTTTCCTTTTTTCTCCATCTCTCTCTATCTTTGTTCCTCTTAGCGATTACTGCTCACTCTGCACTGATTTGAAGGTCGAGCGAGCTAACCCTATGTGTGGGCTGCCTTGCATGGCCTTCACTCATATGGAACATGCCTGCTCACTGTGTACATGAGTGGGCTGGATGGTGGTTAGAGAGATAGAAAAGAGAAAAACATACATATTAGAAACCCCTTGAACATCGTATTGATCACTTGAGGCAGATTTCTTTTGTTTTGTCTTTATAGAAACGATGTGGTAAATGGGAATGGAAATGTTTTATCTGTCCACATGACCTCCCGGAAATGTCATACCTTCTTTCACTCTCATGGAAAAGGTGATCATTGTATGACTGTGAGTTGGTGCGTTTCAGTATTGCAGAGTTCCTTTCTTTGTTTTCATCTTTGAATGGAAGCACAAAAAAACATGGGCAGCATTAGCTGACAGTGAACAAAAGCAGAGTTTTGGTAACATTAGCTGCATTCTCCCAAATACCAATCAATTCTTAAAAGACTATTTTCATCTATTCTCTTTTTGCCACATTCAGGCTCATTTATAAAGCCTGTTTATTTGCTTTAAACCAAAAAATGCACATGGCTCACATTTATTTATTCTGTTTTTTTTTAAAAGTTTGAATAAAATTGGATAGCAACATAATAAGACAGAGTAAGAGGAAGTAGAAAAGTGTAGGATAAGTGTAGGAGAGAATCTTACCACATAATACTTTGATCATGGTGAGTTCAGTGTGTCTGTACCTGAGGATAAAACAGTTTGAAAGTCCTGTTTGATGTGCATCATTATGCACTGGCCATTACTTTTTGCCTTTGGTGGCACTTAACAATAATTGTTTTGTGCTGAAATGATCTTTCCACAGTTAGTTTAGACTGAGGCTTGCAGGTTGTTTTAGCAATGCGGTTGTTGTTTTTTTTTTGCTCACTGTTCAGTCCCTCTGCCTTCACCGTGTTGCTGTTCGATCTGTAACTGTTGTGCTCTCGGACATGTTTGACAGTCACTGGACCCAACAGGGTTGCTCGTATCACATGAGCATATCTAAAAAACACATTTGTTGCCTAGCTGGAAACAGTCTGTGCTGTCATTTACTTGTGCGCAATACTTGTGTGAGTCTGTGTGGCTGCATAACAGTGAAACCCATCAGGCAGGGACTGAGGCTAACAGAGAGTTAGCAAGTGCGTAACACACTCAGGCAGGGTGTGAGGATCTCTGGCTGTGCTATTGCATCTCTCTCATTACTCTCTGCATCATATACTGTCGGTAAAGAGCTAAAAAAAAAACATGAGAAAGGACTCCACTCTCCTTTTTAAAAAAAATAAATTCAGGCTTTTTATCTTAAAAATACACTAAAAAACATAATTACCCTTTAGAGACAAATTACTGTAATTGGGAAGTCTCCCATCAAAGAGTTTATTGTGAAGGAAAAGAGTTTGCTCAAGTGTCCAAAAAATAAGTTTTTCTGTGTGTGTGTGTGTGTGTGTGTGTCTTACTGATGTGCAAAAATACATTTTAATAAGATTTATCTAAATAAGCTGTCATGGTGACTATTTGAGTCAGTGTGTTATTGAAAGCAGTTGGTAAATGAATAACTTCCTGTTAAAAGAGTACTCTGTGAACATTCACAGTAAGTTACACAGTAGTAGAGTTGTACTGGATTTGCTGACATATTTAATTAAACATTACTTTTTGCTAAAGTGTATGCAATTTGATGCAGTTTGGTTTAATCAATTAGTACCAATTAGTCAATATTATCATTATTATATTAACAATTTTGATAATCATACAATGTTTCAAGTAGAAATGCCAAAATTACAGGTTCTCAAATTTATTTTATTGTTTGACAGGTCACACAAAATAAGTAATTTGAAGACATCGCTTTGCCTCTGCTTGTGTGTGATAAGCATTTGTTATGTTTTTTTTTTTTACATCCTTTATATTAAATGATTAACTGAATGAGTAGATTAATTAATAGATGGATAGATACTGCAAATAATTGTTCGATGTAGCACTCTGAGAATGAGGCACTATTGTGTTTAGCTTTCTTGTTCTGTATAAGCAGTTTTTTAATAATTATGTATTTTTTAAAAAACATTCAAATTTGAACAGTTCTTTGATTATTTGTTTTTCTGGCGTTTTGGTGATCTCTTGGCTAAACTTCTGTCTTGCTCTTTCTCTCTTCTTATAGGAGGTCCATGAAATTCTGAAAGAGTATGAACTGAAGTACTGCTTTGTGGATCGTAACAAAGGAACAGGTAAAACTGACTCTAAAACCAACATGCAGCCATATATAAATGCAGCTTTTCTCAGATTAATGTATTGCTTAACTACTAACGACTAACTAATTGTAAACATGGAGCCATTACACAGCCCCCCTCCCCACTCCACCCCATTTCAAATGTGCTATTATAGTGGAATGAAAGCTGTGCAGCAGTGTTATTTATGAATAGAGTGAAGCAGGATACATGATTGTAATGGGTGATAGTTCAAGGTATAATAGAATAGTGTAGGGCTAGTCTTGCCTTTGACTCCAGTGACCAAGGTCTGAATTTGTTTTGTTTTGTTTATATAGTTATTGTTGTTTTTGAGCACAGTACTAGTGGTTATTTGACTGGCAATATCTAGATATAGGAAAAAAAAAACATGTCAGTTGTCATTTAACAAGCTAATTTGTTTCTGAAGTGACTCGAATGAATGAAATTCATCCTCAATTTGAACATAAAGTTTAGATGTCATGACAAATAAATATCATAAATAAATATAGTTTGTTTGTGATTTTTTTGTAATTCAGTAATTGGAAGGATTGAGCTTTTGTTGTGCTGTATTTTGCCTTACACTGAGAGGAATCAAACAATCTTATACAACATCACTTGGAGTTCAAGTTTGCCGGATAAATCTCCTCATCAGGATGAGTTGTTGCAAGATTGACTGGTGTTTTGAGAGCAATAGAGGATGAGGAGTAAGGATTAATCACCAAAGATTTTTAAAGCATTTAATTGGCTGTTTGGTGTTTGAATTAAAATGGACTGAATTCATATGGTAAAATTTGTTCCTACAGTCTTTGAACAAATAAAGGATGCATAACTTTTCACACCAGGGTTCTCTCTATCTGTCTGACCTTCTGAGTCTCACACACACACACACACACACACACACACACATACATACACAGAGACAGAGCAGACCCCCTGCCCCTAGAGTGTGTCCCTTTCCGGGGAAATCTTACATAGTGCCTATATTTAGCCCATGCAGTCAGCCAAGTACCTGAAACATAACGCTTTAGAAAGCAGAGGGGAGCTGTAAACAGCTGAGATATCAAAGCACCGGCCTGTCCAAAAGGTTAATGGTGTTTCAGAGCAAAGGAGGACCTGATGAAACATGGGCCCTCGTCGGACCGGCAGCCACTGTACTCCACTAATTAGGCTACTCCCGTGGCTCTGATGTACTGAGGTGGGTGGAGTGGGATGGGAATCTGTCGTCACAGACAGCACAGAAGCTTTTTAAGACACGGTGTGATTTTTCCCTAACAAACCTGTTGTGATGTCAGCGATGGCGTCACTTTGTCTCTTTTTCTTTCTGTCTTACTTAATGCTCTTTGTCTCTCTCTCGGTCGCTGCCACTCATCTCTGTCAATCTCTACCTCACCCTCTACACTTTTACCCTCTGTCCTTTTTTGTTTTTCTTTCCATTTCCTCCTCTCTCTCCACTTCACTGAAGTACCACTTTCATTTCAAGGACTTATTTCAGTAGTTTGACAACATAATGTGGTAACATCCGGGGGTCTCAGTATTAGCTCTCTGAATTAAAATGGAAGATGTTTTGAGAGGAATTTACATATATTTTCAAAGAGTTCTGTGAAGGGCCTCGGGTGAAAGCGAGATAGGGAGAGAGGTTTTTCTTTTAAGTTATTTTTCCAAGTAATATCATCATGAATTTTATTAAGGACACTGTTAAGATGGTTCATTGCAGCAGAGGTGTGGTTGTGGGAGGTGTTGTCTGCTTTGAGGCAAGAGCAGGAGCTTTCACAGCTTGTTAGCTTTACATTTAGGCTGAAGCTAATCACAGTGTCCAGGAAAGTGCTGTTTAATTCTACAGAGAGGAAGAGTGTCTATAGGGAGAGACTGAACACCACAAAGAGCATTTTCAGATAATATTCTAAAACTCACTATACTCCCTGAATTGACAGAACAATCGGCAGTTAAATTTGTCTTTCTTTCTCTTTCGGTTGGCAAACAAAGAAATTGTGGATTTCGGCATACTTTGTTGAGAATGCGGCTGAATGGATCGACTGTTCTGACAGACATGGCTGGTTTTAGCGGATTAAACATCATTGCATTATAGAACTTTTTAAAAAAAACTCTAGTAGTCTGTTATCATGTTGCATTGTTGGCTAAAATGCAATACAGGTGTTTTAATACAGTATTGTTTGTGTCTGTTGTCTCTGGATGAATATAAAATAGTTCCTAGTGATTTGGTCAAACCCTACACTCTCTCATCTTGGTCAAGGCTTTTCTCTACTCTGACCCCACAGTGGTGGAATAAACTCCATAATGAAATCAGGACAGCGAAATCATCTTTTACAGCAAGCTGAAAATCCACCTTTTCAGTCTGAATCGTGATAACACACTCTAGCATGTCACTTAATTAAAAAAACAAACAAACAAACAAAAAAAAAAAAGGGCCACAAAAAAAGAAAAATCCTTGTCATGTAGCTCTCTAACACACTTTTAACTGTTTATTTGATAGGGTTGCATTTACTTGAAGCTAACCGTATGTTGTGAGTTACTGCATTGACACCTGTGAACAAATCAGTACTCTGAACATATCGCAGCAGCATAAATGTAAATTCTGAATTGTGTCATTGGCTATATAAACACACTACATGAGTGATCAAAGAGAAATGTAGGCAACAGAAGGAGTTTTTGAGTATATCACAAGATCCTCCTCAGCAGATGGATTTGTAACTGTTCAAGTTTCCATTTTTCGGGCACTTTAAAGGTGCATTGTGTAGGATTTAGTGGCATCTAGCAGTGCCCCTTCCAAGCATGTAGGAGAACCTATGGTGGCCATGAAATGAGTGAAAACCACGAAGGGAACTCTCTAGAGCCAGTGTTTGGTTTGTCTGTTCTGGGCCACTGTAGAAACATGATGGTGCAACATGGTGGGCTCCATGGAAGAGGACCCGCTCCCTGTGTAGATATAAAGGGCTCATTCTAAGGTAACAAAAACACAATGATTCTTATTTTCAGGTGATTATACACGAATTAAAACATACTCATGAATATTATATTCCATTTCTGCCAAGTCCGTTCCGCTAGATGCCACTAAATTTTACACACTGTAGCTTTAAGGACTTCTCATTCCTGTTGGATTAAAAATATAAATTTAATATTCATTCTCGACCTTGGAAACAGTTGTTGAAAAACAATCTAACCAGAAGCTGTTGAGGAGCTCAAAACTCCTGGGAATTGTTTTAGGTGGGCTACAACCTCAGCAGGCAGGGTTCCCTTAGCTGCTGTGTGTGCTGGGAGATCCCCGACTGCTTCATTTAGAGGTGTGGAAGATTGATTTCAAGCCTCTGTAGCCTGTCACTTTGTGAGTATGTGTGTGTGTGTGTATGTGTCCGTGTGTGTGTGCGTGCACGCCTGCTGAAGGATTGAATATTTTGCCTTGATCTTTTAACCCCCCGGCTTTTCGCTTCCTCACTTAACCAAAACACACACTTCCATCCAACCTCAGCTCCTGTGGTTTTATACTGTGTGTGTATATGTGTGTGTGTGCTGATGTATACATGCCTGTGTGTGTGTATATGTTAGATGTGTGTCATAACAAAATGTACAGCTGTGTTTCTACATGTTCTATAGGGAGGGTAGTGTTGGTGCTGTGTGTCTGTGTGTGTGTGTCTGAATGTGTGACACGGCAGTCAGCTTGTACTTGCCAGCCATTGGATCAGTTTTCATGGCAGCTGGATAACATCACCCTAACCAACTGTTTACAGTCTGACTCACACTCTCCCTCCTCTCTCCTTCTGTCTCTTTCTCCTTCTCTGTTTCTACAAACTCACAGCTTTAAAAAAATGACAAGATCCTCTTTATTTTTTTGTCTCCGCCACCATGAAACAGTTGAAATACACTGGAGTGTAGCACTCTGTGAAATGGTTTTAAGTGAATGAAGTGAAATGTGTAGAAAAGCTCCTAAAACCCAAACCCTCGGCACTGTTTTATATGTTCCATTGTTTACTGAGAGGAAAAGATGCCAATGTTGCATATTGAGATTCACAGTGTGTGGGCGCAGTTTTAAGAATCTTCTATACAGACTCACTGTTAATTTGTTTTGACAATTTCCACTTGAGTTAAGACAGCGTATGAACAGCAAACACAACACACAGTAAACAGTAAAATAACACAATATTGGATCCTAATTTCCAAAAATGTGAATGTGAGAGCTTCACTATTATACATTTTTTTTACTTTTATGTCTCAAAGTCATCATTGTTTCTCTCATACTCTGCCTCATCAAAGTGAAATCCTTGAGATATTTGAAGTTTGTTTGAGCAAAACCTTTTTGTGCAAGGGGCTCATTACAGAAGTACAGATGGGTGACAAAGGAAAACCAACACAAAGTGTCTTAGTGAGGTGTCTGGTGAGCAGAACAGCTTCAGTGTGCCTTGGCATTGATTCTACAAGTCTCTGAACTCTACTGGAGGGATGAACACCATTCTCCCAAAAGATATTCCCTCATTTGGTGTTTTGATGATGGTGGTGGAGAGCGCTGTCTTAACACGTTGGTCCAGAATCTCCCATAGGTGTTCAACTGGGTTGAGATCTCGTGACTGCAAAGGCCATAGTATATGATTCACATCATTTTCATACTGTTCAGTGACTGCTCATGCGCTGTGAATTGGGGGATTTTCATCTTGGAAGAGACCATTCCCATCAGGATAGAAATGTTTCATCATAGGATAAAGGCGATCACTCAGAACAACTTTGTATTGATTTGCAGTGATCCTTCACTCTAAGGGGACAAGTGGACCCAAACCCTGCCAGAAAAATGTTCCCCACAGCATAACAGAGCCACTGGATCCCCTCACTGTAGGGGTCAAGCATTCAGGCCTGGTTCTCTTGGTGTACACCACACATGCACTCACCCATTTGTCAAGAATATGGTGAACGATGACTCATCTGACCATATCACTTTTTTACACATCTCTGTAGACCAGTGCCTGTGGTTTTTGCACCACTGAACTCTCAAATGTGCATTCTTCTTTGTAATGAGGGATTTATGCACTGCAACCCCACTATAATATCCCTCTTTATGTAATTGTCGACGGACTGTTCTTGCTGACTCAGTCTGATCACGTCCTGCATTGACATTCTCAGCCAGCTGAGGAAGAGCTGCTGTTTCTCCTTACATATCGCACTAACGCATGAGCATCGTGGTCATCAAATGTGCGCTTTCAACTGCAATTTCTGACCCTATTTACTGATGTCTTTCCCACAGATCTAAATGCAGATGTTACTTTAGTCACTGTTCATATTGAAACACTGGCCAGTTGAGCAGTCTTTGTGACTGAAGCTCCCACCATCCCTGCCCCAACAATGAACCCTCTTTCAAAGATCTTTTCCTCTTGCCATCTTGATACAAAATCAGAATCAACTGGGCCTGCTCAGCATTTTAATACACGCCACAGAGCATGATTGGATGTTAATTGCTTAATTGTACCATGCAGTGCACCTGTGTGGTAGCATCTGCATTCGTTATGTTTCTCATTTATTCAGGTTTTTCCTTTGTCACCCGTCTATATTCCTGAGCTGCACATATGATCACCAGTGAATCAGTATCTACAGTACATTCTTTTCCTTGGTTTTTGAGTTTATGTACTGGACTTTCTGTTCGTGACACTCCTTTTTTAATCACTGTTAAGCTATGGTGACTGTTGATGCTAATACTAAGCAGACAACTCTTTCTCTGTTTTCCATGGAAGTCATTGCTGTTGCTGTTTAAGCTCGAGACGTCAAAATGGAAATGTACGCTTTCATGGACAGATTGTGTGTGTGTGTGTGTGTGTGTGTGTGTGTGTGTGTTATGTCATGTCTGTTGTTGATGAAGAGAAGCGAAATGACGAATGAATAAATGAAAATGTTAAATGCAGTGCACACCCACACAGGTGTTTTCATTATTCTGGCTGATTAGATCTTTGATCGGTATGAAGATAGATGGAGCACAGTGGGAATTATGAGAAGTCACTGGACTTTGTGTGTCAATATGAAATGATAAAGGTTTAAATTGTCCCACCACAGCGGGTGCAACAAAGTTAACAGGACAATAATGGAGGTGTCAATCAAACACAGTCTGCACATGACCACACAGTCCAGAGAAGAGAGTTAATCTGGTAAAACAAGTGAAAACACGTGTGGGTGTATCAAGGGTGTGCAGGGCCTTTAAGGATTGCCACTTAAGCTCTCACACACCGACTCACAAATGTTTCTCTACTTTAATAGAAAGACAGCTGAAGACTTATATGGAGAGCTGGAGTCTGCCCCCTTTTCTAGTTACTGTGGGTTACAGAAACCTTGGCCAAACAATATATTGAGTTTTTCTGTGGTGTTCTGTTTGATGAACAAGTATATGCTAATGAAAGTTAAGCACAAAGATAAAATGCTCAATCTGTTACTCGTTTAGTTTTAGAATTTGGACAGAATATTCCAGCATCAATTTTCATATTTTCAGAAAAAATAATGAGAGAAACCCCTCTCTATAAATTTAAATAACAAAAGATTAAGGAGAGCACTTGTTGGGTGGGACTTTTTGACTCAGAGCTCAAATGTGGAGCCTTATGTTTGTATGTTGTACTTCGAGTGATAGATGAATGAAGATATTAATGATGCAGTGCTTGACGTATCAGGATACATTCTTTTCTGTTAGGACTTAACTATTCCCAAAAAGACATTTAAACTTTGCCCAAATAACAAACCTTGGGTCTCTCTAGAACTGAAAGAAGTGAATAATCAAAAAAAGTCGTTATTCAAATCAAGGGTAAGTAAAGAGGAAATGAAAGCTGTACAGAATAGAATCAAGAAGAAAATAAGAGTGCAAGGCTGCCTATAAAGATAAAAGAAAGCCTGGCAGGGACTAAAAATTATCATAGGTTATAAACCTAAAACCCACACCATGAATGTTGCTGATGATTCTGTCTTTGCCAATGACTTGAACTGTTTTTATTATAGATTCAACACTGTTGATTATGTGACACAGCAGGCTGAGGCAGTTGATAAGGTCAGAAGTTCACCAGTCAGTGATATAAGGATTACCGTGGATGAAGCTAAAAAACTGTTTTTGCATGTTAACAATGGCAAATCTCTGGGTCCGGATGGCATTGGCTGCAAGGTCCTGTGGTCATGTGCTGATTTACTTGCATCTCCTTTCCAAAGGCTCTTTCAGCGCTCACTGTACCTGTACCCAAAAACAGTAGGCCCAAAGAGACCTCAGTACCTTTGAAGTGTTTTGATAGTGTTAAAACATCTCCTCACTGAAATCTCACCATTCTTCGATCCTTTTCAATATACATACCAGCCAGAACGGGGGGTTGAGGATGCACCGCTGACAATGACCAACAGTATATATGAACACACAGAACAACCTCACAGTCTTGTGAAGATTGTGTTTGTTGATTTTAACAGAGCGTTTAACACCATCCAACCCCACCTGCTGGTGGGCAAACTGATGGATCTTTGGGTTAATCCAAGGCTCAATCTATGGATTAATGGTTTTCTCCAGAATTGTGCCCAGCAGGTCAGATTTAACACAGCTATTTCCTCCCCTAAGTTTATAAGTACAGGGGCCCCACAGGGCTGTGTTTTATCTCCCATACTTTATACGCTGTACACCAATGAGTGTTGAGCTTCAGTCTCCACTCGCACCTTTTTTAATTATGCAGATGATACAGCCTTGATGGGGTTCCTAAAGCCTGACAACTCATCCTTGGGTGGTTTTCAGGAAGAGGTAGGGAACTTCATTAAATGGTGTTCGGACAGTTTCCTTGAGATTAATGTGACTAAAACAAAGGAAATGGTCCTAGATTTAAGACATAGTGGAGGAGAAATCTCACTCACTAGTGTCAACAATGTACCCACTGAAAGAGTTAATACTTACAAATACTTAGGGATAGAGATTGATGACCAGCTGAAGTTCAATGAATGTGCTACTGTGAAGGTCAAAAGACTGCAACAGTGATTGTTCTTCTTACGGAAATTGTACAGTTTTAATGTTGATCGTTATGTCTTGCAACTGTTTTACAAGGCTGTCCAACAGAGCATCTTGTCCTTTGACCCAATTTGTGTGCTTGGTAACATGCGCAGCCAAGATCGAGATAAATTGCCGCTCACATCATGATCAAGATGACGAATGGGGTCCTTGGGTGTGACCAGATGTCAGCTGCTCGGTTGTGTAAAGACCTCATTCTGAGTAAGGCTAAGTGCATCCCCAATGACCCTACTCAACCTTTATGCAACAGGTTCCAACTTAGCTATCAGGGCGAAGGAAGGATTCTGCAAAGGGGAATAAGAACAACCAGGTTTAGCAAGTCTTTTGTTCCTTCAGCAATTAGACAAAACATAGGATTTGATGGTATTTTGGCCAGGGCTATGTGCAGTGGTAATCCTTGCGCAACACTTGCATTGTGCAATATATTTTATTAGTTAATTCTAATGATTATGCTGAGTTAGTTTCTCAGGGATCATGTAGTCCACTGTATATGAAGTACTTTTTTGTCTCTACATTACTATGTGTGTCAGCATATGCTAGAGCGAGGGTGCTTGAAAATGCTGTGTGTGTGTGTGTGTTGTTGTTGGGGGGGATGGAAGGGGGACTGCATCTTGTATTTATATCTGTTTTTATGACTGCTCCGTGTACTTCTGCACCTTGACCACCCAAATTTCCCTCTCTGGGATAATAAAGTTTATCCTGACCTTGAGTGGAGGCTGCAGTTAACCTATAATATATAGCTACTGTATATATTACATTAAGGAGTGGTTTATTTTGGGTGGGAAGACAGCGAGAAACAAAGTTTGATGCCAAAAACAATATTAAATCAATTGCAAGAATTATGTAACCATGCACACAAATTACTCATTGAGAGTTTGAATTAATAAATCAAGAGCACAAATTAGTTTTTTTTTCTCAGCGACACCTCCCGGGCTCCGTAGTTTCGGCAGGGTTCGAGCCAAAAAAAATTGTTTTACATGCGCCAGACACAGGCCCAAATGGATCGGCCCATGCAGAACTTGAATGTAGAGTGGGAGTGGGCTGGAACGTTGGCTGTCTGTATCAGCAGGTGGTGAGAGAAAGAGACAGGGATAGACGGAGGCAAAAGAAGGGAGAGATTCTCACTATAATCAGTCTCAGCTCATTCAGTTACATGCTGGGCACCCAGGAGAGAATTAGCCCAAAATCGGCTTTAGCCCGGTCAGGTAATCTGTTACTAGACGTAGCTTGCCTCAATGTAATTTATTCAGCTTTAACAAGAAGGGTGATTGGCAGGTCAGCGGGTTCATTTACATTTCCCCACAAGGTTGAATTAGAAATATGTTTAATTTTTTATGATGTGGAATTATTTGCCTACAAATCATGCTGCATGGTTAATAATCTGTCATCTAATTCAAACTGGGCACACTTGAAGGATTTACACTCCTCCCCGTGAAATTAGTTTGACAGATTCTCCCGTTAATAGAGAAAATATTGAGCCCCATTGCACATTTCATATCGCAATATTCAGAGACAAAAGCTGTGTGTTTTTGCAGAAGATCATGGCTGTTATCAGTCAAATTAACTTGATATGTAATTGGGTTTTATATATCTTTCTGCTGTTGCTTTGTAATAAACACACAATAAAATATTAATCATGCAAAGGGAACGGAAGCTTTGTGAACTTTCTTTGAAGAATTTTCACCCAAAAGGTTTCAGTCTCATCAGATAAATTCATCTTTAATGTCTCAAAGATTATGAGATGAATGGGTCATTTAGGGTGTGTTTTTTTTTTTTGTTATTTATGAATAATTGAGTTTTACAGTGGTAGGCTAGATTATACAGAAGTATCCAATATGTTTTTATTTAAAAAGGCCACTATGGTTAAAGGATGTATACTAAAAGATAATTGTTCCTATCCAGGATATTTCATTTCTGCCTCCCTACAGAGGTTGTGAGCCAGATTCAGACCTCTAACATGAAGAGACCACGGTATAGATGTTTATGCTCAGCAGGTCATTCACAGTCCAGTCGCTTTTCATTGTTATCTCCAAACATCAATTCTGATATTTTAGAATCCCATAAGGGTCAGGCACTGCTGTCGAGAAGGTATGGATCAAAAATGGCATCACTCCTCTGGGGAATAGAAAATGGCTATGTGGTTTTATGTTTGGAGAGAGATTTTTATAATTGGTGTGAAATGCACATATATTCCCTCAGCGTATCGCACATGTGGACACTGAAACACAGTCAGGCATGCATAGAACTGGAACATTTTTTGAATGCAAGTTGATCACTTGGGAATTTGAGAGTCTGTGTTTGTTTTTAAATGGTAAAGTGTGTTTGCACTTGGGGACTCCTCTTAGTGATGAGTTCTTTTGATAAGGGTGAGAGGTTTGGACTGTTTTTATACCAACCTCATTTAGTAGTTTATGTATGTGCACAAGAAGCCCAGTTTTATTTCATATATCTATTATATATATATATATATATATATATAGACTGACATTAAAAATAGTGACCGACATTGAAAAAAAAGCAAAGGTGTATATGATGGAAGATTACATGTTTGATTCCTTCTTTCTCAAAAAATCCACAATTGTTTAACTTCATGAAAATGTAGTAACCAAATCTCTGGAGTTTCAGTGCAAAATGGAGAAAAATGATATAATGATACAGAAAATCAAATAAATTAAACCATTTTTGTATGTAGAGAAATGCAGTGGTGTAGATGGGCTGTATAGCCCAACGAATATTGGATTTTGAGGCAAATACAGATATGAATATTGGAGAGTTTAACATTTTTTATTAGGATATATTGAAGTATATTCATTTTTTACATAATCAAATAACATAAACATACATTTTTGATAAGGATCCCTTAACTTTGTTGTTAAAGAATTGTGACCAAAATAAGTCCATTGTAGGAGATTTAAAAGGTGAAAAATAAACTTATCTGTGCTCATTTGTGAACAAACTATGTAATGGCAATGAAGTTAGTCTAAATAGGGATGCACTGATCTGCCTTTCTCTCTCCTAATATGGATTAAAAGAAATCTGCTGATACTGAGTACCAATCCAATATCATTGTCCTCTTTTCACAAAATTTAAAATCTGTATAACAATCACTTCCACTGTGTGAAACTAAAAATTGAGTTAGCGACCCATTGTGACTGTAAATGACAGCACAAACAGTCAATTTCATGACAGCGACAAAGAAACTGTATTTAATATGAATCACCACATCTGGCTGATACCCAATTCGCTTAATAAGTTCAGTTATTGGGGCCAATACTGGTATAAATCCATATTTATAAACTTTCTATCATAACCTATCAATTTTTTATTACTTAGTGCCCAACATTTTTTATACCGATATATCTGCCAATATGTTTTGGCCTCCCAAATTTATGTCATGTACTGTACTTGCAATTAAGGTAAAGGATGATGATGATGAGGAAGAGCTTCGTTTAGTTGTCTCTTGATAAAGACAGACCTCCTCTATAGCTGAGAAATGTTCCTAATTAACAGCCATCTTAATAAGACTCACCTTTGTAGCAGTGTTTGTAAATGTGATTATGTTACCTCAGTGTTTTCCTTGAGGTTTATGTAACAGGCTTCCCCTGGGATAAAGGTGTTAATTACACCAAAGATAATTTGTTCCGGATGCATTAGTAATTGACCCTATGGTAATTTACTCATAGTACACATTTTTTTCCACTAATTGAATTTCCTGGGTGTAGCAAAGGATATTTCCAAGATAGACTGTTGTCCCCTCTCTCTGTCTTATAATTCTCTGGGGTGTTTTTCTCACTGTTTGTGTGGTAACTAGTCAGCGGAACCTCTCTTGGCTCGTTCCGACCTCTGCTCTGATAGAAATGTACTGCTTGGAACAGCTTTGGCATGCATCTGCACCTCATGACCATATCAGTTCACTGAGCCTGCCTCCACCGTTGTTGGACTTATTAGGTCATACTGATGGGGAGTGTTTATGTGTCTGTGTTTCTCTCAGTGTGTCCTGCAGTGCACATATCTGTGTTAATGTGTGTGTTTAAGTGTGTCCCGCTGTGTGGTTACATATCGCCGTGTCTCCATTTGCGGCTTTGCTTCGGGCTGTTGCTCCTTGGCTAATGATGATTTTTTTCCTTAAACACCCAACGCGCACACACACACACTGACACATAGATGAACAAGAAGACTATGAGTACCCCTCCCGCTCTCCTGATGTTTCACCAAAACACTTTTTATTGCCAAGATAACCCTCAAAAAGTCCTCTCACCTTCCTTTCATCTTTGCCTCCTTCTCATGTCTTCACCGCCTCCAACCTCTCAGTCCCTCCTTCCCTCACTTCTTTTCTTCCTTCCATCCTTTCTCACCATTAGCAAATTGGAGGCACTTTACCAGCAGCTTGTAAGCCAGTCCATGGCCTGCATTCAAAAAGTTAAGCATCCATCATTATCAGTCTTCATGCTCACATTACTATCTGGCGGGATTGCCAGAACTGGATAAAATCTCATTATCAGAGCAGATTAGGAGTTGGCTTCAAAATTTGTTCATGTTCAGATTCCAGCTTTGTTGATGTTTAATTTAAATTTTGTGTTTCACATCCAAAATGTTTCAATTCACCTGTTGCCAGAGGCCTTTTATAAATGATTGTGTGTGTGTGTGTGTGTTTGTTGGTCATTAAAATGGCTTGTCCACTGTGCATGTTTAATTTTAAGAGGGTAAATATCTCCCTCGGTTATGTTTTAATTATTTATTCCTCATCATCAGTTTTAATCAACTAGTTAGGCTATTATTTATATCCATGACAACTCATTTGAGATCATCTGTTCTCAAGAGCAAATGCTGATCCAAGAACAATTTGAAATGCAGATCAGAAAAGTAAGCCTTCTGGGCAAATCGGCATTTTTAGCCATGCTCGCAGGATGGCTAAAGGGATGGCGATATACAGTAGGCCGGTCGGTCCAAACTGAAATATCTGAACAGCAGAACTTTTTATACAAACATTCATGATCCACAGAGGATGAATCCTAATGACTTTCCTCTTTGTCCAATATGTTTACTCACAACCAAATACCTGTAAAAATAATGCCATTCCCATCATCCCCAGTTGTACTTTTTGAGTATGTGTTATGCTCACACTGGGAAAGTGACAAAGCTAAGTATACTCACGTCAAAACAGTTTGGTAGGCACGCTAAAAAGCCCTTGACTTTTTTTGAATGTGCTGTAGATGGACACTATTCTCCCACAATGTAATACACAAAGGAAATGGAGGAGCTGCACAGAGATGGACAAAATTAAAAGTAATTGTTGATGGTGGTGAAACAGTTCAAGAAACACTTCTGAAAAACCCAAAAATAACTATTGAATTATTAATAATGTATAAAACCATGTTGTATGTCGATTACTTGTGTAGCAAACAGGAAATTATACTGTATACAATAAGTATGTAGTATGGAATTGGGTCATACTGTCAGTCTTGTTAAATGTCTAACTTTGAGGAAAAGTTTGAGGCGTATTTGGGTTTAGTATCGGGTCTCAGCTGCTAAGACTCAAAAATCAGCTTTGAGTTGAAACCTCAGCCAGATAGTCAGAACGGCAGACGGGCAGCTCCACAGGCACACAGATGCACACATTTGCATATGTACCCACAGACAGGCAGATGAAGCTGTCTGCCCGCCTGTTAGAAATCTGCATCAATCCATCCATCCATCCAAATATCCAACCATCCAGGCAGCCCACCAATCAGCCACAGTGAGCCAGCTGCTTCCACATGATGCCACCAGTCCCAAGCGCAGCACAAGTCCAGAGGTATGTGTACTAATTCGGCAGCGCTGCGGAACCGGGGATCTGGGAATACAATAGCGAGGGTTATCCTGGGAATCCTGGCCTTTCAATGGAGGCCTTTGTGTTTGTCACTGCACTGTCCAGTAATGAAGACAACACATGCAGGCAAAAAGCTCATTGGTCTGTCGCTTTGTGTGTATGTGCGTGTGAGACGGGGTGGGCGAAACAAAAACACACAAGCCGAGAGAGACCTGCATGGACTCAGTGACTCGTCCCGCAGCAGACAATCACTGAGTAATAACACCGTGTATCACCAGTGCCCCTGCTTGTACCGTTTTCATTTTGACTCAGTCATTAAAATCATTATAAAGCTCCTCTTTTGTTCTTTTTTTTTAATGCCTTTTTCTTTCTGCTGTCAGTGTTTACATCAATAAGCTATTCTCTGTCCTCAGTTTTTCCACCACTGCCTTGAAAGATAAATATCTTTGTCTTTGGGTTGTTTTTTTGGTCTGTGTTTTTTCTCTGTTAATGATGCTGCTGAATGGAAAGTTGATTAGCTTTGCTCTTAGTTGTTTGTGATGTCTGGAAGGGTGCATTTAGTTTAGAAGTAGGGCGAAGTTGATGGTCTGAGAAACAGCTGCAGTTCACTGCCTGGGGTTTTCGCAAATGTCTGAAAAAGCATTAAGCTCATTACATGCAGCATCACTGGGGTCATGAAAGCTGGTTCTGAATTTAAAACGTTTCTATATATATAAGAACTTGGCGTTTGTAAAGAAACTTCTCAATTCTGTCGATAAATTCCTTAGAAATTCATCGGAGAGTTTTGGATTTAAAGCACCTCCATATTGGTGGTTATGCATCCGTCAAAGCACATGAATAGTGTTAACAATTTATATCTAAGCTTCACAAAAGTAGTTATACAGCAAAGTTTGATCAATACAAAGCATTTACTGCAGCATGTTAAAAAAATATACTCTGTATATTATATATAGTCACAGTCATAATGATGTAAAACAGCAAACATTTTAAGTTGTGTATAGTTTTATATTCCCTTTTTTTAACCAAAAGAGCCACGAAATACCTTGTCATTCATGCCAAATTGTGGTTTCTTACTGTTTAAATCAGAAAAACACATTTTGGGTTCTTTTCTAACTCAAATAATACTGAAGCCAGGATTTGATAAGAACTGGAATTAATAGCCAGAATCAATAAAATCAAGATATGGTCCACACTTTAACAAACTTTCAATTTAATTTTCCTAAATATGCCAACATTTTACATTCTTTGTTGTTTCTCTTAAATGATTACTGAATTGTAATCTGGCTGTTGCTTCACCCTCCCCAAATCAATACATAGTGTAATCGAACATTATTCAAACACATAGCACGCCCCTGTACGGTTATGCAAGTCTGGTCTCTGCATCCATCCGTTTGCTCTGTAATGACAGAGCTAAAGATTTAAAGTGAACATTGTTCTGAAGAGTTCTGAGCCCACTCTTACTCTTCTGCTGTACTTCACATTAAGAGCAATTATTCAAATTAGGGCATTAGTAATTAGAGTTGAGGTTTTACCTCTTCAGTGGAACAAGACTTTTGCCTTTTTAATGTGTTTTTGTTTGTGTTTGTGAGTGTGTGTGTGTGTGTGTGTGTGTGTTTGGGGTTGTTCTCTCAGGACTGCACAACACTAGCTAACAGAGCCATTATGAGACTCAACACTGCTCTTTTTCTATTTTTTCACTTTTTGTTCTCCATCTTCCTGTCTTAAGTGACAGCAGCAGAGTCCTTCTCTCGTTGCTCTAATTGCTTCCCTGGACAGCAGCTTGTCACTGCTCTCTCTCTCTTTGTTTCTCTGTATCTCACCCCCTCCTCTCCTCTCCTCCCCTCCTTCCTTTCTTTTTCTCCCTTTCTATCATCATCTGTCCATCTGTCTGCTCACTAAATGTAAATCAGCACAGGCCACGCAAATGTGATGCGGCTGTTATCTTTGATGTTATCTGACACACGCACACACACACTCACACATACACACACACACACTATGACTGTATCTCTTGCTGACAGGCCGACTGAATATGTGAATATATTATGTCATGTTACATGTTTGTGTACTTTCCTCTTTGTGTGTGTGTGTGTGTGTGTGTGTGTGTGTCCATAATTTTCAATTCTTGAGATGTTCATTAGACCAAGTGCACTGTGGGTATCTAATGAAGTGATAAGTACCCCCACGCACACGCCTCTCAAGATGACACCAAGAGAGAAGATGATGATGACTGTGATGGTTCTCTTTCCTTCGCCAGTTCTCACCGTTCTCACAGTTCTCTGTTATTGTTTCTTTTATTCGATCGTTATAATGCGACTGTCAATAATGTGGCACAAATTATGTAATTCAAAGAAAAATGTGATGAACAATACTGTCGCTTCACCAGAGGCCGCCTTGTTATCGCTGTATTGTATCTCCAGAAGCTCTGGAAATGTTTTTTGATGTCAAACTATACATCAAACAGTACATCAGACTGTCTTTAATGTGTGTCGTTATAGATTGACAAATGCCCTAAAGGCTCACATACAAACACACAAAGGTATATTCAGAGTGGTGACCTTGGTGTAATAGGTGCAGCACTATAATCAACAACTCTAACACACACAAAGACTGCTGCTCTCCATTAACCTTCAGTTACTTGGTCTAAAAGGTAACAGTAGATGGTACTTTATGTTCATCTCTAATGATGTCAGTGCACTTTGTTGTCCTTTTAAAGGGGACATATCATGCTTTTTGAGATTTTCTCTTATTTTTCCACTTTTATGATGTTGGATGTCTGTTAAACATGGTCAAATATCCGAAATCTGCGGTGAATGTATGTAAAATGCTCCTTTCAAGTTAAAAGCCAGGGCTTCAGTCTTCTCTGAACGCTCAGTTTGCAAAGTTACCTCTACTTCCTCCTTGTGATGACGTCAGATTTCTTCACACATGCCCACAAACACCTGTCCGTGCCGTAGCCTATGCTGCTAAGCTTGGTCTATCGGTTGTTCACGTTGTCCGCTCATATCGTGGATCAGTATGGGCTCAAGCATGTACAGATGTATTCCAGAAGTTTCCAAAGAAGTTAAATCCCACTACTACTGTTTGTTTGTGTAGACTTTGGAAACTGTCGGGCAATCAGAACAGAGTGGGCTCATCTAGAGGGGGGGCCTTAAAGAGAGAGAGGAGCTAAAATGGCCAGTTTCAGACTGAGGGGCTGCATAAAGGGCTAGGATATGTAGCTAGTGTTTTTCTGGGTTTGTGGCTTTCTAGGTCAACCTCAGATTAGGGCTGCTCGATTATGGCAAAAATCATAATCACAATTATTTTGGTCGATATTGAGATCACAATTATTTGACATGATTACTCATTGACTCACAGAACAGAATTGCTTCCATTTTATCAAATGTATCAATCCGCACAGACTCCGAGACACATGAGTGACGCACATCTCCTGGAGACCCCTCTTTGTTTTTTTAAGCTCCTTGTCTATTTTAGTTGCATTTAGTGAAATGTAATCTGCACAGACAGCTGTTGAAATCACACAATATCCCACTGTATATGTGCTTTGAACGTATTAACGGTATCTATGTCGATTGTTAAGGATCCCAGTCTGTCTGTGAGCTGCCTGTTACACGACAGGCAGATTCCCCCCCACTCGCTATGGTGGGTGGGGAAATAAAATCAATGAATCAATAAATACAAACACTGTTGATTTCTAACAGATGGCCGGTTCTGTGGACAGAGACGCTGAACGCAGGTGGGAGTCGGTGTAGATTGAACGGATAGAGCACTTATGTCTCGCTTATTATGTGGATTCCAAGTGAGAGTGAGTTTGGGATTTTATGGAGGGGTGAAAACACGCCGCTGTAAAGGAAAGGGGTGCGCTGGATTTATAACACAAGACAGAACGAGAGCATCATTGCGAAACGGAATGCGGCACGATAATCGTTTTATCTCGATTATTTTCTTTTCCAGAAAGTGTAAGGAAACAAAAACATTTTGTACTTTAGGAAGAGAGACAACCTAAAGCCTCAAATGAATTTTTACACAAAACGGCACTGGCTGGCTTTCTGTATGAGTAAAGTCTTATTCAAGACAATCAAACAATTTTTTTCATTCTATATATCTGGCTGCTACTCTATAGCATATAACTTGTAGAATAGGTTAGCTGGCATATGTCAAATAAGTAGGTAATGCTTGTATTTTTTGTTGCCTCATAGCAGCAGTGAGTATAACTGCATCATTTGAGTGCTTCTGAAGTACAGCGCATATCTGCAGTTACATATTATGGTTTCAGAAACAATTATTGGGAGTCAAAAAGCTTTTTTTTGGTGAACTTAACAAATGTTAACAAATGTCACTTTTCAACATTTTCTTTTTCCAGTTTCCAGCTGTCTTGACATTTATCCAGTTTTAATTACATTACAACATAAAATCAGAGGAGCCAGATGCAATGAAAAACTGAGAGACCTCAAAAGGAAATGAAAAACAAACCCAAAAAACAACAAAAGGGAGAAAGGGGAAAGAAGGTGGGGTATATTTATAGTATATGTATAATGTAAGTGATGAATGAAAGTGTAGAGGTCTTATTGCATTGACAGAGTCATTACAGGACTCCACCTTTTTATAAATTTGGGCTTTTGGAGCCTTGGTGCATCTCATAGAGGTCCAGTTCTTTTTTTAATGATTGAGGATCAGGTTTCAGACACCTCATTATGATACATTTAATGGCAGCCCCCCAAAAGTGTAACAAATTGTTGATTTTAGCCCTTCTGTCAAAGCCTTCTGGAAAGTTTTATTTATCTTATATTGTACTGTGGGAGATTGGGTTTTACTACATACCCTGTATTATTCTGTAAAAATATGTTCTACCCAAATTGAATTTGGCATCAACATCTACCGTTCTGGCTGGGGACCTTTGTTGCATTTCGCCTCCTCCCCTCTCTCTACCCACATTTCCTGTGTAGCTTTGTCTCTATCAATTAGGCTAAAATGTCAAGCAATAATGATAATGATAATGATAATAAAAAAGGTTTTGATAAGCATGGACTTCCTGTCTTTGATTTTTGTAGCAGTGAACACTTGGGGAAATGTAAGCAACAAGATACTGCTGTAGAAATGATGACTTCAAAACCAGCTGTGGAAAATTAAGCAGTTTTTATTCTCTCCTTTGACAATTGGCATCAGAAATTATGTTTAAAACAAAGCAAGTATTTCTGGAATCTGGAAAAAATGCAGATGTCTCACTAACTCATAACCACTGACGTTTGTATTAACCCTCAAATTTCTCTTCAGTAACCAAAGTTGGTGTTTTTTTATCACCAACAGTGCTTGTCTTATCTGTGGCTCACACCAGTGCACATGAATTTACATGACCAGTACAAACACACAGACACACATTTGGTCTCACTGTTATGGATAGAAGCTTCTGCACAAATCAAAAGTACACACATACACAATGCTACACATGATTCAATACACACACACACACACACACACACACGCGTATTGTTATGGTCTGATACTTTTTTCTGTTGAGTTTGTTATCAGAGCTTTCAACCTTGCTTTCTATGTGTAAGGCACACAGAAATGCACACAAAAGATAAGGAGAGCTTATGAGAGTTGGCTGATCACAAACACACACACACACACACACACACACACACACACACAGCTGGTCTTACTGTAAATCTTCTATGCATCAAAAGAGGAAGTATACCTCTTGAGCCTCCCTGAGGTATTGCCAGGAGGTATCGTCAGGATGTTGTTTTGAATATATATGTTTTCCCTTTCCCGGTGTCTTTTTGTTGTTTGCATTTGTGAAAGAAAAAGAAATGGGGAGAATGTGAGACCAAATGAGCTATGATATTACTGAAGAATTTCTATTGCTTTTTATGTCAATACTATAAATAGTATAATAGTTTGTCATTACCAAAGCCTTTTTTATCTTGCGTACTGTAGATTCCCTTTTGCAGTGCCGCCGTCAGTAGGATGTGTTGGAGGTAACTGTATCTCAGCAGTGTCGGTTCCTGAGAAAAACGGAACCTTCTGGTTTCACTGGTGTGCATTATTTCACAGGTGTGCGTGCGAGTGTTTATTCAGTTGAGAGTGAGACATTTTCACAGGTGCGTGGTTTCACTGATGTGTGTGAGAGGTGAAGATTGTGTTGGATCACGTTGAATTTTTACAGGTTTCCACGGTTCTCATATGCTTTTAGTGCATGTTTTAGTGACATGACAGTTTTGTGGTTCGATGTTATGCCGCGCTCATGTCACATCTTTTCTGACTTGTAAATAGCGTTCTCGTCAACCTCAAATTGCAACGGGGACACTTGAAATTTTCTGAAAGGGCCTGAAAACCAAGCAAACATGGACGCCTCACATCAGCCAAACTCTGTCGTCCAATGTATTTGAACTCAAATTCA
Organism: Thunnus albacares; assembly: GCF_914725855.1. Lineage (NCBI taxonomy): Eukaryota > Metazoa > Chordata > Actinopteri > Scombriformes > Scombridae > Thunnus > Thunnus albacares. The sequence continues at coordinate 10,401,469 of NC_058114.1, forward strand.
ATGGATATGACAACCTTCCTGAGTTGTCAGATGACAAGAAACTCTCAAGACCTCAACATGTGAATCTTACTGATTCTACCAACCATCCGACATAGCGTGAACGTGGCATTAGCTGTAAGGGCTTTAATTGTAGTAGTTTAGTTTAGTTTTCATTAAAGAATGAGGGAGAAGAGGGGGAATGCAGAGAAGAGAGGACAGGAAGCGATGCAAGGGAGGGCGGGGGAAGAATGATAGAGGAAATGTTTCAAGAGAAAGGGTGGTGGTAGGATGTAAAGGAACTGAATTGATGGATGGAGGATGAAGGTTAGGATTGACTTAAAATGACAGAATGAATGACTAATGAAAAAAAGGGGACAGATGGAGGGAGGGTCAGCTGGAATGACAGATAGATAAACGAGAGATGGAGTGATCCACTGGAAGGATCAATAGATGATTAATTTATTATACAATGGCCGGCAGGGGAGGGATTACATGCATTATTCAAATGCATTCTCACTGTTATTTATACAACAAATTGTCTTATAATATCTACAAATAGTGCTAAACTTTTCCCTCAAACTGCAGGCTGCTATAGTAGCTGCACTTACATTAATTCAGATTTAAATCTCAATCAGGAGGCTACATCGTGTACTTTCTTTCATGAATATCTTTTCACCAGAAATGCAAATTACCACACAGTATGTTTACTTGAAAACTGTATCTAAGACGGAGCACACAAAATTCTGTTGTGGATATGTTAAATGATGCATCCATTTTTAGAGTGAAATGTTTGAAAGAGGGACACAGATGCTGAGTGAACAATGTTGCTGTGGGCGGGTGAGTGGGTGGCTGGTTGAAGAGATGCCGAGTGTTAGATCCACTCAGTGCTGCCTCTTTACACATCTCATCCCTCCATCCCTTCATTTCTCCATCTCTGTCCATCTATACATCAAACATCCACCCACCAACTTCATATACCTTACTATAACATTTGAATACTACCACTACTACTGATAACAACAAGAACAACAAACACAAGAATGTAAGAATCCAGCGCTTTGCCTCATGTTTAAGTGTAGTCTATGTTTGAATTTGGATCCACTTCCTCTAAGTGTTAATATCTTCCTTGTTTCAAAACTGATCTTATATTCTGTTGCATTTGGCAACAATGTAATTTCTAATGTTACCTTCAAATTTCAAGATTGGGCCTCTGCTTGCCTAAATGATCACAGAAATGATTGCAGCTCCACACTTGTTGCAGCTCGAATTCCACCGGTGTGTGGCGATTTTGCTGTTGTAAAACTGGATTAGACAAAAATCTTATTCTAGTTTACATTGTTGACAAATGAAACTATATGGTACAGTCCAAGCCACACTAAGTCCCATGTTCCACCTGACAAGGAGACCTTTTAAAAGCTGCCAATTTGTCAAGTTCAGGAGTTTCTGTCTTCAAGGATTGGCTCATTGATGATGACTTGGAGAATGAACGGAGAATGAAGTCCTCTTCTTCTCATCAAATCTAACCTAATGGTACACACTGTAAAATAAACTGTAGAGGTCATTATAAAGGTTCTTGTTTTTGGTTTTCACTACACCACGGCTGTAGTCAAGACCACTTCAATCGAGTCCACAACAAGTCTAGGTCCAAGTAGTTTTGAGATCAAGAAAAAAATATTCCTCATGCTGGTGTCTTGCTGTTGTTGTTTGGGTAAAACTGTGATACAACTTTAATTACTCAGTACAATCCTTTTAGATTTAGAAATGTTTGAAACATGTAAGGAGCAGGAAAATGTAAATTTGCCTAAATGTTACATTATTTTCTAAAATTGTGATTACATCACCGAGAAAAGAATATTCATATTAGCAATAAAATATTCTGATACAGTGCTATGACATACAGTATCTTTCTGTACATTTGTGCATGAAACTACACATCTAAAATGAGGATCATTGATTGTTAGATGGCAAAAACACAGTATGGAATTAATTGAATTCATTAATTCATTCATTACCTACACTTGTTTGTGATATTACAGAATTTTGCATCTTTATGGGGAACTGACTGCACAGCAGCTTCTCCAGTCTGTGACAGCAGACAATGGCACTGGACAGCAAAACAAAGCAAACAAACAAACAACTTGTCTGATTGGGACTAAAGACTGTAATGGTCGAGGTGGCTGAGGTAATGGAAAGTTGAGATAATGGAAAAATACATCTTGTGACGGAGACTGGACTTGAGTACTACAACCATGTATCACAGTTTGTCAAAATAAGTGTGATAATAATTTACTGGTATTATTTAAAGTGCTACATGCAGTCCTTTTGAAACATGGGTGCACAATTGGCCATATTTTTATGAAATAAATCCATATGCACCAACAAGTATTGAAGCCACAACATCCCCTCAAGGACTGTCATGGAAGTTGCTGCAAGCTGGAGGACTGTGGGGGGACTGATAGATGGTAACAGTGAGAGAGGAGAAAGAGCGAACAGAATCAAGAGGATGTGGTGATGATGGAGAGGAGTGTGGGAGGGCCGACACGTTGGAAGACAAAAAGGCTCTGAGGATGAGAGGGATGCTGGAGAGAGAGGAGAGGAGGATGCTGCTCGTCTGAAGTGTTTACTCATGTCGATACTGTAGCAGAGAGCGGCAGGGAGGAATAAAGCCACAGAGATGCAAAGGAGGATGAGGGTTTCTTGGTGCTACAGAACTAAGAGGCACAATCAAGGCTGTCTCACAGCTGTTTTAGGGAGTGCGTTATATTTGTAGACATACTTTCTGATGGTGTTTTACCACAAGTACTCTGTTAAAGGAGGCACTTATCATTATCGTTTTGCTGTTGTGTTTGTAGAGTCTCTTTTTGTAATGCGTGCTTTTCAGACAATGCAAATGTTGGGATAACCTTCCAGATCAAAGCAGCGATCCCCTCAAAGATGATGTTTGCTGTGATCTGAGGATTTATGCACTTTGCAGTTAAGTCAAGATCATCCTTGGGGGTTTCTTTGTTAGGATGATGATTCAGAACCTGTGCAGTGCTTTTACTGGTGTAAGGTGTATTGGAGATTAATAGAGATAGAGAAAGAGCAACAGACTCAGCAGAGAAAGCTCATCCTGTCATCCTCCAGCCTCTCAGCCTTGCTTCACACGCAGTTACCTTAGTTCAGGTTGGAATTGCAACGATGATGTAATTTCTAAATACCGTCCTCAGCTCCCTGGTTTCCTCTAATCTGCCTTTCATGTCTAAAGCAAACTGAAATCTTCGCCATCATTACTCAAGCAACTTTTCACCTTTAGCAAAGAAGAGGATCAGTGAAATGGATGAAATTATAATTTATCACATGATGGCTTGTAAGGGACCAAAGTATCATGAGAAAATGATAAGATGACTTTCGTTCTGATCTTTGGTGAAATTCATCATTTATGTTCCAAATGTTGCCCTCGGGTCATAGTTTTATTTATTTCTGGCAAAGTCACATGCTTTCAAAGTGATTTCAGACAAAAGGCAAAACAAATACTAAAATTAGATATTAGTTTTGGATCAAAGTGCACATTATTTATTTTTGCTATTATTTTTTTAAGCCAGGGTCTTGGAACAAAATTTGATATGCATTTACTAAATATTGGTCTAGAAATACTTAATTTCAGTCATTGTGTCTCAAAATTTCCAAACCAGCATCACTACGGAGTTGACTTACCAGGTCAAAAACTGTCAACACATTGCTGAAGATAGTATTTCAAAAATGGGTCCATGATTTTTTTGCCTATAAATTGGTTAGTTGTTTGGTCTTTATACTGTAGCATGTCAGAAAATAGTAGGAAATGCGCATCAGATATTTAAAATAACATTTTAAAGTATTGGGTTCGGCCAATGGTCCAAAACCCAAATATACTCACTTAACCAGAAGACTAAGAAAACTAGCAAACACTCACATTTTAGAGCAGAAACCAGGGAATTTTTGGTATTAAATGATTAATCAATCTTAATTTCTGCACATCAACTACTTGATTGCTAATTGACTTATCATTTCAGAGCTGCAGTTTCCATGAGTCCATTGAACTGAATTATATAAAACAGTGTTCTCTCTTAGTCATATGATGAAAATTTAGGTGTCTTGTAAAATGCTCTGAAATTCTAATACTACTTGTCTATATTTTTCCAGTTATCAGCCTGAAATTCAAAAGCACCAGGCTATTGATGTAATCGAGAAAGCTGTAAGATGACAACACGAGTGGATTGAAGTTATACTCTGGACTTCTCCCCTGTCGGCCCTCTGAGTTGTTTATTTCCGTGAGACTCCTCTCTCCACCTGAGACTTTCATCTTGGCCTCGGGGCTGAGATGAAACAGCAGGGCCACCTCGCACACAGCATGAGGGACCGGCCCCTCGGGTTTCAAGGGTCCGCTGCGTCGTTCATAACTCCTCTGTTTTTAATTAGCTCCTTCAACAGGGAACGTGGCAGCAGAATTGCAGCCTTTGAGGTGATTTCAACGGAAGATTTCTTTTCTTTTCCTGTGCCCCTACGCACTCCTCATAGGAACATGGGGAATAATCGACATGCTCAGAACCAAGAGACCCATAATTAAGACGTTAGCGCTCTTGTGAAAAAAAAAAAAAATCTTGTTTTTTTCTTTTTCCTTTCTTTTTTTTTGGCAAAGTTCACTTGGTAACCCACTCAATGATTGTCAGCCTATGAATTATAAGATTATTTTGTAAGCTATTTAAGAGTCTTTGAGTTCTCCTTTTGACTGCCAGAGAAGTATTGAGCAGGATTTGACGTCAGCCCCCGCTTCTGGGTCTGCTCTGTGTCATTAGAGGCAATAGAGAGAGAGAGAGAGCTTTAGTATAAAACCCAAACCATATTCTCTCCATCTCCTCGTAATGCCAAATGTTAGGTAGCATACTTAGCAGGTTAAAACCAGATTAGACTCTCAGCTTAGTGTAAGGGATCCATTGCAGAGTGTGTGCGAGTGTGTATGTGTGAATGTAAGAGTATTAGATGGGGTTTGAGGTAATTGATTTGGGTGGGGGAGGTATCTGAAGGCAGACAGAGGCACATGGAAATGGAGATCAAGAGAGAAGTAGCGAGAGACTAAAGGACAGACTTGCATACAGCCAATAGATATGAAGAGATACAGTAGTCAGAGTGGAGAAAGGTGGGAAGAAAAGGCGCAAAAAGACAACACAGAGAGATCAATAGATACAGATGCAGCTGGGGAGAGAAAGACAAATACAGGCAGGCTGATAGATGAAGACACAGAGATACAGAGAGGTGGCCATAGATTTTCTTTGTGTGATCCTGACCTTGCATTAGACCTGCCTACCGTGATGTTCTTGGTAAAAAACAAAAAAAAAAAAACCCCAAATAAAAACAAAAGATGCCTGTGGAGCACATGTCTCAATTGTTACTCATTTTTTTTACTAATATTTTCCTTCCTAGAGATGCACGAACACTCAATCATAAATGCCTCCACATGCAGAGGTACAGTTTATACTCTATCTTTGTAGTCTTTGTGGACATTGTTTATGATAGACCTCTATGTTGAGGGATTGGCTACGTATGTAAATACCCACTGTGGCTTTGATGGAAGATGAAAGAGGCGGTGTTTAGTGAGCAGGTCAGTCGGGGCATCCTGTCTTTCATACTGTATGTTTTTAAGCCACCTCCAGATCTGCTTTGTGCTCAACAAATGTTTTACCGTTGAATACATTTTGATTTGACAGCCCGCAACAGAGTTGAAAAGGGAGTGAAAATGTAATGCCAAGAGTAACATGGAGCCAATGTTGGAATTGTCCATAATTACCACCTCAATTAAATGCCAAAATTAGTCGTAGATTAGTTGTAGGCGTAATGTTGTCAGTTAATTTTCAGAGTATTACGCCTACAGAGTATTAATAGATTTTTTGGTGGAGGGCTAAAACTAATGTCTTGAAATGGAAGCAACATAGATGTTGTCAGTTCTGACTGAGAAATCATAGTTTGCATAGGCTCTGATTGAAGTGCCTTTTTTGCACCAAGAATTACTCATCCTGCTAATTTTTTGGCTGCGGTGATCCCTACGAGGAGTTGCAGAGACACCAGCTGCCAGTGTTTTCAGCTGAATAATTTAACAATCACTCAGTGATTTGTGGGACTGGAACTTAAACTCCAGCTTTGAACTTTCCATTTCCTGTGGGGCCAGACTGTTTGTTGTGCACTCAGGATCAGACATGGAACTTGTCACTGAATTGCATTGAAGGCGTGTTGGTGTGATTTTAATGCCTGGAACAGTAGCCAGAGGGTATTAATCATCTGCTATTTTCTTACCTCGATTCCCTTGCTGTTTCTGGGGGTCATTTTCCACATTGATGCACAGCAGGCATGAAAAACAAACACGTACACATAGATTATGCAGATGGAGGAGTGTTGGCAGTAAATGAGCTGTTGTTTGGAGGTTAGTCTGGAATAGCTCAGAAATAGTCTTTTTCGCTCACTTTGGTAGTGAAGCATATATATCTTTGCATACCTGTTTGATTTTACACACTGATGAAAGCCCTGCATGGTGCCAGAGGTCAGGAGGGTCTGTATTGCCCATACAGGTTAATCCCAAAAACCAAACTTAGTTGTGACGACAATTTTTGGGCATAACTTCACATCTGCTTGATGTTTATTTACTAATAATATCTTAAAATATTCATAATTATCTAGGCAATCATTTTATACACATGTCATGTGTGCTGGCAACATATTTTTGTTTCCTCTTCCATTTGAAATATAATAAAAGTGTTTTTCAGTGTTGGTTGGTTTCATTCAGGGGTGGAATGTAGGATAGAGTAACCTGGTACTCTCTAATCACTGCCTTTGACTCGTCGACATCCATATTAATCTCTATCATTTCCATTTACTGCGAGTAGAGTTCTGGCAGAATTTGAGGTTAAAGCCTCTTTGGTTTCGGCTACCTGAACAATGCTGAATATTAATGCCCTCTGTCAGATTTGGCTTCTCTGTCTTATCAGCAGTAATGGAAGACAAGAGCTACAAGTGATGCTCAACTTGTCCTCCATGCTGCCAGGTGTCAGGCTTTCTCTTTCACCTCCATGTGTAGCATCATTATGGGATAACCTAAATGGGATACTCAAAATGCAACCGTGGTCAGGGCACCTGTGTGTGTGTGTGTATGTATGTGTGTGTGTGTGTGTGTGTGTGTTAGAAAACCCCTCAATATATGCATTTTCCTTGCACATTAACTGAGGATTTGTGTGAATACAATTTGAAAACACCAATAATTATCTTAGAATGTCATCAAATCGATGACAACACCAGATTCCAAAAAATAAAACACATCTTAACACAGACAAAATCGTATCTGTATAGGATGTTTTTGAAATATGAGGACATATAAACATGGTTGTAGCCAATTTATACATGACAGGAGTGAATGTAGACAGTGGTGAAACTCAAAACACTACCACATTTCCTCTAATAGTGGCCAGGGCCTTTATTTACCTCACCTGCAGAGGGTACCAAGCCTTTATTGGAAGCAGGCTTATATTGGAGAAAGGCCTTTATTTCTAATGCCCTCGGTTTGATAAGCATATTTGCTCATATTTTTACCACAAAGCCTCCTTGTTTTCTGATCTGCTTCCATTTGCTTTATTCACCCTTGTTTTTCTCCCAGCCTGTTTGTGAGGCCTTTATTTGCTCGTGTCGACCACACCCCTGGCCATTATTGGAGACCCAGCTTTTAACTGACTACCATCTTTTTTTTTTCTTTTTTTTTTTTGAAGAAATATGGTATTTCAAGTACAATCTGTGCATGACTTTTGAGTCAGGTTCAGAGCAGGTTAGGTTGGAGCTTTGATAAGACATTCGGATATACGCTCAAACAGGTGCATAAACAGAGCAGCTTTGTCCTGAGGCTCAGTGATATTTTCCTCCAGGTCAAACGCTCACAGAACAAAGCGCACCTGTCTTTACTTATTAGAGGTGCACTTAAATAGACCCACCCACAAAAAAAATGTTTTTTTGACCAGCCCAACCTTGAGTCTCAGCTAAACTGGCACAAAATTATGTTTTATTCATCTTAAAAGTAACAGAAGTATGCAAATTTGTGTTTTTCTGTACCAAACCGGATGACCTATTCTACTTAATTATGAATTAATAATGAAATAAATTATCTCCTATGTTTACCAAAAAGTGCTGTGAAGACACTTTTTTTGATAGACTTTGCTTATCACAAAGTTGTTTATCAATATCAACCAGCATTTTTATTCATAAGTTTGTTTGTTTTGCCCTTGCCCATGGCCTGTGTGTTCTTACTACAGTGGCATAATTAAATGTTTACGATTTAAATTAATTCTGTTAGTCTATTCAGAAGGTGGCAGAAGGTGCTGTAGTTATTTTATAAAACTAAATTCATGCATCTGGCATCTTGGCAATGCCTACTTCACAGTCATTCAGGTTTATACATTCAAACCTGAGAGATGCACAATGCAGTTTCAGTTTTATACTGTTAACCTCGGAGCAGGTCCAGTGGGGCAGCTGAAACAACTGTGCTTTGCTCAAGTGATGGGAAGTCTTACTCACTTTTCGACACATATTTTGTGGTGAAAATTGGTGATTCTCCGGTCAGAAGCTCACCTCCCCACCTGTAATTCACAGCTGTTTTCACAGGATATTATGTCACTTTTGACTTATTGGAGAGATGGCTCACCTCCTCAGCACTATGCCTCTTCCTCCCCCTGCAGTATTTAATTGGCTCAAAGCTTTGCATTATGTTTTCACCAAACTTAGTATCCAGAAAGTAGAGTATTATTATTATTGTTTTTTAACTTTAGAATTGTCATTTCTTCTTTTTTTGTCGAGTGTATTAACTTAACAATGCTGAATACATCAACAATGTATTCTTGAACATTAATATGTTGGGTTATTGGTGAATTCCTTTGGCTTGCTCAGATCAGTGTTATCCTGTGTCCTGGGCAGGGATCCCAGTTTTCTGTCCTTGTCGAGTTTTCTGGTAGTTTAGTTTTTGGTTATCCATATCAGTGCTCTCTTATAATTCTCTGAGCCTCTTGTTTTCATATTTCTTATGCTCAAATAGTTTGTTTTTATTAAATACTCAACCTGCATCACAAAGTATCATACACAGTACCCCAACTATTCTATATATGGTATAACATTGAGTTTTTAGCTACACATATCATATATATTTATTACCACTTCATTTCACAGCCCATTTATCCATCCATGGCAGTTTTGATGGGGTGCCAGTGATGTTAAAGGCTTTAGGTTTAGGTTACTTTATATGCTTTTAATGTTCTATACAGTCATCCCTATTCCTCTATTCCAGTCTAATAACACTGTTCTCTATACATAGGTGTGTGTGTGTGTGTGTGTGTGTGTGTGTGTGTGTGTGTGTGTGTGTGTGTTTGTGTGTGACTTATTGGGAGTTCTTACTAAGGCCCCACTGACTGATAAAATGGATTGGAACTTCTCGATTGACTTACAGGAAATGCAGTTGGCTTTTCTCATGTTGTATCACCTATAGCCTCTATACACTGTCTATGCTGTTTTATAAGACTTTTATGGGACAGGACTGTTCTTCCAAATACAGCTGAAGTTTTCAGTTTCAGGAAAGGGAGACAGGTCTCTTGAAAGAGAAAGAGAAAACAAACATGAATTAGAAGAGTCTCTTAGAGGAGTAAACAAGTAATATCTGATAATAAGCAGAAGTGTTAATGGGAAATGTGACATTAAGGGATATCACTGACATGAAAAAGAGAAACATTTGTCTTAATGTATTGCAATTGCCAGTGATATTTGATTGTTTTGAAATACTACATATACTGCAGTACTCATCAGTATTATTGGTTCTCTGACATACTGTATATATCATGTAGGTTGTCGTCTTTAAATGAGAAAGTGTATGTATGTGTGTCACAGTGGATTCCCCTACATAGTGGCTCCCTATTGGCTTTCTAGCTAATGTGTTGTCTTTCTCTCTGTGTATTTGTCTGTCTGTCTTTATGACTGTCGGTCTGTGATTTTGGTTGTTCGTGCACAATTTTCTCACACTTTTTTGTCACTTTGCCACATTTGGCCTGTCATTTATTTTCTTTGCTTTTCATGTTGATTATTTATGCATGTTCTTTGACTGTGTGTGTCCATTTTGCATGTTCCATGAACTTCTTTCTACCTGTTACCTGCTTTTAAATGTCTGCTTTAAATGTATGTTTGTGTTTGTCTCTGCTCGTCTCTCACATGTCCCTGTCCATTTGTCTGTCCATCTCTTTCTTTGTGTTTGTCCTTGTCGTTGTCTGTCTTTTCCTCTCGTCGCCGTCTCCATAATGTCCCCTCCTCCAGCCTTTGTGACTTTGCTGAACGGGGACCAGGCTCAGGATGCCATCCGCTCCCTCCATCACAGCACTGTCCGGGGACGCTTGATCAATGTCACCCTGCAGCCTACCGACTCCCTGCTCTGCCTCACCAACCTGCCCCACACCTTCACTGCGCAGCAATTAGAGGAGCTGGTACGCTCCTACGGAAACATCGAGCGCTCCTTCCTGGTGTACAGCGAGCTGACGGGCCACTCCAAAGGATATGGGTTTGTTGAATACATGAAGAAGGACTCAGCTTCACGGGCCCGCTCCGAGCTGCTGGGCCGACCACTGGTACGTTAAAACAATCTTGTCATGTTTGATTAGTTGATGCTGTTCTGCTGCATTTTCTGTATCTATGAAACTGAAAAGGTGGAACTAAAGGATCATAAAGAAGAATTCTGTGTCTAATGAGTACAGATGATGTATTTTAGTTTTCTTCCAGGTATCATCCTTTTAATATAGAGAACCAAAAAAAATCCCATAATGGGATTTGAAAGATCTGGCCTGAGTAAAAACATTTGTTTTCAACAAACCAGTTACCAGATAAGATTTTACTTTTTAAGAAAGGATTCGATCATAATGGATTGACTACTGGCTATTACAGAGGAGTTACCATAATCACATTTAATTTGGATCCCAACAACATAGGAACCAGACAATTATGGGACCAGCCAGTCATTGTTTACTCCCACACAACTTTGCCAAACTTTGCAATTATCAGCTGTGGTTGATGGAAAATTGCACTACAGGAGAGAACAGATAATCAGTACAAATATGAGTTGTGCCAGTTGAGTTTTGTTTCAGTTTATCATGAGAATATGAAAGGAAAAAGTGGAAGTGTAAACACAAAAAAGCTATAAAAAAAATCTCCATGTCTAGACTTACCAAAATTTAAATTATACAACATTTTGTCTGACCTTGCATTTGTGATTGGCTCAAACAGTAAGATAAAACTCTTTGCTCAAGGGCTGACAAGCTTTCAAATTTGCACAGAATATATAATAGCAAGTAAAACCATATCTACAATATTATATCCGTCTTAGAGGGGCTTTTTGATATAGTGTAGGAATGTGAAGGCAGTGGAGGGTCTGATTCTATATCACACTGCTCTGATTGTGCAGGGGGATCGCTCACTGATGGTGCAATGGATGGACGTAAACCAGCTGAGTCAGGAGGAGAACCTGCACTCCAAGTGTCTGTGTGTGGACCGGCTGCCGCTGGACCTCTGTGACTCTGAAGAACTGACCCAGCTGTTCTCTGAAACCTACAAACCTGTCTTCTGCCAGGTGAGTGAGTGTGAACATGTATTTCTGTGTGTGTGTGTGTGTGTTTGTTATAGGCTGTGCAGACATACAGATTGTGCAGCTCTTTCCATGACATGTGAGAGTAATTAATTCTTGCTATTTTATGATATGTTGAAAGCACAGACATCCAAATATGACAGGCAATTTAGCAAGTATAATTACAGCCATACAGAAATGAGACAGGGTCTTCTCAATTTTCACACCTCATTCAAGCAAGATCAAGTCTGAAAAATGATTTATCCAAATGGTTATGGCACATTAAACATGTCTGTGCTGTGAAACCAAGGTTTGAGATAAATGTTCCTAAATTCAATACCTCTCAGTGTAACTGTAAGAAAAATGTTATTCATTACACACTGATGGAGTTTTTCTTCATAATATGTCAGACTTTCTCATTTGAAATAAGTCCTTCCTTCTGCACACACACCTTTAATTGAACATCACCAGGTGTGAGGTGCTGATGCAAAATTTAAGGGTCAATGTCCCTATTGGCCAGCCTCACACTATCACTAAGCAACCGTTTCCATGGTGAGGTGTGGCTGCTGTGACATCAGCCCCACCCTTCAACTCCCTCCCTCCGTTCCAGTCTGCTGTTTCTTTCTCTTTTTTTTTTTTTTTTTTTACTCTCCCAGTTCAGCTGTGTTATGTACCACCCCGCTCCATTACATCCACTCCACCCCCACATGCCCATTTAGACATCACTCAATGGGTATCTTTCATCTACTGCATTTCCAGTTTTAGCTCCACCCCTCTGCCCCACTCCCACATAGAAATCAATACACCCACATCATCCTGGTCCCATGATGCTATGTGGGTGTTTAGCTCATGTTGCTTCACTGTTGCAGAGCCAGCAGGCTTTGACCTATGGTTCAGCATTTTTTTTATTGTACAGTACAGTATGTGCTTGTGAGTGTGTGTGTTACTGCACTTCAGCATGTATTTGCTAGAATACTAAAGGCACAAAGCTTATAAAATCCTGTAAACCAATAAAATTGGAAAAAGGAACAGAATAGACAAGGATAGGTTGTCAAAGGAATAGTCACAGTATTTTATCTAGTGTAATTTTTATTGTTGGCTGAGTGTTCTCAAACATAAGTGTTAAGTCATCAGTCTTGAGTTGAGTTTGGTTATCATACAGTAGGTTTACCACACACACAATAGCAGGTCAGGACCGGCCATCCTACTGAAGCTGTTATCAGTGTGTTGGTTTATCTGAAGGCCAGCAGTGATTCCACCCACACACAATACTGGCTAGCTGGATACATGCAGTATGTGTATAGCAAGGTCATAAATTCATCACATCTAGTGAGCCAGTCCTGCTTGTAGCCAAGATGGATTTTTGACCAAGTGCCTCACAATTTACTATATGTAGTGATCAAAGCTAAATTGATAGATTGGCTGATATATTGACCAATACTGTATTTGAAATATAGTATTTGTGAGCATATAATTTTGGAGTGACATTTGTATTTACATATTGCATATTTTTATAATATCATTGAAATGCGTAATCCTTTATTCACAATGTCAGGTTCATTTAGAATATATACTCACTTACATGTGAATTTACAATAACAGCTACACATTTCTGCATGCTGTTGCACTCGCTGTAAGAGGCGAAAGCAAACATGACCAAGTTGTTGTGGAAGGTTGTGCAAAAGTTTGCATCCATTTGAAGCACAAAAACTGATGTTGTTTTGTTTGCAGCCACTGTAAAAGTTTCCCAGCTTGTCAAGCGTGATGCTCCTGGGGATATGTTTGATTTTAATGCAAGAAAATACAAGCATAGTGTGAAAAGTGTCACCTCCAGTGGCATCTCCAGCTGTAGCTGATGTGCCAGTCTGTCCGTTTTACCCCAAACCATAAAAAAATGATACATTGATATTGATATATATGATTGATATAATTGATGTATTGATATATTTTTGTTAATTACCAAGCATTAATGATGCCTGCTTCATTCCTGTAGATTCATTCCTGCTTGTCGCACTCTAAGGGTCGGTGTCAGCTACTTTACAGAACTGCATTCCTATTGATGTATTGCAAGTGGACACTTCAAACAGTTCAGATATGTAAAAGAAGTTGGTCCAAGATGTCTTCGTTTGCAGCATATTCGTTTGTCCTAGATCTTTACCTAATGTCTAACTATCATTAACTCCAGTCTGTCTTACATAAACCGTCTTCCTCCTCCATGCACATAGGCCTTGTTGTCACTTTTCCTCTGTTCAGACTGCACTTAACCTGTGGCCTTGGCCCTGAGCACTATAAATCTGTTGCTCACGAAAGAGCCCTCCAGGCAGCACTTTGGCTTGAGTCAGCCAGGAGAGACGGAGGGAGGAGAGGGTAAAGAATGTCAACCATATTAGAGAGAGGGACAGCCGGATGGAGACAGTAAACAGCAATGGGAAGAAGTGAGGAGGGAGGATGGAGCTGAGAATGCCAGATCTATTAGAGAGAGGATGGAGTGAAGGAGGAGAGGGCTGACAGTGTCAGGTCTAATAGAGGAACGGAGGGTGACGGGGAGAGATGGAGAGCTGAGAGGTGAAATGGTGAAGAGGCGTAGAATGTCAGTCACAGAAAGAAGATTGTTGGCATATTTGCAACTATAAATGTAATAATGATGGCTGAGAGCAAGTTAAAAACTCATATGTACGCTCAAATCAAGGGAAAAACAAATAATTTGATTGGTAATATACTAATATCTGTAAAAGAGTGGAGTTAGAGATTGATTAACAGACTTAGGGAGGAATATTAAGGATGAATAAGAATGGAGACAGGTTAATGAAAAGAAAACCTTCCATTCTTCACAGACTCTCAGCATAGATTGTCAAATGTCACTACAGTGACATGCAGCACACATAGATGAAACCCCTCATATCTCCTAAATTTGTTCTCTTATTTTTCATATATTCTTAAGCAGCAGCTGGAACATTTTGCTACAGTTATTGTAGGAGATTATGGTCACATATTGCACAGGTAAGCAATGTTAAGAACAACAGAACTTAAGATCATAACCAGAATGAATATATCACGCCAAATTACGATAATGATAATGTATATACAAGGATTCATCATGCAGTTCAAATTTTTCCATCTGATATGATGAACGTGGCAATAAAAAACAAGACGTCAGAGGACAGCAATGCTACCGGCTCTGTGAGGGTTTCCATTTAAGTGTACAGCCAATTTTTTTACCAAATTTTCAAAAATCTGCAAAAGAAAATGCTAGCAAATGCACATTTTAATCCACTGCTGTTATATGAAAATTAGGGGTTGGGTGCATTGAGATAAACAGCTGGTGGATCTAATTTTCCAGTCTGGTGCAATTAAACCATTGCAGGAGAAGAAGAACAACAAGTTGACATATTAAGAGCACCAGTCAAACTTCAAATAATGGAAAACCATGTGGAAAACGTGATAGTGGAAACTTCAGTGATGTTTACATCAGTTTTTTTCCATCGCACTTTGTTGCATTTTTTAAAATCAATACACCAACTTTTCCACCTCTGCCTCACATTTTTGCAATATTTGACTTTCTTTCTGAATTTCTGTTTTCCTCTGAGCTAAGGACAGTATGTATTACTGACAAGAGCAGAATAAACATTTATTTCATCACTGCTTTAACCCCTTTTCCCCTATATTCACACTGTATAACACTGTATTAAATTCTACATTTGCTCACACCTTCATTTACTTCCAGCTAATCATACCCAAGTATCCTCAAAACAAAGATCCTGATGTTTTTTTTAACCACATTGGTTAAAAAAGCCTCATTGGTTCACTATTTGAAGCCTTATTGGTTCACTTTTTCACAAAGATCCAAAAAGACTCTATAAGAAAAACAACACAACAAAAGAAACCAGCTGTATTTTGCTCAGAAAATGTACGCAGTTGAATTATTTTATTCAGAAGCAACAGAAATAGAAAAAAATAGCCGCAAGCAGCAGTTTGCGGGTTCAAACCTTTTTGCACTCAAGGGAGGGAAGCAGTTCAATCGCTCAAAATTAAAGCCGTGAGCAGCAATGAGCGAGTTTCAGGCTTCACAAAGCCGAGTAAAGTCATTTCAGCTAGTTTGATTCTGTTTTAAAGAAAGAAAAATCTAAATTCAACAAAGATGTCCATAAGTAAATAACATCTTATCTTGTCCACCATATAGTAAATGCATTGGGGAGCTCATTGATGAAAATCTATATCAGGACTGTTAATTAATATTTTCCTCCAAAAAGAATTAGCAAAAGTAAATACGTGATGGAGTGACTGTAAAGCATTGGAAGGTGCTATTATGATACTAAGCCATTTTGTACCTGTTTCAGCTACAAATGATCCAGGTTGTGTGGTATGTTTGATTTGTTGCTATGCTAAAGATGAATAAGTGGTTTATCCTCACAATTTGTTGTTTTTAAAAGGCATACACTTGAAGACTCCATGTATAGCTGATTGATTACTGATTCAATGAATGATCCTCAGAGTAGAAGTTTCAGTAGACATGGGTATTGACTGAAATATGAGCTAGTGCCAACCAAGTGAAGAATGGGCATACAACAGAATGTAAAGCTCCTGTTTGGACCAGATGTGCTATATTGTAGATTACATTGTACCCATTTGGGTTAAAGATGTGCCGGAGCACTTGATAATTTAACACATAATATACATCGAGTTGTCCGATTATACCAAAGTAATGCGCTGTGCTAGAAAATGTAGTTATTACATGGTGTGGCACAAGTCTTTAGTGAAGCATGATGTTATGATGATAGATTTAATTTGCAACTGTATTTTGATATGGTCATTATTTGTATATGCTGATTTGGATATAATTTGCTCTTTCATTTTACTTTGACACCCTGAGGGGTTATTTTTGCTTTTGTTTGTCCTTGTTGGACAATGGGCCAAAAAAAATTGTAATTAATAAATCCAACAATATAATTATGCTGTTTTCAACACTTTGTTGTTGTGGCGTACTCTAAAGTATTATTGGCCTATTTCAGTCACTGCAGGTGTTTGTCTGTCTAAAGTGAAGTCAATGCACTCAGCCATAATTTCTGAAGTACAACTTGGCTAACAAAACTTGGCATATACGTTCAAGACATAGTCCAGGATGTCTCCAATGAGTTTAATCAGGATTGCTCTAAGACAACTTGATTTATGGCCAATTTCCTGCTAAGCCCTTGGCAAAGTTTTTTGATTGATGGTGGCCATGGTTTTGGACCAATCATGCCCATTTATAGTAGAATTAGTAGAATTGTGTAGCTCAGCCCCACAAGGCGGTATAGTAAATGTGATGTTGATATAGTCAAAATCCAAAAAGTAGATGCCATATTACTGTTTTTCAATTTATGTAAATTAGCAAAAAATCCATTGTGGTGGCCTTCATTGTCCAAGAGGCTTTTTTATAGAGCACATTGTAGATGTGTATCACGGTGTTGGGAGGCTGGCCTGTCAAAGTTTTCACTTTTTTGGCTGTCACTTATAGTGCACCATCAGGCCAATTGCACATCATTTCCAGTTATGGTGCCAAGTTTCGTGTTTGTAGCTCATCCCAGCTCATGGCAAATTGAGCAAAGGCATAAAAAGGTGGATAATGATGAACGGACCACACCCACATGCGCCAATCAGAGTGACACTTCAAATTTTGGTTAATACTTGCCACCAGAGCATGTGCACCACAATTGGTGAAATTCTGTCCACCTCGTTTTGAGGTACACGTTTTTGGGATCTGTGGCGCCCCCTATGGGTCAGTCTCAAAATACTTTGGTAGACCTATTATAACACATGGACTGAAGACATCTACTAAGATTCATGATGATTGGACAAATGGTCAATGAGTTATGGTCAATTTTGCTAAACTCCGCTCTTTGTGAAGTTTTATGAACGATGGCGGCCATGTTTTTGGACTGATCTTCAGTTCATGCAAATTAACAAAAAATCCATCATGGCAGACTTTTATGGTCCAGTTGGCATTTTTGTAAAGCACATTGAGCTGAATATGTGTGTCAAATTTCAAGTCAATCAGACTCACTGCATGCTAATTGAAGTCTTTTCCAAGTACAATCTTTAGATGCTTGACACAGTTATTGGCCCACTTTGTTTCAAAGTTTTATTCAAAGAGAGAACAACTCTAGGTGCCATGTTTAATTATATCTTTTGCTACACAGAATGATAATGAAGATCCTCCTCAAACATTTGTTGTTTGGTGAATTTCAACTGCAATTTAGTAAAATTGTTTTATGTGGGATCACACCATCTTAATTATTTATTTAAGGTCTACTGTAGATACTTCTATATTTACATATCCTTTTTAAAGGTGGTCACATGTTCACCCGCTCAGTCTCTCCCTCACTTTCATGTACACATCGACTCTGTCCCACTCATTCAGCTCTCTATAAAGATCTTTACAGTTAAACTTGTCACTGTAATAGGTCATGTGCCTTTCTTCACAGACAGCTGTGACAGGACTGTCTTGACCTCATCACTCGCTTCAGACAACTGACGCAGCCATTTAAACTGTCCTCCCCACACACAGACACACACAAAGTGACATGGGTGTTCCTCTGAGTCTTTGCCCCGCCAATGTCTCAGTCAGCATCTCTTGGCTGGGGACCACGACTTGAGGTCAAGAGCTGTCAGGCACACTGTTAGCTAAGCTCAGTGTCTTTTCTCTCTGTCTCTCTCTCTCTGTCTGTCTCACACACACACACACATTTGAAAAAACACAGGTGATTCATTCTGAAGTTTCCATTGTTTTTCTAATGAGTCAGTACCTTGATTATCAAGCTGTGTCACCCCCCCCCCCCCCCCCCCAAAATATCTACTGTCTTTGTGTGTTAATGTAACTTTGCTAGCAAGATTCAGCACCATGGACAGTTCCCAAATTCTTTGAACTTCCTGCAGGTCTTGGCAAGTTGGTGAAATGTTTAGATATATTTGACATTTCTGATGTTTAACCATTTGTGCTTGCAGATGTTAGACTGGTTTTCTTAACAAAATTTACAGACAGAAGACTTTTAGTGTCAGTCAAGCAATCCACAATGAACTCTGTGTGGCGTTTTGATGCAAAAATACTGCTTCATAAAGTTGAACATGACGAATCTTCTCACTTACATACTGTAAACATACACACTACCGGAGGTAGGTTTTTCTAAGAGCCATTTGAAGACTTTGCATTTTTATAACTGTAATATACTTGAATTGTATTTCTCTATAAAATGACTCTATATGGCAGGCTGCCATACAAGCAAAGAAGGTGCTTGTGTTCTACTGTAAAATATGCTAAATTTCACATTATGTCTTAAGTGCCACTGCACTTTGATTTGACTCATTTGGCAGAAATGTTTGATAATCTTGTCAAAACCAGTGATGTAATTTTGCAGCACAAGCCAGGACAAAGTGATGTAAAAATGCCTTTGCTTAGCTTAATTTTCAGTTCACCAAAGACTAATGCTATCATATACTGTACTCTCTTGTACATATCCCTCTTTCTCTCACGTACACATGGCGTGACATAGTACTGTAGCTGACATTTAGCATTGTGGACCATGACAGCCTAATTACCCACTCTAGAGAAAAGCAGAAACAAGGACAATATAATATGTAAGAACATTGGCATATAAAAAATTGACCTGAACAAAGTTAACACAACTGCCTCATTGCCTCATTAATCAGCTTCACTACACACAAGCCGGTTACGTATCAGTCCATCCAATCTAGATCTGTTAAGACTGAGTGCAGTAATAATGATGTTCAGCATATAAATAGTAAACCATACAGTGATCACAGACATATACAGTATATTTAGTGTTACACTGGAGGCCACAGTTTGACATACATATAGAGACACACTGCTCACTTTAAATGTAAGTCACACCCATCATGACTGAAAAAACTGCTTTGACTCAAACATCATACAGTAGACCTTATGGTTCGCTCATATTACATTCAGTTAGTGCAACTTACAGTAGCCTCTTGGCCAAACCATGAAAACTTGAACCCATTAATTAGACTAGTGCAAGGAAATTACACATCACAGAAATGCAAAAGAATTTCTCCTGGAGTGATCTGTTTTTGATTGATTCAAGTGCCATTTACTGAATGGCACAAAGTGACAGATTTATGAAATTATTACCCTTTTTATAAATCATACCTTGAAGACAAGGTGGGATGACGTCCATACGTGCTGGTGCTGGATGTCTGCAGAACTGATGTTCTGCAAATGAAAAAGGTTTTCATTGTTAAGAGACCTGAACAATTTTTTAGCCTCTTTCATTTGAAAACACTTTTATCCAACCTTTATTTCAAACATAATATTGGATGACGATCAAAAAAAACTTTTTTTTTTGTTGCGATTCCTTCAGTATCACAAACATCTTTTACTTCAAATTTTTTATGTGTTCTCTGTCCGGCAAGAACTCACCTTTTCCAGCAGCTGTACCTCGCTATCCTCAAGCAATGTCCGTCCTGTCAAGTTTACTTTGTGGTTGCATTGAATGTCCTAGAATTATACATGTTCAATCCATATCTGATTAAGATGTTACATACATAACCACAAAGAGAGAGAGAACCAAAAGGCAGCTGGCATATACAAGACTCACTTATTGTAGGCACATACCTACTTAAAATTTACATAATTGTGCAGATCTGAATAAAGATTGAATATTTCATATAGTCTGAGTGCAGTTGGAGAAAATTTTGAGTAGAGAGAGGCTCACTCAGTCTTTGCATCATTACTCACCCGTGCACACACACACACACACACACACACACACACACAAAGTTGATGATGGCATGAATGCCATTTGCATACAATCCAATCTGAATCCAATTTAATATATAATATATGTTTAGCAGTTTACCCACTTCCACTTCAGTCTTATTTGTTGCATGCACACAAAAATAATGATTGTCAAGTTTTTATTTCTTTTCCTCCTGTCTTTTTTGGCTCATATCCTCCATCAGCCTCCCTCACTCTCTCCACTCGTCAGTCACTTAATCAATCACTGATGTTTTTCTCCTTCACTCCTCTCCCCTCCTCGTTCTTTTTCCTCTCCATCCCCTCCTCACTCCCACACTCTCCCCCTCTTCCATCCATCTAACCATCCATCTCTGAAGTGGTAGAGTGGTTCAGGTCTTTTCCATACAGTTTGCTTAATGTATGCTGATTATAATAGTCTATCGACCTACTCCTCCACACATACATCCATTTTCCTCCCTCGTTCCCTCCATCCATCCTGTGTTCAGACCGGAGGGAACAGCAGACGAATGAGTGGAGGAGAGAAAGGGAGGGGTGGAGGGAGGAAGTGGAGGGCCACTTGATTGAGCGCTGATGCTAACAGGCGTCAGTGCTCAGGCTGAGAAAGTACAAATACATTTGTCTCCCACTGATTCGTAATCTGTCCATTTTTACAAGAACATCTGATATGATGGCTTTGCATAAGTGGTTATATGATAAGTAACGTTTTATTGCAATCACAAATCCTCTGAAACTTTAGTGGGCCTTGTTGGAAATGCTGTTTATAATATTGGTTGATGCAGTATGCTGTACTTACGCATCCATATGAAATATAGTGTAGAAAGTGACTTCTTAACGTAAAGAGAAGAAAATTGCTACCAAAACCAAAGATATATAATAAAACTTCTATTTTCCCATTCCATTTTTATATATATTGCTGAAATCTCTCTTTAGAGCTAAAATGATTAGTTGATTAATCAATTAGTCATCTATTTTGATAATTGCTTAATCGTTTAAGTCAAATATCCAGCACAAAATCCAATTATTCTCTGTTTTTTTTTTTGCTTGTGTCTGCTTTATATCATTGTAAACAAAATATTGTTGGCTTTCTACTGTTTGGACAAAACAAGCAATTTGAAGTGATGGCATTTCACTTTTTTCTAAAATTCGATAGACTAAATCTCATTTTATAGACAAAATGAGACATTAGCTTGCAGCTGTAGATATTTTGTCTACAGCTGCAAGCTGATGTTTATAATATTTATATTATGTCTAGAAGTTTAAATAGTTTCATTTTTTGAAGGCAATGAGCATCATGTTCTTGTAATGCATCACATCATTTCAGGCAGAACGCTAAACTAATGCCTGCTCTCAGCTGATAACACGTATCCTCAAACCACCTGCAACATGCTAATGTTGGTGCTTGATTTCTCCTTCCAGCACCCCGGCGTCCTCCGTTCTGTTTTCTTATTAACCTTGAATGCCATGACATCTCTTTCCCTGTGCATTATATGTATTCTTGTCTTTGTATGTTCTGAGCTCTGTTGGGTACAGCCATGTGGGGTTTTTATCATGCTCGCTGAAGAATCTCTTGTTCACTGCTTGGATTCATAACAAGGAGTTGCCCTCAAGAGGAGAGCCTATTCTGCCAAGCACAGCAGAAGAACCATTTGTTGTTGGAAATTGTCAGATCTTAAGTGTTTTTGAGATGCTGTTACTGTCACTGCGAGTATGTAAATGCTTTATAGAAGTTGGTTGAAAGAGTGTCAGGGTCAGCATGATTGGACTCAGTGAAACTATGTTAATTCCTCATGTGTTAATACCATAATAATGTGGAAACACATTGTGAATCACATATTTGTCTACTGTTCTGCTGGCTGTATGTACTGTATATTTCTCTTTGCAGAGCTCTGGGGGTTCTCGGGTACATTCAAACTAGGGATGCTCTGATACACCTCACTTAGTTTTTAGTGCTGCAATAATCTCTGGCCTCACATTAAATTACATAAAATGTGAGTTCAACGCAGTGAGGTACACAATATTAAGATGTGGGGAAAAAAGAGCACTGGTATCAGATTAGTACTCTGTATTGTCAGACACCCTGAGCTGAGGTATCAGAATCTGTCTAGAAAGATGTTGGATCAGTGCATCAATTCAAACTAAACGACAATCTGCCTTTTGACAGTAGACATTTTATGAATAATGGCAATCATTGGTTTCAATGCCCGACCAATGCCGCATGTTTTTCCTGCTGATACTGTTTAGAGTCTGACAATTTATTGGCTGATAGTTTTTTTTTTTTAATGTTTTTGTTTTACATTTCCACACAATGTAAACATACATTTTTAAAGATTATATGTTTATTTATTTGGCATTTTTGCCTTTATTAGACAGTGGGCAGCAAAGAGGCAGACAGGAAACAAGGGGAGAGAGAGATGGGTATGACATGCAACAAAGGTCATTAGCTGGAATAGAACCAGAGATGTTGCAGTTATGTGGCATGCACAGTCACCATTCAGATAACAGGGCACTCTGTAAACATACATTTTTGATAAGGATCCCTGAAATTTATTTTGTTATTGTTTTTTTTTAATATTGGTGACCATGATATGTGCTGAGCGGGGCATTTTGCAGTTGAAAAATTAACTTAGTGCTCTGTCGTGGACAAACAATGTAATGGAAACACTTTCTAAATTACATCAAACATTTCTTTGGCATTACTGTACTAATATTTCTTGTTATTAGCCACAATAATCCAATACTGATATATCTTCAATAATCAAATATCTGCTGATATGTCATCCCCGCCAAGTTATCAGTCTAGCTGTAGTCTGAATGCTAGGTGTCTCGTAAATAAGATCCGTAAATATGACGTACATTTAATCTAATCATTTATATCTAACATTTAATCTAGACTTGATATGTGTTACCGGATTCTTTAACAGTGACACAGTGAGCATGTCCTTTCTAAGATTAGATAAAGATAAGATAAGTTAAGCACTCCTTCTGAATTTTCTTTGTATTTTCATTGAATTCAGCCACTTTTGACAATAGATCAAGTGGTGTGTTTTAACCATAAGCCATTAGCTCTTAGCCAATGTCATAACCTAATATCATCCATTAGCTTTAAGCTGTTAGCCTGCATTATTTAGCTGCTCCTCACACAGTGGAAATGCCTGACCCCTCATGACAGAAGAGTCAATCTTCTTCGGAAGTAATGTTACTGGTCAGCACTACACTCTGGCCTTAAGAGATCCATTTATTGACCAGTAACCATAAAGAAAATGTAGTAACATTGTTCCATCACCCTTTCATGTTGAGGCCAGATGAGGCCAGATGTTACATCAGCCTATCTATTAAATTGGTAGCTGTAGATTATAAATCAGTTCATATCTGTCACCATTTTTTGATACTTTTACACACAAACTTGTGTGTGAATGGTTACTCCCTGGAGCAGTTCAGGAAGTGCAAGAGGCTATATCTCTTACATCATGTCATTTTTGATCTATCCGTTTTGACAAAAGGAGCTGAGACAAGTTACTTCCAAAAAACTGTCAGATACTGTCAGACACAAGCACTCACTTGCAAGTGGAAGGGTTTAGGTTCTTGTTTAAAGGTAACTTTGATCCTGATCATAAACTCTTATTGGTGTGTTTGTGTGAATTTACGTTCAATTAATACATTTGTTAGCCTAAAAGTCTCATGAAACAATATAGATGGATTAGCAATAGGCTGGTAACTTTGGACTTGTTGCTGGCTTTGCAGTTGAGTGAAGTACATCACCGTCGTTACTTTGGTGGCATGGATGGCCTGCTCTGGTTGAAATTGTTTTGGCCATTGAATTCAGAAACATAAAATGCTCTAACAGTCAGCTTTCTTATATTACTATTCCCAGATGGGGCCATGAACTTAGTGCAGAAATAGAAAGGAGACTGTTTGCAGGGACGTCTGTTGCCCTGATGATTTATTAAAAGATAGAAGAAAGTAGTGTTTCCAGGCATTTGCCATATCTGGTCAGAAAAAGAAGGCCTCTATTAAGCAGCATGCAGTTTATATTAGATGATTAGATTATCAGTGAGTACATTTCCTCTTACATATTGAAGGAAAAATCCACTCTCAAATACATACACTCCATTTAAACATGTAGTGGTGATAATGCCTCTGGTGGTGCATTTTTCTTAATTCCTGCGGAAAGCTGGTGAAGCGTTAAAGGAGAAAATGTGTGTTTCACTTGAGGTTTTAGTGTCAATTCATCATTTTATGCTGAGGTTCAACAATCTACAGTAAAAAAATAATTATAGATGAGGCAGAGATGTCTGTTTCTTCCTTAATAGTTGCTGGTTGGTACAAACTGAGAAGGGATGCCAGGAATGGCAACTTGTGCCATATTTTAGTGACAGTCTCTGAGGTAGTTTTGGAGATGTCCTTTGAACTAATAGACAGATAAACATGACCAAAAACATAACCTCATTGTTGAATATAACACAACATACACAGCAAAAAATCAGTCCACTCATTTTAATCAGATACTGGAACAGGTGAACTAGTGGCAAAATGTATCAGCTTGTTTAAGTAACCCAATTAAATTTATGTAACCCTACTGTTGTAATAATGAGATTACCTCAAAGTCCAGATATTATTCTCTGCACCAGTAACAAGTTACAAACTACAGATCTCACAGAGCTAAATAACGTCAAGCTGTGAGAGAGTGGAGGTTTAATTAAACTTTTCTTTTAGGCATAGCTGCTGTGGAGGTATAAATCTTTTTGGTTATATAAAAACCGCAATAAGTGAAGCTTTTCTTGCCCTGAAGCACAAAATGACCAAAATACATCTTGCGTATATGTGACAAGTTTGAGAGTGGTTGATCAATACCAACTGCCTTGTGGTGTGCTGAGATGTCTGACTTTGAAAACTCACTTTTCAGCGATTACTCCAATCCGCCAAAAGAGTGTAATGTATTAAACAATATGTGTTCTTGTGTTACTTCTGGATCTCTGCTTTTTCAGACCGGTATACAGTATGTGCAGTTTACAGATGCCATGACACATGATTTGTACTGTACAGTTTCAAATTTAAGCTGACAACATCCACATTAGAATGGATAACATTGTGCAATTTAAAAACCTGTAGGCTTAATTTTAAAGGGGACCTATTATGCATTTCCTTATTTTCTGATATATATATATATAAATGTTACAATGTCAGATGGTTGTATTAAATATCGCCAAAGTTTCAAATAATGAGGTAAACATACGTAAAAGTAATCCCTGTGAGCAGAAAGCTCAGGCTTCAGACTGCTCTGAACGCTCGGTTTGCAACATTTTTTTTTCACTTTCAAGACAAGCTGATGTCAACTCGTGATGGATTTCTTTACATGGTCCTCTGCTCCAGGCACAGCACGCACGGTGCAGCGAGATACCATACAGTTATTTGGTGACAGCAGTATAACATTTTACCAGCTATATTACCTTATAGCTTATATATCATTTCCTGACACTACAGTTGGCATTTTAGCACATTTCCCACACAAGGCTTACACCATTATGTCACACAATAAGCAGGTAATGAGCGTAATATTTATCAAAAAAAGATGTCCTGCTGTAATCTTTGTTTCTGTGAATGCTTGTGCTGTCCACTCTCGTATTCCAGATCGGATTCGGGCTCGAACATGTACGGATAGATTTGAGAAATTGACATTTGGAGTAAAGACAGAGAAAAACAAGTTCACGTAGCCTCTGGAGCTGGTGGAAGTTGGCCATGACGCGGCTTCCGGAAGCTAACCAATCAGAACAGAGTGCGCTCATCGGGAGCGGGGCCTTAAAGAGACAGGAGTGAAAGTGGCCTGTTTCAGACACAGGCTGAGCTAAGGGGCTGTATAAAGGGCCAGTATTAGAGAAATAATGTTTTTTTTTAATTGTGAATCATGCAATGCTACTCTAGTGGAGTCCCAGAATAAAAAATATAGAGCTTGAAATGAGCATAATAGGCCCCCTTTAAAAGTCAGTTGTCATAATCGAATGCTGATTTTTATTTTTGTCTTGTCTTCCAGCTTGCTCAGGATGAGGGCAGCCCAGTGCGAGGTTTCGGTGTGGTGGAGTATGAGAGTGCAGAACAGGCAGAGGCAGTGCTGATAGAGATGGACAGAACACTGGTGGGAGGACAGGAGGTCCGTCTGTCACTCTGTACCCCGGGCACCTCAGGGAGAAGCACCCTGGCTGCACTCATCGCCGCCCAGGGTATGGTGAGTATGAAGCACGCAAGAGAAGCACAGAACATCATCACAGACACATAAACACAGTATCAGGATTTGAGGTTACGCTCCATTTTAACATTTATGCAGGATGTTAATCTAAAGAATGTGCTTATACATAAATGATGTCCACACAAAACATCAGGGATTGCCATCACGAATTTACAGGATCATCAGGCCGGCACATTTATATACAAACCACCCAATCTAAATGTTGAAGGACTGAGTGAGTGAGTGAGTGAGTGTAGTCAGGAGGCCTCAAGTAGACGTACAACACCCACATAAGGATAACCTTCTGTTTTCTTGATTGGTATCCTTCCAACAGAATATTTTAAAAAGTCAACACAGCAAGTAATGTGTTGCAGCACTTGACAAAACATAGCATCTCTTCGCAAAACGAGAGCCATCAGCAAGGCCGAACAAATCAAACATAATGCCTCCCACCCGCTGAACACCCAGTACAACCTGCTGCCCTCTTGTCAAAGGTTTAAAAAGCTCACTCTGTAAAACAAACAAAGCACACACATCATTCATCCAACTAGTATTATTCCTCTAAATGATGACTCCAAAGAATAACTTACTGACTATTGTACAGTTTTTGCCTTTGTGTGTGTATGGGAGTTCATATCATACTCATTTCATACATTATGTGAATGCAGAATATGTATAATTTATATTTGGCTTCACTGCTTTAAACTTGTCTCTCCCCAAAAAGATACACCAAGCTAAGCACAGCAGAGACAGAGGAGTGACAGTAATAACTGAGTCTTTGGAGAACTTAGACCCCTACAGGTGATTGCAGCAGTTATGGCAGAGGTGAACAGTCTAGCATCAGACATGAGCCAGCTATGTTGCTCTGCTCTTCATGCTAGATTTTTGAAGCAGGACAACCATAGCTGCACTAGCATGACAGCTGAGTGATGTAACATGGTACTACAGGGCCACAGCATCTCACTGCTGCACAGGGTGTGGAAAAAGATTAAAGAATACAGTTTAAATTTTAATAAACCCTAACGCCTCTAATCTTCATAGAAATATTTAATCAAATCTGGAATTCATATACTGTTTGGCCAAAGGTTGGTGCTCTACATTACTGTACATCAGACTTTTGAGACTTTCATGCATTAGAACAAGCAGACATTCTCACAGATACATCTAACTGTGAAGTCGTTGCCAACCAGCTATTGCACATCCAGTATTCAGATACACTGAGGTTTGACATGGCACACATGCATGAACACCCTCTGGCTGAAATAGTCTTTGTAGCTGTGGTGTCCCCTCCTACACAGTACTGTGGTGGCAGAGAGGCACTGACATGATAATTATAGTTCTATAGTCTGATTGGGCTCCTCCACTGTCTCCCGCTGCTTGAAATAAACCACACTCACAGCCCGCGACACAGTACAGTATGACACTCATACACACACGCACAGACATTCAAATGGATACACAAAAGCAGATTTCCACACACAAGATGTAAATACAAGTGAGAGTTCCAGTCATTTCTAGAAAAAAGCAAAGTACTAGTTAATCTTCGTGGGTGCATGGATTTATATATAATCATGTACTCACAGGTGCAATATTTAGATGCAAAAGTGGACAAGGAACACAGCAGCGAAAGTTTCAATGCTTTTGCAATCAAAATCAATCACATGGTTCAGGATAAGTTTGTGTGTGTATGTATAGGACTGAGAGACGGACAGACAGTGTAGTGAGTAGTTAAATTTTCAGTTTTTTGGAGTACTGTACTGGCCCAAAATATAGCATAGTTTGTTTTTTTTAATGGAAATCTGATGAATTGGGTTGTCTTACATTCAAGGAAAGACTTAAATGTGGTGGTGAATTCTACACTCTTATGTCTCTTTCTGACTCTGTGACTCACAGCCTTTTTTTTTTCGTAGAGGAAAAGAGCTCATAAGAGTGTGGATAATGGTTGTTAATACACCAATTGTCTGATAAATGCAAATTCTCCTTGAGATGGGAAAATGGAATTGGCAGTACTTTCTGTCTCAAAAGCAGTGGGCTACAATAAGCTGTAGTTTGTCATGTTATTGATGTAGCTCAATTTGGTGATTTCATTTTTTTTTAAGTATATTTTTTCATAAATATTTTTGTGTATTATGTTTATTAATTTTATGTTATTTGTGTTTTTTGTATTTTACTTAAAAGGTGTCATTTATTATATTGGCCTACTTTATATTATTCAGTGGTCTTTTTCCAGAACAGGCATTACAAAAGTTTGGTATTGTGATCAGTACCATCTTAATACTGGATACTGTATGCAAGGCAATTCAGTTCATGAATTATAATATATAATTTTAATTTTTTTATAATCCAAAGTTAATAATGGCAGTCATTCACAATGTCAGAAGTAACAGAGTAAGTGTTTTGCATGTTTTCCCTTGAACTCCCCATCGACAAAAAACTATAACATTGTTACTTATGTTAAATGGAAATCCTAAATCATATTTTTTGCATGTTTATGGTATACTTTAGGTCATTGAGGATCATTACAGCTCGCTTTGTAACTCCTGTCCAATGTGTATTTTAAATTACACTGATTGAACTAATTGACTGCCACAATTAAAAGTTGTAACATTTAAAACTGCAACACAATTTTCACAAAATGTTCTGTATACATTGACCAACACTTACATTAGCCCAATATTTTTCATTCTTAACTTTCATACTGCTACCCCACCACTTTTGATTCTGATGAAAGACGACTGACATTTGTAATCTCTGTGATGCTACTCACAGCTGTTGATGAATGATCAGGTGCGAGTAAAGAGGTTGTAACCTTGAGATGGATGCTGATAGAATGGAGTTGAAATTACCGATTGAAAAGCAGAGCACTAACGGTCAGAGTCTGAATTGCAATGAAGGGGATGAAAAGACGAAAAGAAAATGTGTTTTTGAATAAATCAGCTAAGGAAGATAAGGGAGACATGAGGAAGACTCAGTGAAACAAAACGGGGCATCGATTGAGATAGAGACCAGAAAAGGGAAAGGTTAAGAAAGGAAAGGAAAAGGTAGAGAGGCAGAAACACATTTAAGCCTGTGAGGACTGCAAGGTTGCCTTAGTACCCTGAGGCTCCTTAAAGATTATTGCAGTGAATGTGTACAGCCGGTAAAAGAAACATCAGACATTCAGGAAGAGATCAAGACCGACTCCTGGCTACAGTTCTCCTCTGAGGCAATTCTCTCATTTCTACAGTTAGTGAATGTGAGAGTGAACGCTGAGGACCAGATGGCATCCTCCTCCCTCCTCTTTTCTTCTCCCTCCATCCTTCTCTCTCCTTCTCCTTACGTGATACTTCTCGCCTTCCCTTCTTCGCGGCTTCCTTACCTCCTCGGTATGTGAGTGTGTGTGTGTGTGTGTTAGTGTGTGGGTGTGTGGCTGGATTTTGTGCCAGTAGCCAAACAGACTGATGCATGCTGACATTTTCTCCAGCAGAAGGAAAAGAAATGAGAGAGCTCTCCTCCTTCTCCTCCTCCTCCCCTTCCTCCTCCTCCTCCTCCTCCTCTCCCCTCATCCCTTGAAAGACACTGTCAGCCACAACCGGCCTTGTTCAACACCAGCATTCACGCACACACATGCACACATGCCGATTTTCCTTGCTGTAACAAACAAAAATACTGTACAGTATGTGTGCACTCTCCTCTTCCTCTCTCGCTGTCAGGCTGGAGTCAAACCCACTCCATCCCCATCAGTAATGCTCTCTCTTCGGGATGTGACAGGGAGGAAACAAGGTTGACTTGAGCTGGAGTCATGCTGTAGCTCAGGGGCAGACAAGAAGGAAATATCACCATCCTGCTAATGTTGTTTTAAATAGCCGTGTCTTTGGGCCAGCCAGCGAGAGCTACAGCCGTAATGTCAGTGCCGAGGACCAGGAGGATCCACCAGAGCAAGGGCTGCTCCATTCGATTTGACGCAGTCCAATTCAATAGGATTTCATTTGAGCATGTTGAATTACATTTCCGCAACCTAATGAGTGATTGAATTCTTATTTGAGAGTGTGCCTTACAGTACAACTTTTGATTTCAGCAGAGATCATTTAGTTCCAGGAAATTCAGCCTGTTATGTCAAATTACATGCATCTAAAGGTGTGTCATGTGTGCTGAGAACGCAATCTATAAGACATTAAATACAAAACATATACTTACAAAAAAACAAAAAAGAACAAGCAGACTGAAACAGTGAGAAGGACTAAATAGACATATTTTATATGGTAGCCACTGGCAAGTTAAAGGATAGGTTTGCAGTTTTTCAAGTCTGTCTTAAAGCAACAGTCAGGTGCCCAAATGAACATTGAAAAAGGTTTGCTGGCTGGAATCATTCCTCCTGTTCATACTGGCCATTAGAAGATCCCCTCCAAATGCACTTATAATGTAAGCAATGGGGGACAAAATCCACAGTCCTCTTTTTGAGCTGGTTTTGAGACCATCGGCAGCCATCAAGCAAAAACAGCTGAAGCAGAGGTCAATGGATGGATGGGTACACCTTTCACATCTGTCACCCTTTCTGAGCATGACATTAGGAGGGCTTTCAAGCATATGATCACCAAGAAAGCAGCAGGACCAGACGGCATCAGTGGGTGGGTCCTCAAACTATGTGCTGACCAGCTAGCACCAGTGCTCACAATGATATTCAACCTGTCCCTGGCTCAGTCTGTCATACCCACATGCTTCAAGAAGTCCACCATCATTCCTGTGCCCAAGAAAACAAGACCAGCCTGCCTGAACGACTACTGCCCAGCGGCACTGACCTATGTAGTGATGAAATGCTTTGAACAGCTGGTCAAGGATTACATCTGCTCCTCACTACCCAGCACACTGGACCCACCACGGTTTGCCAATCGTCCCACCCAATCAACAGAAGATGCCAAAGCACACATCCTCCACACCACCTTATCTCACCTGGACAAGAAAGGGAACTATGTGAGATTGCTGTTCATTGACTACAGTTAAGCGTTCAACATCATAGTTCCCTCTAGGCTCGTCACAAAGCTCAAGGATCTGGGATTAAACACCTCACTGTGCATGTGGATCCTTGACTTCCCGACGGGCAGACCCCAGGTGGTGAGGGTAGGTGGACACACCTCTTCTACCCTCATCCTTAACATTGGAGCACCTCAGGGCAGCATTTTGAGTCCCCTGCTCTACTCCCTCCACATATGACTGTGTAGCCACTTTCAACTCCAACACCATTGTCAAGTTTGTCAGGACAACAACCTACTCCTGAACGTCAGCAAGACTAAAGAGCAGATAGTTGACATTGAGAAGAAGCAAGGAAGAAACTACGCCCCCCTCAATATCAACGGGTCTTTGATGGAGAGGATAGACAGCTTCAAGTATCTTTGTGTCCTCATCACTGAGGGCCTGACCTGGGTGCTGTATACTGACTCAGTGGTGAGAAAGGCAAGGCAGAGACTGTTTCACCTCAGATGCTTGAGGAAATTCCAGGTATCCTCTAAAATACTGAGGAATTTCTACTCCTGCACCATCGAGAGTATCCTAACGGGAACATCACTGCCTGGCATGGAAACAGCACTGAACAGGACCGCAAGGCCCTGCAAAGAGTGGTTCGTTCGGGTGAACATACAAAGGCGGTGCTCTACGCTGCCTGTGATGACCCTGCAGTGTCATCTATTGTGTGCTATATTTGCTGCGCAGTTTACCTGGTTGTCTGCTTTGCTTTTGCAGGTGATCGTTAGCACAACCTTAAGGTGTTCCCAGGTTATTCAATTCTTGGCTGCAGCACAGCTCAATCTCTGGCTGACTCTCTGGCACTTGGCTGCTGCTCCAGCTCTCCCCTCTTCCCCACAGACGCCTTTTCGATTCGGTTATGTTGCTTTAGTTCTTTGTATTTATATCCTTATGCACCATACAACACCCCCCACACACATCCCTCACTCATGTTCACTACACTACTGATTATACTGACATCCACGCCCCATATTGTAAATATTTAGTTCATGTGTTTAATTTGATTTAATAAATGATCTTTTGTTAAACATTGACATGGTGTGTTTCCCTTTTGTTGTGGCCACTTGAGTCAGGTCATCACACAGCCTAAAGGATAATTACACCAGGCGCTGCATGAATAAGGCTAGGAGAATCATTAAAGATCCCAACCACCCGGATAACGGCCTTTTCTCCCTGCTGCGGTTGGGAACAAGGTACCGGATACACCAGGCCAGCACAGAGAGGCTCAGGAAGAGCTTCTACCCTCAGGCCACTAGCATCCTAAATGAGGTCACTGCATTTTTTAAGCTACATGAGTTTTTTACACTCGTTTTGTTATAAAAGTTTTATAAACTGGTAAAATAATGACATTAGAGAGATACTCTTCCCCCAAGAGTCTGTAAGCCTTTTCAGATATGGAATCTTAAAGATTTTTGGGTTCATCTATTTGTTGCAGACCCTAAAAATCTTTAGGTCTTATTTGCTAGATGTGAACACTCAAAAATGAATCCTAATCTAAATCCAGTGACAAAACAATCCAGCAACTCATCAAATACTGATTGAAATGTTGCCAAATCCTGATTTGCGCACAGAAATAAGTGACATCACCTTTTATCCTTCCAACTCTCTTCCACGGTCTTGTTTTTCACATCTTTTTTTCCCCTCTCCCTTCTCCCCCCACCTCTGTTTCTCAAACAGATTTCTTTCTTTTGTCTCCCAGATTGACTCCCCTCTGCTGACATAGCAGACATATCCTGATGATGTAAACTGGTGTAATCATTACAGCAGCCATCAGGAGCTCCTAATGACAAGATCAAAACACATACTGTACAACACACACTCACTTTTCTTCCTCCCAACCTGTGTGTATGTGTGTGTTTATTTATTTTTTCATTTGTTTCTTTTCCAGATTCTGAGTAATAGGAAAGGTCTGCTACCAGAGCCTAACCTGGCCCAGCTGTTGACCAGTATGACCAACCCTGCTGCCCTGCAGATCCTCATGAGACCGTACCACACTGGGAAAAGAGGAGGTAAGACAAGTACTGCTGCATGGATGGATCAGGTTGTTGAATCTTTAGGTTTCTTGTCTTACAGCTCAATGTTTTGATGTTATTTTTGATGCTGTCTGAATTTATAATATATTCTCTTATTGTTTCATGATTATGTTTATCCCACTGCATTACACATAATGACCCTCATCAGCATATATCATGTAGTGTAGAAGACCTTGGGCTAGTTTTTGCTTGTGTGGATCAAGTGCATTGACCCTGTGCTTGCAAAGTGGTAATTTCGTAGCTTGCCCTGTCATACTGTATGTAGAGCTGAAATGGATAGGAGTGCACTAGAGAGGAGTGTTGATACAGATCGTCTGGCACAAATGGCAAAGTCACACATCTGAGAGCAGAAAGCACCCAACGATCAAATGACAGAAGTGTGACTGTAAGAAAACAACAGTAATAGGCACAGGAAAGGTTGGACCTGCCTCCCTGTAATATTGTCCTGCACAAGTCTATCTCTATACTTGCAAAATGATGATAAAACACAGGACTGTAGTACATACTGATTGAATGTTTTAAAATATAATACAATGTTGTCATCAGAATGACCTGTGACAAAATGTTTTAGAACAACAAGTTGCAAATATAGAAATTTAGACAAATCAGAAAAACAGAATCACATGAATCATCGACATCTGCTGAGGAAGACCATGGACTTTTGGTTTATAGTTTTTAGTTTAATAAAAGATGTATCTTACTGTACATTACAATAAAAACAAAACTGTAACCTGCAGATTCTGAATTTGCAGCTTTTGACCAGTGCTGAGTCTAGCACTTTTTTTGGTGTTATTGTGCATAGATTTTGTTTTCAGCTGGTGCTGTTCCCTTGATAATGTGTAACTAAAAATCTTCAACCTAAAAATGGTATATCACATCTGTATGTACACCTTGAATAATCTTAGGCATTTTCAATGTTCCCGAACTCATTCTTTTGAGTAGTATTTTCTCTTTGGGAGGCTCGGATAGTAATCAGATATCCACTGTAAGAGTCTGTCCCTCTGTAAAGGCCCTCCTCTATCCTGTATACTGTAATCACCTCGTCGACGGCTTCATTATTTGATGAATGGCTAATCAGGTATTAAAATGAAATCGTGTGACGTTAGTAGAACAAATGAGAACAGGAAGGAGAGAAGATGGGAGTTGGGGGAGCTCTCCTAAAGAAGAGCATGCACAATTAAAGTCTAAAATTAGGGCCTTGATTAAATGTTAAACTTTATCTACTTTTTCTGGAGGAAGCTACCATTAGCATTGACGCTTACATTTATTATGAGGAAGCCTTGTGATTCAGAGAAGTATCACACACGCACACAAAGCCAGAGAAAGGAGGTGTGTACTGTGTGTAGGCATAGGGTGGCACTCACCTGAAGGTGAAAGATGCAGCATTATGACCAGTGTTTGCAAACATTAAAAATCTGTGTGAATGGGGGCACCCTGATGACATAATGGTTAAGGCACATACCACATAACTGCAATGTTCCTCGTTCAATTCCTGGCTGTGGGACCCAAATGCATGTCATAGCCCTCTCTCTCTCCCCATGTTTCCTGTCTCTGTACACTTACTCTCAAATAATATAGCAAAAAGGCCAAAAAATCTTTTTAAAAAATGCGTGAATGTGGGCAAACCTTCCTATATCGTTCAAATCCCTTCAAATATGTGTAACTTTTCTGTGGAGTTTACACTTTATCCCCCAAAACAAGCCATACTAGTCAAAGAATGTCAGTTAATGTAAACTTCCTGTCACCAAACAGTTTTATCTTTATCTCCCAAGTTTTATTTCTTCATGTAACAATGTCAGTTAGGCTTAGTTCAGACCAAAGATTCACAACGAGACGAGTTGAAACTTGCACCTACTTTCAATGCTGCAAAATCTGACTAAATGATATGGTGTATCGTCTCCATAGCAAGGACTCTCTGTACTCTCTTTTCCTCCGACCAAACTTCTGCCGTTTCGATCAGCTGACAGTTTGCTGACTTGACCAGCTGACTTTGCTACAAGCTGATTGGCTGCGATGTGCATTACATTCTAAAAACAGCCACTGGCGACTTGACAGGCTGACTCACAGGCAACGCCATCAGCCGGCTTCAGTTGAGCTGAAACGGGCCATTTCGCACCACTGCAACTTTCTGAAACGGTTTCGTCTTGTCGAGAATCTTTGGTCTGAACTGGGCTTTGAACGCCAACTGCACTGGGATTCTGCCAGCAGGGGTTGCCATAGCAGCAGAATGTTCAACTGAAACCGACTGCTGGTGGAAGAACCAAGAGAGGCAAAA
This sequence comes from Thunnus albacares, assembly GCF_914725855.1. Classification (NCBI taxonomy): domain Eukaryota; kingdom Metazoa; phylum Chordata; class Actinopteri; order Scombriformes; family Scombridae; genus Thunnus; species Thunnus albacares. Next base: position 10,437,382 of record NC_058114.1, read on the forward strand.
ATACAGAGACATTTTTCTTCAGTAACCAAATTTTGTCAGCAGTTGCAATAATCATTTCGCTCCTATGGCTTCGGTCAAGTCATTTTATAGTTCAGCATAATCCACTGCCTTTTAGTTCGTAACGTTGTAGGGATTGTGTTTTGATTTCCAGTAACTGCCTCATCCCATGCACACAGTTTACAGCGTCTCTCTTGATGTTTTGCATTTCATGTATAGTTTTCAGCACATATTTTCCGAATTGTGAAAGTACCATTGAGATCCTGAAGCTGCTTCTATTATTTTTGAGGAAACTGTCAGTAGCACTGACAGTTGGTAAGGACAGATTGTTTGAAGAAGTTTGGATTTTGCATTTTTCTGCTAGTATTCATTTTTTTTTAAACTTTTTTTGTTTGTTTATGTGTCTGATTGAGCGTATTTTCAACAGTGTCTGAAATATCTAAATTAAATTTAAACCTGGACAAAGTTCATATGAGGGAGGCAATTTGCTTTGTGGTAACATAATATCCCAATATTGCTTTACTTCTGCTCGGTATCACACAGAAGGCGGTGGTGTGATTGTTTGTTTGAAATGTGCTGTAAATGACTGATGGATCAGTTGTCCAATAAATAATTCTGCCTGTGAATGCCTGATGATTGATTGATGCATTACAAACTTAAAAAAAAAACAGAAACTCACAATAGAGGCACAGTTTGATTCTTGTTGCTGGTTTCTGTTTTCAGGGAAGTACGGCCGTCACACCAGCCTGCCATTCCTCAGACCTCCTCTCACCACGGCTCTGCTCACACTGGGAAAAGCACACCAGGTCACAACCATGTCAACCTCTGTGTGGGATTTTTTTTTGTGTTTGTGTGTGTGTGTGTGCATGTGGTGTTGATGTACAATAATGATACAATAATGTGTCTTCCTTTACCTTGCAGAATGCTATGCTTGGTAATGGACTAGTCCTACAGAACCTCTTGCATATGCAGCTCGCCCAGCAACAGCTTCTGCACATCAAAGACAAACGCATCAGCAGCGTAAGACACTTGTGTGTGTGTGTGTGTGTGTGTGGAAATTTGCATAGGTTAGTTGTGAGGCTTAAACACATAGTAGTTGTGGGCATGTGCGTATGTGCTCTTACATTTCTCATCTTCAGCACTTCATGCATAATGAATCTAAACAACCCAAAACTCACGTAACCTTATTGCTTTAAATCTCCCTCTACCTCTTAATTTGCATATTTTTCTTTTAAAATGTCTCAGGTGTTTTCTTTTAATGCTGAAATTAAAGTTAAAAGTCAACAGCGACGGATGTTTGGAGTATTTTATGTTGTTTTAGAAATTGGATGTGGACAATTCAGATGCAGATACTGTGTGTGTGTGTTTTTTTTTTCTTCCCTCACTACCCCTCAATGACTTTTTATGCTGCTTTTGATGTATTATTATTATTATTGTTCTCTTCTGTAGTGTGTATGTAGGATAGATAAAAGCTGACTGCTACAGGCTGAGCCGCTGTTTTCATAAGTCATTAAATTATATGTCTGTATTACACAGCATTGAGTGTTTCTATCAATGGCTTATTTCTATTTTGTTTTCTTCTGTCTGTCCCTCCCTTTCTCTCCCCTGTATTCTCTCTTCTGTCCACCTTTTCCCCTTTTTTCATACAAACTTTTCCACTTCACTTTGTCTTCTTTCTCCTTCTTTCTTTACGTAACGTCTCTCCTCCTCAGGTCTCCAGTCTGCTCGGGGACCCGTCCAGACTGCTGATGCAGAAGGCTTTGTCTCTACGACCTCCGGGCCTCGTGCCGCTGGGGAAAGGCCTCCTGGGAGACTCCCCTACAGGTGCGCAGGCCCCAGTATTTATACACTCGTCAAATGACTCAGTGTTATTACCGTAAACAAATGAGACCATATTGAGACCAACAGCATGACTCCTATCAGTGTTTTTTTAAATAATGCTTTGTTTTATGTTTTGTTCTTTCACTTCGAACTCATTTGTCATCGACTACTGTGGGGGGCATCTGAAAACATTTGATTCAGTTTTATATCTCACACTGCTGTAAAGCAATACATACAACTTCATGTAAAGGCACCAAGTGGCATAAATAGATCAAGGCTGTTCAATCATCTTTTCAATGACTTATCAATGATTTATCGATGTTAACTTCAAATAATGTCTTTAAAAGGTTTTTAAATTGATATTTTATCCTCATTTCAATAGATTTTTATGACCAGCCTTCTGTAGACCACAGGGTCAAAAAAAACCCCGCAGGATTGCAAAGAGGTATACATTACGCTAAGGTATTGATGTCAAAGTAAAGCTGATAGAATAAAAGCATTTCACCTCCTCTCCTCCACCAAAAGCACAACTTTTTCCTTTTTAGATTCACACTCATTGTTAAATCTTGATCGCCTCCTCGCTGGGTGTGCGTCAACCGAAAGCCAATATCAATATGTTAAGGTTGATAAGATAAACAAGCTGCACAAGTATACGACTGTCGTAAAAAATAAGCTCACATAGACTCAAGCTGAGACAGCTTGTCTCCAGCAGTAAATGTAGATGTATCAGTATCCCACAAAGTAGTTGTAGTTTCTAAATATACAATCGTAAGAATGTCTGAAACTCTAAAAGTGTGAACAAACTACTTGAGTATGTTAAAAAATAACTGGTGATAATAGTGGATATGAACGCTGAAGAAGAAGGTGATATGCATGTGAACAAATAGGGGAATATCCCTTAGTTAAAAGTCAGGTGTCAGGGTTGGCCCATCTGCAGATTACTGTATGTCTCGCTGCTTTACATTAAAGTACAACACATCCTCAGGAAACCGCAGTACATTTACAATTCAAATCTCCAGCTGAGAAAAGCTGTGTGTTGTTTTTATATGGAAATGATATATCACAAGCTGTGTCGGGCACAAAATCGGGCAGTTGCGCGTATGTGTTTGCGTGTAACCCTCTTTGATTGTGTGTATGAGTTTGCAATTTTCAGTGTGTCTGTAATGTGAGGCTTTTATAAGACCATATGTCTGCTGGGATTGTTAGCTTAAGGCTCGTTAGAGCTGATTCCTTTATTGTGCTATGGAGGCCATTTGTCACAGCAATATTGGATTTATAATAAGTTTGTGTGTGTGTGTGTTCACCTTCTATGTGCGTGTGCATCTTTAAATTATTCTTGCTGTTGTGAATATGTTTTTCTCTTGTGTTTATGTGTGCAGTATGCATGTGCTTGTGTATATGTATGTGTGTACATATGCGTGTTTATTAAACCCTGGAGTGAGTGAAATATTGGGAGTGTGGAGTGCTGAGCTGTAAATAAACATGATAAGTGATGATGTATGAGCAGGAAACCCATTCTCAAATATTACAACTGGCTCTACAGAGACGGTCGGGCTGAGCTTTCTGTTTTTCAGCCGTCTGAGTGATTCGTCTCTGTCCAGAGGAGACAGACACACAGATGGTCGTCACTAAAAGCCATTTCACATTTATCTGGCGTCTTTCCTCTATTTAATTTCCTTCTCCTTACTTGTTCTTCTATGCTGTTTTTTTATGTCTTTCCTATAGTTTCCTTTCCTTAACAACTCTGTAAGTTGTTTTCTTTCTTTTTCTCTCCTCTCCTCTCGCAGAGTTGGGCCAGGAGTCTGTGCCAGCGTCTACCCACAATGCCACAGTAGTGGTGTCAGCAGCAGGTGTGATGCCGTACCTCCAGGGTCGAGCTGGAGGAGGGGAGCAAAACAGCACCCATTCTATCTGCACAACTGCTGCCTCCTCTTCCTCCTCCTCCTCTCACTCCTCCACCGCCTGTGACAGGCAGCCCGCGCCTCCTGGGACCATGGTGAACTCCCAGCTGCAGGGACAGAGCTATTCCTTGGGAATAAGTAACTCAGGCATCGGCCCCCCTCCACCTAAACCCCCTGGAGGAGTTTATACGTCAACCGGCCAGCACAACAGCTCAGATGGCTGCTCCCTTGCTAGCATGGTGAGAACAGCGAACACAACCTGCACACACATTTGTCATTATTCTTTGTCATTTCTAAATCTTGCTACCAACCTCAGCAAATGTTACAGTTGATTAACTAATTAGTCGATCAACAAAGAAATTTGAAAACAATTGAGATAACCATTTAGTAATTTTAAGGATAAGGCTGGTGGTAATGTATATTTTATGTTGTTGTCAACAAATCCCATGGAAAGACCGAAGGCAACAATGTGTCAGTCCGTCTCTCAGTATATTCTGACTTCTCCAGCCTCTCTGTGGCCCATTTGTTCCTACTGAAGACATAAATTGTTAAAAAAATAGGTCACAAATATAGACTTCAATTTTTTAAAAGTGTTAAATCATTTCCTAAAGCAGCTCAGCACTGTTTATGTCAGCTACACTTACTAAAAAAGGAGTGATTCAATTCAAATTTGGAATATTTTCAGCCGTGAAATAATGCACATTTTGAATGCTAGCGTGTCTGTGGTGTGTGGGATGGACTCAAAATAAACTCGTGACTGTTGTAATGAAGAACAGGTCACTTCGTGCAACAGTGTGGCTCACTGATGTGTTTTAATAGTTGTTGGGCAAAAACGGAGCTCTACAGCACAGAGGAACAAACCATATCAGGATTTGGATACACAGATGATACCAGTCAGTAGAATCAATTATTATCATGGGATTTGTTGACAATACAATTTGCTGCTTTCTCTTTTCATAACATATGGAATTGAATATCTATAAATTTTGGACTGTTGGTCAGACAAAACAAGCAATTTGTAGAGGTTACCTTGGGCTCTGGGAAATTTCGTCACATTTTATCTGCCAAACTGTTAATTGATGAATTGGGGAAAAAAATTCAGAGATTCATAAATGATTGTTAGTTGTAGTTCTAAGCTGCTCTCTGTACCCATTTCTGTTTCTCTTGTGGACAGGTGTATTTACTCCTGATTTGGTCCCTTTGGGTCTCATCCTCATGCAGAATGCACAAACACACACATTGAGCGAGTGTTTAAATAAACAGCTTCAGTCCCTCAAGAACCGTTCCGTCGGGATTCCCATAATGCACCTCTCTCACCCATATTTACAGATTTACTAACACAGTATGATCCCTTCTGTCTCCTGCTCCGTCAGCCTGTCTAACTGCCCCATGCCTACCTGTCTGTTCACCTGCACGCCTTTCTGTACACACTTTTGTGCTCACCTACATTTCTTTGACTAGACCTGGTTTATATAAGGCACTGCTCTGCTAACATCATCATCATAATAAGCCAGGGTACAGAGATAATCACAGTGCTAAAGTTCTTAGGGGAACCGATTCCAGTCCCAGCGCTGTCTTCTCTAAAGTCTCTTTAATGGAGGGAAAGTGTAATTAACAGAAAGCACAATCCTCCCAGGTTTCCTCGGCCTCGTCAGCTCCTCAGTCGCTCATCAAAATCCTTGCAACATTAAAACCCTTATGTCAAGGTCGGTAAGTTGGTGAGGTTAAGGTGAAATTCGATTTTTACAGCAAAGTAGCTGGCAGCACAGGCCACATCAGAGGTGTGAGGCCCAACTGATCAGAGATTACATTTGCAGTTAAACCCCAAAACGCCTCAAGACTTGACTGAAATTACAAGTTCTTTGACTGGCAAGACCCTCCAATATCAGTATGAATAATCCAATTCTCTCCCTTTAGGTAAGCAGTGGTCAGAGTTCTCTGTTGGGCGATCCCCCTAAAGAAGTCAGAATGCCCTCTAATCCTTATCTGAACCTGGCCAGTGTAATGCCAGGGGTGGTTCTGCAAGGTACACACACACACAAACAACACACACAAATGAAGGCATATATGTACTTGTTTGTCTTACTGCTTTATATGTGAAATCTGCTTTTGTAAGGTAACTCTTCCAGTACTTTTTTTTTCATTTCTTAGTAGTAGATTTTTAAACAAGTTAGGTTAGCTCACAGGCAAACTTTTTCACCTGTATAGAGAAAAATTTGATTTCTATAAAACTGTGGGACTTGTTAAAGGAATACTCCACTAAAAATCTAAAAGCCAGCTTTAATTCTCAACATTTATACTGGAGGCTTCACCAAAACATCCATGGACATTTCTCAGACCCCCTCAGTCGTATGACCCAGTATGTCCGGCATGTCCCAAATACTTAGTGTCCCTACAACAGAGCTAATTGCACTACTTCTTTGTCACGCTATCACCTCCTCATAGCTTCAAAGCTCTGCCAGAAAGTTATTTTTCATCTGAGCGAGGATTGCTCGGAACATCAACAGATCAACTTTAGAGAAATGGATTATACTACCAGAGTTTCTGTGGATGTTTTTATACATTTTGATATGTTTCTTATGAATTAATTTTAACTGTTGAACTGTGAATCCAAGCTGACTACAAACTTTTCAGATCCACCTTTCAAGCTCGCAGTTTTGATGGAGTATTCCTTTAAGATATGCAATAGTCAAGCCTTAGTATCTTGATTTACACTACTGTCTAACCTATTGTGTCTCCTCCATGTTTCCTTCCACCTCAGGCTCAGTGGGGGCTAAAGCCCAGGGAGGACAGCCTGGCTCCGGGGTCTACGGCAGCTCTGTGGCTCCCGTCGTCTCCCAGGGCTCAGGCTCCTTCTCCCACAGCGCGGCAGCTACAACCGCAGCCCCGTACAGCACCGACGCTTCCACTGACTACAGCCAATACAACCAGGCCTACACACAGGTACACGTGCAGACGCTCTACACGGAGCTGAAAATGAATAAATGTGGTGATAGATAGATGGATGTGCATCTGCCTGGTTGCAATTGTGTTAAATGTTACTGAGTTCGTAATGTGAGAGAGAGGGATGGTGGCTGAGTAGATGATCGATGGATGGATACATAATAGGTGGATGGATGAATGCAGCAGTGACAGAGTGAGCTGTAACTTGGGGAGGCAGAGCGGTGGAAGAGATGAGAATGGGTATAGATATTTGGACAGACAGGATGAGAGAGTATTTGGCAGAGAGCGCTGTGTGTCTCCATCTGTCCCTGCTCCCTTCCTCTCTCCAAACACTCCACTCAGAGCAAGTCGTGAAGCCTCCCTACTGGCTGTTTGTCTGCATCTCTCTCTCTTTCTTTCTCTGTCATTCTGTTTCTCTCCGTCCCCCCTCTCGTTATGCTTCCTCCAGCAGCGGGTGACATATCTGATATTTGCAGCGTGATGCAAACCCAATTTTAAATGTTAATTACTATCTACTCATCCAAACAAATGAGTCATGATTAGATAACCAATAAAATGGTCGGTTTAATTTATCTGGAAAGACAAGACAAAGGAGAAGAACAGGGGAGAGCTTGTCAGCAGGAACAATTGTTAATGAATGACAAAGAAAGCAAAAGAAAGACAGAAATAAAGAAGGAGGCAAAAAAAAATCAGCAAAGACAAGAAAACCACCAAGCAGACATTTATCTGTCTGCTCTAGCCACTCTTCACCTGATATTTTCTGGTGTGTGTATGTGTGTGCGCCATAGGAGGCCATGCAACAGTGGTACCAGCACTACCAAGCAGCGCAAGCCCACACCTACAGCACCGCTGCGCCACAGGACAGCACAGCCACAGACTACAGCAAGGAGCACACACAGGTAACACACTTGTTTGTAACTGTGTGGGATTCTGTGCACTTGTGTTTTTTATTTTATTTTATTGAAAAGTACCCAGATGCGTCTTAAAGTAGCAGATGGGTTTAAAATGATTTTTGCCTGTATTTTATTGCCCCCAACATATCCAGAAATTAAATACTGTTCAGAAATGTACAGTTAACAAAGGAAAAATGGGAGAAGATGCTGCAGATCAACCACACTTGACACTTATTTTTGAAAATAATGAGTTCTTCCTGTGTTTTAGGCTCCACCAGTTTCCTCCTATGGGGATTATAGTTCCTACATGCAGGCGGTAACCCAGTACTACTCCCAGCCTGCGACAGCTAACCAGGCCTACGCCACCAAGGTGAACACACACACACACACATCAGCACAATTATGTCCGACCCCAATTAAAATGTAACTTTATCCTCAAACCTAAGATCTCAACCCTCAAACAGCATTGTGAAGAATTGTAGACCAAAATACCCACATGGACTCTCACACTCCACAGAAATGATTAATATGAGCGTACCAAGGTAAAATTAGTAAGGTCAGAAAAATGTCAAAGATAATGCAACATTGTGTTTAACAGCCAGAACAGTGTATCAACGTTTCCTATTAAAATAAAATCACGCAAAACCCAAATGACCCGTTAAGACAATCCACAGTTTGACAAATTATGTCTGTATGAATGCACCTAGCAGCCAAGGATGATGACCAAAAAGTACACAAAGCATGTTGAAACAACATCAAAAATGTGGTGGTGTGGTGTGAATGTGATAACGTAACAATATTAAGAAATTCAGTGATCAAGGGCACCAAATTATTAGTTTGATGTAATAAATTAGCCGTTAATTTAAGATGTAAATTGCTAATTTGTTCACACAAATGATCAGAAATTTTTATCCTTGATAGCTGCCAGGCAGCATATAAAACAGTCTCTTTAAAACCTAACTATAATATTTATAAGTCAAACAACTTCCTGACCTACAGACGGTCTGTAAACTATCTGGTGAGCAGCCCTCAGAGCAGCGTGCTGCTATTTACATGCAGTTTCTCTGCATGTTTATTTGGAGGGCCTGACCTCTCTCTAAGACACTGATACCCTGTTAGAGGGAACACATCACTCTGCACCCAGCAGCTGATAGCAGCCATCTCCACATACTCTCACCAGCCAGATCCAAGCTTATCTGCTGCTGCTGGAGTCTGTATGAGTGTGTGTGTGAGAGAGACAGAGATGTTTGCTTGAAGATGTATCCATGTGTCTCGTTGCGTGGCAGAGTTAACATTCTGGTCCACTGAGCTCACTGTCGGGAGGGAAACTGATATCTTTTAAGAAAATGATACGATCAATTTGTGACACACAGTTTCTTCCTGGCATTAAACCGAAAGGAAATATGTTGACATGACATTGTAGCTATCTGTTCTGGCTTGTTATCTTCACCCAAGTCCATTCTCTCTAGCAGACAGCAGGTAAATGAGTGATCCTGGTTGAGTGTGTCATCTGAAGACATCACTGTATCTCACAATTACTACTAGGAGGAAGAAAGATTAACGTGCATGAATAAATGAATAAATAAAATGAGGTGCTTTTGAACCGTAAACACAAAATGGATCTAAAAAGTTAAGGTCTTTCTGAGACATTTTCATTATTTTTTGGATTTTTTTTTTTTTTTTCCCTGATTTGCACTCTGGAGCTGGTCAATTAACAGTTTGTTTTTTTTACTGTGTGTGTTTTCTACAGGAGGTAGATGTGTGTAAGCCTCTTGGAGTGTCCCTGCACGCAGTCAGTAATGGTGCGGCTCCTCCGCCGGCAGTCCTGCCAGCTGCCGCCGTGCTCCCCGCCTACAGCACCCTGCCTTTAATGCCAGGCTTCCTCGGGGCGCCACACCCAGCGGCAGCCACGCCGAACCCTGTCACGCACACACACACTGCCGCCACTGACTGGAACACCTACTACTATGTGAGTAAAGACAATTCACACTCTTACACAGGTTGTGCCATCTTTTTTGTTTTTTGTTTTTTTCCATTTTGAAGTGATAATCTAGATTTTAAGGTGAGCGTGCTCAGCTCAGGCGAAATGACTAAATCCAAATATTTCATATTGCAGCTAAGAACTACAGTGTTTGCCCTTCAACTTCTGATATTAGTGGGCAGTATTGGTTGTTGACAGTAGTGGGCTGAGGGAAGGGATCATCTTAAATCTTCAATCATCTTAAATTTAAAGCGATATTTTTGGGTGGATTACAATTTTTTGTGGACAAAACAATTAAATAAATATGAGTACCTTCTCTCAGGCACCTGTATTTCTGTAGTGCATTAGAACCTTCTGTAGTTGTCAGAGCACTGTTGTTTGGTTTAAAAATAAAACCCTGTGAAGCCGCTTTCACACATGCAGTCTATCCCTGAAATGTTCAGGAACATTTCCTGCATGGCGTCAGGTGTGAATGGGAGCAGGGATTGATATTCAGGGAAATCTGTATCTCCAATTTCCCACCTCAAGACCTGGTAACATTTCAGGGAAAATGCTGGTACGGCTGTTGTAAATGAAAGCAGTAACATTGCAGGGACAAGCACGTAAAGAGTTGCGTCCGTCTGATGAAAGATGTTTTCACGTGGAGCGAGTGAACCAATCACAAGACTCCGCTGATGGCATATTTGAATCCACGACTTGGTTTCTTGGGAGATTTGATAACTATCAAGCAATACGAGTTCAAACAAGCACTTTTTTTCAAGAATGGTTGGAAACAGGACACGTCTGGAGACGCGCACACAAACATCCGGCCTTGCTCTTTCTTCTTCTTCCATTTAGTTTGTGGCAGTTGGCATCTATAAGTGTTGCATGGACTGTCCCTTGCTCCATCTATTCCAGCACTGACATGGCATTTGTGAAAAGGCACAAGATGGAAATGTTCCTGAATGTAGTTGCATGTATGAATAGTGAGAATCACTAGCAGTGCTGGAAAGGTTATCCCAGTAATTTACCAGGGACTATGTGTGAAAGAGGCTTAAGTGAGAATTGGGAAAGCCTTTTTTTTATTGTAGTTGCTTCACTATAAAAGCAAATGACTGACTGAAAAGTGGTTTGTGGATAAAAGGATTTTAATGTGAAGCAGGAACAGGAAGTGTTCAGTTTGCATTTAATAGCTGCCGGTAATGCATTATTACCGTAAATTACCGTCTCAGATGTTGCCTCAGCTGCAGAGAGAACCAGATCATTATGTGTAAAAGGCTTTTATTAGAGACAGACCTTTATGTCTAATTTTAGTAGGATAACAGTGATTTGGTGATCTGCTGATCCACTTCCCCTGTGTTTACCTGCTGTCTTGATAATTTCAGAATAATCAAGACAATAGCTCTGTTTCCATCAGTACAACACTAGCGTATTCATGTCATATTCACCACTTTGCTGCTCCGAATTTTTCTTTTAAACACAAATGTTGTTCTCACTTACTAATTATTTCCACATTAGAAGCTTTCCTGCAGCTCAAAGGACGTAAACTCTGTCTTTCCTGACAGGCTTTCCTTGTGAAACATCTGCAGGAAGTGCTGAGGTTTATTGATAAATACTTCACCCGCAAGAAAGAACAAGCATGCAAGTCATGTTGCCTGATTGTTGATGGGGATTGGTGAGCGGGTGGTCCACGTTAGTGGATGGACTGCTCACTAATCTCTACACCAGACTTCATAGCCTGTAGAAAATGCAGCTAATAGATTAGCGTGTTATACTGCATGCTTGGTGTGCCCTTTTTTCTGAACTGTGGCAATAGAGCCTCAGTACAGTGTTTAATTAAGCCAAATAGTAGTTCAAAGCTGTAAAAATCTATTGAGAGAAGAAGAGGAAGCGATTCAAAGAGAGAGAGAGAGACGCAGAGCAGACAGGATCCAGACGCCGGGGCTGAGCACCGTCTCTAGAAAGACTTAAACTTGTTTGTACAGACTGCTTCTGTGGCCCTCTCTTACTGAAGCTAAGACCTTTAGACTATTAGCCTAAAACACACACAGACACACACAAACTCAGGATGATTGCATTGTTGTCAAATTCCACAACTACTCACCACCTACTTCACTGGATTTTTCTTTTTTTCTCGATCACTTTTTTTTAGTTTATCTTCAGTCCTTTAGTTCAAGGTTTTGAACAATGTACTAATAAGAACTTTAATATCATCCATGTGTCTCTCATTGGCCTCTTAGGTCAGTTCAGTTCAGTTCAGTCACTTTATTATCCCAGATGGGACACTTGACTTGACTCCTATACATACAATATACGAAACACAATAATACAACAAAACAATCTCTAAAATGCTAAATTACATGTGCAAATTAAGCAGGGTTATTGCACGGGGAACTAAGTAGTTTTTACTTCTATTGCACTTGAACCGGGGTACACTAAAAACCAAGCATCATAGAAAAAGAAAGAACAGATTCAGTAAATGACTTAAATAAATGATATATATTAAAAGCATTTAACTTCCTAAGGAAGTACAAACAGTGCTGTCCCTTCTTACAGACTGTATCAGAATTGGCATCAAACTTCAGGTTTTTATCAATGACTGTTACAAGATATTTATAATGTTCTACAAACTCGAGGTCAATTCCTTTGATGAAGGTCTGAGATGGTGGGTGGAATGATTTCCTTCTAAATTCAATGACCGTATCCTTGGTCTTTGTGGCATTTAATTGGAGAAAGGCCTTAAGCATGCAGTCATTTCAATAATGTGCTACACACCCAAAAAAAAGTTTTTTGAAATTGAATTTAACATAATAAGTAGTCGTATACACAAATATATATTTTGGAACTTAAATGCATCCAAATTTCCAAATATTGCAATTAAAAATAATTTATTTGTTTCCTTGTTTAGAGCACAATGAAGTATTATTGGTTGCACAGTGTATTTGGGTCCTTTCTTCGGCAGCACAGTCTAATCTTAGAAACCTCTGTGTTATATATGATCAGGCAATTGATTCAATCAACATGTCAAATCGTTAAACTGTACATGTTTCTTACATCTAAGAAACATTGCCAAACCTAAGGTCTGTCGTATCGCAGCCTGAGCTAGAGATGATTTTTCACACTTTTATATCATCAAGGCTGGACTACCGCAGTTCCATTTTCACCTGCCTCAGCAAGTCGTCCCTGGACCATCTGCAAACGGTCCAGAATGCTGCTGCAAGGCTGTCGACTGGGTCCAGCAGGACATCTCACATCACACTCATCTTGTCATGTTTACTTTGGCTTCCCATCAAGTTTAGGATTCATTATAAAGTTCTTGTTTTCACATATAGAGCCCTGCATGGTCAGGCACCCATGTACATCTCTGACCTGCTCCATCCTTATATCACCAGTAGGTCACTGAGTTGATGCCTTTAAAAAGCAGCTGAAGACTCATTTATTCAAACCGGCCTTTGTCTCGCCTCATACTGTTTAGTGTTTGTATTTTGTGTGTTTTTAAGCTTTGTTGTTGCTTATGTTTTATTGTTTGTTTCTTTTATTATATCTTATATTATATTTTTTTTATGGTCTTATTTCTTTAACAGTTTTACTCTTGTGAAGCATTTTCTGACCTCCTCTGTGAAAGGTGCTATATTTAATAAACTTACACCCTGACATTACATTTATGAGACATTTAAGTGCTAAGACATACTGTACAGTTTGATCACCTCTACCTCTCCCCATCTTCTCACGTCTTGTCTCTTTAGAACCAGACAAGGGGCCATAAGAGAGAGTACCCTCAGTTGGCGGTGCAAGAAGTGACATCATCAGATGGCGCCTACATTGGGCAGCACTCCCAAGGCCTGGGGGGGCAGTATGCTGACTACTTCAAGAGGAAGAGGCTCTAGTATGAACCAAACCACCGTAAAGCCTAAAGCTTAGGGAGGGAAGCGCACACAGCGTCTGCTGGATGCCAAAGCTCCCTCTAGTGGCCTTTCTGTGGCTGCCATTTTGCATCCCTACAGTAGGTATTGAGTTTAATAGAATTTAGGTTGCAAATGGCTCAAGTGAAAGCAAGCCATAGTGCTCTTTGATCCTTGGCACTTATGTAAACACACACACACAATACACAATACACACATAAACATGGTGTTGCTTTTGTCCTGTTCAAGCCTTAACTCTTTTAACTTAAACTGTTGTTTCTCAGTCAGTGTGTCAGCTGTACTTAACTAATATTATCTTGTACATTTTTTCTAATATAATGTAAACAAAAGTATACTGTATCTGTACGTATAAGCTGCTTTTATATTTCCAGCCAGGCTACACGTCTGCCTGCTCAAACTGTCTTAGGACTGGTCTTACAGTCAGGTCCCTCCTTCTGTGTCTCCTTTCAAAAGACTAAACCCGTCTACTGTTGCACACTCAAAGCTTTGAACTAACAGACATCAGTCGAACTGATGTCTGTTTGTTCCCGCTTCAGTGTCTTTTCTCTTTTCCTTTTATCGCCCAAGATCCTGTTTTATATATCCCCCCGTAGAGAATTAGTGTATGTTTATGCGTGTTAATATGCTGTATCTGTAGGAAGTGTCAGCCATTTCAATCCCAAGGTTGGGAGCACATCAGGAAAAAAAGGGCCTGAACCAATCAAAGCCCTTTATTGTGGTGACTTACAATAGCTTCCCTCAATGAATGGACCTTTCTTATAAAGACTGGACAGAACCTACAAAGGCTTGTGTATATACTACAGTGTAATGCAGAATATATAAAGCCATGTGTAACAGACAATATCATATATAATGGACATTTCCCAGCTCTTTTGTGAGCGTGTTGTATGACATTCTTTGGTTTTTTTTCAATCTATACTGTTATATATATATTTGTAATATAATATAATAATATTTCAAGGCAATTCAAGACATTTATTGATATTGAATCAAATTGTATTGACTTAAATGTGGGTATCTGGTTTGGTTTTTAACATTTAAGCCAAATATTAGGGCACAGTTTTGCTCTCTTCTCTTCTTTCAGTTGTAACACATTCAGATGTTTTCTGAGAAGAGCTGTCGGGACTGTAACAGGAGCTTTACTTCCTTTTCCAGCTGCCATTAGAACGTGAAGCATTCAGACTGTAAATGTGTCCCAAGTCCATACTACACACTGATTCTAAGTAGGTTTAGAGTATGTGGTAGAGTGTTAAACAGTGACAAAGTATACTCAAATCAATCTGTGTGCATACTAAAAAAAAAAAAAAACCTTTAGCTTTTAGTGTGCTGTTGATGGACACTATTCTCCCACAATTCATTTCACAAAGGAATTAGAAGAGCTACTCATAGCTGGAAAAAAATCAAACTAATGTTGGGTGGTGGTGAAACAGCTTAAATTACTATTAACATTTATGAAAAAAACATTTAGCCGCCTCTTTGTGAAGTCATGAATTGGCAGTGACAACGACTCAAATCTGATTTGAATTTGTTAGAATTGCATAATTTCCTGTAAGTATGCTGCAAAACTGCAAAACAGTCTAAAGAAAGTATATACTGTAGTATATACTGTGTAGAATTACTGTGTGGTATAGAATTGGGACACAGCCTGTATTTGAGGGACAATTTTCAGAATCAAAAACTTTCAGCATTCTGGTAAAGTTTTGCTCATCAGATGCTTGCTTACAATATGCCACTGTGCACGTGACTTTCCGCACCTTACTTTGAGGTTTATAGGCAAAACAGGAAAAAAAAAAAAAACAACTATTTAATGTTGATTTTGCAGAGATTATTTCTTTTCCAACTGTTTTTTTTTTTTTTACAAAGGAACAGAGGAATATGATTCTGTAATCTTTGTGAAAAAATTTCCATTATTATTCCAATCCTGTATTTTGCTACTGCCATTATGAATGCTAGTGCACAGGCTGTGAACTGAATAATACTTAATGTCCAGGGGGGTTTATTTGATGCTCATCACCGAGAAGAGGGCTTGGTATTTTAATAGTACAGCTTGGACACTAGGTTTGTTATGGGCTCAAGCCTCTTGTCTAACATACCGGCAATAACTATGGCTCCTACTACTGTAGAAAGTTGAATGTATATTTATTTTGTAGTGTAAATGTTTAGTGATTCACACAGTGTTATATACTCCCACATAACGACTCATACTTGTGTTGGTAAAAGCTTTTTTTTTTTCTTTGTATTTTGCTCATAACAATCTGATTATATATCACTGAGCAGAATATTACTTGCATTGCCATGGCAACCAAGCTCACACACTGTGAAAACCAATAACAGGTGAGATCAGATATTGTGTACACATGAGTTTAGTCCTGATATCAGGTGTGAGTTTCTCATCACTGGGATAACAGCTCTTTGGAAACACGATGTTCACACACACACACACACACACACACACACACACCCCGACACAATAATGGAAGAATCTGTGATAATGTGTGCAGGTGCAATTATTAAGTGCTGATAAAATGGTTGAACATCAAACTGAGGGCAATACATATTCCTCTTCCTTCATTACTGTACACACTGATACACACACACACCCTTTCATGATTTCCACTATCCCCTCTGTCGACTCTCACGGTCCGCTTTTCATCCAATTACATGTTTTCTAACTCGATTTCACTGCGATGCGCTTCGCGGTGTCACATGTCTCGCTTCCAGTCCGTAGTGAATCATACTTGACGTGCAGCAACGTGCTTTGATAGATGCATCCGTGAGCGTTTTTGTGGAGGATGTGGACAAATTTACCTCCTCTCACATTAAGTCGTTAAGTGGGCAGAAACACTGTAATTACAGGCAGGTGAAGGTGTCCGGCTTTCCCTGCTGATCCAGCCTGAAACACTTTTTTTTTGCATATTAGATTAATCTTCTATTGTGTGTAATCATGTTTTCTGTCCTTAGATATCATATCTTACTCTCTGTTCATCCTGCATGTCTATATTCATAATTTATTCTGTTTTTATTAACATTTCTTTGCACTTTTGTCTGTCTTCTGTGTAACTGACTGTGTGTCTTATGCTGGTTTTTGTTCTTTTTCTTTTTCCTGGGCCTGCACAGCTCTGTATTAAAGTGAAAACAAATTGCCAGAAGTTTTATTGAAAACATGAAACTATATAAAAAAAAAAAAACAACGAAGTCACTCATACATAGCTTACATTTTTTCCACTTTGCCTCATTTGTTCGAAACAACCGCAGAGTTATTGAATATTTCTACATGTGTGTGTGATTCCAATTTCTACAAATTTGTTCTAAATCTGACTTTGACAAATTGACTTACTTTCAAAAATATGCTTCAAAATGCTGCACTGTCAGACACAAGTGTCTACTTAAGTTCAGCATATTGAATGAAAACTGCTGTCACGTTACAGAAAAAGTATGAAACGAAAAAATTCTTGCATTTTGCTGGCAACAACTGAAATTTAAAGACACGATATGAAACGTAGGTATGTAGGCCTTCAAATTTAACATCTAGCCCTTTGCTCATCTTGTCTCCTGTGCTCCCAACACCTGAACTGTCTGTTTTTCTGATTTTCTCCGGAGAAATCAGAACTTTTGGCCTCATGCAGTGAAAGCCTGTAGTCCAATCTACTTTCATGTGACATCTCTCTTCTCATATGCGGCTGTTTGTCGAAGCCATTTTACTTTTCCCCCCCTCTCAAGCAGTTCTTATAATAGATTTTATCCATACCACGCTTTCTCCCCTGAATCAACTGTGTAACCACTTAGCCTCATTTAATGGCGACGTGTTCCTCTGGACTAGTTTGGCTGTCTGGCCGGTTTGATTTGCTTCCTGGTGTGAGTGGATGAAAAGTAGCTAGTTGGACTCCAGTGCTTTTTGCTTTCTACCAGGTAATTGCTTTCACCTCCACCTCTCTAAAAGCAAAGATAGAAATGTGTGTGTGTGTGTGTGTGTGTGTGTGTGTGTTATGACCAGAGACAGGGCCTCTGTGTTTGTGGATGTGAACAGCTGAGGCAGCAGACTTTAGAAAGTACCATCTGCTTGTCTGTTTTTTCCTGCCTGTCTGTTTTCTACTCTGACTGTCTGTCACAATGGATTCAGGTACTAAAGTCGGTCATGCCTGAATTATTTTAGTGGTATTCTAACAGTTGTGTCAGCTTTTTCTCTGCATTGTCTCACTTGCTCTAAAGCCATTACAGCGTTGTGTGTGTGTGTGTGTGTGTGTGTGTGTGTGTGTGTGTGTGCTGATATTAATGTGGATGTCAAAAACTATTGAGGACAAAACAGATTTGAGTTGTAATCACGCAAGTCCAGATTTTAAAAAAAAGGACTGATCGATAAAGAGAGTGAGCGAGGACACGATGCAGTTATCAATGCTTTTTTGAGACCGCAAGAGTTGTGAATGAGCAGTGAGGCTGTCTTTTCTTGCCCTTTTTCAAGATTTCACACACAATTTTTGTAGTTCACATGCAAAACCTGGCTGAGAGCAGAACAAACTGCATTGGATTTGAGCCTGAAGTGTCAATGTCACTCTATTTGACCCTATTGTAAGTCTACTGTCCAGCGTGGGCCGTCAGTATTTTAATTTGGCATAAAGGTGCAGTGTGTTGAATTTAGTGGCATCTAGTGGAACAGACTGGACAGAAATGGAATATAATATTTATAAGTAGCTTTTAATTCATGTGTAATCACCTGAAAATTAGAATTGTGTTTTCGTTACCTTAGAATGAGCCCTTTATATCTACATAGGGAGCCGGTCCTCCTCTGTGGAGTCTGCTATGTCGCACCGCCATGTTTCTACAGTGGCCCAGAACGGACAAACACTGGCTCCAGAGAGGGGCCTGTCACGTTTTTTTTGCGAGTTTCATGGCCACCGTAGGTTCTCCTACACGCTTGGAAGGAGAGGGGGAGGGGGAGTGTTTCAAGTTGGTTTCATTCTGCAACCTCATCACTAGATGCCACTAAATCCTAAACACTGGTCCTTTAATTCACTTTAAAGCTACAGGAAACTCAAAATTACAAATGCCATCAATAACTGTTAATTCCTCCCATGTTGTTTTTCTCAGACAGAAGAAGCTCTTAAATCAGAAAGGTGACATTGAGCATTTCTCAGTGTGAAGTGTTGAATGTTGCAGGGACTATTATTACAAGAGAAACTGAAAGAAACACTTTAAGTCCCTCTATTTAGCATTTATAAGCAATATATAAACATTTAATAAATGGTGTATAACACACTATAATGTAGTTGTTAGCAGATATAAGCACATTTTAAATGTTTATTAATGTACAGTATTTGTCAGCAATTATAACTTCAATGAAGACGTATTGTTTCACCTGTGCTTTACTATATTGTCATTCACAGTCTGTTTATACACCAGCATTCAGTTATGGCCACAGGAGGAGTTACAGCTGTTGACAAATTCATCAAGAAACACTTTTATCTGCTTTTTCTTTATTAAATGATTTATTTAAATGTCAGGATGTTCTTAATAAAGGCCAAATAGGAGGATTTAAAGTAAAGTGAAACCTGTTCATTTTTTTTTTTTCCACCATAAAATTTCCAAAGAACTTACTCAAAGTGAGTAACAAACAGGATGTTTGATTCGGTCATATGAAGTCCTTAGCTTGTCTTTATTCTCAGGTTTCCACTCTGACAAACTTTCCATTGCTTTCTTGTTGGTTTGAATGCAATAGGATTACTTTTATAATGCCCTACATGTTTGCATTTTGCCATAGCAACCCGAAGCCACTTAGTTTTGTTGTTGTGTAGGGCCTTAATTTTATTTGCATCTAATAGAAACACTGTTACCATTCTGGAGTCTAACATGTTAAAAAAAAGTCAGAATAAAATATGATTATTTACTGTTATTTGATTAATGTATACCTTCAAATATAGTTAATAAAAAAACATGATTTAATTTGAGTTTCCTGTACCTTTTTACTCTGAGACAAGTCTGACAGACGGATACAGTGTTTGCATGTCAGCCAGCAGTTGTTGGTAAGCACATTTTCACTTTCACTTGCCATAAGTGTTCAGAATCTGCCAAACACCTGGAGCTGTGATCAAGTAAAAAAAAAAATAGACATTTGTGCTCAAAACATGTTTTTCTCTTTCAAATCGGACCCTGTCTGCTCTCACATCGCGATGTGCGGATTGATTAGAGCTTTCCATTTGTTGTGCGTTCACTGAACTTCTAAAATTTTACTGGCTTGCTGATAACGAGCGTTGAGCCGGTGTTTACTTCGGCTGGTGCTCAGTGTGTGTTGGCACGGTGATTGTAGGTGTGTGTGTGTTTCTGTGGGTGTCAGCTCTCTAAAAATCTGTTCCTGGCAGGTAATGGGGTAAGGAGAGACGGGCTGAAAGAAAGAGGAATGGAAAAACAACTCCAGCTGCCTTCAGACGCTCAGCCTGCAGGGATTTCTTTCCTCTTCTGTCTGCTCGCTCAGTGTCGAGTGTTGGTTATGTCTGCCAGACTCCTGCACATACCTGTAGAGCTGTCACACACATACACACACACTCCAACACACTGGAAATGTCTCCTCTCTGCTCTGGTATTTGTATTATATGGACTCTCACAGACCATTTCTCTCCTCTCACACAGCTTTCCTAGTGTGATCCAGATCTGTATAGATACATAATTAAGCTCATGTTTTCGTGCTTATTAGTTTCTGTCTCGTGGAGTAAATCGTCCAGCTTCTTTGATATCAACGAGAGGAAATAATCACAGTGTGCATTTTTTACCACAGGCCAACTGACAAACATCATCACCTCTCCTGCTGAACAGATATCTGACAGCAGTCTAATTGTAGACGCTCAAATAAGGTCACAGTTGGCATCGAGCCTCCAGACCTGTCATTCATTGCTTGTGCAAGTGTGGCTTTGTGCGAAATAATCCCAGTAAACCCACAATCCCAATCACATTTAAAGGATAAAGCTGGTGATATTGTATATTTGTGTTTTTTGTCAACAAATCCAATGAAAAGACCAAAACAATCAATGTGTTTGGCTCTATCCTGTCTATGGCTTTCAGCTCCAAGCCCACTGGTTCCTACTGAAGACATAAATCTTTAAAAAAAAATGAGCCACAAATATGTAGTTTCATTTTTAGGTTTTTTTCAAGCAAATGTTACTCAAACAGGAGTAAATAGTAGCATTTGTTGTGGGCTGTTTTCATCTGTGGATTTGGTGCACTTGTGAATATTGAAAGGGGCAAGGGTCTCATGCACATTTCCAGGTCTATTTACAGTCCATAAAACTCCTTATTTATCTTATACTGGCCCTTTATGCAGCCCCTCTAGCTATACAAATAAAATTGACTTGACTTGTGGGCATGTTGGAACAATCTGACGTCAGTTTGGGGGAGAAGTAGATGCAACTTTGCAAACTAAACACCTAGAGCAGGCTGAAGCCCTGGTTTTTGACTTTCAGGGAGCATTTTACATACGTCCATGTTTAACATAGACATCCGACATGAAGAGGAAAAAGCTATAGGCTTTGCTTCATAGACAACACTTGTTAGTAGGGTCAATTAATTGTTGGTTTTGGTCTTTTTTTAAAATGTGAAAACATAGATAATCACCAGACTTATCCTCAAAATGTATTGACTATGTGGCCGTAACACCCGCCGACCAGCTGTTAACAGTAATCAGTGGTTTAGTTAGTGATTGAACGTTAGCTGTGTCCTCGTATCAGATACATCACACGAAGAAGGCCAACGAATAAGCTGCTACAGGATGTAAATAACTCAGGCTTACTCTCATATGTTGTCAGTAGCTCAGATATGTTCTCTGTATGGGGAAGAATATTAATAAACAGACGTTACAAAGATATAATGACTAAAAATTCTTATCAGAAGATCCACCTACTTGGGGTTTCCCAAAGCTTTCAGTCACATCTCACAGTCTTCCTCAGCGGATGGAGTTTGATTAGTTGCTTGGTTGTATGGGGATGTAAGGTTAATAATAATACATTTTATTTATAGACTGCTTAATCCCTGTCTCTGTTCAAGGATGGTCTTTGGCGTTGGATGCGATGTGAATGGCTACCTTGATCTTTCTCCAGTCTAACTCCTGGTCACCATCGACCTTTGACCCCTTCGCTGGTGATGCTGTGACCTGTGTTGGTCTGATGTTCACAGACAGCTGATGTTGCCGGTTTCTGGTGTTCAGTCTCTCGGCCCGGGTCCTCGCCGTTTCACCAAGCGGTGTAGCGGTTGTTGCATGTGATGTTGTACATCACTCCTGTCTTCCTCTGCGTGGGTGTCTTATTTTTAGGGTGTACCTGCAGAGATATTAACATATTGATATAGAACTCTAAGATCTAAATCCAGATATACAGTACTGTGCAAAGGCTTTAAGGCAAAGACAAAGTTCAGTAAACAGAAGAAACCTAAATCAAATCAACAGGCTTTAGCACCAGCTCTCCCCGGTACACTTGAACACAGTTTTTCAAGGTACTTGGCAGGACGGTTGTTCCTGCATCTTGGAGAAGTTGCCACAGTTCCTCTGTGGATTTAGGCATCTCAGTTGCTTCTGTCTCTTCATATAATCCCAGACTGACTCTTTGATGTTGAGATCAGGGCTCTGTGGGGGCCATACCATCTGTTGCAGGACTCCTTGTTCTCCTTGTTGCTGAAGATAGTTCTTTGTGACTCTGGCTGGATGTTTGGGGTCGTTGTCACGCTGCAGAATAAATGTGGGACTGAAGAGATGCCTCCCTGCATAACGGATAACAATCTAAACATCTAAAGTGCTTAAACCTTTTACACAGTACTGTATATTCCATTAATCTTGCCCATACCTGTTCACTATATCAAAGTGAAGTTGGGGCTTCAGCTTACCATTGGTATTTTCTACTTTACATCTTAACAAGGGCCACTTAAATGCACAATCAGCTTTCATTCTTGTGAAGCAAAAAAGTCACCAGCCCTTCAGTCTTCACATGAAAATACCTTCACAGGCTGCATCCCTCTAACTTGGGTCACAGCTAATGTCATACATGTGATGAAAGTCTTGACACTTTTTGTCATTTCATCACATCAACCAATGATTTTTGTCTTTTTTCTTGTGGCAAACTTGTAACATCCAACCATTTATTTGATAAATACAAGCTTAGTTTGGTTTCACTGGTCACGCTGTGTCTGTAATAATCAGCTTTAGTGAATCTGAATAGTGTCTCTAGTCTCCATTGTCGTGTTTTTCTTCAACAAAGGACTACTTCAGTTATCTACCATCCTAATATGTGGATACTAAAAGCATCAATTTTGTGCCATTAATCATTTTGTGATCCTTGATTTCACTTTTTTTTTCAATTGATGGATGTATCATTTTGGAATTTAACTGATGTTGCAATATATTTAAACCTGCCTCCCACAGTGTCAGTATGATGGTATAAAATACAAAATAGTTCAATAACTGGGGAAGAAAACATTTTTTATTCAGTATCACAGTAGTTAGTTACTTATGTAGAATGTCACGCCCTATTTTTAATCGGGGAATGTCGTGTAATCTTGGATCGATGGAGAAAGGTTGTATCTGTTATTTTCTGTGCCTCTCTGTGCCACCAACTAGACGTGACATGCTCATGACGATTGTACACAATGGGGCCCGGTTCCCCTAAAGTTAACACAGCACAAAGCCTGCATGTACACAAAAGCTGAAGATATTCTTGAACTCCAGTTGGTTGCACCACGGAGAGTTCAGGATAAGTTCTGTCGCTGTGTAAATGCAGCCTAAGCTTATTTTTTATTATTCAGTTGTTAATGAAAACTATAATCTTGACATGAAAATGTAGTCATCTTTTCTTGCTGTCGGTTAGATTTTTAGAAAGAGTTTATTTATATAGGAACAGAAAATCTTATTTGTAGCTTTTGTGCAGTCGTGATGGTTTTGTTTTGTTTGTTTTTGAAGAACACAAACACGGCTGAATCACTTCAGGTTTGAATCCGGATTTTTTTCTGTTGTTGTGGAAATGGAGCCTCCTCTGAGCTTCAGTGTGTCGCCATTGTACCAGTTTGTATCCTGCATATTACACGAGGTCAGTGGTGAGACTGGACTTGCAATAGTGAATGACTGTGTGGGCGTATGTGGTAATCACAAAGCTTTGCAATACCGAAGTCTTTCTGATTTTCTGGAACATTTTAATGGCTGTAGATAAATTTAGATTTGCTGTGCTTATTGCTTTGTAAACACTTTGCTTTTCAAGTATGTGGATTTTTTTTTTTCCTGACCTGAAATATACTGTAGATTTTACAAAATTTTATATCACACTGACATTGATATTGTTTGACTGTGAATAAGGTATTTCTAGAGCAATTTTAGCATGCCTACTTACAACTGTAATATATAAAACAAACTGTTCTCAGTAGTTAATAATTCTGAATTTGGACTGACACAGACAGAAGACAACAAACATTAATTTTATTTATTTTTTCATTGTGTATTTATGGATACTTCTACTTTCCATAAGTCATACTTTCATCTTATTTTCTGAAAATATATATTTCTTTCCTGTTATTTTGAGCAGAAGGAATTGTCTTTTACATTCCTAAATAAAATGTGGACTGAAGCGCAAGTTTGTCGTCTTTTCACAGTCCTTTTTTTTTTTTTTAAAACTTCCTGTCATCATTCACAGTAAAAACCATACAGTTACATTGAGTAAGTCAAGTCAATTTTATTTATATAGTGCCCAATCACAACAAAAGTTATCTCATGATTTCATATAGAGCAGGTCAAGACCATACACTTTAATTTACAGATACCCAACATTCCCACATGAGCAAGCGCTGCAAGGAAAAAACTCCCTTTTAACAGGAAGAAACTTCCAGCAGAACCGGGCTCTAGGTGGGTTCCTTACTGCCTCGACCAGTGTTGTGTGTTGAGAGTAGAACTGACCATTTCCAAAGTCATGATAATATGCGACTGAAGAAGATTTCAGGGTTACATGGCTCATGTTTACTGATAGATTTAAAACAGAAAAAACCCTCTGCTCAAAACATAACTCACATTTATATATATATATATATATATGTGTATATATATATATATATATATATATATATAGATAAAATATACTTTTAGAAATGTTCTAGTATAGTGGAGAATTAAAAAGACAATGTTACAGATAAAATACAACAAACATAATTAGGAATAGGTCTGTAAAAGAAATATATTTTGAAGAGTTTAACTGAAAAACAAACATAAAAATGCCATGTGAGTATTCAGTGGCGAAATCACTTCAAACCCTGCATACCATCCAAAGTCCTTTCATATACAATCCTGCAACAATGGCAATTGGTTCTTTCTCTTGCAATATAATGTTTAGTATATGGACATGTGAAGTATTTGTGGCTCTCATAAACCTGAACTAAAGTGTAAGGCTACAGAACTGTACAGAGGATAAATGAAGTTACTATACTGCCCTCAGGTG
Source organism: Thunnus albacares (assembly GCF_914725855.1). Lineage (NCBI taxonomy): Eukaryota > Metazoa > Chordata > Actinopteri > Scombriformes > Scombridae > Thunnus > Thunnus albacares. The sequence goes on from NC_058114.1 coordinate 10,462,267, forward strand.
TCGCTCACTGTTACTTCCTCTAATCTCTCACTCCTCAACTTACATGTTAAACAATATCTGTTTAAAGACAGACAATATAGGCCCCTTTTAAAAAGTCATTTTTTTTTAACCAATCACGCAATCACAGAGTAAAAACTGACCCACCTCAAACAAACACAGGACCTTATATAAGTCAGATTTTCCTTTGTACACAGTGCAAAATATGATTTTTTTTTTCTTTAAACTCTTTTTGAAAAAGATGTGATCCATTCCTAGTGATTTGAAGACGATGATGCCTCTTTGAAAGATGAAACATTATTAGAGAGCCAAAAACTCGTAAAAGAAAAAGAACAAAACAAAACAGATTTTCTGTTGATGTGCAAATGCAGGGTTAAACGAGCCGAGCGCCGCTTTGTGTTGCATCTACTTTGTCACTTAGAGAAAAGGCAGGCATTTATAACAGATTTAAACAATGTCAACAATGCAGTGGAAGAACATTGCTGACTGATTGTTGGCTCTAATTTAATGACAATTCTCATTTGCACATCATTAACAAAAAAATTGCTCCATCACAGATCACTACATGGCTCCCAAGTCAGAAAAATGCACATCAGTCCGGTGGTTTTCTCCCAAACAGGAGTCTCTGAAACAAACAGCAGTGGCACAAAATGCTGAAAACCACATCTTCACTATCTTCCTCCTTCTCCTCTATCCATCCTTGCACTTCTTAAACAAGGATTTCCCAGTGGTCCACTTGGTGTTTTCTGTCACAAAGATTTTCTGTCCAAGATCGGCACACAAGCGTTCAACTTTGTGGAAGTGAGCATTTAACAGTTCCTTCTTTTAAGCTTCCTTCTGCGACAGCGATATCAATCAAAAGTCCTTGTGAAATATAAGGCCTTCGAAGCACATTATGCGTGATGAATCCATGCGAGTTTGATGTTTCTCACAATCAGTCAGATGGATACACTTGGAAGTCCTTTTGTAAGATATAAGGTCACATTTAACACAAACTAAGGCTAAGAGATTTGACAGGATTTACTGATTTCATCCAAAATACTCAAATTAGGAAACAATAAAATGCCAAATATGAAAGCAACAACAAATAAAAATGTTAAAAATATGGTAGACGAAAGAGATTAGGACTATAGATTTCTATGCCATGGTTGCCATGCCATGGTGGAAGGTTTATATGTAAATATGAAGGAGCATGGCTTTGTGTGAGGACTGTCTCTCAGTAAAATGAAGCTGCAAAAGCTGATCTGGGATCAGATTTGCCATCTGTGGTTGGTCCCAGGTCCGCACGCAACTTCACTCCCAGAGCCTCGAACAGCTGGAGGGTTAGAGGTCGTTTTGTGGTTGGAGCTGTCGCTGCAGGTTGGTCAGGTCCTCGATCAGACGCTTAAAGGTGATTCTCCTCTCGTTGTTGTGCTCCCAGCATTTCCGCATCAGCTCATACACCTGCCAGACATGAATCCAATTAGTCTTTTTATTTTAGGGAACAGATGGTAAACAGAGTGTGAAATCTCAAAAACAGGGACACAAATTAACAGTAGCTATAAAAAAAACAAAAAAACAACAGAAACCACAGCTGTAACACTTCATGCCTGCAGGTGCAACTAGTGTTAAACTTGCAGCAGCATCAACATGTTTACATCTGCAGGTATGAATTGTTGCTGCTATTAAGTTCTTCTCCTTAAGTGTGATAAGTTACTGTATGTCCAAGTCAGTGGAAGTCATTGGCATTATTTTTATTTAAGGTAGCGTGACGCCAGAGATTACTGTGGCCAGAATGAATGTAATTGAATGCACTACATTTTATAACAACGTCAACAAAGAAACTGTATTTTAATGTGGAACAGTCCCATCTGGAAAATACCTGATCTGCTTAATGACATCAATACAAGTGCCAGCATCCCTACTTTTAAAGTGTACTTCAAGAAAAATGTACTCATACTGTACAAAACACTCACAAATTGCTAATATTACCAACATAATTTCATGTGCACTTCCCAGAGATCATCAAAATGACAGATTTTGATAAAAGAAATTGGGATAAAATAAGATAAATTGGGATTAATAACTGAAATTGAAGCTGAGTCACTTAGAGACTCTTGTGTCATTCAGGGTTTGAAAGAAGTGACATTGTGGCCTTAAAAGGCCTTTTTCACAGCAGACATTTTGTCTTGTAACAGCAGGAAAACCACAGGGGACCCTTAACGTTAAGGACGGCTCTGTTCTATTTAAGTGTTCTGACCATCCAGTGAGAGGTTTTCATGCTCCTTGTTTAAGCACAGCGGAGATAATCCACAGACTTCACTTTATTTTCTTCAGTTTTCATACTGTGGAAAGTATTTTCAACTAGAACATATTTACAATGACGGACACTGATCCTGAAAAGAGATGTACCAATTGATTGACAAACTAAATTCTGTCTGCTTTGATTGTATTGAGGTGGTAACAGAAATCTTCACATAAAAACAAAACTACTGAATGTCTAGATACCAGTAGTAGTAACTAGAAGTAACTGAGAACATGTTTTTTTGTTATTTGAGTGAACTGATCCTGGTCCATTACTGTGTTGTATCATGTTCTGATGGCAATGAAAAGACAGTTTCTTACAGGCTCAGGACAGCCATCAGGACGTGGCAACCTCTTCCCATCTGCCAGCACCTTCACCAGTCGGATGACAGTCATCTGACCGTGGGTTCGACCGATCATACCAAGGAACAGCTGTGTGGGAGAGAAAAAGAACAGGTCACAACACTGACTCACTATTGAAAATTGGCCCTGTTTTTATTTAGACAACTCCAGGGAAAACGGGACTAAACAAAATGAAGACTGCAAGGAATATTAACAGTATGGCGGCTGCCTTTAGAGGAACAAGAGGAATCTAAAACATTTGTGGTCCAGATGTAATCATTTTATCATCTTAAGCCTCAGACATATTTAACAGGTGTTCCTCTTAACATTAACTCTACCAAGTCCTTATCAGGGATGGGGTTCAATAGCATTTTAGTGGAATTCATATCAGAATCCTTTTGAATCCTTACTTGAATACTTTTAAGGATAAAGCTGGCAATCTTCCATATTTCTCTTGTCGTCAACCCAACAATGAACTGATCTTACTTACTTAAGTATTGTGCTGCATCTAAAGCCTGATATATCATATTCCTTTGTGATCTAGACTTGTGTTGTCTAAAAACTATTAAGAACATATCAATAAGTGAGTGACATGTTCCTTCTCCCCAAAAGGGTTTGGTCATGTTAGTTTGTTTAGAAATGGCACCAAAGATTAATAAGAGCAATCACATTTTCAGTCTCAGGAGAGTAGTTCCGTGTACAGCAGGTGTAACGTTCATGAATGGAAACACAGTTCCGTTTACAGAGCTTCCCTAACTTGTTGTGCTACATATCACAACCTCTCGACTTTGTAAGTTCCTTTCAATGTACAAGGAAGTACAAAGTCAAGAGGTTGTGATATGTAGCACAACAAGCTAGCAAAGCACAGTAAATGGAACTACTCTACAGCTACTGATCACTGAAACGTGATCGCTGGTAGCAAAGGAACATGCAACCCAGTGCAGCAGTGTGGCTCACTGATGTGATTTCTTTAGTTTTTGTACAACAACAGATGTCTACCGCACAGAGGAATAAGATATATCAGGCTTTGGATACACACACAATACTTGTAAGTAGGATGAGTTCATTGTTGGTTTGATTTTGCAAGAGATTTGTTTACAATGAGAAAAATACAAGCCAAAGCCTTCAAACAACTCCACTAGATTAGGTGTGTGGTCACTAAAGTGAATTGAGTTAAACTGAACTTACAAGTAAAAAGTTTAATATTAATTATAACATATTAAGCTCAGGTCATCTAAAAATGAGAGGCTGCTACCTACAGTATGTTTTCCTTTGCTCTTTGCTAATAAAAAAGATGAAAGATCAGATAAGAGATTAGATTCAAGAGTCGTTCGCTGAGCTCAACAAATCTGGATATTCTGCTGACCCGCTTTGCCCGGCTCTAGTCGTCACCCCTATTTGCCTTGCAGTCATAGCGACAGGTCGATCTAGATAAGAGTGTCAGTTAAAAGCAGAATGTAAATAAAAGATCTTCTTGATAAACTGAGCTCTTAGCAATGGCACGGGCTGCAGTTAGGGAACAGCTCCTGCTGGATTCTGTCATCCACTGCTCTGGCCAAATACAGACACCATCTGTCATGTAAAAGACTGTGTGTTTGACTGTGTGTGTGTGTAATTTAAGTGAAAAATTCTGCTCTTTATTTCTGCAAGACTGGTAAAACATGTATTATGTGTATATAATCATTGTCCAAGTCTGTGGGCTTCTAAAAATATACAATACGACTTTTTCAAGAAGTATTTTCTAAATGCCTGTGTATGAGAGAGAAGAGGAGAAGCAAATAAGGGGAGAGCTGCATGAATACTGACCGTCATCGGGCTCTTGGAGGACTCGCAGTAGGTGATCAGTTCGTACATCGTCACACCGAAGGACCAAACATCTGATGCAAGGTAGAACTTACAAAGGGTCAGGCACTCTGGAGCATACCTGAGAGACACACACAGAAGGCAAAGAGCATGAATTCTTGTCCAAACTGAAATAAAAAGTAAGTGTGAGTGTGACCATGCATGTACCTGTTGCAGGTGTTTATATCACATACAGTGAATTACTACTTAAATATACTGCAATTGCTTTGTTTTTTATACATTATTGCAAACTATGGAAGCTATAATTCGAATGCCCCTTGGAAGGGAAAGTACTTAGGTAATTTAAAGTAAAAGTAAAAATACTCAACTCCTTCCTCGCCTTCCCTCTCTGCTCATTGCCAAATTCTCAATGGAACTTAGTCCTTTTAATTATAAATGTCAGCTGACACCAGAGTTAATGTATTGCCAAAAGAAATTTAATTTAGTACCTGTTGGATGAAAATGATGCTGTAATTAAATCTTTTCACTGCTTTAATGGATCTCCATTTTCCCATAATTCTCCTACACACACTGCTTAATTCACGTACTGTCCGTCTACAGTCAAGTCCTCTCTCATCCCTCATATTTCATTTAGTGTCATCTCCTTCCTTCACAAACTCTCTCTTTTAATAATACGACCTCAGCTGTTACGGTCTAAAGTTGCATCCTTCTGTCCTCTCGGCTCACCAGAAAACAGGGCTGTCGTGGTCGTCTTTAACAGTGTAATAGCCTTCGTTGTCCTTGATGCTCTTGGTGAGGCCGAAATCTCCGATCTTCACTGTCCTCTCGTTCTCCACGAGCACGTTTCGGGCAGCCAGGTCCCTGTGGATGTAATTTCGGGATCCTAGATACTCCATTCCCTAAAAAAAAACAAAAACAAAACAGAGTCACTATTCACTGCCTTCAGAGTAATGTAGTCCAATGACTTGAAGATACATACCCAATACATCATCTATTAATTTAAACACTGCCATCCATGCTGGTTCAGTATAAATTCTGATCCTGCACTGTGTTTTACTGATTAATTTTTGTTGTTGGCACCTTCTCATTATTAAATTTTATTTTTTTAAATGAGCAGGTTGGCCAAATTAACCTGAACACAAAGAGGTAACTCTTTTGCTCTGAGGTGAGTTTTACATTCATACATACATACAGTTTACAGGAAACAACCAGCAACAAAAACATTTGAAGATGTTCTTAAATTTAGTCTGTTCATGCCTCTATTAATCAATGTGACAATCACATGACTTCTGTTTCAGACTGCAATTCACCACCAGAATTTAAACAGGAAGCCTTTAAGTGTTTCAAAACAGGTTGAGCTTGGGTGTTAAAATGACCGTCTTTTTTAGCTACATAGTGCTCCTCCTGTGTATGCTATATCATGATGTTTGGCATTTCACTGCAAAGAGAGGAAAAGTGGAAGATGCAGAAAGGTCTGCCGGTAGCAGCTTGCCCTGTGAAAACAAACTGTGTTACCTGGCATATCTGGATAGAATAGCTGAGCAGGGTGCTGAGGCTGATCTTGCTTTTGTTTCTGGGCAGATACTCCTTCAAACTGCCCAGTGGAAGGTACTCCATGATCAGCTTAATAGCCTGACCGCCTGCAAACAGATTTACACACAAATGCAGTTAGAGATGGACACTAAGTTCTTTAATATACAACCACCTGGATGATAAAATATTCCATCCACTGCTCGATTTATATGAACATTAATTTGTTATTGTTTGTGTGTATTTTGGTGTATATACAGTACTCCATCCATCTTACCTTCCTCCTGGCAGATGCCCTTGTATTTGACAATGTTTTCATGGTAGAGCGCCTTCAGGATGTCAATCTCAGTGGAGAGGTTGTTGCTCTGCTCTTCTCGGTTCTCGGGCTTCAGTGACTTGACTGCCACCAGCTCTCCTGTTTTATCTCCCCGAGGATCATAGCGACACAGCTCCACCTTACCAAAGTGTCCCTACATGAAGATCATGGGAGAAAAATGTAAAATCATTTCAAGACTCATGAACAAAAGAGTTCCAGTCCTACTTCCTGTGTGGTACTAATTGTTTCTTATTATTGAGTCAATTCCTGCAGTTCTGGATCTGATCTCGCTTAATCTTTGGTCTGTGGATTATACATTGTCCACTGCATGTTAAGAAATCTCTTCAGCTCATTTTAATGTATGAAGCAAACAAAGCTAAACAAGCAGGAACAGTTTACCTCTCCCAGGTCCCTGATCTTCTTCAGAAATCTCTTTTCAAACACTGTTGGGTCCACCTCTGGTGTTGGTTGGGGTTTGATTGATGGGTCTGAGAGACGGGAAAAGAAACACATGTATTCAACAGATGAAGTAAGTCATTTTTCTTCAACATACAGCATGCACACTTGCGTCATAGGAAGTCTATTGTGGTTGACAGTGTCAAAGTTTTCACCAGAATTTTCTGTGGTTATGCAACTCTTTGCATTGCACTGTTTTCTACACAAATGGCTACTATTAGTAGAACAATTCATTATTCAAGCAAAACTCATATATCACAATTTATTATCAGTTATTTAAAAAAAGCTTAATTTACCTCAACAGTGGTTTAAATCTAATCTTCAAACAAGCAAGTAAATATATAGTAGATCTTCTAGTTCAGGTGATTTTGTAGCTGTCTTGGGATTTTAATACCAGAAGATCAACAGCTTAAGTGTCAGTAAAACTGACTGTAGCATCTAACTCTGGCCAGCAGGTGGAAGAGCAGAGTCTACTATGTTGCCATGGGGCCCAGCTGAGGGGCAGATCAGTGATAATGCACCCAGTGAACTTCCTCATGAACATCTGAGTTGAGTAAACAACTCTCTCTCTCTTTGCACCGCTTACTAGCCTGCTGCTAGGTGAGATATCAAACATGCAAAACAATCAGATCATATTCCAACTGTAAACAACTGCCTTCAATTTTTGAACCTGTACCTGCTTTTAGCCTGCTCTGCAGTTTACATTCAGGGGCAGTCTGCAATGATTTTCAACTGTATCTCTCTGGCCTAATTTTCTGTATTTTTCCAAAAGGTACACAAGCTTGACACCATGACAATAAAATTCCTTGAACTGCAGACACAAAATGTTGCCCCTGGTTTTACTTCATATGTGCATCCCACCCGATAATATGACAACACTTATATTGGATAAACATGTCACACATACTTTTCTCCTCTAGCATGTCTATGTCTCTGACAATAGCCCTGAAGAAAGGCCTCTTCTTGGGGTCATAGTTCATGCAGTGGGTCATCAGTTCAGCCAGCTCTCTGCAGTCTGGGGTGGCCAGCTGGCACTCTGTCTCATAAAACCTCTCCTTCTGCTCGACACAAAGATAAAGAGACACACATATGGATGAGGAGGTGAAGGTGAATGTAAACAGAGGTAATGTGATCATGTGAGAGGTGGTGAAAGAGGAGCGAAGACAAAAATACAGGAAAGGAGGGAAAGTGAGGAATAGCCATCGGAGCATATCGGTTTAACTGTAGGGACGATTATATTAACACTCATCGTCACTGTTGTGCTTGTGTGGGCCCCCTACCTCTGTGAGTTTCTTCTCTTTGAGAGGGACCTCTCCATCATAGCAGATCTCCCACAGGGTGGTACCAAAGCCCCACTTGTCAGCTGCAATGCTCAGGGAAGACACACTCTTCACACACTCCGGAGCGATCCACGGGATACGATGCACACACTCTGCAGAGGCAAACAGAGTCAACTTAAGATCAATAAAGTACAGATTTGTTACAGTCCCATGATGTCTTTGTAAAACAAAAAAAAAACAATTTTGGGAGCTGTGTGTAATACATGGGTTAGAAAATAAGGTGTTCTAAGCTGTAGTGATGTTTGACAGCGCAGAAGTGAATACAAAATAAACCCTGCCCTTTAAGATGTGAAACAGGAAAAGTCTTCCCCAAAACTACAGTGTGTGAAATACTGACTTAACCTTTTCACAAGCAGAGAGAGCGTGTACTCACTGACCTCCTTTACACACGGAAAACAATGTATATATCTGAATATATGAAACCGAGGTGTAGCCATAATTCACAGCACAGAGGCTCTGTCCTCATCAGGCTGTAACATGCACGTTCCTATCCACAGAGGAGGTTTTGTAGTCCAGGTCCTATCAGATTTGGCAGAACTTGGAAGTTACTTGACATCTTCTCTGATCTATAATCTTTTATGTTTGCACTTTACTCATCTGATATTATCATTCCATGTTGTGATTTTAACTATTTTTATTTTTGTACTCTGCATATACAACATGTATTGCATATCTGTCCGTGCTGCGAGAAGGTTTCCCTCTGTTGCTCTCCCTGATGTTTCTCCATTTCAAGTCAAGTCAATTTTATTTATATAGATCAAAATTACATATCTCAACTTTGCCTCAAAAAGCTTTATAATCTGTACAGGATATGACATTCTCGTTTCGGATAAAGAAAAACCCTTTAAGGGGAAAAAAGAAGAAACCTCAGGTGGAGCAACAGAGGCGGATTATATCTTTTTGCTTATTCAAATTGAGGGTATAAGGATAGAGGGTCATGGGAAAAATTTTGAGGAGAATTTGTGATTTTGGGCTACATAAATAAAACTGAGTTAACTGACTATATTTATAATTCACTACTGATATCTCTGATCAAGCAACAGTGAATTGAGCAAATTAAATTTGTTGTTTTTGATTAGTTAAAATGAGATCGATGTGATCACTTTGACAAAACTCAAAGCTAAAACGTAATGATAAACAACATTTCTTGGAAGCAACTGTCGGGTGACCTCAGGGACCGGGGCAGTATGTGCTCACCACGCTCCGACTACCAGGAACCGACAGCAAAGTGCAGTACAGCTCTGACAGGCTGACGGGATGGGTAGCTGCCAGACTAAAATGTTTTCTCCGCTGGATCCAAAAGCCTTGGCATCGGCTGGCTGACATATATTACTTTGACTGGAAGACGGGATAACTGAGCGGCTGACCTCCACAGTTGGCGTTTTTCGCTCTACAAATCCATAACATCGGATGAGGGGTGTGTGTTAATAAGTGCATGCAACTCAGACTGGAGCACAGGATGACTGACTGGAGGTGAAAGGAGCAGGAGTGACGCAGGGGAGAAGTGGGGGGTGGAGGGGAGTGTATGGAAAGAAAGAAATAATGAAAGCAAAAACAAAGAAAGTGAGAAAGTGAAGAATGGATTTGAGGATTTAAGAAAAAAAAAAGATTAGAGATTGCTGGGAAGAATGGAAGAGCGTTCCCAATGGGTTTCTCGGCACTGTATCCACTATGTGTTCAATCAAATCTATGTACAAGGACATCAGTGTGTAACTGGAATAGCGGTTGACCGGTAAAGTGATGGAGACAGAAGAAGAAATGTTAAAGAGTTCTGGGAACAAAGAAAGAGGGAGGAGCATTCCCAAAGGTTTGCGGCGATCAACATTTGCACGTAAACATTTCCAGTCTGTCCCATTGTTTGCTGATCCATCTGTACAGCCACACTGTTACGTCACACAACTTCTAGCTCTGATAGACCAGCAGAAACATGAGGCGGCTATTTGAGGGGAACTGTGTAATCCGAGAAATGTCCTTGTTGTGCCGTCTTCCCTGAACCCAGATCCAGCTTTCACAAACCAAATTATGGTCTGAGATGGAAATGTGTATTGATTATATGACAAATATGATTCCTATTACTGACAACCTCTGATCGGAAACATTATTTTTTTGTTTTTCCTATAAAGATGATGTGAGTGAAAATTCTTCCTCTTACAAGACAAAAGCAAAACTCCAACTTAGTCATGGCAGTGCAAAGAAATAGCAATAACAGCCTACTACTTGACATTTAAAAGTGTTAGGAGATGAGCGAGGAGCATATTTCAAAATTTGTTTGATGTGGCCAATCATCAGACTCATTGGATCAAGTCTCTACCTGGCACACCAAATTATTTTAGCTTAACTTAATGTGTGCTCATTGTTGTTTTACTTTCATTTACAGCTAACTGGATAAAAAAGAAAGAGGAAGTTATTGCGAAAATTTTCCATGGTAGCTATTTTGTAACCATTTAGTTTCACTTTTTGTAATCTTAAAGAATAGGCTCACAATTTTTCATGTCTCTTGAGACAACAGTCATGTGTCCATATGAGAGAAAGAGATTTTCCTCACTGTAATCATTCATCCGGTTCACACAGGCCTTTTTAAAGATCCCCTTCAAATGCACTTTCAATGTAAGTGATGGGGGCCAAAATCCACAGTGTTTCCACACAGTCATTTTGTCCAAAAATGCATTTAAAGGTTTTAGCTTATATGAGGCTTCAGCAGACTTAGTTAGTCATATCAAGAGGATATCTGCCACAGTTAGTCTTTTTTAGCATGTTTCCTCAGAAAGTGTTGAGCTGCAGTGAAAGTATAGTAACAAAAAGAGGGACTTTGTCACTAAAAAGACTGTAACACTGAAAGACTGAAGCTTCAGATAAACTTTTAAATACATTTTTGCACAGAAGGAGGCTTGTGGATTTTGGCCCATTCACTTACATTGTGAGTGAAAGATGAAAGGATCTTCTGAAGGTTAGTATGAACAGGAGGAACAATCATGGCAAGAAAAACCTGTTTCAATGTTCAATTGGGCACCTGACTGTTATTTTAAGACAGACTTGAGAGAGAGAGAGAGAGAGAGAGCAAGAGAGAGAGAGAATGTGTGTGTGTATGTGTGTGTAGGTCTGTCTGTACTTTGTACGCACCCTCTCTGGTGAGTACTGTGATTGGTATTCCTGGGTCGCTGAGCTTGATGAAGGGCCCTCCTTCATCAGTGCCCAGTCCGTCCCTGGCCAGCAGAATGTTCTTAGCACACACAAAGCCATGGACCAGCTTTTTGTCCTCCTACAAACACACACACAGCGAATACACATACACAAAATACAACAAATATATTTTAATTCTAAAACCAAAAAGGGCATATTTTAAGATCATGCTGAAATGGATCTAAGATCTAGCCGGTAATCCCATTAATGCACTAACTTGCTTCAATTTGCTGTGTATGTGTGTGTGTGTGTGTGTGTGTGTGTGTGTTTTCTTTTCTCACCAAGTAGCTAAGAGCTGAGGCCAGCTGCTTGGCCACCTGGAACTTCCATGGTGTGCTGAGTGGGCTCTGCTGTCTCCTCATAAACAGATCCAGTGGTCCTAGTTGAACAAACTCCTCCACCATGATATCTGTTCCACACAAACACAAAGAGACGAGTGTCAAGAGAGGTGAGACACAGCCTCTCACACTAATACATGCACATGCATGCCAGTTTTTAATATGCACTTACTCTCCTGCTGGCGGACACACACTCCATAGAGCAGCACTATGTGTTTATGGGACACTTGCCGCATCATACTTGCTGTTTCAAAGAAGGCCTGCCAACAGAATGACAAAGATGATTAAATATGAGGTACATCACAGAACTTTCACACTACATATTCCACTTTTATGATCTCATAGCTTGCTGCTAATAAGTATTAGCTTTACATATAGTTTGAGGTTAAAGACTGGAGGTCATCAGAGTCTTCATTAGTAAAGGTTTTCAAGGATGTATAGCGTCTCACCAGGGAAATGTCTCTGTGTCCAGAGCCCAGCACTTTCAGGACCACCTTGACTTCCTGGAAGGATGAGTAGCCTGCATCCTCCTCCTCCTCACTCTTTACTCTCAGTGTGCCCGAGTAGATGTTAGTTCTTGTACCACGGCCGAGATGCTCCTCCTGGTACGCAGCAAGGAGATGAGAAAACAGAGCCGTTACATAAAATAGTTACATCCAGAATCTGAACTACGGCTACAACAAGAAGAGATTCAGTAGCCAAACTGAACATTTTTTTTTTTTTTAAGTTTCCAGTTCAACAAAGCTGTGACGATTCTGAAATTACTGTGGAAGAAAACTTCTGTGCAGACGCAGAATCTTGGTTAAAGTTTGTTTATTCCACCTTGGCAACCTCTGATTGTGTACCCTTTTTTTCAAAATGAAAAGAGTACTTCTGGATAGACAAAAATAAGTTCACAGACAGCTCATGCAAAATGCAAATATGTAATGCTTGATAGGAGATATGCAGTAAGTCAAGATAATGTGCCCTAACCAATGACACGAGTGTCTGCATATTCAGGGAGACATTTATCTCTTACACATTATGAATGAGCATTGTATGAAAAAAGATGAAATTCATTGTTTTGGGTGTTGAGCTCAACTGTGTAGAACAATACATAAATGAGGAAGAGAGAGTTAAATATTGTACAAAAAACAAAACAACAAGTCAACGCAAATGCAATGACACTACTAGTTGTTTGTGTCATTTAAACTCTGGTGCTGTGTGATGGTCTTGTATTGACTGCATTATATCAAAGGGATTTTTAATATTTGGTCCACCTCATTTATATATATACATGCAGCACACTGGAAGCTATAACTGTAAGGTAGAAAAAACACTACCTCTATAATATTTTAAAACTTTTTAATATACTATATAAACTTGCATTTTCATTATTTAATTTAGGAGTCCTATTAAAAGCCTACAGACAACCTACAAGTGCATTATAAAAACTGCGTTACCATCACATCGTGGGAGGCAGATGTGAAGATAAGAAGGCGTACCTGTTCAATTTCCTCCTTCAGAATGCGATGGAAGCTGAGCTGGCTCTCCTGCATGGATGTCTGGGGGACTGGTGCTCTATCTTTAGTTACCACCAGCAGGTTAGAAACCTCTGCAACACAAACACACACACACACACACACACACACACACACACACACACACATTAAAAGACCATGACTTGTTTTTCAAATATATTTAAATGACTTCTCTGTGATAAAATCTACTTGCATAGACTTGACAATTGTTTGTGTTAGGTTAACCCTCACAGTGAGAGTCATGTCTGCTTGTATTGTCCTTGAATTCAAGTGTAGACTGATGTGAAGAGTCTGCACTATATTCACATGACAACAACAAACTCTTTCAACAATAAAAGCAGGAATAAAGCTCACAATGAGTGTTATATAAAAATGTTACAGCACCAAAGTATGCTATAAATGTAAAGACAATATATGCCATATATTGGATATACGCGATGGTATTCAGCATTGGAGCAAAACTGTTTATATGCGGTAAATAAGCTCTTAACAATTACGTCAATGTGGCAATGATGTGAAAAGATATTCAGGTCGGGTTACCATACTGATTCAGTTTATTTTTTGAACATATAGAGCTGTGTGTGGGAGGGTAAAGTGAAGATGTCTTTGTGCCTGTTACCATACTATACGTGCGTGTGTGTCTGTGGGTGTCTGATGTTGTGACAAAACCAGCACATTGTGGTTGAAGAAAAAAAAAAAAAAAAGTATCTGCACTCCATCAGCATCAGCCCACATACACCGTCGAAAGAGAGTTAAGAGCACTTGTTCTGTAACATGCATTCTGTGTTTTCATGCAAACCCCAAACTCGAGATGCACCCACACCTCCCACTGAATATTACCTATTACACTGCACCCACTCCTTTACCCCCTCAACATAAACCACAACAAACCTTTATCATTTAAACCCGAGTTATTTCCAACAGGTGTACAGGTACACATATGTCCATTCTCAAACTATGCAGCCCTTCTTTCATCCATCTGCTACTATAAACTTACTTTATATCATGTTCAAAATCGTTAAAAATCATGCATAGTGTACAAATTACAAATCGTATTCTGGGGATGTGGGCATAACATGATTGATATTTCTAAAAGGGACAACAACACAGCACTACAGTCTGTTGTTATCTTCCTCTAAAGCTGATATAACCCTAAACACAAAACAGTCATGCATTGTGATATTAATCAGCACCACACAACCCAAACAAACATAAACAGGTTAGCACATCCAAGCAAACATGCACACTTTGCTCCACCTTTCCCTGAGTGAAGTAAACACAAGAGTGCTAGTTTGGCTCCGGAAACCCACATTTACAACTCTCTTCCTCCCTGACACCATTTCACACAGATACACACACACACACATACACAGACACACACAGACACACACAGACGCATACAGACACACAAAGACGCACGTTCATGCCAGCACTGCTTCACTCACCCTCAGTTAGTGAGAGTTACAAACACACTGACACTGACACTGACACTCACACACACACACACACACACACACACACACACACACACACACACACACACACACACACAGACACACAGACACACAAAAAGTAACGCCACACTAAATCTTGCATGGAGGGAAAGCATTGCTTCTCTGACCTCTATAGGTTGAAAGGTTCATGTCTGTTGCACTTCTGACCCCACCCAACATCACAGTGAGGTGTGGTCTGTTGCACTTGTTACCACACCCAGCTGAAATATGGCACTGCACAAAGTAGTGCATCGTGAGGTGCTGTACTTGCACAAGGTATGGACTGAGGATGCAGTGCAAGATTTTCAGCATTTATCCGGTATCTTTTAAATTCGTGAACACTGGGAGACTAGAAGACTAGACTGCTGTATTTTTAAGCATTTATTGGTGCTTCTTACGACAAAGACCTTGGAATCAAAGTATCAAGTAATCCTTAGCCATGACCTGTCGGATGAAAACAGTAAGGTAATAATGGTTGCTAAGAACATGTTATTTTTTACAACTATCAGAATACACAAAGACATATCTGGCAGCGGGGCGTTTAATGTGCATTGACGGAATTTGCTAAATGACGTGCTACGGTCGCTGCTGCAGTCTCAATACAGAGTAGAGGCATCATGACAGAAAGGTAATCAGTGTTGTTTAGCATGTGTAGACTCATGAGGAGTGACTATACCTTACTAATGTAAGGTATAGTTTCAAAGACTCTTTTTTGCACATTTAAAAAAACTCTGGTGGCTCTTATTACATCTATAGCATTTTTCAGGATGCCTTTTACCAAAAGAACTTTAAATAGCTTTAAATTATTTTGACATGCCGCTGACCAAAGCTGACAAACCAAACTAACCTTCCATAGACCCATGACTTCTGTTGCTCTGCAGTATCCTGTAATATCTGTACTGTAAATTGTTTTCTTGTGTAGATTAGTGACTTTGTAATATTTTGCACTTGGGTATTACTTATTAATACTATTATTACTGCTTACCTCTAGGCTGTGGAGGGCAGCAGCGGAGCAGCTGGAACTGGAGATTGTCAGCGCGAAGGCTCTGGCCCTCCAAGTGCTCCAGCAGCTCCCTGAGAGTGAGGCGCAGAGTATCTGTGCCGTACAGCCGGAACCCATCAGGGGAAACTTCAATCTGGAAGTTTTTATATTGTCGCCCAGAACGAGAATCCCTGAGGTCAATCTAGATGGAAAACAAGAGTAACAGAAGAGTTTAAAATCATGGGATAAGGAAAAAAACTAACATACAGGAGGGGAGAAGGGTATGAGGAATATGAGTATAAAAGAAGAGATCAAAGGTGCAACAGAGGTGAAGAAAACTATTTAAGTTTAGGAGAGAAAAGATGAGAGAACAGAGCATCACATGACACAAGGAAGAGTTGTAAAGAACACATATGCAAGGAAAAGAGTAGATGTATACTGAGATCAAGTTAATTTCAATATTTTAAAATCAACAAACAGCATCCGTGTGGCAATTCAAATTAAAATGAGTTTACTAGGTGTTCTGTCCTGATTCCCTTTTTTATTCAACTACAATGTTTTTAAGGATTCAGCACCCGGCTCTTTTGACTGAGAGTTGAGTGCGTTATACTATAAAAATCAAAAAACTAACCATCTTCAGACTCTATTTTATGTTCATGTCTTAAAAACTGTTTCTTTTCTCTAAGCTCTACAGACATACAAAGACCGTAGAAATGTGTCACTACTATTACTGGTCTGTAAACAGTGGCCATTCGCCTACAATAAAACTCAGAGGGTCAGCTTTGTGAGTGTTAAATATAACTATGAATTCTTATGTGTGTGGGTGTGTTTGTGTATGTAGGTGTTTCCTCACATGCTGACTCATAATGCAGCCATGCACTATAGTGACCTGTCATAATCTAAGCATCCTGTAACCCAATATAGAATAAACTGACAATATTTGGCCACTTGCTCTCTGCGTGTGTGTGTGTCATGTCCTCTGATTACCTACATGAACCCTTTCTAGTGAATCACAGGGATGCCGGTCATTACCTGTCTTAAAAATACAGAATTAATTCCTCTGGTCTTTTACTATAGCCGCACAACACTGAAAACTATTTGTAGGACTTGTTTTCTGAGATGACACTTTGAGGACAAGGACGGAGGCCTGCAGAAATTTAACAGACATAACGACAAAGATGGGTGTGGTTTTGGTTTCGGTTTATAAAGCTTGACCAGCATTAACAGTTTTGTTCTCCGTTAAACAAAACATCTTAAGAAAGTGATTACCCTGGAACGAGGGAGTGTTTCGTCTATTTCTTTTTGTTTTGTCTTTATATTGTAGATCCTCAACCGCACTACCTTATTAGCTATATTAAATAAAGTGAATTTTCAGTTTATACTTACGAAATCAAATTTACTTAGTAGTGAGATGACAGTTAGCGTTCTTTAAGCTATCCCAGTGAGCAGTGGTGATATTTATTTTTGTTTGTACTCCTCTAACAAAGAAAATGGGCATATTCCAGCAGTGTGACTTTACTTTTCAAAAGATTTGTTGAGTCCACACAACAAGAATTAACTTATATACTAGTCCACATTACCTCACTGCAGACCACAGTGATGATGATGTACTGGTAGTCAGTGCAGCTCCAGCGCAGGATGTACGTGCCCTCCTCGTTGCCCTCCTGACGCAGCTTGTGGATGGCGTACTCCGTACTGGGGAGAGGAAAACACAATAAATGGTTGTATGTTAGTGTCAATATGGTGTTGTTATTATGTCTTAAAGCTGGAGTGCGGGACTTTTATCTCCACCTTCTGGCAGTGAGAGTAAAGGGGGGCGGTCGGCTGTGATTGCCTGAGTACAAAGACATTACTAGGATGAGGGGAGGGCATTTCTCTTTGTTTGATAATGTTAAAGTAAAGTTAAGACTTTTCTGTCGGCTTCCCGACTGGTGGAGCAAACTAGAGAGTGAATGAAGAGAGGAAGCGGTGGTAGAGAAAAAGCCGGGGAATCAGATCAACAAAACGTTATTTTCTGATTGAGTCATAGCGGTTACGTTCTAGAGCACAAATAAACATGCCCACACCTACACTCAACCCTGCAACAATGAGATACAAAACCTGATTTGGTCTGAATCGGCCGGCCTGACACAGGCATGTAGCACACACACAGAGAGGGTCGGTAACAACGGATATGTTTTGATGGTCCACCAGCCCAAAATCATATTTTTTGACAGCCCACCGGGATCTGTCCCAGTAAGCCTGATGGCCAGTACATACTGGCCTATTGTTACGGCTGCAAAATACGCATTTCACCATCAGAATTTGATCCATTCGGTCTGATAACATTCGGAAAGTCTAGAAGAGCCGCATGATTAACAGCCAAACTGCAGTGTGGGTATGTTGCACCCGATATGAGATTTAAAAACTCTGTATACTTTGAAATACAGTGAGATTTACTTGGCGGTGATAAGATTAATCAGAATTGTGCAAACTCATTTGGCAAGGGCTTGAATGTAACAGACATTCATTTCTATGTAAAAGTTTGGCAGTGCAGGTTTAAATATGTGTTTGGTTGTGACCTGTCTGACTTGTTTTTTTCTATTTAGTTTTTCTCTGTATATTAGTGATCAAACCTACTTTCACTTATGGAGATTATTAAAGTTATCTATCTTCATATGAATCAAGACTCATTCTGTGACTAAAATTACAACAATAGAACAAAACACACATAGAAAGACATTTATATACAGTAGATAGACAGGCTACAAATGTCTGTGCGATGACTACACTGATTAAAAATTAAGAACACAAAATTCAACCCAGTGTTACAATGGAAAGGTTGACAAAATGTAGCTTTTACTAGAAAAGCTTCAAAGACGCTGACTCAGAATATTCTTTAAAAAGCAGAGTGTGAACTTTGTACAAGGGGAAGGCAGGAGGCACACAGTGTATGGGCAAATACATGTGTAAAACACTCCACTAATATAACTGCCAGTACAAACCAGATGGGTCCATGGCAGCCGTTATTGATGTTGTGCACCACTGAAGCCGGGGCCACCTCCTTGCACAGGTAGTGGTGAGCGTCCACTGTCAGCCTGAAGTACCCATCCACAAGGGCTGCAAAGGACAGAGCCTCAGCCCGAGAAGCCATTTGCAACTCCTGAAAAGAGAAAGAGACAGAGAGAGAGGAGGAGGGCGAGAGAGAGCGAGGTGATCAGATATCACTATTAGTCACGGTTAACAGCATGCATTGAGATGTAGGCTTTGCTTCCACAATAGATTGACTGGAAACATCACAAACAGTGATTGTGTTATGATTGTATCAAGACACATAACAATAGTGTTTACTGTACTTTGACAGTAGGCTTGAGTCCATTGCAACAACAGAGCCGCAGGAAATTTGTACTTAAAATGTTTTTCAAACTAAATTCTTAAATACCAAAACTTTAAGTAAATGTTGGTGATCATTTTTAGAAAGACAGAAATGAGATCTTAAGTATGAGCAGGCTTCAGAGCAAACATTGAACATGCTTTGGAAACTCACACAGAACATTAAAACAACGTTTAATTTAAACCCAGTCTGTTTGTATTAGAGCACCCCCTAAACGTCCTCAAGTCAAATCATCAGCCGAGAAGCTCCCTGGTCAAACCTCTTTATAATCAGTCGAATCGCTGCACTGTTTTTGAGCTGCGTGATTGGACACAGAATATCGCATGACAGGATATATATGTTTACAAACTACAAAAATAGCTGTAATAGAGAAAAGCAATGAAACAGAGGTCAGTACATGTTTCCTTTTTGCTGCTTTGCTACTCTTAGCTCTGAGTGCTGAATGCTAAGCTAAGTCAGCTAAACTACTTTTGAGCCAGACGGTACAAACTCCTCTACTCCCATCCAGTGTGACTGACTCCTCTGCTAACAGCGCTGTTAGGAGCCAGGCAGGAGAGATGCTCCATGGTGCGCTAGGATTTTAATCACTAAACTATGACATGAATGAATATGATGAATGAGGTCGTTAAAACCGTCTTACAGTAAGACATCAAGCCAGGATGCCATGAGTTATATATTTCTCCTTATTGTAGGAAAGGTGTTTGGAAGAAAAAACATCAGTTATAATACTGAGTATTCAGAGACAAGTAAGAACAATTCTGATTTGGGTACAACCCAAGTTTGTGTATGTTTCTGTTTTGGTATGACTCTACCCCTCAATGTAGTTACGCCCCATGTTGCAAATGACATGTCTAATCTTGAAAATAAACATGTGAAGTTGAAGCTTAAGTAATTAAAAATTGTTTGTAGGTATAACTCTGAGTATAGAGGTTGATCCCACTTCAATCACAGAGCTTTTTATGTCTGTCTCACCATCCTCTTGTTGTCCTGTCTATAGATGGTGACGGTTGCCTCTTTGACGACAGTGTGCGTGATCTCATGGAAGTCACAGAACACCACCCAGCTGTCATCTGCCTCTTTCTTTTTCTGGTTTCCATCCCGCTTGTTCTTCTTTGATTTGCCCTTTTCTTTGGAGATCGCAGTCACCTATTTAAAAATAAACACACAAAGCAGATATACACACATAGGTTATGTAAAAAAAAAAAAAAAAAACATAAAAAGTGAATTATCGATATTCAAATACTGTCATGTAATGTACATATGTCAAGTGTCTTACACAATGTGCTGTGCTATCACATTTATACTAGTTACCTCAAGAGACTTTTCTTAATTAAGACAATTGCACTGCTGTTGTTCACATTCAATCCATTATCATTCAAATCTTGGAAAAAGGTGTGCACTACGGCATCTGAATATCTAATATCTAATAATCTAAGTGGTTTTACTAAACCAATTCCAGTTCCATGTTTATAAAAGTAAGAAGCCTAAATGTGAAATTTGTTATTGGTAATTGATTACACCTCATATATTTCATAAAGGCAGCAGGAGAGGTGCTGAAAATGTGAAAAGCAGTTTGTGGGTAGGAAACAGTGCATCATTTAATGCCCCGTGTAATATCCCTATAACATGGCTATAGGGGCAGAAAATTCATTTAATAGAAGTTGAGCTTTTGATATCATGCTAAAATCACATACTACTATCACAAAATACTGTGGTTGGTCCGTTTGCTTTCAGACAACAAACTAACTGCATCAGAGTTTGCTTAGAAGCAGAACAAGACCCTCCTTTTTAAGCAGTCCAGCGGTCCAGTTGTTTAGTGCACTCCAGAATTCAATTGACAGCTTTCACACCAGCCCAAGCGAACCACAGTGAAACTAGATGTCCTTGAAGATTTGTTCACAACTCAGTTCTACTTACTATAACAGGTTTCTTCCTCCAGGAAATGCCAGTGGTACCAGTCACTAGGACCTGCATGTCATGGCTTGTCTCTACGGTCTGAGTCTGGCTCTGTTCTTGGCTCTGGTTGTAGTAACCTAGAATCAGCAAGCAAAAGTTGTATCACAGCGGTTACACACAGCCAAAACACAGGTGTGCGATGATTACAGGACACACAGATGGCTGAGAAAAACATTTATACATTAAATGTTTGGTTTCTCCTAGGGATGCACGATATTGGATTTTTTGCTGATATCCAATATGCCGATATTTCCAACTCATTATGGCCGATTGCCAATACTGATATATGCACATATTTTTTTCCAGCTGGCTGAGGAGACTATTATGAACCAAAAAGAAGAAGATGAAGTTTATTATTTTTCAAACAGAGTGGTACATCCTGTCAGCCGAAGGATTTCTTATCTGTGCAGCCGAACACCGCACCACTTCAATGGACTGTTTCACCCTGATGGTCCCGGTGCTTCCTCCGCAGGCTCCACTTCACTCAGCTGCCTGTCAGACCCGCTGCCTCTTCCCACTTTAACCCAAATAACAAATCGGGGCTCGGTGGTCCAGTTGGATCCACATGGAGAGCCGGGGCTAACGTTAGCTGGGAGGCTAGCGGAGCGTTAGCCGCAGCATGACCGGAGGGAAGCACAGCCAGCTATCCTTCGCTAGCCTCCCAGCTAACGTTAGCCCTGGTTCTCCAGGGTGACACAGTCCATTAAGGAAAGCACAGTTAGGCGGCGGAGGAGATGGCGACAAATTGGCCTCTCATAATGCCGATCTTTCATTTTAGAGCTTTTATCAGCCGATACCGATGACATGCCGATAATATCGTGCATCCCTAAGTTTCTCCATGTTGTTTTTGGAAAATATTACCGTGATCATGATGTCTTATTGCATGTGGCTACTGTATGTTTACATTGAAAAAAACATTCTGATCTCAAGAAGGTTACTCAATCCTTCCAGTCCTGCATCAGTGCTTGGAAACTTCACAAATTGTTTACAATCATCAAATTCAGACGTTACTCAAATTAAAGCGAAACCCACTTATCGTGGTCTACTCCACGATAAGTGGGTCATTGCGACATGTAAACATCTTGTTCCTTTCACTTTTGGTTTTAACCATCAACACAAACTTACATACAGGTACATGTTGATGTCAACAAGGTTCAAACCTTTTTTTAGAACCGTGGACAGAGTAACGAGTATGTAAACACACCACCAAACTAACCACAGCTACATAGTCACCATAATCCATAACAGATGAGAAATATTACACTAAATCTATAAAAGCAAACAATTATTTCAGTTTTAGAAATTGCAGTTGTAGATATACATGTATTTTTGTTTCTTAATGCCTAATAATTTTAAAAATAATGAGAATAATGAGTTCTCTTCTATTGATGTCATATCGACTCCCACACAGATGCAGTTGGTAAACAAATACTTCTCTTTTATGTCATAATTCCAGTGAAACTTCTTTTCGAATAAAAACATGCACTAAGATGTTGCACACCACAAATCTGGTGCAGTGCCTGAACTTGTACCATGGACACTTTCTCATCATCTTCCTGAATTCTTACCATTGTAGCCTCCATTGCAGATATCTCCTTCCTGAATTACACTGAGCGAGATGGGCTCTAGCAGCTCACTGCCCAGGCCACTGGTCAGACCCTCCAGTGTGGCAAGGTACTTAATCTTCAGGTCGTATGGCGTGATGTTGCTGTCCTTGACTGTGCGGCGGTTGAATTCGTTGAGGAATTTCTTGAAGACGTTGTTGATGCGGATGCGCGTCAGAACGTTGCGCTTCTTTATGTTACGGTTCAGTGTCTCTGGGATGAAACGTTTGTAGCTGGTGGGATTAAGACAGAGAGGTATGTCCTCCTTTAAATTCATGCGTGATAATGCAGTTTAAACTGTACTGTAACATATATACTGAACCACCTAGCTCATCAACAGGTTTAGTCAGTTAACTGTTTAAAATTTACCATGGCTATAAACAAGACTATAACATTGCTCTTGATCCTCTGAAAGGAATTCTGATACTGCTCTGAATTGAACAACAATCTTGTTTTGATTCCAGTATGCAAACGTATCAAGTGGATGGAATTTACATGAAGAAATAGTGACTGTTTGTGCCTTTCCCTGCGGATGTGCAAATGTGTGTTTTTTGGGAGAACATGTCCATGTGGGCCAAGCATTTATCCACTCTTGAAAAGGAACAAGTAGGGGGAGTAAGTATGTTTTGGCTGCTGCCAATGTTACTATTAAGTGTGGGTGTGATTTTAAGATCTAAATCAAAAGTCTGTAGAAGTCCTGTCACCCAGACCTGTTTAGAAAATGAATGATTCCATCATTGACTCAGACATGCAGTATTGTGTATGTGTTTGTAGGTTTGTGTATTACTTGATTTCCTGAGAAGCAGTGGGCAGGGGCATATCCATGTTCATGGCATAGTGGGTGATGGCAAGCACAGCCATACCCAAACACTCGTTCTCTATCTCGTGTTGCTCTGCCTCAGACTGGGACATCCTCAGTGGAACCACACCCGTCTGAAAGTCATGCTGGCCCTGAGAAACAAACATATATATTGTATGATTTGGTTCAGAAAGTGCCATACAACTCCTGTAAAACAACCAAATACAATTAAGTTGCTTAATCTTCGTTGCATTTACAAGAATATCAGATGGACACTATTTCTTATATTTTTGACAATTGACAATTCAGTAAAACTATTATTTGTAGTTTAGAAACATCCATTCCTGTAGTGTAACGACTTCTTTCAGCCTACTTACATTTTAAGGAACAGAAAGGACTTCATTGACAACAGTGGCTCTATGTCTGATCTTAAATATGCACTTCCTGATATCATTACATTTCCTCCCAGTTGTTTTGTCTTACTTGATGTTTTGAAACTCAACTCTGAACTGTGTTGATACATGACCTTTCAATCAGTATGTGCTGTCAAATTCACTCCATGCAGACATTTAAAAGAGGAAATAGTAAATCCAAATATGTTTTTGCTGGAGTCACAGGCAACAATGACAACACATTGCTTAAAACAATCCAATGACAAGATAAAGACAGTCATTAAAAATTAGTAATTGATTACTTTATGTCTAAGTGACTACCCCAAACCTGATGCATGCACACACCTGGGCAAACAGGTAATCCAGGGACGCAGCATCCAGTAGGGGTGTTCCTTCAGGTGTTCTCTGTGGGCTAAGGCCTCCTCTGAGTCTGCTGATGCAGTGTCTCCAGACTGGAGACTCTCCTTCAGTGGTGCCGTGCCAGTTTCTGAAATAAAACCTGAGAGGAGAGAGACAGAAGGACAAGTTAACAATGTAATACAAGGTGTGCATTCAAGAGAGTATGCATGACTTTCAAAAAACAGGCAAATGCACAGGGGACAGATAAAATAACGCCGGGTATTTATAAAAATGTAATTACAGTAACCTATTTTATTCTTGAATGCATTGATTTAGATTCCACATGTCCAGGAAACTGCTGCACTGTGTTGAAATTATTGCCTGAACTGAAAGGATGTTTGTTCTACAAATAACAAAAGGTAAGCCTTGAGTTTGCCTTAATGGGATTCCAGCCTTGGGTGAAGAGATGACTGCCAACGGTGGAATTTCAAAATGAAATGAATCCTAACATGAGCTGAATGCAAGTTTGAATTGTTATGAACGCTGGTGAAATACTGCTATGCACTAAAAAAGGTCAGTAAGTGACTGGAGAAGTGAAAATGTGAGAGTGGAATCAAAATCTCAATATCAACCTGAATCATACATGAGGTTGTACCTGAGCGTGCATAAGAGAACAAAAAAAGAAAAAAATACAACAGGAAGTGCTCTAGAGCCTCCTGTATTGTATGGAGTGATTAAAGTGTGAAAATGTTCATCACTGAAAGTTAAAGTCCTTTTTGCCTTTTTGTCATCTCCACATTAACATGTCATGCAAGGTCAATCACGCAAGTAGAATTTCAATGTTGTTCACTGAGGTTTTTCATTATAATTTTGACCTATTTTCCTGTTTTCTCTGAAATGAAGCAAATTTTCAGCTAGCCTGTTCTTTTCAGAGGAAATGTATGATCTCTGTCTATACAGCGTCACAGACGTCAGTCTACATCCTCCCAGACCAACAGCAGACAAAGGGCAATGCATAAGGAAATTGGCAAACCACATTGGATGAAAAAAAGGAACATAAAAATCAGCAACTAATGGGCGCACATGTACTGGTGATAGACTGATAAAATGTTATTAGCCAAAGAGGAACTCTGAAGCTGTTCAAAATGTTCACTTGTGAACACAGTGAAATAAAATTTGGATTGGTACAAAATGTTGTACATACATACATGGCTCCCAGATGATATATCATTTGGTTTATTAACAAATACCTGCAAAACTAATGACATTCCCATCATCATCATCATCAATCATCATCATTTTCAGTTATCCTTTGTATTAAGTGCAATTGAGCATATGTTGGGATGCTAACACACTAAACTAAGATGATGAACATGGTAAACATTATACCTGCTAAACATCAGGATGTTAGCATTGTCACTGTGAGCATGTTAGCAGGCTGATGTTAGCATTTAGCTCAAAGCATTGCAGTCTCATAAAGCTGCAAACATAGCAGTATAGTCTTTTTCTTTTAATTATTCATTTTTGACATGATAGAAATACTAGTGGAGCTTTTATTGCTGTGTGTGTGTGTGTGTGTGTGTGTGTGTGCGCGTGTGTGTGTGTGTGTGTGTGTGTAACATTTGTTTATGCTAACTGTGTGTATATTGAGACTTGACCACAATACCCTGCTTGTCTGGAAGACTGCACTACAGTACGCAAAGCAGACTGCGGCAAAACAAAACATGCACACAAGCACACAACACATGCCACAATTAGTTTCTATGCACACTGGCTTTTCTCTTCACTAGCTATTGTCAAAACAGGTTAAAGGGAAAGAGGAAGTGCAATTGACACAACAGTAATCTTCTTTCCCCTCTTTGAATGACATGCCACCTAACTTGTAGAGTGGTTTCCCTGCAGAGGGATTCTGTTCAAAGTTATCCTGTCTGGTATATGACATTGCTGGCCTGCCTCATAAAACTATTTTCCCCCCTCAAACCATCAGTAAAATGAGTAAGTTAGTACCCTATCACTGGGTCATATAGATAATTAGACTCTACTCTTGGCATCTGTTAAGGGTGTAAGATGTCAGTGACTCACTGCTTTCTATATGAATTCCTAATATTCAAGCCTATTCTGAGAAAATATTTGCTTATGACCAAAGGTTTAAAACACCTCTTTTTGATGTACTGTTGACCTCCATGTTTTGTTGAATTCCAAACATTTTCGAGATATCTTTGGCTGTTTTCCCATCTCCATATTCTTATTAAGCCAAAGTGAAAATCAAGATCTAACAAGTAAACCGTTGGGAACTTGGAATGTGCCTCAGCTTGCCAAGCCACCCATTGGCATTTGCCATGTCCTGATTTTATATGAACAGAGCCACTGCTGATCCACAACACACATCCGCATTATTCAGCAGCTTGTTTTTAGCAGTGTTATGAAGTTGTATGCAATCAAGTTCTTCTGTCAGCAGCACATCTAGTGTTCTATACATGTGGCAATGACATGCTTCAGCATTGCATCAGTCACTTCCCTTAGGCAATATTTGCAACCTTTAAAACTAACATAAACTGACAGTTATGACTGTCTCACTTAATCTCACATCCATAAGTATCCTGACAATCTTTTTCACCAGTATGTTTCTATTTTAGATGGCTGCCACTACCCCAGAATGTTGTGTTTTGTAAAACATGAAAACTACTTGAATACCCAGGACTTGTGGATGGGTGATGGATGTGGGTATTCATCCTTGAAACAAAAAAGTAGCTTTGTTTATTTCACTTTTTAGTTTCTAGACAAAATATATCCAACACTCAAAGTGTTCCATTTATTTTACACCAATTGTGGTGTAATATGGTACATGTACATGTGATGGCAGCAGGATAAACGGGGTGACTCTTGCATCTATCGTTGCCAAGTCTTCCAGCTTCTTCTGGAGAATCCTGGGGTGTTACCAGGACAGGTGGGCTATATATAATCCCTTCAGTGTATTTTGGGTCTGTCCAATGGTCTCCTCCAATTTGGACACAACACCAAATGCTTTAAAAGGGAGGCCTACAGGATGCATCCCGATCCAAACTGGATCCTTTCCACACAAACAAAGAGCGCTTCAAGCAAACATATTTCAACTGCTTGAATCCCTGATCTCACTTCCCCAAAGCTCCTGAATCAAAGATGTGGGTTGGAATGTAGATTGATTAGTAAAGCAAAAGTTTTGCCTTCAGGCTTAACTCCCTCAACACAACAGTTTGTTACAAACTGTCATATCACTACCAGTGGCGCATAAATAAGCTTGTCTAACGCACACGCCATGTTATCCTTATTGAAATGACTGCGAGATACTACTAACTCCTTCAGCAACCTAATCCGACCCAAAAGGGACAATCTACAGTTTTCCAGCAGAGTATCATGGCTTCAGACTTGGGGGTACTGAGTCTAATCCCAGTTTGTGTTCAAGCCCCAGCGTGCACTGGAAGTCAAAGAACTATATCACTGGCGAAAAGAAAAGATGTAATCCTGAGATCACCAAACCAAAAGCTCAGGCAGGCCATTTCTCCTGAACGCTCCGCAACTCACCCACATGACCATTTAAGTCCCTTAGCAGAACTATGGAGCCCCACAGAGTACCATCTTCAGGACTACCCTCCTTGTAAAATACAGTGGGTAAACAAGGCAGAACCTAGGCTAGGGGAAGCTCCAGATCACGGGTCGTTAAGTTCCTTTACTTGAAAAAAGCTACAAGGGTCAATGAGTATACTAGGTCCTCTCACCTTGGAAAGCTCCAAACTAGGAATCAGTCCTGTCCCTATCTGGGCATTTGACTCCAGAGCCTGTGCTTTGTGTAGTGGTAAACCTAAGTGTATCTACTTCAGGGGTGGCCTGCAGGCTGATGGCTCTCGATGGAATGTAGTTTACTATAGAACATAGTTTGTTTAGGATTTTTCTGTCCCTTGCTCCTTCCCCACAAGACATCCAGATCCAGGAGCCAGTTTTTATAGCCAGGGATAAGCATAACAGTTAGACAGCAAACGGTTAGCTGAATAATAACAGAGGTATCTGTAATAAGTGTTCATCAGGATTTGAAATCAATTATTTTAACAGACGACGAGAAGTTCTTCTATGAGAGAGTGTAGGATAATATTTAGCCTATACCTTCATTTTTTCCCTGACTGAATTTATCCACTAACAGTTAGCAGCAGACCAGCAGACTGTCATAAAGTTAATCATAAAGCGTAAAGAAGATGCTTATATTTATAGCCACAGGGGCTGAGAAATTACCATATTAAAATGACAAACGATTTTGCCCATCATTTTAAGTGTTACAGAACAAGACATCTCAATCGTAAACATCATAAACATGATAAACATGGCAAACACCTACCTTTGCCTGCTGCCCATTTGGGAATGCACAGATCCATACAACTAATCTTGCGCATTGGGTGTAGGGGCTTAACTGGGCTCCCTTTGTATAGACCTAGCCTTGCCAGGACAAGGCATACCAGTCTATGTGGCTCCAGAAAGAGGCCCCGGAATCACTACTTTGCGTTCCATATAGGTCTTTAAATTGCTCTTATTCTACACCCTCACCTTTTTTCCCCCAATAATATTTCCATTATCTTGAAGACTATACTTCAAATTTGGTTGTGGTTAAATCAGGAAAAACAGTTTGTTTAAATTTAAGAAATAATTTCATGGAGATAAATGGCAGCTAGAAAATTACGATATTCAACTCCAATGTAGTCAGCTTCTGCTGTGATGTCAAGCTTACCTCATGCGATAGTGCAACTTGATACTGGTCTCATCTGTGATCTTGAACTCGTAGTTGGGCGGATACCACATGCCTGTCGTCTCATTGTACAGGGAGAATAGGTTATGGCACAAAGGAGAGATTGCTGAGAGGGAAGAGAAAAGAGGAAAAAAGATCAATATTCTGACCAATCTTTTTCTTTAGCTGTAGCCTTTGTCCAAACAAAGGATTTAAGAGCAACAGCAAACAATCTCAAACATATCAGTCTCACTTGGTTATTCGGTATGTTTCTTTACTTGTGAATGGTTTTACAAAACAATTGCAAATGTATGTGTTTAATGTATAAAGCTCTCAAATGCCTGAAAAGAAATAAGAGAAACGATTTTCAGTTCAGCCAGGCTAACTAGAGTGCACATCAGTTGGTCAATTCAAATCACTAATGGTTGGGTATAAAGAGGAACACATCCTTTAAGAGCCCTGGGAGTGGCACTTACTCTAGTTTACAGTAACTGATTTATGGGTTTTGAACTATGGTTACAACTGATTTGCAGTGATGTCATCTGCTATGATGATATGGTTAAAGGGATACTCTGATTTCAACATGATGTTCATCTTGTTTGGACTCTAATGCATTTTAGTTCACGTGTTGACTGTTAGCTAAGTGATAGCACTTAGAGGTACATCTGTAATAATTACTCATCTATATTTGCAATCAATTATTTTAACAGACAGAGAGACGTCCTTCTATGAGAGAGTGCAGGATTATTTGTATAGATTTATCCCTCATTGAAGTTATTCATTAACAGTTACTCTGCACTGTAGGATTTCATAAAGTTAATCATAAAGGGTTGAAGGAAAAGGGCAGGACCAGAGCCACTTAACTTTATAGCCACAAGGGCTGACGAATTACCACACTCAAAACAACTTAAATGATTTTGCCCATCATCTTAAGTGTTACAGAACAAGACAACCCAAAGATAGCTGATTGCCTGTCAGGGTGGTTGGTAGGGGAGACAAATAGGCAAACTATTATAAACATTCATGTTTGAGATACGAAATACATACTGAAATATACCAATGTTTTTCAAAAGATTCTTACATGTACCAATCATTGGTATTTTTGCCTAAGATCACTGTGCCATCATCGCAGGAATTAGGCCTACAAATTACCCAGGGTTTTATTATCAGGTACACTGTATCACCAAATAGCCAGCCCTGCAATAGTTGTAATCAGGCTCGTTTGCCAATGTTTTAAGCCAGCTCTAAAAGCTTGTTCTTGTATTTTAGCCATGTTTTTGCAGTAGTTCCCGTCATTTACCATCTCTCCTCACAGCTGCTCCTCTCCTTTTGTTTAGGCTAAATGTTTGTCTCTCTATGTTGATGGAAAGAATTTTCTGTAAACATCACTACTTTGCCAAGCCAAAAAGCGACAGACAGCATCTATTAATGGTGTGAATGAGTGTGTCCATAATAGAGCCCAACACGTGTAACAGTAAACCTCGAATAAACCACTGAAATGTCACTGAGGAGTGGGGATCTAAGATGTAAAGCTGGTGATTGTGTATTTTCAAGTGATTGAGCACCTACTTGCCACACAATATATTCACAGTAAATTCTACAACACACTCACTACATTATTAGCAATTAACAGTAAATCTTTCAGTAGACAAGGCAATACTTGGTTTTGCCAAGTAGCCAATAGATCAGTCACTCACAGCATTTCTTGGCAGCATCCACACAGAGCTGCTCTACAGTGTAGCAGCCTCTGAAGTACTCCAGCTGGTGTACATCCGGTGTGTAAAAGTGGATCTCCAGGCCCCAAGAGGAAGTGGGAGAGGAGGAGAGTGGGGCCCTCTTGCTGGATCTCCTCATCTTCCCACAGAGTTGCCTGCTCAACTCCATCACCCACAGAGTTGGCATTCAGACACTGGATAAAATAAGTGACAAAGAGAAATGAGGAGAGAGGGAATGTTACATTAAACATTTTATTTAAAGTCATAGTTTCTGTATGAAGCAATTTTGGCTTGTATGTTGTGTACTTCAAAGTAAGCTTTCTATTCAATTAATTTTAGGATAGACAATACAGGTGAGAACATACACACTTGGGAAACAGCAGTGATGGAAAACAGTTGTTGCACCAGAGGGCCAAATTTTAGAATTAAAATTTACATCATTTAACCTTATTTAAAATTTTCTTACCCATAACTTGCTGTATTGTGATGGTCAGTGGAAAGTTAAACCAAACTTCATATACCTTGTTTTACAATAAACTGCCATTAAGTAGGCTAACATTCATAATATTAGCTTATGTCTTATGCCAAGTTTAAAAAACAATAGCTTCTGATATCAAGTTCATCAGAGTAAGCCCATTATAATGTTTGCCTGATCCCCCCTTTGGTTAATGACACTTTGTCTTTGTGTGATTGTGTGGTGAGCTCCATAAACAGCAGATTCTGAGTTCAGTGTTCAGTAGTCTGATGACTCATATTTATACCGCGCAGAGCCCCGACACACAGACGCACACACAATACAGTGATGCCTCACTAAACCCCCAGTGCAGGTGAAATTACGTCAGCCTTTGAGCTAAGATGATGACATCTAAACAGGAGTTTGAGACAGATCATTGCTGTGTAGGAGCAGCAAGGAATTTGAGCGTCATCACTGTCGCCTAACTGTCAAGACCAACAGCAAAAACAGCACGTCCACAGCAGCCATGAGTCTTTCATCACCGTCTATAAGCCTATCACCATAAACACGTTATCGACTTATTTTATGATAACGTAATTATCAACAGTATCATGTTTGCTGACCTAAATATTGCCCATTTGTGTTTGCATGCGTGTTTGTTTACATAAGAATGTCACTGACATTTTAGCCACATGTCCCATGCGGGGAACGCACAAGTGAGTGGCGCCACTCATATGGCATTAACCATAAATAACTCCGTCCCGGCCCATGATGGTGGTTTGGCGTTTTTACAAAAGTATAGCTCCCACCCTCCGATCCCCCCCGTGCCACCCTGGTGAGTAAGCAGCTCAAGGTAAGGATGCTACTCCATCCTGAACCCACTGAAAGCTGCTGCCATCACTGCCCGGTCACTTGCAAATGTTTAATTTGATTATTTATTCGTCTACGCTTAACATTTATTTATTTTATGTTTAAAACTAAAATTAAATGAAAAATGCCCTGGTAACCGTTTTAGATCACATTCATGGTCATACTGTGCACTATTTAACAATATATGCCAAAAAAATACAAAAAAAAATCAATTTCTTATATCAAAATCCAATCGTGTTTTCTTCCGTGTGCTTACTTAGGCTTGAACTAACCTATTTCAACCAATAATATCATGACATCCACCCATCAATCAATCTTCAACTCTTAACGGCACAGAGCTAAGATTCATTATGACACGCCCACTTTTCACCACTCATACAGAAGTGAGATACTCTTTCAGGCCTTTCAGAACCCTGCCGTGAAATAATCACAAAATAACATTTCATCGATCGGATTCACAGCTCTGTTCTGACTACCTCCGCTACCTATCTTCATTCACTCTCTATCTCACTTGACCAAGGCTGCTCTCTCTCTCTCTCTCTGAGTTGGGGAGGAGGGGCCACCTTTGAATGTTGTGTTTACAAACACCAACCAACAAACCCTGCATAGTATACCTTTAAAGTGAAATTAAAAAAGATAGGCTATAAGAGCTTGATTTAAACAGAAATACATGTGTGCTGCCTGTCTTATTATTCCATCATCCATATGGTAGCCCGCCGTTATGTGTCAGCATTTCAAATAGGCCGTAATTCAAATCTTTCATCATATGGAGCTCTCTTTTATTGATTTTTAAATGCTCAAAAATATGTTCCATTGACTGTGCTGCATTTGACTATGTTAATGTAATCAAAATCATCACTGAAACTCATGCCAATGGATTCTCTGATTGCCTGATAGTTCATATGAAAAAAAAAAAGAACAAATAGTCAAATCTTCATAGTGAACAGCCAAATCTGATTCAAATTCTAAGTTGGGTACACAGAGAGAAAGAGAAAGTGATCCTAAGTCCAGTAACCTAAATATAGGACATTTCCACGACAGGAACTTTCCCAGGGGAACAAGAACCTTTTTTTAGAAACTCGAAGACTGAACTCTAGTCCCCGAGTTACAGGGACTGACAACTTGATGAGTCATGATGAGTCATTGTTCACCATTTTTTGTGATTGTCTGTTCTATCTTGTCATAACTCCTGTTAAATCTGTTTTACACAGTTAAGTTAAAACAGCCAATACTAGCTCTTAAAATTTCTCTCTTTTTTTTTTAAATCCTGTGACCTCCTGCCTCCTCCCCTGGAAAGTGGGCCATCATTGAACAGTCATCATTGCTCATGATTCTCATTCGCTACAGCTGAATTTCTTGAGAAGAGATTTTCATTGAGTCATCGGTCAGATTTTTTTTTTAGTGAGTTAATCACTCAGTGTGTCAATTTACCACATTCTTCCGCTTCCTATCTGAATTCAACTTCACACTTTTGAATGTCGCTTATAGGTGTAATTTGTACTATTATTGTACTACTATTAAACACAAAAATATCTGTACTATATTTGGTTTGATCTTAATAAAGCTATCTTTAAACAAATAACATGGTTGGGACTGCTTGAGACTGGTAGCACTAATCAGATGCCAGCACTTCCCTTGCTAGAGTTTTGCAATCATTACACCACATTTTCAAGGCCATTTTAGCTGAAAAAGATGATGGTTTTCCCCTCCCCCCCGTTGGTGACATCACTCTGCCTTGTCTGCATGCCTTTCTTTTGAAAAAGTTAAAATGACACTATTATTTCTCACAAACAAAAAATGAGACCTTGCAGCAGCTTAAAGACAAATAATGACAGTCAATTCTGACAGTTGTGTAGGAGATTCAAATAAGTATACAACAGTAGTGGACTGTGGGGTCTCGCACTGGGCCTTCAATGGTCAGATTGATGACCCTCCTATTCACACACACACACACACACAAAACAAACCCAACAAAAGCAACTAAAATCGAAACAACATGCAAATCATTTCATTAATCCCACATAAAATAAGTCCATCAAAAAAATGCTTCCGGCACCTGTTCACACTTGCTTAACAAGCTGAAACTATGCAAACCTCGTTATTTCTCCCAGTAAGGCATTAGCGGAACTGCCAACCCGATGGCCTAGATGTTCGCTCATGTTGCTCAACAATCAGCCAACAACAAAGGAAAGAATTTTTTTAAGATAGAAATTAGGCCATATGTCTCACACCAGCAAATTCAAGCATTGAGAATAAATAATAACTTACTATTTATTATTTTAACAATAACATTATAATTACTAATTTGTGATATTTTATTAACTAAAAATTACACCTCTAAAAAGTGGTCTGCAGTGAGGGCTCTGACAGACCACCTCTGGTCAATACTGCCTCCACTAGGAGGCAGTAGGAAATGCTGCATAAAGGCTGTAACAAACAACTTTTTTCATTATCAATTAATCTGAAAATTTCTGAAAATGATAATGTTATATGTCTATAATATGTCAGGACATAGTGAAATATGCCCGTAATGAAGCTGGAACCAGATAATTTCTTCTTAAAAAAAACAGACTTAAACGATTCAACTAATTATCAAATGTGATGCTAATTAATGTTTTTCTGATCAATTAATTGATTGATCATCTAATCGTTTCAGTTCTCCACTATAATTTCGAAACACGCCTGTTGTCACTTAGAGGAGGACTGTGAACGACAATTTCACAAGCCAATAATCCGACATTTATAACCCATTTCACACAATGATTGGCCAGACAAAATACACAGTGTCTAAACTTCTGTCTTTAGTTCTCTGTTTTCATTTGTTACACAACTACTTCTGGCACTTATCTTATGTCTTTTCATGTTGTCTTATAGGAGAAAGTATCCGAAAATGTGCGACATTATTCCCAAACATAAACCATAACACAAACCATTACCATATCTCACTCCTCTCCATGACAACCGGCTTTCTACTGCATCTTCGAGTCTGGCCATTTGGAACGATGATACCAGCTCTTTTTTTTTTTTTTTTGGTCGAACATCAAGTCTTACGAACTAGTCCTTTTTAACCAGGTAAGTGTTAATTGAGTCAGGTCAATTAGTTTTTTTCCATACAGTGACTGCTAAAGTGAACAACAATGTGTCATGCAGAAACAAAGAAAACAAAAGAGTGACATAACAGCAATTCTCAAAATTGTTGTGTTTTCTGTATTATAGCTGATTATTGGAACTCATGACAATTTGAAAATGTATTTAAATTAGGGCTTGGCGATATATTGAACTAATTAGATTAATCAAGATATTTGATTTTGCGCCATTGTAAATGGTCTATATCATGAATATAGAGTTATTACAACATGCAAAGAAAGGTTGCTTTTAGTCAAAAAGTAATGCTGATGATCCCATAAACTGTGGTGTGAATGACAATATATGCGCACTTGCTGCAGTTCACAAGACTGTTGTGACTCCAGACATTTCCAGACTCAAGGTTGCTAGCCGGCTCTGGCTCGTAATTTCACACACATCACATCTATGACACAGACAGACTGTGAAAAATACTTTGATTGACATTGATCTGAGCTTTCATTTTTTTTTCAATTTTGTGTTGATGGGGTATTATTATTAGTCATGGTTGGTGGGCTTCCATAGACCGTAGCTTCGGGGGACCCCCGTGGTCCTGACAGGCATGCCTGCTATTATTATTATTAGTCATGTTATTATTATCGTTATTGTTATAATTGTTGTTATTGTGCTTCTCTGTGTCTATCTCTCCACTCTGCCCCTCCCTCTTTCTCTCTCAACCCAACCAGTCAAGGCAGATGGCCGCCCATCTAGAGCCTGGTTCTGCTTGAGGTTTCTTCCTGTTAAAAGGGGAGTTTTTCCTCTACCAAGTGTTTTCTCATGGGGGAATATTGGGTCTCTGTAAAATAAAGAGTACTGTCTAGACCTGCTCTATGTGAAACGTGCCCTGAGAACTTCTGTTGCGATTTGGCACTATATAAATAAAACTGAATTGAATTGAATTGAATATTATCCAGTTATGAGAGGTGTAGCAACGGGAGTGATATATACACAGTCACATTACAGTGGGATGGGGCTTCTGGGCTCTGACTGGCTGAGCGGGACACACACACAAATAACGTGCGCACACAGGAGAAAACATAACAAACACATACAAATATATATATATATATATATATATATATATATATATATATATATATATATATATATATATATATATGCGCGCAGTTCTCGAGAAATGATGAGAAATTGGCCCATTCCGGACAGGCATTGCATCAGTATGCATAATTGATGACAGCCTTGCAAGTGGTGAAGGTATTTTATTATTCTTGCTCAACTGCCTTGCGCATTAAGTCACTCCAAGCATCGCCCAGCCCTATTTGAAATCCATCTGACTGTAAGAACAGCTCATTGTGGAGTATATCCGCAAGCTAGACAAAGCTTATGCCCAATTACATTCTCATTAATAAATTGTTTACATAAATCATTAACAATTTGTATAAGCTATGACTAGGAGTGCGACGGATCACAAAACTCGGATCGTATCACGGATTTGAGTCACAGATCGGATCATTTTTCGGATCAGCAAAAAAAGGGGGGCGGGGCGGGGACAAATAAAACTTTGTTTTCCATATATTCTATAAAACACTTACAGCAAGGAACTCTTGCCCTTGGTCTTAAATGAAAACAACATTCAAAATGTCCAATGTTTAAATAAAATCTTAAAATATATAAAATATTCAATGCTCAATTGCGCATCGGTAACGTCAGTTAGCTTGCTAGCTAATTAGCTGATCAGCAGCAGCACATTAAACAGCACGTAAAAATACCTGCAGATGTCACCTCGGACCCGTTAGATGCTGGTTTGGTCGTTGCTCTTCAAAATCCCTGTTAGCGACACGCTGTCTGTCCATGACTTGTACTTACAGCAGTTTGTTCACATTAAATTTTGCGGTTCACGAACCGTGGGGGGTGATCCGTACGGATCACGTATCAACTACGATCCGTTGCACCACTAGCTATGACCCAAGTAAATTGGAAGCTAATATGCACAAACAAATTATTTGAATCATTATTTTTGCTCAGCCTCTCATTTGTCCAGCGACACAGAATGCTCAGAAACCTGGATAAGCTGCACTATGCTAGTTTCTATTAGGAGTACTCCAGGTAGCATATCCAGGTTTCTAAAAAAAAAAACAGGATAAGACCTTATCCAGGTTTCTAAAAACCAGGACACAAGGTTTACATATACAGTATATACAATATAATAATATAAAATATATAGGCTATTGTTGTACTTAATTATCGTTATAAAACATCTTGCTTTCTTGGTTGCAACACTGTTGCTCATGGGCACACTGGAGAAACATGCCAACTGAAACATGCATGTGCATTAATCAATAATGTCATCAGTGTGTCATCTTTTCTCATTTTCTGTATGTTTTTCAGGATTCAGCCCCCAGATAAGCATTTTGACGTAGAGTGTGTTTATTCATAATCACTTCCTTACTGACATATTGATATAACCTCTGTCAGTTGGTCACAAGGAAAGTGAAGAGAAAGCTGCCAAAAGTTTCTTTATGATGTTCATTAAATGGGCTCTCCAGCACAGCAAACAATCAACTTCAATAACTTAATCAATAAACATTTCATACTTAACTTTACTGTATAGTATTAACACTGAAATAAGAATGTTGACTGATTAACAGAATTTAAAGCAGAAAAATAGTAACTAATGAGTGAAAGTGGTTATTAAATATTTAGCTGTTTAGTTAGATGGTTACTTACCCCTGATTTTCAATCTCCTTACAAAATAATCCAAGTAGAAAATGTCAATTCAATATTCACTTTCAATTTAAAATTTCATAAACTTAATTCTACATTGGGAAGGGGGCACTTCTTGCTTAAATTCAACACATGGCATGCATGGACAGGAGATTAAAAAAAAAATATTTCATGTTATAATTTTCATTAGAATTCAGCAAAATATGACTAAACATGACCACACTATGTCTCAGTTGTTGAAAGACGCAAAACCTGGGTCTGAAATGACAATACAGTGGGAAGACAATAGGCTTGTAAAACAAAACCATAGTTCACTTGGTTATTACAAGAAAACGTTAAGTAAATGATAATCTAGTGCTCTTTGATGTTAAATATCAGGTTATCACAGCGAGGACCAAAGGGTGGCCCTATTTCTTTTCTTCAACTAAAATGAGCCAAGCTTGAAAATTAGGAGGATCAAACTACTAAGAATATTCATTTCTGATCTCTAGCCTACATCTAAATACAAAAAAAAAAAAAAAAAATCTGATTACTCATCTGTATTTGCATCTGTATTCCAGTTTCATTATCATTTATGCTCAACATTTAGTATTTCAGATGTCAATTTCCTTTAAATAATTTTACATTAGCTACACCTTACGTCTGGGTGAAAAATTACACTTCATATAAGAAATACAAGTCAGTAAAATGCTGATTAAAACATAACTGGTTTAAGTGCTTTAAACATTCAAAATCTAACAGTGTGTGTGTGCCTGTGTGTGTGCCTGTGTGTGTGCCTGTGTGTGCGTGCCTGTGTGTGCGTGCCTGTGTTTTGGGCTCAAGAGGAAGAACATACTTTTGTCAAGCTTACCGTTTACTGGTATGACGTTTGTAATATTGGCATATCTAGGTAGG
The DNA here is from genome assembly GCF_914725855.1 of Thunnus albacares. Lineage (NCBI taxonomy): Eukaryota > Metazoa > Chordata > Actinopteri > Scombriformes > Scombridae > Thunnus > Thunnus albacares. The sequence goes on from NC_058114.1 coordinate 10,500,801, forward strand.
GCTTAAGCATGATGATTATTTTCATTATCAACTACTCATATTGATTAAAACGGTCATGATATTGATATGATGATCATTGTTAATCGATTAATGCTTATTTTCTCAATTAGTTCCTGGTTTGTTAGAAAATGATGAAAGAGGCTTATTACAAGTTTGACATCATCAAATGCCCAACAATCCAACTAATCAAATATATTCAGAGTTAGAAAAACATTAACTGTGCTTACTTTTGAGAAAATAGTGAATTTTTTTGCTATTTTTGCTTGAAAAACTATTCATAGATTGTCAAAAACGTTGCCACTTTTCTGTCAATCAACTAATCAATTAATAGACTAATTTTACGGCTCCAATTGCAGTTGGCGGATATAACAGTGACACGTATGATGAAACACTACAAACATCATTTTTTTGTTTTGTTAAAGTGTTTATATTTTCAAATTAACATAATAATAATAAAACCTAACCGTTTCACTTAAAACCATCTTTATTAAGTTGGAGCAGGGTCCCTGTGGCAAAATGAGGAATAGATTTCTGTTTTCTTCCACACGCTGTTAGTAAAATGAAAGAATGTAAACAGCTGACTACTTCATTTAAGGATTTCGTTTTGTCCACTTTCATGTCTCCAAACAGAAGTACTGAGAGTTTGTCATATTAACATGGACAAAGTTAGAAGATTCAATCCAATATAACACCCTTGAAACCGAAATTTATAACCTAGTTTTTTTTTATCTTGGGATGGTGTCAAACCATTAAAGCTTAGTTTGTGAATGCGTTGGTGTGTTAGATTGCATCATATAATAAAATGCTTACTATTTTGGCCTCACCCTGTACACAGTAATTCTATTGTCTTCTTACGATTAAATTTTCATTACACTTAACATCGTCACAACATCTATCTTTCTGTCTGTAATGTGGTAGCGAACATTGATGGAGGGCTTACTACTGTAACCGTCTCTCGGTGGTTGACATTAGCTTGTTAGCCCGTTTGTTGGCTGGTCAAAGCAAACAACTAGCTGGATATTAACGTACCCGACTTGCCAACAACGGAGAAATATGGCAAACACGTGGCTGTATTTCTGTGTAACCGAAAAAGAGAGCAATTGTTTTCGAGAGGAACAATTCACGAACGGTCATTTACTCACCTAGCAAGCTTAGCCAGACAGCTGGCAAGTTACTTCCGTTTCGGTTAGTGCATTTGACGCTTCGACCAAGTTGGAGCTCCTCTCGACAAGGATTTTGAATGTCGTTCGTCGGCTAGTTTGATGCCAAAACTTCCAAGATAAAACAAAAAAAAATATCCAGTATCCAATAGCGAAGAAAGGTTTGGTTAATTCCTTCAAATTTCTCGATGTGTGATGGCTTAAGCCGAGACGTAGTCCCCCCTTCTCTTCACTAACTCTTCCTGACAACTCGTCCCCTTTCCCGAAAACAACGTAGTGGCCTTCTATAGAAAAAGGCCTCTGATTGGCTGCTTAGTGCATCACTCAAGATGACGACATTAACCCTTTGTTGGCGCTCTGTGAAGCTGTGGTTGTGTATTGTGGTTGTATATTGATGTTGTGGGGACAAAAGTCTGTTTTCACACAGTTACATTGTGGGGATTCACTTTCTATTTGGACACAGAAAGGTGGTCTCCTTTAAATAACTTTATTAATACCCAAAGGTTGTTTGGTCACCTATGAACAATGACAAGTAACAAAATAGACACAAGTCAGACAGGTCACAACAAATAATATATGATATACAGTACTGTGCAAAAGTGTTAGGGCACTTCAGATGTTTAGATTTTTATCCATAATGCAATACCGTCAGGAAGGCACTGATTGATCCCAAATTCATTCTGCGGCATAAAGCCAGAGTCATAAAGTCACTATATTCAATGATCAGAAGAACAAGGAGTCCTGCAACAGATTGTATGGCTCCCACAGAGTCCTGATCTTAACATCATCAAGTCAGTCTGGGATTATATGAAGAGACAAGAACAACGGAGACAGTCTAAATCCACAGAAGAACTGTGGAAAGTTCTCCACGATACTTGGAACAACCTACCTGCCAAGTACTGTGAAAGGCTGTGTACAGGTGTACCGAGGAGTGGTGCTGTTTTAAAGGCAAAGTGTGCTCACGCCAAATATTGATAGGTTTCTTCTGTTTACTGAACTTTCATTGAAGTTAATTGATATGGTATTATTTTTGAAAGCATCCTCACTTCACATCTAGTGCCTAAAACCTTTGAACAGTATTGTACACACTTCCACAACAGTAGTAACACAAACACAAATGAACACATATCCCAAGAGGACACTAGTGTTGCTCAGGAGTCACTAAATTAAAAGACAATGTAAATACCAGTGATCAATCAATAAATAAAAGGCTGCGCATATAGGGATGTACATGAAGATGAGACTGATAAAACAAGCAAAGAAATATGAAATTAAATCTTAAAGACTGTGGTGGAGGAAGTAATGAGATTATATACAGAAGTAAAAACAGCAATACCACAGTGTGAAATTAAGACAGGAGACCTGCATTCATGCAGAAGTATTATCAACAAAAGTAGCATTGTAGAATTGCCCCTTTTATACTGTCGTATTATTAGACTATATATCCAATATTGTTGTATTATTATTATTATTGATGCATTCATGTGTAAGCAGTACTGTACTTTATTGCTGCAGCTGATCAAGGTGGAACTGATTTTAACAACTTTATAGTGCGTTATATTTTATAAACTAATTACATGTCTTGTACATGAAATTTGAATCTAACTGGTAACTTATAAGTGTCAGATAGATTTAGTGGAGTTCTTCTTCTGGATTCTTCTGAAATGTAGTGGAGTATAGAAAAGTATAAAATGGAAATACTCAAGTAAAGTAGGCTAGTAGGCTACCTCAAAATTGTACTTAAGTACACTTGAAGAAATGTTCCACATTCCACACTTGCTTAAAAATGAACTATTGAGAGAACAATAGCTGTGAAACAAATATATATATATAAATATCTCATAAAACAAGCAAGTATCACACGCCACACACATTTTTAGACTACTAAAAGCATCCAACAGGGGAGAATCTACAATTTGCATCCTTTCCTCCATAACACTTCCTAATGAATCCTGAATCAAACCCATTATGGAACTGATTAATGAACTTGTTAATCCTATTCCTATAATTGGCAGTAATGTTGTTATCTCAAAAAACAAGGCGCTGGCCACAAAATTGTAATGGACAACATTTAAAAGCTTCCCTGAAGCAACCTTTAAGGACTTTAGTTTCATGAGGAAAAATAATAAAAATGGACTGTGCCTCTTTAAACACAACGTCATACCAATTTGAACCCCAAATATTTTTTTTATGAGGAAACACTTTCAACCTGCTGATTTTTAATGAGAATTGGTGATGCCGCGCTTTTGTTTTTCTATGGTAAATCACACCAGCTGATAAATGTGTCAACCTCATTTCTGTAGGTCTGGTTTTCACCGCATAGTACCAGGCTGACAAGAGAGGAGACATTAGATGTTAAGCTACGATTTGGAAGGGTTGGTGTTAAGCATGTGTTTATGACTGTAGTTAGAGTAAATCCCCTGGGAATTAATATACATAAATTCAGTTATGCACAATTTCTGAACACCGAAGCAGAGAGGGCAGCTGTCATTCATCTTTGCTCTTCTGTAGGTGGCAAAGTACAAAATGTAGGTAGTTCCCTCAAGACCTATGTTTGACCTATCAGAAAACATCTTGATTGTGTTTCCAAAACCCCACAATATGTAGTCATAGCTTGTGTTTGTAATTACCAGTGCTAGGTCCCCATCTCTTGCTTATTTGCATAACTGTCCTTTTGGATGTGGCTGTTTACTGGAAACTTTGAGTACATTCCAGCAACAGTGGTGCCAATATCCATCCATATTAATTTCAAACCATATATCAAATGCTGTGAGATTCTGTTCCAACTTGCGTAATACATCAATTTTTGCATTTTAGGGTTGCAAATAACATTTTTTAAATTACTGACTGTTCTGCCAATCATTTTCTTGAGTAATCAATTCATTGTTTGGTCTGTAAAACCTCAGAAAAATTTGAAAAATTACCTACATTTCCTAAAGCTCTGAGTGATGTCCTAAAATGTTTTGTTTCGTCCGACAAACAGTCCAAACCCCAAAGATAAGATTCAGTTTACTATAATGTTAAAGCAATGAAAAGCAACAAATGTGAGAAGTTAGACCTAGGTAATTTTTGACATTTTGCTCAATTAATCATTATCAAAGTAGATGATGAATATTTTTCTGTCAGTCATCCAACTGGTTAATTGAGAAAAATTGACATTTGTAACAGGGGGGAAATCACCAAACTTGGGTAGTATGAAAAAATATATTAACCATTCTCTCCTTTTTACAGTTAGGGATAAGCAAGCCACACTCTCTAGGTTTCATCACAAAACATCAAATGAGTTTCCACACTGGCAGCAGGCAAAAGTTCAAACAAAGGGACTGGCTTGCTGGCTGTGTTTAAATATTGACAGATCATAATTGTGTTTTAATGGTACAGCTGTAATAAAAATGACTCTGAAAAAGATTGGTTACCCATTATGTATGATTATTAGGAAGCTCAGCTACATGTAGCGTCCCTGAGCTGCTACATTCCAGTTAAATGAGCAGTTAGCTGACTTACAACACTATAAAAGAAGTTTAGTTTGATTTTTTTTTTCTCCCTTTCTTGAGCAACGATCACTGTCGATGGCTAAACAATTGCCCATAAGCACAAAATGGCATCACTGCTGCTTACAGCTGATAGTATGTGACTCGGTCTATTGTTTCAACCGCCCGGGGAAAAGACAGGGAGCTGTGTCGATAAAAGGGAAAACTACCGTCTTCCTGCAGTGAAAGAACACGGACATGAAGGCTTCTGTAAGACAAACAGAGTGGGTGGTTCATTTGAAGGGAGGAACTTTCCACACCACATCCCAGTTATCACTTGCTGCCTTGCACTAAAGGAAGTGTGACAGAAATTCCCCACGATAAAGACAATAGTTTATTAAACCATTGTGAAAATCCGTTGGTTTAGGATCTCTGAACTTTGACAATTCATGTAGCCCTCACTTGGCTTTGGATCAAACCAAAACTTTATTACCAAAAAATATGCTTCACCACAAAGAATAGATATCACACGGTGAGTCAGAAAAACATGTGAATCAAGGCGAGTTGAGTCGACTGAGGTTAGAGTGAGACAAAAACAAAATATGTATCATGACTCTGAGGGGAATTCCACACTAAGTTGCTACAGTATGTACCCTTTAAGGGAAACATACTAAGGACAGGTGCATAGTGACCTGTGGTTTATAAGACATGACTCAAAGAGTGCAAGTCTTATTCAAAACAGTGTTGTGTAAGGGTATGATTCATTTCATTTCACTGACATCACCGATCACAGTTCAAGTGTGCTTTGATCTGTGAAATACTGATATTAAATATTGAAAATTACCCAACATTCACTAAAACAACAATGACTTAGCATTTCATAGCAAAATGGAGACTGTAGCTGTCATTGGCCTAAAGTATCTTTTCAACCGTTCTGTTGTACCACATAGTAATGGAACAAGGAATTAGTGTTTCTTTTTGTGTTATCATAACCAAAATTCTGCCTTATCTTTAGGTTATATTTAACATAAATTGATCACAAATGAGCACATTTGTTTTAACTGTTAACATAATCATTATTAAGGTTTCATAAATGGATTACTCAATAGGACAGAGCTGTAAACTTTGTAATATAGACCTCAAACCACACTAATAATAAGTGCTTTAGCTCCCTCTGTTGACAACAATGTCGATCCTTCATACAGGACTATCTTGCATTTCAGCCATTGTTCCCACCAATAAGTCAATGTTGATCCACACCCTTATTACCTGATAAAATAACATCTTTTTCTTAAACTGTTATTTATAAAGTGTCGGGACTTATGTTACAGTAGAAGTTTCAACTGCACTAGAGTCATTGGGTTTGTCTATAAAGAAGACACTACACTGGAAGGGAATGTGGACAGTTTGTAAGATTTACATGATGCACATTAATTAGTTTTTATGCTACATTTATCTTAATGGGCCATGCTATAGAGAGATCTATATAATAAAGTGTTCAATTAAATTTTAAAATTCATATCAGATGGAACCATGATGTTCTAAATGTTCCTGTTTTGTTACAGTAGGTCGATACTTGGATGTTTCACGGCTGAAACTGATTTAAGATCCGCTGAATTTTCCACAGCAGAGAAAAACAAAAGGACATAGACATTTGAATAAAAAAAAGATTTCACTTTATTTGTCATATTATAAATACATGAACACCGAGGACAATCATAAATTACAGGTTTAATATTTCTTGAAGCCCACTTAAATACATAACAGATAAACAGTTTTTTTCACATAAAACAATATACTGACAGATTCAAAGAGGAAGAACAATGTACTAAATAAAAACACATTTGCACACATCTGAAACAGCTTCTTTTTGTTTCCATACTCACGCTTCTCCACATGCTCTTTGGCAACTCTGTCTTGTTAGCCGAATGTGCTTCGATCCACTGCATTAGTGTCAAGTTGGCAGCCATCCTTCAGTTATCACAGTACTGTACCTTCGATGGGGACAGCATCAGCACTGTGATAACTGAACCAGGGCAGCCTGTCAAATCTAGCAGTCTGAGGCTTCACTCCATCTGTCATCCATCCATAATCAGTACGTTGTAGGTCAACAGGTGCACAGAAGAAGTTTGTTCTTTTGCATTTTTAGCTGCTCATTTGGTAGTAGCACGAGTAGCAACAAGTAGTTTTCAAGTAGCACACAGTATTATAATAGATTCATCTACTGAATAAGACAGTTGTGCAACTAAACAATTCTTCATTTGAAGACATTAGTTTTTTAAATATCCTTCCCGCTAATAGTCACAGTTGGACGTCTTTTGCCAGCCAACATGGGGCTCAAGTCTTCACAATTCCACAACATTTTAGGGAAATATAAGACCAGTAAAAAATAAAATAACAAAGCTCGTTTGAACCCTTTGTGAGTGAAAAGGATACATTACATAAACTATATTTCATACTTTGATAAATAAGCATGTCAATCATAACAAACCAGGTTTCCTTTATATTACTTAGTCAGGCTAAGATATTTTATTAGTTTATTTTAGCTAGCTTTTAAGTGTGCGTAATCCATTTGGCATATGACCTATGTGCTATGAAACAAACTCATTATGTTCACTAAACAGTTTTTTTTATAGTGCATAATCATATTCATGCAACCTCTTGCCTACCTGTGAACACGGGTTAATAGTGTCCAACACGCGGAACTTGAACTCAGTGACCTGCTGCATGTGAATTTGGTGTTTGCAAACAACACTGGACAGATGAGGAGGGTGTTTGCTTTTCACCTTCATGTATTTTGCATATGTGAGTGTTTTGCTATCATTTCTTTGTTTCCATTCTGCTGGTGCACAGAGGGCTCCAATCTTCCATCCCATAAAACAAGTACAAAGATTTCTTTTTCCTTATCCTCTTTCGTGCTAGGACTTGCTGGAGACAAACTACTGTACATTATTATTATTATTTTTATACCAACCACAAGGCCAAGTGACGTGACTTGTTATGATTCTCCGCGCGGGCTCCGCCCCCCTCGGCGCGAGAAGCCTTTCGAGCAGTCCGGTCGCGTCGCTGGCCGACGTCGCTGCTCCTCCTCCTCCTCTTCAGTGAGTCCGCCCTCTGCACTTCATGTAAACAACTCCATTAGCCTCGCTGCACAGGGCACTGGCCAAAAATGTTCATGTCAGACGTGAAAAGCAAAGCAACATGTGTAATAACTAAACAGGGCGGACGACAAACACATTGACACGCTACGTTTGTTGTCAGCAGTGACTGTATAACCGTCTCCGTGAGGAAAGCGCATCCATATTGCAATATCCCCCCATGTAAATAATAAGGGAATGGCTTGCAGCCCTCAAACTGAGGTTGTAATACACTCATCAATGGCTTCGATAAACTGGTGCCGAGGAACAAGGACAACAGCGAGAACTGAAACAAGAAAGGTGCCCATGTTTGTTGCTGTTTTCTACCAATAAACAAAAGTTAAACAACAGCGTTATCTATGGCATTACATAATATCATACATACCTGCTTTAATGGGGCTCAACATGCTCTTTGAAACGCGACTAAAGGCTAAATATAAGTGCAATGTTCGCACTGAATATTGTGCAGCCAAACGTTAACGCCCAGCATTGCATACACACCCCTTTTCTGGGTAAAAACAAACAGCATGCTGTAGGATCCAAATATAAACATTTATTTTTAATTACATCCAGTCCGTATTAAATGTAGATATTAGGCTCACTTACCTGCAATTTTCCCGTTGAATTCCCCGTGTTTACATGAATATTTTTAATGACGCAGCAAGACCACACAGAGCAACGTGATTGTCGCCATTTTTTGTTGTTATTGAATTCTCCAAAGCCATGTGACAAAATGATCATGGTTTTAAAAACAGGCTTCCGGATATGGAGACAAAAACTAGTTTCGTTAGGCTTAAAAAGGATAATCTTCCGAGTTGTTTGTCTGATGGATTAGTCTGGTTACTCCACTGACTGAAGACTGAAGGCTGTGCGCAATACTTGACAGCTCAGGGACGCGCTGCCGTCGCCGTATGGCTCGCAACAAGTAGGCTACTCCTCCCGTCCGCAAATGTGCGGAATGACAGCGACTCATGTGCTTCTCTGCGCCTGTTGCCAGGAGTGCACAGTCATAAGAAAAAACGTATGAACCAGATGGAATAATTTAAATATATATATGAGAGGAAAGCTGTCAACAAGTGGTGGAATCCAAAAATAGCCCACTTTTCCAATCATTGGGATAACAAAACTCTTGTATTCATTGCAGAACTGAGTCTCCATATTTAATACTTTCTTTAAAAAAAAAAAAAAAAGAAAAACTGGCCTGATAATTGCATTTATTTTCATTGTAAGCCAATCATCAATATTGCAATTGTAATCGGACCTGCCTTATTCCCCTTTTTTACAGATGAGTGACTTTGTTTTGTTTTGTTTTGTTTAGAAAATCCCCGTGACAAGCCTCAACATGTAGGCCTATTGGTAGTCGGATGATCTGATTTCTCACTGAATGTTTGGCAGTAGCAGGTCAAACAACTTTTTATATTTTCCTATATAGGACAGATTTTTGTCTTGGGGACTTTCAACCTCAAGTGGTGACTAAGGTGGAAAGAAGACAGAAGGCAGAGGAAAAGCTGCTGCGTATAAAGGCAGTCCCTGCAAATATGGTGCAGTAAGGTTTATTTTTATTTCATTTCATTACAGGTATTGCCTTTTTGCTTGCTAGTAAGAAGGATGACATTGTAGTCCCTCTCTAATTATGAGTTAGGACTGTGATAAATTCTCAAAAACGCCCTCTTGTTGTTGTTCTGCTTCAGATAGATAGACAGACAGATAGATAGATAGATAGATAGATAGATAGATAGATAGATAGATAGATAGATAGATAGATAGATAGATAGATAACCTGGAAGAATACAGTTTTCCTGTGAAACCCGTTCACAGGTAAAATATACAGCCTATTATATATCCTATATAGCCTACAAAAGAAAATAAGTCAGTGACTCACAGTAGCAGACTACATTTGTTCATCAGTTGTATATAAAAACTACAGTAACCAGGTCACCCCGCGAAGTTCGTGCGATTCAGCCATCCGCATTTTTTCTGGATGATGTGCGCAGAAAAAAATAGGGCGTTGTGGAGACGCTCTCATTCATTCGCAGAGAAAGTCTGTGTTCTTAAAGACGCAGACGGGCGTAATGTGTCCATAACGGAGCCGAAAGAAAAAAGGAAAAAGGCGTTTTGACTTGGTCCGGGCAATAGAGCAGCGTAGCCCCAATGCGCGCAGAGAGTGGGCTCTGCGTAAAGATAAACTGGAATTTACTTTGGCATTAAGTTCCCGGACCTGTATGATCGCTCATGCGTGCAACTGATTGAGAGTATTTACTTCGTTCTCTCGCACACGAGCAGGTAAAAGAGCAAAACTAACCTTTTTTTTTTTGCATCCCGGAGGTTGAACACTAGCAGCCTGTTTTTGAGGAAGACATGGCCAAGTTATTCCGAGCTGCTATTATGGGTGCTCCAGGATCAGGGAAAGGAACAATATCCAAAAGGATTGCGCAAAGCTTTGGCCTGCAATATCTGTCCAGTGGACACTATCTACGAGAGAGTATAGCGGCAAATACAGGTAGGATACAGCTGCTCATCTACGGCAGCATGAACGTCAACATTGTGTTTTCAACAAGGAGGAACTGCAGAAAAAGTTGCTAGAAACTCATATTCAGTACTGCATGTGTAAATGTGACGATTCTTCTGTTTTCAGCTGCTCCGTATTCAGTATTATTAGTTATAATTCTCAAGCTATAATTCTAATCATAACAACAACAACAAAAAAAAAGATGGGACATTAGAAGAATGAAGTAACTGGAGAAATGTGCATTTTCTGCTCCACAGTTGTTTCCTAGATGCTGATTTGGCTATAAACCTCTATCCCTTTTTCCAAGCTGCAGAGCATGAGACATTTGGATGACAGCAAACCTAATTTCTGTCTATCTGATTTCAATCTAGCGGAGAGACTTAACCTGCAGATCTATCCCACGCCACAAAGCTTCAGTGTTAGTCCAGTTAAAGCCTCAAATTAAGGTTTTTATTGATATTATTTTTCTAAGCTTACATCTTCAGCCATTGATCTCTCTTTTTTAAACTTCCTCATTATAGCTGCCCAAGTGGAGTCCATTTGATGTCCAGTATGTGCCAAGCTCATGCACACTGATAATAAAATAAAAGAGTTCAGAGCAGAGAACTTAAGTAAAAACATGTGTGCTTGGTTGATGAACTTGCTGGATAGAGTAACTAAGCCTCCAGAGTGTTTTTGCTTTTGGCTATTGAAAATAATTTAATAAATTAATTATACTTCCAAAAAGGGAGAATGGCCTCTTTTTGCTTTGACTTGTTTGAAATATTGGAGCAAAGATGTAATCTGAAAGTGCAATTTAAGATGCAAGCGGGTGTTTAGTGACAGTTTTCAACTCTTTCACAATATCTGTTCAGAGAGTTACATTAACGATGCATTGAAGTTGTAAATGGACAGCATTTTATCAAAGCTTGGTTAAATACAACAGGCCAGACTTGTTATTGGATTTTAGATGAAGGAAGCAGAAATGGACATGCATTGTCCATCTTTACCTGTCTGTTGTGTATCAGAGGCAGGTGTGTTGGTGAAGACCTACGTAGAAAGAGGCATGTTGGTGCCTGACCATGTGATGACCAGACTGATGCTGCCCAGACTGGAACAACTGAGCGGCTACAGCTGGCTTTTGGATGGTAAGAAAATTGTTATTTTTGTTTTTATGATAGTGCATGTTTTGTACTTTATTTCACTGATGTAGCAGAGTATCCCAGGAAGAACCTCCATCTTTTGTTATTTGTCTTGAGGGAATCTGTTATTCAAAATGCTGAGTCATGGCCGGTGGTGGGAACTGCCAGCCACCCCTTAAATCTTACTGGCCACCCCAGGTGCCACCCCCAAAATCCCAAGACTGATGTAAGAGGCAGAGCCAGCAGGAAAGCATTTTTTACATGTCTTCATTTTCAGAAACATGACCTCTAAAGTGCTATATGTAGTATGTTCTTTACTTAAGTCTGTGGAATAAGTAAGTGGAAAAATACACCAAACATTATCCTACAGTACATCTGTGAGTAATTAGTACTCTGAGGTACTGAATCTATTAACCACTAGGCTCATACATGCCCTCAACTGTTACTCAGCTTACAGTAAGTCAAATCAAAGATCAAATATATCCTTAAACAATATCAGCAGAGTTCAACCAAGTAACCAAGCTTTGTAATCTGTATAACAAGTTTAACAATTTATAATTTATTCATATTCAGTGCCAAACTTTTACTCAGTGAACTTTGTCACAACATTAAGCAGGTCAATGAAAAACCAGGTTTATTTATCTCTACTTACGGCACAGATCAAGTCACTACAAAGTGAGTTTGTGTATATGGTACGTAATAACTCATATTTTTCACTTTTTCCACTCACACTTTTCATTCTTCATCGTGCATGTAAAAAAATACAAGTCCTGGCTGGAAATGGTCTCAGTAGTGTGTTCAGTTAGGAATTCATGAAATACAAAACTTTGTGTTCTTTCTCAGGAAGATGTTCTGATGTTATTTGGTAACATATTTAGTTTGAGCACATTAGTAACTTGTGCGAGGTCTGGAGACGATAAAAAAAATCATTGCAGATCATTGTGTCTTTTTCAAGGTTAAATATTACCTGTCGTTGAACGAGAGGCCAAACATTGATGAAACAAACTGATCGGTGTGAAGCAGGTTCAAACCTGATCAGTAAATAAATATTTTTCGTTTAGCGAGAGATAAGGGCATCCATTTCAAGGTTACACACACCCACACACACACACACACACACAAACACACACAGACACAGACACAGAAACACACATACACACACACACGTGCATGCATTTATTTCAGTTCATCATGTGTATCTTATCCTCTGACAGGCCTGGTTATTTGTGTCTAAAGCATATTGATTTGCATGGTATTCATGGTTTCGAGTTTTGAAACTTATTTGTGCTATTCTTACTCATATACACCCCATATCAACTAACACAGACACATCTATGCACCTATGTACCATCACATAATTTGACTTCTCCCTTCTCGTAACTTTTGATTGGTGCTTTCCTGTCACTCATTTTTGGGGAGGAAGCATGATGCTCTGGTGGTTAGAGAGTTTTAACACCACTTTATTGAACAAACAAAGGAACATACAGAGTGATTGCCAGTTTTCTCTCAATCACATAAGGAAGCAATAAACTGTGGACAAGCCTAAAAGCATACATAGCAAAACTAAAGCAAAAAGGGTTTTTAGTTTTAGACAATGGAGTTAAAACAAGAGGATCTACTTTTAGCTCTCTTTTGGAGCAATCACTTGCCATGTTGAAGTGTCCTTGAGCAAGAACACCGAATACCTACCAACTCCAACTGTTTTTAGCCATATAAACAGTGTAGCTCTATAAAGATAGCAACGTTGGTCGGTCTGTTGGCTGGTCTACCACTTTGATCCAGACTGAAATATCTTAACAACTACTGGATTACTGTGAAATTTGGTGTAGATATCCATTGTGCCCAAAGGATGAATCCTGTAGTCCCCTGATATTCCATCATAACCACCAGCAGGTCATATTTGTCACTTATCCAGTAAATATATACTCATTGGAACACATTTTTAGTTATGTTTCCTTAATGACTGTGGTGACTCCCTGACTTTTCCTCTAGCGCCATTAGGAAGAGAATTGATTGGCTGTAGTTCCTGTCACTGTTTGTGAAATGTTTTGATTCGCTGAAGGCCAGTTGATTGTTTTTTCTCACCCTAAGGGTGGAACATGATTATCTAATCGTCATCAGATGTGTTACCAGGGTTTGGCCTATATAACATATCAGTGCCTGTGTCCTACTGTGATTGTTGATCTTGAAGAAGACCTTGGGGCCAAAACATCATGTGAATGAACGAGAAATGCATGTGGAGCCAGAGTGTGCGACACTTTTTCCCTATTCTCATGGCTACAGACCATCTCATGAGAAAACTGGAAACATCTTCAATCCAAGTTTACTTGCTGTCAGATACTGATATTTGCACTTAAACAGTAAAGAAATACAACTGGCCTGAAATGGTCTATTATTTAAGTACTTATTTTCCTGTCAGTAACTCACACTGATAATCAGAACTTGAAAAATGTAGGGTACATAAATGTATAACACACATAAACAGCCTATTCCTGGTTGATGATGGCCTTACAGTATCTCACTCCTCCCTCTACTCTCTGTCCAGGTTTTCCCCGGACACTCGCACAGGCCCTGGCCCTGAACAATTTGTATCAGCTCGACTTGGTCATCAGCCTCAACATCCCCTACGAGACTTTGAGGGAGAGACTGAGTGACCGATGGATCCACCCGCCCAGTGGCAGAGTCTACAACATGGGCTTCAACCAGCCACGAGTCCAGGTCTGGAAGTCTGAGTCTAGAAGTGGCATGAGATGTGACAGTGGCTTTACAGTCCTTAAAAGTTTTTCTCCTTGCCATTTAGAAGTTTTTAATGCACTTTCTTGATTTCTGGGGGGCAGCATTGTCCTTTCTAGTTTCTCCCTCACAGGATTTGTGTTATGTGATTTGAAGCTAGTATGGATTTAATGTCTTGTCTCAGCAGGGTGGATGCTTGTCAATACAAGAGATTGGAACCAGATGAGGGACAATGCCCTTGTTCATTTCCTCACCTTCTGCAAAACAAAGCTGTTATTTCACTTGCACTCCCACAGTTAACTAATCGACTATTTTAACATTGTTAGCTTTCTCAACTGAAATCAGTGCTACTTGTTTGCTAGTTGACTGTGAGGCTTTGTACCTCGGACCTCATCAGAGCTGTTCTGCAGCATTTTTTCCTTTATTGTGTAGTATGCAGAAAAGAAGAGCTCCAAAAGATCATGATTATTGATATGAGATTGACTGTGGATAATGTATCTACCTGCAGTGTGCTTTATTGTGTTCAAATTAGTTGTTTACTGTGTTGTTTTATATCTTGTAGTCTCCTCTTCTATGAGATTTCACTGCATTGTCTTGAGTCTACCTCTGTTGCATGTGTGACACTGCCGTGCCTTCCCCAGGGTAAGGATGACATCACTGGTGAGCCACTAATTCAGCATGACGATGATAAGCCAGAAGCCCTGATGGCCAGACTGAGACACTACAAAGATGTGGCCAAGCCTGTCATAGACTTGTACAAGTCAGTAAATACTTTCCTTTCAGAGAACAAGTATTTTTTCACAGTGATATTACATTCCTGCCAACCATGTTCTCAAAACACACCTAACCTTTTATTCTGTTCAGGAAGCAACTGTTATTATATAATGAAATGATGATGATGATAGCCTTTCTTAACATGTAGCGACTACAATAACTAACTTACTTGTGTTCTTATTTCTTCACTTAGGTCACAAGGAATTCTGCACTCATTTTCTGGTACAGAAACAGACCGGATTTGGCCTTATATCAACTCTCTTCTCAGCACCAAGATGCACCCACAGCCATTAGATGCCTGCCAATCCCGGACGCCCTGACACGACTTTGAATGAACAGACCACAGGGGAACATCGAGAGGCAGCCAGAGGAAGTGGTGATGAGTGATTTTTCTGCATGCTGGACTTGGTGTCAGCTTTCAGATTCCTCATTAACAGCGGGATTTAGAGAAATGGACAAGGACACTGATCAAAACTGTAGTCATCTCCTTGTTCGTGATATCATCACTTGTTGGTTTTTCAAATTAATGTTTTTTTTTACGTTTATTTGAAGAGCTTCGTGATTGTGTTGATTTCTGCATTACCATAGTAAAATGTTCAAATCCTAATAGCAAATAGCAAAACTGATCATCATGGTGAATCATAGTTATTACAGAAGCAGTCAACGATTCTTTACAAATTTGGGTTTTTATTTGTGATTCTTTTCAACACATTGAATATAAATCACAGCAGGTTTAAGCAAGGTGTGGCAAAACCAAAGGTTAAAAGCAAAAAAAAAAAAAAAAAAGTATGCATTATAGAGAAGGAACTATTCCCTTCACAGTATAGCTCTCTAGTACTTAGATTTTATTTGTTACAAACCAGTTAGAGAGGAGTATGGTAGTACCAAAAATATTGAACCAAAAACCAAAATATAACTCCAACATTATTAATATACACCTAACCTATGAAATGACTGGTTATCTAACATTTGATTAATTACACTTTAAATTATATTTCCTAGAATTAAAGGATACAGTTGATGATTTTATATATTTTTCTTATTGTCAACAAATCTCAAGTGCAGAGCCACACTAACAATGACCTGATCCTAACCTGATTTACAAGTATTGTGTGTGTATCCAAAGTCTGATATATCTTATTCCTCTGTGCTGTAGACCTCAGTTGTTGTCCAAAAAACTATTAAAAACACATCAATGAGCCACACCATTGCACTGGGTGACATGTTCCTTCGTGCTGAAGATTAAAGTCACATTAGTTTATTTAGAAACGGCTCCAAAGACTAATAACAGTGATCACATTTTCAGTCTCTAGAGAGTAGTTCCTTGTAAGGCCGATGCCGCTGTGCATGCATAGGAACAGGGTTCCGTTTACAGAGCTTCAATAACTTGTTGTGCTACATATCACAACCTCTTGACATAGTACATTGTAACCCTTAGGGTGAGAAAAACTTCAGTGCACATGCACTACACGGAACTACTCTCCGGTGACTGAAAACGTGATTACTCTTATTAGTTTTTGGAGTTATTTCTAAACAAACTAACATGAGCAAACTCTTTGGGGCGAAGGAACATGTCACTCAGTGCAACGGTGTGACTCATTGATGTGTTTTCAATCGTTTCTGGACAACATCGGAGGTAAATGGCACAGAGGAATGCGATATATCAGGTTTTGGATACACACACAATACTTGTAAATAGGATCAGTTTATTGTTGGTTTGGCTCTGCACGAGATTTGCTGACAAATAGAAAAATATAGAAAATTGCAGCCCTATCCTTTAAATCAGTCTCATCAAAGCCTTGATTGACAGATTCATTGAGAGCAATACTGGTATTTAACATTGTGAAAGGCATCATTTGGGTCAATTTCTTCTCAAAACGTTGAAACTTGTGCAAGCCTGCATGCTGTTTAACATGCTGTATAAAAGGTCAGCTATTCCATATATAACTGTCCTGGAGAACCAGTTTTTAATTCTTTGGCTTCATCAGCTCAGTGTTTCTAGAATATATCCATAACAATTTGCACTGTATAAACTACTACTCTTTATTTTTTTGATGAAATGCTGCAGAATGCTATGCAGTCCGTCCTGGACTGGTACAAGAAGCCCTCACAGTCACTCTACAGCACATTCTGTGGCTGGGATAAAGACTGATGCACAGAATATAGTGCCTTCAATGTTGTAACATTCCTTTAAATATACATGTGATTGTCTTGAAATTTTGAACTTAAAAATGCCAGAGATTGCTGTTCATCCAGTGTAATGTTTCCTATAAGTGAGACAAAGGTCTTACTTTTCAGGCTGTTTGAGTGTATAAGTCATTGTTGCAGGATGAACAACTCGTAAAAGGTTAAATTTGTAGTTTTTAAAAAGTGTGGTCAATAGAGATAAAAGATTTTCAACTAATAGAAACAAAATGTGAGTCTGCATGTTACGATAACTCCCTAGTGACCAACCTGTGCAGTGAAGACCAATAAATAAGTTTTAATTGTATTTTTCAGCTCAGTTAATGCTGGCCAAGTACAGTTATAAACTTTCTCCTAAGTTTTTTAAGCACCTTTATTCATTATACGCTAACTGGCCGCAACTAACACATCATATCATGTGTAAAATTACCAATGTTTCTAATCTAATTTGTGGTATCAAATTTTTCTTCTTTGGGTGGAGTTTTTGTTTTATAGGTTCTTGGGATAGAGGTTGTTGTACTAGTTGTACAGATCGAACCTTCGAAACAATTTTGAGTTGACTTGGCTATCACAAATGTAGAGATGGGGAGACCAAAGATGCAAATAAAAAAGAAACACTTCATATTTGTTTGAGAGAAACTCAGATAAGATATGTATGTACGCAACATGTCAGCAACTTGTTCATTCCAATGGTGAAAGTATGAAGTTGAAGTTACAGCTGATTTACACTTTGTTTTTTTGTTGTGGAGCATAGAATTCCTGAATGCTCAGACTGTATTGTTGAATGAATAAGTGTGTGGTGAAAGTGACCACACCTCACTGCTGTTGTTCCTATTTTTTTATACAATGCTGTCCAAACATGTTACATTCCAAGAAGAATAAAACATTTTCTCATGTTTGCTTTTACTGTCTTTGTATGTGATAGAATATAGTAATCCCACAATTGTAGAGAAACATACTTTTGTGCATACACCTGCAGTGAAGATTTAGTATGACTAAAGAGCTGCTGTAAACATTTATTTCTCAGTCCAAGTATACTGTAAGCAAGAGGGCAGTGTAACCACAAGAAGCCAAACATAAAACTTTGGCATTATTTAATTCTTACTTAACAAAATTTTAAATGTTTGTGTTTTAAATCGTTCTTTCTTTCAAGCAAACACGAACATATTGCTCCTCCCTTCTTTGCTCCTTGAGCTTTCATATGATGTTAGAAAAACAGGAAGCGGCAGGAGGGGTGTGCAAACTTGCACTGGACACAAAGGCAATGGTGGATTTTCTTAATGCGCACTGAACAACACGCTGCTCTCCTGTCTAATCCTCCTCTCAGATCTGTAAACAAACTCCATGTGCATTAGAGCCTGTGTGAAAGCCCCGCACTGTCACGGATTACACAGTCTCATCTGCTGTGTTTACCTCGGAGAGAAGATGCAGCGCTGTAGTTTGTGCATACACGAACCATGATACAGATTTATAGATGAGGAACACTATTTCCAGTTGCACAATAAAGAAAGTAGGCTATTATTACACCAGTAAAACGCAGCACGAGTGGTGTTGCATTTCAGGGTTTTTAATCGCCTTTTTATCATGTGTGGACCTCTAGAGACGTGTTCAGCCGTGATTTTTTGACCAGATATTTAATATCTTTAATCTCCACAATAATTATTACATTATTCGTGTTCCTAATGTCACTTGTATAGTTACTTCTAGATTACTGCATGTTTCTAATATGATTAAAAGCTTTTCTTCAGCACATTTTTCTACATGAGAAGATTACATTCAGTCCGTTTCAAAAGTCCACCCCAGGTTTTACCAGGCTGGTTCAGCCACAGTGACAGAGCATGCAGAATGCGCTGAGTGGCGCAGTTTCCACTGTACAGATCCATGAACATCCACAGTACCTCCTGCTGGCCCGCTTTCACTCAGCCACATCTTCTACAGATCTACTAAGCGCTATCGCGGGAACTTGTTTGTCGCTCATATGCCAAAAATGTGATTATATGATGATGCCGTAGCCTAGAGCTACCTCTGTAATTTTACTGACAGGTTATCTGGGAGTTACCGGGTGATTCCTATAGGATAGTTGAGTGTCACAGGACGTTTGACGCTTTGACCTTTGACTGGCAGCGAATGACAAATCAAAGGTCGGTGTCCGAGAGCGGAGCCGGGTTTCAAAGCGCATCTCCACCACGGCACAAGACGGCGCTCCCGGGAGAATGGTAGAAAGCGCACTGAAAGGTAAAGTCATACTGGATTGTGTACTTCTGCTCATTTGATGTGATTCATATGCTAAGACTTGTTAATTGGCTGAGCGTCTCTCTTGTATGTGAAAAGCAGGCAGAGCATCATGATGTGTGTGGATGTTTGTGGATGTTACATAATATCATGTTACCTCTGAAATCACTTCCCCCCCGTAGTGCATCTCTCTGCTCGGTGGACAGAGATGTTATCATCAACATGCACCTGTTCGAGGGGGAAACCTTCCGTTTGTCCTCACTTAAGAGTCAAATTAATATTAAATCACAAACCTGTCTCTGTGCTCTGGGCCTCTATTTGGAGAGATGCGCACCCCAGCATCATGAATGACATCATTTGGGTTATTTTTGGGTGTTGATTTTTTTTATTTTTTTGGACATATGTGTAATGAGACATCTTATCTTTTCTGTAGCTATGAGAACCAGTGCTGCTGTTGCTTTATCCTTATGACAGCCTAAGTTACATCCGCTGGACTGGATTGAATGAACAGTAGCCTATGAAGGCTGTCACTTCAGATGGATTTTTCTGTGTTAGCTGATGATTTCGTCATTTCAGGACACCCGTTAAAGGCGTCTCATGATTTGACTCCATTAAATCATGTTTATGGGCCAAATTTTAAGAAGCCAGGTGTTAGAGATAAAATATTGTCCCACTATCACGATATTTGAATTTTTTTTGTATCTACATCGCAGGTATGATCAAAATCAGCATATTCATCATCATTCATGGCTGGCTGTATGTTGAGAGAGGACAGCTCCTCTCTGTCCAATAGCGCGCCGTTACATCACCACCGGCGTCACGCTTGTCACGTGAGCAGTTTAACACAGCTTGATGTGGTTTCCTGTTCTGCGACTGACTCACCTTTTGCTCTAGAGTAAGGGATGTGTTATTATGCCATTTGTAAATCATGGTGCATTGAAAGAGCAGGTGCACCAGGGGTTTAATATGTTTTATGGTTAAAGGAACAGGTGTATCTGTACTGTTTCCATTTTTACTACAGAGAACAAGAATCATGGGATTACAGGATGTCAAACACGCAGATTTACTGCCACAGATTCAAGTCCACCCTCAAGTGAGTCCTATAGCTGATCCAGCAGATTCCTGGATTCTGCATTAGCCGGCATAGGGATAATCATTAATCCTCTATCTGTTCTTGAGAACGATGGTAAAGACCAATGAAATAAGGGATATGGCTTCTTTTAAGATAAGAGGCCACAGTTAGTATCATGTTACAGCGATATCATAAAACAGTGAATATGGAACTGAGCCTTGAATTTAAAGGCTTTTTAGGAATTCTTAAAAGACAAAAGTCAGTTTATTTATAGAGCACATTTAAAGACAACTAATGTGGGTCAAAGTGCTTTACAGAGAGATGAGCATTACAATCAAATAAAAACTTTCTCTCTCTTACAGTGACCATGCTATCAGTACAGGTCTCTAAGGAAAGTGCTGCTCTAGCTTTATTGTGGGCATTAATGTTTTTGAGCCCATATTTATTCAATGGTTGCATCAATGTGGGTAAAACCAGGATCCATAATACTACGCCTATAAATGTTGTTCATAGGAAACAGACAGAGGTCAAAGAGACCAAGATATTTCCTATAAACTTTTTTTGCAGATGCAAAGTCAAATATTTAGTAGAGCTACAATGATTAATCGATTAGTTGATGGACAGAAAATTAATCAGCAACTATTTTGATGATCCATTAATCATTTCAGTCATTTTTCAAGCAAAATTCCAAACATTTGCTGGTTCCTACTTCTCATATGTGACAATTTGCTGTCTTTCCTTTTCATATTTGACAATAAATTGAATATTTTAACATTTTAGGCTCTTAGTCAGACAAAAAAAGCAAATTGAAGACATCGTTGTGGCCTCTGAGAAATTTTGAAGGCAGTTTTTTCACTAGCTTTTTTAAACAATTCATAGATTAAATGATTAATCAGCAGATTGATCAATAATGAAAATAATCATTATTTGTAGCTCTACTGTTTATAAATGCAATGTTTCTAAAGTTAAATACAACATGATTTATGAAAACACAAAGAAAATAAATGCCATGTTATGTGTTATTTTCTTGATCATTAGATTAATCCTTTTGTCCATAAAAGGAAGTAGTAAAAAATGACCATTATAATTTCCCAGAGCACCAAAGTGACATAATTAAATTGCTTTTTTTGTCCAACCAACAATGTAAAATCCAAATATATTCAGTTTACCATCATGCACAGTGTTACAAAGAAAAGCATTGAAAGTCTCACATTTGAGAAGCTGGAACTGGTGAAAATTTTGGTGTATTTGCTTGAAAAAACAATTAATTGACAAAATTGTTAATTTTCTGTTGATCAACTAATTGATTAATTGACAAATCATTTCATCTCTATTCATTTTGAGATGATGATGCTGGCATTGCTCTTCCTTGCTGTATCCTAAACATTCACACTCAGAAGGGCATCAAGGGGTAAATGCTGGTAGGCACTGTTAGGAACTAGACAGGAAGTACCATTGCAACAATTGGGCGGCAGCACTTTGCGTCCGGTTATGGCGGGGGTATCGTTCCTCCCTTTTGGACATTCCGTTCCCGCTGTGCTTTGAGCTCCCGTCTGCTCTCCTAAAAGAGTTTCCCAGGCTCATGTCCTCTTTTCAGAACCACGCAGGGTTTCCGCTGCCAGAGGACAAGGCCAAGGAAGGAAGCATGCCATCAGTGGTCAGTGTTTTGCCCAGCACGGACAGGGTCATAACACAAAAATTGACAATAAAATTACACATAAAAGGTTTTTGTTGAACTTTAATTGTGTTACAAAGAGTCAATTAGCATTCAGTGCTGCTAGGAGTGGAGTAGAGACCGAGTGAGTCACGGTGATTTTCCTTTTTCTGACAAGGCACGGTGCTGTTTTCTTGCATTGCTGACTACAAGACCCCTCTTATTTCAATCTTCTATTATGACCGGGCCAGGAGTCTTTTTTCAGTTTAATGCAGAACTCAATAAGAAATTTGCTCTATTTTGGGCCCACACACATAATTTGCTCCTTGTTTATAATCAGGAAAGCAGGTCATAGCAGGACAAACTTTTTAAATGAACTCAAGAGTTGCTTGTAGTTCTCTGCACCTCGCCCCTGATGACTTTTATTATTTAAAAAGATGACACTGCATTTCGTAAACTTCTGACCACACACATTATTATATATCATATATTACATTATTACAGTCATTGTTACAACAAAAAAACACCCTCCATTACATCCATCATGCGTCCATCTTGCAAAAGACAGCAATAACTTTGGACTACTTTTGAAACTATTTATGTTGGATTAGGGCTGAAACTAACAGGTCGTTTGGTCTGTAAAATGTCAGAAAATGGTGAAAAATATCAATCACTGTTTCCCAAAGTCCACGATGCAACCTGAAATGTCTTGTTTTGTCCCGACCAACAGTCCACAACCCAAAGATATTCAGTTTAATATCATAGAAGACTAAAGAAATCAGAAAATATTCACATTGAAGAAGCTGGAAGCAGAGAATTTTAGCATTTTTTTCTTTCCTTAAAGATGGACTCAAAACAATCATCAAAATAGTTGCTGATTGATTTTCTGATGATCAATTAATTGACTAAACATTGCAGCTCTAATGTTGAGTGATGGAAAATTGACAACTATTTTGATGATTAACTAATAATTTGAGTCACTATTAAAGCCAAAAATGTGTTGGTCCCACCTTTTTAAATGTGAGTTCTGCTCTCCTCTGATTTATACTACTGCTAATTAAATATCTCTGGGTTTTGAACTGTTTGTCGGGCAGAATAAGCTGTTTGATGATGTGAACTTGAACTCCGGGAACACTGTGATAGCCATTCTTCACAATTATCTGACATTTTATGGACAAAAAGATTATTTTATTAGAACAAAACGATAGACAAAATGATCAGTTACGAAAATAACCTTTATAGTTGCAGCCCTAGTCTACTTTAATCTTCAAATGTTTTCATCGATGTAGGTTATATTTTCTGGAAACAATTAATAAAATGTAATATGGAACATTTGCTATCTACCACCCCCACACAGGATGGTCAAAACTGACCAGAAGCCAGTAGACATTTTGTTAAGAGCCTTTAAAGAGGAAATCCACCCAGATTAGGAACTTTCAGACTGATCCAGAATTGGACTCCAATTTGTTAATGACAACACTGATGAGGATATATACCCAACCAAAGATAACTATATTCATATTTCAATGATATTATCATAATAATAGATAGATTTGTGTTAGTTTACTTCGGCATCTCTTTAATATTCCTATATATTCAAATGCCTGTTGTGCACAATAATGAGTATACAGTTTATTTCTAGAAGAGTTTATTTTTTGTCATGTTTACATGTAGTTTTGTGGAGGTTATACATACCTACTCGTATTCACAGCCACTAATAAGAGTTATGCAGCAGTAACATAGTAGGACTGACTGTTGGGGTGGATTTCCCTTTTACTCAGTCGGGGACTACAGCGATAGCACCACCAGAAGCAGCAGCAGCAGCAGCAGTAGTGTCGTAGTAAAATGCGGTGCTGAGAAAAAAAGAGGAGGAGGAGGCGAGAGAGAGAGAGAGAGAGAGAGAGAGAGAGAGAGAGAGAGAGAGAGAGAGAGAGAGAGAGAGAGAGCAGGCCACCCGGCAGAATATCTCTTTCCACAGAAAACAGAGGAGAGCGGTCGTCCTCTCCTCCTCGGACATGTGGTGCACCCAGCAGCAGTTGTAGCAGCGCAGGTGGCGGCGGCGGCGACGGCGCGGCGTAGCCTTCCACGTCTTTGGGGCTTCTTTTGTCTTTAATTTCTCTTTTGTGTCCTTCGGTTATGAGCTTGCTGGGGGCCTACAAGAAAAAGACCAGTTACGATGGCTATGAATCTTTGCAGTTGGTCGATAGCGGCGGAGATAGCTTCAGTGTCGGCAGAGGGAGCAGCAGCAGCAGCAGCGCACTCGGAGGCTCCATAGCGGCCACCCTTGGACCGAAGGCAGGCCCGCTGAAAGAGGAAGACTGCAGCACCATGGACAGCTCAGGTAAGAGTCCCCCACCGCCTCCGGCAACTTTAATGGCGATTGTACGCAGACTTGGAGTGTGCTTTAGTTAGATGCCTACACATTAACGCTACCTATAACTGTTAATAGTGTTGCTGGAGAGGCATCAGTGGACAACACAATGGCTAACAATAGTGAAAGTATACAATCATGCTATGCACCCCCTGGAATCCCCTCCAGAGCTCCCAGTGGTTTCCAGACCCCACCTAAATTGTTACACTGGGCTATAGCATGTAGAAAAAATATGGACACGTTCTAGTACCATAGGAGTTGTGTAAAATATCGTATTGTATAATATTATTCCTGTTATTCTAATATTACGTGCAATTGAGTCCTGTGCACATTCCTATAAGGTAATTAATATTATTGCATACAGTTAAGACTAGACTTAGAGGTATGTTTTAGATGTGTAAAGTATCAAAAAGTATTCATAGACATTCAGTTGAGATATATATGAATTCCCACAATATTTTAGATAAATGCACATGTATATTAACACACTATTGTATATTCCAGTGGGAAAAGGCCATTTTTGAGTGATATATACCATATCTAAAAATTTCATAGCCTGTTTACTGTAAAATATGGGCTTTAATTGTGAAATGATATATCACAAAGAGTTAATAGGATACATTATAAAACAGCAGATGCACAGGATACTCTCAGTTTAGCAAATTTATTCAATTGGCCATAAATGATGGGTTAGGTATCCAAGGAAAACCAAAAAACATGTCATAAGTCTAATATACAACTTATGTAATTGAGGATAAAGGCACATGCTGTATTCCATCTGTTTATCATTAGGCTGATGGATAATCTACTACATGTTGTGTTGAATCCAGTCATAATAAATCATTTTCTTTAACACGTTTATCCACATTTGGATTGACACTTTCCTTTGTATAAGAGCAAAATTATGTTTTATGACGTACCATCACTGCTGCCACTACTGCAATTCCAACAGCTAATACTACTACTGCTAGTATTACAACTGATAATAGCAATTATACTATGTGTGATTTACTGTTGCTACAATCGCTGTATCCTGCCTTTATTCTGACTGAATTGAAACTGACATCGGTGAAAGAACAGTTCAAGTTTATTTAACTGTTATTCCAACACATATGGCAGAATGAGATGTCGTTCCTCACAGGACTAGGTAATGAAAAAAAGACATTTTTACATATTTAGTTAGTGTGGACTTTATTTAACCAGGAAAAAACCTCAATGAGATGAAAGTTCTCTTTCTCAAATAACACAAAATATGTCTCAAAATATCAGAGTGAAACACTGCAGTTATAAAACCATGAATCATATAAATAATTACAATACATTACAATACAGTGTGAATATGAGTAATAATGTATACTAATGCCCATATATGTGAAGATTACGTATGGAGCCTAGTTCTGCCCTGTGTGCACCTCACTGCAGTGCTCTGTGGAGTCGGCCGGCCTCCAGGTTTTGTGTGAAACAAAAGAAGCTGGATGAGGAGGGTGGGAGGGTCAATGAGGAAAGGGGATTGGGGTTGGGGATGGGAGTGGGGGTAGAAGGGGGGGACTCCAGTGTCAGATGTCTGTCTGGCTAGCCAGGCCTTACGAAGGGTCTTTTTGATGTACGTGTGTGCTTGCCTCTGTCTCTGTGTGTGTCCATCTGTCCCATTCTCACAAAGCCGGATATTGCGGGGTAGAGGTTGGCACTCTAGAAGGAGGGAGACACATTCAAACAAACCATTGATCTTTCTGGCAATGCCAAGAGCTCAGTGTGCTGTGTTGATGCCCTACTCCCTCTTTCTGTGTGTGGCTGGACTCTCTGCTGCTGTATTACCTGATAGAGCCTGTATCAGAGCCTCCTCTGGTGTCTGCATTAGCAGGGTTTGTCACTGTAGCTGGCTCATCAGTCTGCACACCCCCACATCCATCTGGCCACAGACAGGGAGGCACATAGACCAGCTAGGCAAGCGAGCAGGATTCACACAGACATGCAGAGATAGAGATACAACATAAAATTGAGACAGATAGAGTGCCTGATATGCAGGTGGAGAGAAATTCAAGAAATGAAGGCTCAGTTCATACGCAGTGTAATTGATACAGGATGGGAAACAACACAGGGAAAAGCAGATGGACACAACGTAGATTAATTTAAACAATAAACATTAAGAATTACATGTACACACAGCTAAATTACTTTTTAACCTCATTATGTTTAATATATGACCTTATAGTTTGCATAAGTAGCCTAATGTCAGCTGTTTTATATTTTCAATGTTATATTTGTCTCCGAACAAGCTAGGTTTAACTCTGTCTAGACCAGCGGTTCTCAACCTACAGGTTGGGACCCCACCAAGGGGACCCAAGATAAATCGGAGGGGTCATGAGTTGATTAATGATACGATAAAGAAGAAAAAAAATCATATTGCTACTCAAATTTTGATTTTGTTTTCTTATTTTTCTTTAATAGTTACTAATTTCTTGTGAAAGACTGGTAAGTTTAACTTAAGTTCAATTCAAATAAAACAATCTGAGCAGTTTACAGGAAGGAAAAAACACTTTTTACTTAAAAGGCTCACAACTCTTAGACATAATTGAACCTGTAAGAGAGGGTTGCAAGCAGACTGCTTGATTGTAAGAGGTTATCACACAAAAAGCTAAGCACTAGTCCAGACTATATATCATCTTCCTAAATGCCATCTGGTGTTAACTAGCAAATACAGTTATTATATAGCTACAATTGAACTGTCAAAAGACAAGCAACACTCATGATTCATCGCCTGTTATTACTGTACTGTAACACACAGCACTTGAAAGATTAAGCCTAAAAATAACCGATAAGAATCATTTAATTAGATATGGTGTATTGCACTGATAAGAAAAGTAGTGATGTAGTCACATAATATTGCATTAGCAGATCAGAGGCTGTTAGACTCACCAGCACTGCTCATTTCTCCACAGTCTTGAGAAATGTTATTTTACATATGTTTTCGAAGATCAGGTGTTTGTCCTCTTAGTGGCTTTGCTCATATTTTGATTGATAACACCAAAAACAACCTGACTCTCAAGAGGCCTTTTTCACAGAAGGCATTTTGACGTGAAGGAAAAGCACAGGTGTGAATTATAAAATCCCCACTGCTCACTGGATCACTGTCATACTGTCATGGCTTACTGAGACAATTGTTAATGTTATTAGTAACACCTGTGTTTTTTCCCACTATGACAAGTCAAAATATCTGCTGTGAAAAGGTCTATGTGATGGATTCAGCTTGTTATACAGGGATTAACTCAACCTGACTGCAGTGTTACATCTGTATCATCCTGCATGTATCATCCTTGTAACCCCAATAGCAGCCTTGTCTTAAAGGACAGGTTCACAATTTTTCAAGTCTGTCCTAAAACAACAGTCAGGTGCCCAAATGAACATTGAACATTTTGTCTTGCTGTAATCATTCTACCTGTTCATGCTGGCCATTAAGTATGATTTAATTAGTGTATATTCCCATGAAATTAAGAATCGTTGTGTTTTCATTATCTTAGAATGAGCCTTTATATCTACCAAACACTGGCTCCAGAGAGGGCCTTTAGTGTTTTCCGTGAGTTTCACGGCCACTGTAGGTTCTCTTACACGCCTGGAAGGGGAGGGGCAGGGAAAGGGGTATTCAGTCGATTGCAATCTGCAACCTCACTGCTAGATGCCACTAAATTCTACACACTGGTCCTTTAATTCCCTCTTTTTGTTACAATCCTTTCATTGTAGCAGAGTAGGAAAACACTGTTCGTCGAGACACAACAAACAACAACACAAAAAAAATTATTCACTTACATTGTAAGCACATTTAGAGGGGGTCTTCTAATGGCCTGAATGATTACAGGGAGAAAAACCTCTTTTAATGTTCATATGGGCACCTGATTATTGTTTTAAGACAGACTTGAAAAATTGTGAACCTACCCTTTAAGATCCAGGTCCAACGAGTGACTCTCTTACATTTCTAAGGCATAGATTAAGACTAGGCCAAGCATTTAAAAAAACGAAGTAAAATAATTTTAAAGTACAGACGTATTATGAAAATATCATAAAAAATAGAATTTCTTTTCATATTGTGTTTGAATATTTTACTGTCAGCTTGAATGTACTGTATGTCACAGCTCTTGCCAATGTGTTATGCCCCTAGCCGCTTGTTTGCTATTCAAAGCCGTGGAATACTCCTCTGGTTAAGCTGTATAGTAGACGATTAATCATACACTCCTTGTCTCATCAGCAGCATCTATTATTAAGCAGATTAGAGCCTGGGTCTACACTGCAGACATCCAGGTCCAGGACACATCAAGGCCCGACACAGTGTAATAGCAGTGAGACTGAGTGCAGTGCAGTGTATTTGTCTGTCAAGAGTTATTTTTGTGTGTATGTGTCCATGTGTGTCATTCATACCAAGCTGGATATTATGGGAGAAAGGTTTGTGGCAGTAGGAGGAAGGAGACATATTCAGACAGCCCACTGATCCCTCTGGACATAACTAGAACTGTCTTTCTCTTTTCTTCTCCCTTCCCTCAGCCGTCTCTCTCTCTCTTTCTCTCTCTCTCGCTCCCTCGCTGTTTCAATTGGTTGACTTTGTGAAAGCGATAGGAGACGGTTGAGGAGGGAGGGAGGGAGTGAGGGAGAAGGAGGGGGGAGCTCTTGGTCTGGTCCTGTTTTTCGTAGAACAGCTTTCTCTGTAGTGAGATTTCTTTGAAACGAGTTGTTCCTTCATCATCGCAGCAGCCTCTCTACCTGTACAGGTAGCAAACATGATTGGCAGATCCAAGTTTAACTCACTTAGCTCTTGATTTTCAAGGAAGAGCTGGATCAGGGTTTACCTAATACAAAATGTCATGCTCACTGGCTGGGAAATATGCATAGTAAGGAGTTTAAAAATGGACTAAAACTTACTGGTGAAAGTAGGGTGTTATCTGAAGAAGGCAAGGGGAACATTTCAGTTTGTGTTCCCAATTATAGACTACCATGTCAAGTGCTAAATTGCAATTGCTTGGAATTAGGCCAGGATATAGTCGACAAATTAAACGGATTAAAGGTTCAGATCAAGCCAGCCAGCAGTGAGGTAAACATCTGTATATTAGGCATGGTTTTTATTAGGGAGTTCAGTCTCATGTAATGCTCTCTGTAACGCTGTCTTTGTTTCTTGTACAGTCTCTGCTGTACATTTAAATAGAGATGAAATGCCCTAAGTACACATAAAAAGCTCACCTCAAAGGGTTGAGGACAGTATGTGTGCAGTACAGTTTCACAGGTTGTAAAAAAGGAGGCCAGCTGACAGTTAAAGGTCACAAGGTTTAAAGAGACAGATGTGATAATGTCAGTGATGCAGTAGTAGGCTTTATTTTTGTCATTTAAAGTCCAACTGAGATTAAACTGGATTTTTTGTCTGTAATACAGCATACCTGCTCTGTAAATAAAATCAGAAACCAAGGGAAATTCTTTGATTTGATGATTGTGCCCCCTAGTTTTTCATTAATTCAGTGAAATAATGGAATCAAATCTTATATAAAGCAGTAATGTGTCATTTGCTCATAGTCAGAGTACATGGTCACACCGAGCCTGATAGCATCCTGCTACACAATAGAAGAGCCACAGACCACAGACAACAGCCCACATTAGGTTTCCTTCTAAAGTCTCCTTCTTATCTAACTTACAAATATGAACACACATCTTGTCCTGCACCTGAACTAGCCACAAAACAAACATTTGCCTGGGAAAAGTGTATTGCTAACATCAGTTAGCAGGCTAGGTAGCTAATTTACTGCTGAGCTGCAGCATATTAAACAGAATATAAACACACCTGCAAATGTAACTTCGGACCCGTTAGATGTTGGTTTGGTCTTTGCACTTCAAAATCCCTATTAGCTACACACTGTCTATGAATGACTTATAGCATCAGCAGTTTACTTACTTTGTCTGCCAGCTACTGTCAATCAAACAAGCCCTCGACACATCCCTCCAGTCGGATGACACATAAAGGAGGATTTCTGATATTTTTCCAAGAACTTTTTTCTTCATTCAACACAGAACTATTAACAATACATTTAAAAGACATTGTGTTTCCTACTTGTGTTGTCATATAAAAACCCTACAACTCCAGTTTTAGTGTTTTGTTTCAGTTGAATAAACCTCAGTCCACTGAAGCCCTCTCAGATGTAAATGGATAAACCAAAAATGCATCATTAATAAGATGACAATAAAGCTATTTTTGTTTTTATTTTATTCTCTTAAATTAATACCTGTTAATATGTAAGAATCAGATAAAGGGGCACTCCATTTTATTAAGTCGGAGGACTCATAAGAGACAGACTTTGTTTAAAAAAAGGTCAAAATGAAGTTGCAGAGGCTGATATATCTCGACTTTTAGCCTATAGTGTGGGTCAAGCTCCAAAAACATTGGATCGTACAATTGCCATGCAATAGCTCACTAGTGTCTGTCATTAGACCGTCCTTGCCTTGTTGTCACATTTCTTTCAAACTCCAAGTCCCAAGTTTAAAATGCAAGCTTTCTGTTAAAACTTTGAAGTCTCAAGCCCAATCTGAGACAAGGTTATGTCTGGATATCTGGTTACATATTTGTTTTGAGGTACTGTATTATACTTCTTTTTAATGCAGACATTGCTGTAATCCAACATCTCTCTCTCTCCACACTGATTTTCTCAGAGACAGTGTTTGAGTGTTTGAAATGTTTCTGTGTGTAATTGGCACAGTCTGCTGTTAAAAGTCAGTCTAGAGCATTTCCCTCCATAGCACCCCAAATATTATCTAGGAAATGAAAAGAATAGTTACTCTTTCTGTCTGCACTGAATGAGAGATGATACCAAGGGTGAGATTAGATATTATTGTTTGAAAGGTATCATACAGTCTCCAATTGCATCAATTTCTAGTGAATAAAATGATGTTAAAATTATATTAATTATAGTATTTTTTTTTTCATCAAAGAGAAAGAGATACGCTTGGTTTGGACACAGAAAAACACTCGCACATATGAAGAACAACTAATCTTGGAGTAACCTTAAGGACTACACAAAATGAGGCACAGCAGAAACAGCCAGAATAATGGAAGAGTGGCCTCTAATAGCCAATTAGCCATCTCATCCCACAAAGGTTACACTTTTAGTGGCAATAATGTCACACAAATTGCAGCCAACCACCACCTAATGACACTGTAGTATCTCATCATAGTGAACCATCTGCCTCAGCACAATATCAAGCTCAAAGTAACCTTTTCCCAGTATTGTCCAGGGGATTATGGAATATAGAGCTTCTTTCCCATCTGAATTTGACAGTTCAGACAGTAACAAATTCAAAACAGAACTATATTTAGGCATGATCATGGTCCATACAAGGTCATAATGTACTCATAATGACAAGCCGTCACCTGGATCAACGGGGTTTTTGAGAAACTCCTTTTTAAACAAGTTTTCACTTGATTTCTTCCCCATTTTTTACTATCAGCTTTCCAGGCTAATGCAACGACTACACCCTCTGTGTCTCCTTTTCTTTTCTCGTTTGGCAAAAACATATCCTACATGCACACATGCAAACTCACATCACAGAGTTTTTAATGAAATACATTTGAAAATACCCAAACACAGATCCCACCTGAGGCAAAAGTTGTTTATAACAAAACTGAATATTACCGCTGGGACATATTGAGCTGTGGTCTGGTGGTGGGACTCTATCCACAAGGTCCCCACTATGAGAACCGCTGCTTTGGAGTGGTTAGAGCACAAAATGATTGATTATTGGTCTTTCTTTTGGGTGGTTTTGTGATGAACTCAGGTTCTTAGAGGAGACTATAGCTGAAAATGCTGAAAATCCTTGTTGTGGATTTTCTGCTGAGTCATGATAAATGTCAGCACTGTCAAGTTACATATTAAGTGATGCCACTGTGGTTTCTATGTGTGGATATAAGAAGGAGAGTGAGAAAGAAATCTCAGATCACCAGAGGGGTGCTGGCTCAGATATGACACATGGGTGTGTTCCAACATTTGCGTACTTTCAGCATGTACACACACACACACACACACACACACACACACACACACACACACACACACACAGCGATACACAGCTAAAGATGGTATTCATTTTATTGTGTGTTTTGTCTCTGTGCCTTTGTCCATCATTCTTTCACACCTACACACGTGTTTACCACGTCTGTTATGCAGTGACTCACACATTCATCACTGATGTGAAATCTGTGTCTGTTGGAATCCATGTCTATTTTGTTTCCCTCTGGATTCTGATTGGCTAAAGGTCCCTTGTCTCCAGATATGGATGCCAGCTATGGCGGAGGACTGTTGGATATGATGAAGGGAGGAGCCGGGAAGTTCTTCAGCAACTTCAAAGACAACCTGAAGGACACGCTGAAAGACACCTCCACCAAGGTCATGCATCAGGTTGCTACGTAAGTCACTGCTGTCTTCATACATACTGTATGTAGCAACTGCATAGCTTCCAATATAAACTGCATGTTCGCTGCACGTTTTCACAATACAGACCGAACATGTTGCTTGTCTGGCTCAAATGATAGCAGTTGGAAAAACATGCCATAACATGGGAAATCTAAGCCCTATCAGTGATGTAGGCAACTATGTTATGTGACTGAGCGATGTCCCCACATTGAAGCCCTATATTTCCACAAACTGTTCCAGGTTTTTCAGTAGCATCAATACAAACTGCAGACTCCACTCTTCTCATCTTTGCTAGAAGCTGTACTCTGTGTGCACTGTTGCAGTCTGCCATAAGCTAGGGCAGAAGACTTACTATAATCCAGCAAAAAAGAGGAACAGTTTGTATTTACTGTATGTTAATAGAGAAAGATTACAAGGAAATGTTGGATTTGTTTCACCCCAGAAAAACTTCAGGGCAGATGGTAAACATCTGTGAGATCACAAAATGCCTCTGAAGATGTAACATTCTGCCATTATAACATGCAGAAATGTTTCTATCTTTCTCTTAAAGTTTGGGTTTGGAATGTTTTGTGTCTGATTCATGGAGAAATACATAGAGATGGGGCAATAAAAAAGAGCCAGATGAAAAAAATCAGATAGGGATGCCTTCTGGTGGCACAAGTAGCAAAGTTTCTTCATTCAACTGTTTTCTACCAGCACTTTGCTTGCCTATATGGCACAGGTTGGAAGGGAAGTGTGGGTCCAGTATTGAATTGTGTTATTGTGATTATGCCTGTGCATATCAACAAGTATCAATGTTCTACATGTTTAACATATTGTCATCGATGACAACCCCCACAAGCAGAGCAATAAAAAAATATCTTAACAGAAGTGGGGGTCTGATAGTGCCACAGCTTTGCAACTGAACAATATTGGCTGTGCCTGGTTTCTGGTTATTTGCAACAATGATGTTGTCTGTTTATAAGACTAATTCCTAGGAATCTGTAAGAACTTTCACGAGATGTCACTGACATTGTAGAACGTGGGTCAGTTTATAGATGAAAGCCAAATATCTGCAATGCAATGCAAAACAGGGAAGTATGAATGATTTCACTTTTTACAGACCTGGTGGCTGCCTACTGTGGATATTTCACTCTAATTTTGAGGATATGTCACTCATTTGAATGCAATGACAATGAATACTGTCCCAAAAATTTGCATAGATACAGCTAATATAGTAAAATTACACTGATTAATTGTTGTTTTAGCTTTTGATCACAATATAAATAAGGCCCCAATAGCTATAAAAAGTGAAACAGAGCAGTGTGGATGGAGGGAGGCAGCAGAGTCTGGCACGGCTCAGTCCACCCAGTGTGTTTGTGCACAGGCATCTGCACAGGGCAGCACAAAGGGGCCTCTGTATTGTCAGAACACACACACACACACACACACATACACAGCTCTTCTCACTATTGACTCAGCAAGTTTGATCGTGATTATTCCTCTCTTGTGTCTCCCCTCCTCTGCCGCTCACATCTTGGCAAACTTCCACTCACACGTCCAGCCGTTCCCTGGTGTTTTCGGCCACGCTCGCCTCTCATCTTGGCTCCACCTTTCCTCCTCTCCTCTCTTCTCTTTGCTATCTGTCGCTCCTCTCCTGGCTGAATTATTCATGGCAGTTCATTGTTCCAAATGGCCAGTGCACTGCTGATACAGAAGGATTCATTTCATTAGGGCCCTGTATGCGGTGGTGTGTGTTTGTGTGTACTGCATATGTATGTGTGAGTGGGTGGTAAGGGTAATGGGGCGGTGGGAGGCATGCTGCTGTAGCAACAAGCTGAAAACCTCAGAAAGGACAGGTAGATGTGCAGAGGAACAAAAATATGCCACAGTTTAGCATACTTTAGAACTGCTTAGACAGGTTTATTTGATGATTGCAGTGTCAACGCTAACTATCCCGCTGCTATCTGTCACACTGAAGAGTTTATTGTGCTGTTGCATGCATAACATTTGATAGCTTTATATAGAAAAGGAATGACAGTGACAATGCCTTGAGTGATTTCCCAAGGATAAGGGTGTACTTTCTAATTTATTGTCCACATAAATAAATAAGCATCTTGTGAACTGAGCTATACAACCGACTATCTAGTAAAGTGCATCTACAGAGCAGCTCTAGGTATGATGTGAGAATTATATGCAGTGGATTTGTGTCTTTTTTGCCCAATGACCATCTGTGGTTCACCTATGTTGCTCCATGAGGATGAAACTTGGAGACATTAATGAGAGGGATGCACTGTAATAAAGAACTGCTGGAGACTGGTGCCTGCACAATATAATGATGTATTCTTGAGAGGTGGTCTGGTCTCTTTCACACAGCAAAAATGGATTACATGGTTGTCATAGTCAAATCCTAGACATCTGTTAAAGGGGACATATCATGTGTTTGTAATCTTCTGTTATTTTTTATAGTTATGATGTTGGATGTCTATGTTTAACATGGTCAAAGTTCCAAAAGTTGAGGTAAACTTATGTAAAATGCCTCCTGCAAGTCAAAAGCCAGGGCTTCAGCATGTTCTGAACTCTCTGTTTGTAAAGTTACCTCTACTTCCTCCTTGTGATGATGTCAGATTATTTGCACATACCCACAAACGTCTGTCTATTCTATAGTCTTTGTTCCATCATGGATTGGAGTGGACAACGTGAACAACCCATGGAACTTCAATGGATTGAACGTTATTTTGGATTGGATTTTGGCATAAATAAGTACTGGTGTATTTGAGAAACTGACATTTTGAGTAAGAGGTAAAAATAAGAGAAAAAGAAGTGAAATCCTACTACGTTTGTTTCTCTCTGGAAGCTTACCACTCACAACTTAGTGGCCTCATCGCGAAGGGGACCTTAAAGAGACAGGAGCTAAAACGACCTGTTTCAAACACAGGCTGAACTGAGTGGCTGCATAAAGAGCTAGTATAAGATAAATAAGCATTTTTTTTAACTGTAAATCATGCAATGATATTCCAATAGAGCCCCAGAATAAAAATATAGACCCAAGAAATGCGCATTGTATGTTCCCTTTAACAGGCTGACACACTAAACTAAGATGATAGAAATGGTAAGCCGCTAGCATGGCTGTAGACTCATAGTCTTGTCTTATATATGATTAAAAATCTAAATGAAATCAAGACAGAGTGCTGCGATAGTATAAAAAACAGCACTTGATTATAAACAATTCTTGAAACAAATTAAATGTACAGTAGTCATGAGGTGAGTGTAGGTGGTGTGAGTTTCTGCGTGTGTGTTCCGGTGATGCTCTCCGCCAAGTGTAAAGGAAAATATTAACTTCTAAACTGAGCTGAATCAATTCAACTAATCCTTATTTTTAATATCTGAAGCACAGTTGCTTATTCGGCTTTTTTTAAAACTAGTTTTAAGGTGAGCTAGTGTTTTGGAGTGGCCTGTTTTTTATGCTAGGTTCAATTAATCATATCATTTGTCATCTAATCATCTCTTATCATTGTCATTTTTGTTTACCCCACTGGCAGAAATTTCTCTAGATTACACTATGCTCTGCTTTTTTTTATAGAAGGGGATTTTTTGCAGTGTGAACCTTTTCTAGGTTAGCAAGGTTCCTGCAGGGCACTTATCCCATTCCTTTTTATTGAATGTAAACATTGGAGCACTTCAGCTGAAATTCCCCTGAGCATGCCCGATATAATGCAAAACGCCTGCAAACACACTTGTTAACGAGGCCCTCTTTTGACGCCCAACTACACCTGATTGGTTCCTCTCTGCTCTGTCTCATCTGTATTCAAAGCAAAGGGCTTTTGGTGAATTATTTAAATCAGCCTGTTTGTTTGTTTACCTGTCTGAAATTTTGCAGGGAAACCAATCTGGTAACTGCACTCAACGGTGTGTGTTCCTCTGTCTGTGAGGAACACAATGGCAGTGGAGTCTGGATGGCTGATCTGGTTTTGTGAAAGGCACAGTGTCCTTGGTTTGCACCCAGACAGCCCCCCTCCCTACCCTAGCCTCCCCTCCCTCCAACAGAGACACATTCATCTCTTTCTCCTTTCTGCCTTGTCTTTCTCTCTTTAACTGGTTTTCACTCATCCATTCTCACTTATTTTCATTTTTGTTTCTCATTTTTTTCCCATCTTGTTAACACTAAACTCTGCTGACATCTCTCTCTGTCTCTGTCCCTTTTTTCTCTCGACTAAACAGCTATTTCCTCTCTTTTTCAACATAAGGACATTTCCTGTTGAATTAGGAAGACTGAGACTAAACAATGTGAGAGAATTGTGATGAAAATGATCCAGGATCAACTAGAAAAATCTGGCGTATAGTGTTTAGTTTTGGCAGCATTCTGTGTGAGAGAAGCTATGTCAGGCCACACGGTCAGTGGGCTACTGTGTAAACATTATGTGTGGCCAATGGCCTTCTGTTACCAATTATATGGGTTGTCAGCCTCAACTTTAAACTATCCATAATGAAGTAGACATGCTGTAAAACTTCTTGCTTAAAAGAGAAAAGGCTGTAAAATTGAGAATTTTCGAGAGGAGCATCAGGGAATGTATAAAACCCAAATGGGATATCCATTGGGATCTAACCCACTTACACTGTGTTTGTTTGAGTGTGTGTGTGTATGTGTAGTCACAAGAGACTCAGTTAGAGCACCTCTGCGCTACTGTAATCTGGCCTAAAATGGCTTCCATGCTACTGATGTTTACTTCCCAGTTGGAAACATAAACATGAGGCATTGTGGTGCTGGTGCTGCGTGTGAGTATCTGCATGTGTGTATGTGGTTTTGTTGTCATTCCTCTGCCCTCACTATGTGTGTGCACAGCTATGCTTTCCAATGAGATTGAGGGCAGCAGTTTTCCTTTGAAGTTTTTACTGGAGGTAATTGTGAAACTGTGAAAACAGTATTGGACAACAAATTCAATGATAGTGATTATAAATCAGAAAAAGACAAGATACCACGGACAAGTGGGTCAAAGGTGTTATAAAAACAGTTAGTATAGTAAAAAGGAAACTGGATACACAAAAATAGACTAATTATCAAATTACAGAGCACAACATCAACATCAAGTCCCCATAGGAAGTACAACACAGTTAAAATACATAGTCCACAACAGTAAACAGACAATGAGTAAAACACATAATAGTTAGTCCAACAGTGAATTATCAGTTTTTACAATGTTGTATCAGCAACATATTAGCCTCAAGCTGCTAGTATAATGGTTAGCCTGATTAGCAGTAAACTACAAACACACAACATACAAAATGATATCTGCGGTTTATACTCATTCACTTTCTGTTAGTTTTTCTGTTGTTGTTCTTTTGTTAGTCTCGTTTGTTGGTCTTGTTCAGTCAGACGATAAACACACAGATTTATCCAAACAACAATGTAGGAAAATGTTTTATTATGTCAACATGTTCGCCAGTTGGTAGGTGCCATGACGACCAAGTTTTGTTTTTCATTACTTTGTTCAATCAAAAGGCTTAAGCTGTATGACAGGGGTTGCAGGGTTGAATGTTCTTTGGTCAAGCATAAGTTTGTTTAACATTCTTAGTTTTTCATCATCTGTTTACTTCATTATTTAATGAAATATTGATCAGAGAATATGATTTGAACTCTAGCCAAAATATCTGAGGACTCAGGGAATCAGTAATATATCATTTATACATGTTAATAGAGATGGACTGAACCATAATTTAGGAATCTTCCATTAAATAATGAGGGTCTTTGTTTGCATTGCAGCAATCATGCTTGTTTGCATGCTAGACTTTAAAAATGGTTTGCTATACAATACTATTTACTGTATCTTACTTTTGAGGCAATAAAACTAAAAGAGACATCCCATAGATAACCAGTCTATTATTAAATTCTACAATCAACATTTAGTTAAAACACCACTTCATATCAATCATGTTAAAGGCCAGCATTTACTGGCAAATATCAAAAAAAAAAGGAAGACAATTCCCTGTTATCAGATTTGACCTTCTTTCTGATGTCCTCCTCTGTTCAGTCTATGAACCACACCTTGCAGTACTCTGTAATTGGCAGCCACTCTATCCTGAAGAGGTCAGGGAAAGCTCATTTGCATACTCCATGGCTATTGGCCATGACCATTTAAACCTGACACCTGACCTGCTTCTGTCCTCTAAAAGCGTACTGGCTATTTCAAGAGAGAAGCAGGTAAAGCCAGAGATTTACTCAGCACATTGCCAATATCCTGTAGAAATCTCACCTCTCAATGTCATGAAAAGGTATAAATAATTGCAGTCTTTATGTTCCTCAAACATTCCTAATTTTTTGCAATACAATAAACAATATGTGCTCTAACAATATCACATTTAAGTTAAGAAAATACATCTGTTTAGTAGGTTTTAAAAGAGTATAGTTACTTGTTTTGTCTCAGGAATGGTCTTTTTGTCACTGTTTTGAACCTTTAGTCTGCATTTCACTTTTGGATAAACACAGAATTGGATCAAAATAGAAACCTGAATTGTGGCCCAATTACTTCATAATGGAGGGCTTACAAACATGACAGCAGTATCCTCCCACCTTTCACTCTGATGGATTTAACCAGGGTTGTTTGTCTCCAGGCTACTCCACACAGCACTAAAATAGTTTAATCATGAAGTTATTTGGAAACGCCAGGGTTTCTGCAGGTCTTTAAAAGTGTTAAAAAGCATTGAATAGAGTCCCCTCAAAAAAAGACCTTAGGTACAAAGTCTTTTTACAAAGGTCTTGAATATTTTTCTTGCCTGCGGTAGACAGTAACATTAGTTATAACTTTTTTTGTCTGTTGATACATCTATAAATTATAAGTGAGACTTGTGTTACAGTAGATTGTACTGCTGTTAAATCCTTTTTTGTGGTGTTTCAATCAGCACCATCGTACTCATAGCAAACACTGTTGGTGCTGCTGTCTACAGTGACTTGGTAGTTCATTGACCATTAACGGGAACGTTTTGTAATTTGTTAATCTCTCCATCAATTTTCTACCACTTAGTTGGGTCCAGGTCACGTTAATACAATTAGTGTTAAGAAAATCCCAAGACACACTGCTCTCAGTCCTCAGTAGGCTGGTTGAGTCGCACGACATTACATAACCAGGTCTAGATTGCATCAGGGCCATATGGCACTCCTCCATGACCACACAGAGATGACTGGCCCAGATCAGCCTGGCTCTGGGGATTTTCACAGTAGGCAACAAGTCGACTCAGTTTGATACACATTAGCCTACTAATGAGTTTTGCATGATAATTGCAATACTGCAGTACAAATGATATGAAACTACAGTCTGTTGACAAACCGTTTGCTTCTGCTGGGTAAAAAATGTTTT
This sequence comes from Thunnus albacares, assembly GCF_914725855.1. Classification (NCBI taxonomy): domain Eukaryota; kingdom Metazoa; phylum Chordata; class Actinopteri; order Scombriformes; family Scombridae; genus Thunnus; species Thunnus albacares. Next base: position 10,540,984 of record NC_058114.1, read on the forward strand.
CCATCTCTTCAATTACAAGAAACAAACATATTTTTTTATGATGGAGTAGCTGAATAAAACAGATCCTATTCCACCCTATTCACCCTGCACCTGCTTCATAATGTTTCATTAGCACTGTTTGCCATCACTTCCATGGTGCAGCAGTAGTGGGTTACTTGTATGTGTGTGCGCTGCAGCTGCTAACCAAGTTAAAAAAAAAAAATCTCCATATGGAATAGCTAAATCTGGTAATGAAGGGCAATACTGCTCAAATGTAGAATACACATATGGTATTCCTTTGATCCTGGGCAGTTCAGTCTAATGTGATGAGCCTGTAAAAAGGAAAAAAACAACTTTCCCACAGCCAGACACATGGAAGCATCTTCTCTGAAGCCTGTTGAGTCCAATTACAGCAAAAGGTGGATCAACCTTTAGGATGGTGGATATTTATATATTGATCTACTCATTTACTAATTTGATATTCTTCTCCCTTTTCTTCAAGAATAAGGCATCATTTGATCCTACCAACCTAATGCTTGAATTGTCTGACAACAGTCAACATATACGCCTGCTGTATCTGATACTCTGTCCTTCAGGGTGATTTTGCTAAATTTAACAGATACTGTCCGAATTTCAAACACTCGTTGGGGTATCAGTGGTCCCCCACATATCCTTACCACTTGTAATATTGCTGTCTTTGGCTTGTAATCTTTTTCTATTGCTCTTCCTTTGCTCAGTGCTATGAGAATTGCATGAAAAAATGTCTTCAAAGGTTTCTTTCTTTGTTACAGGTATACTAAAGGGGAGCTGGACATTGCCTACATCACATCACGGATCATAGGTAAATAAACACAGTTGTGGTTCATGGGACTGTGTGTAACAGTGTCACCAGTATTAAATCTGCACAAGGACATATGATTAAAATAGAAATCCCATTGTGGTAAAATTGTAGTAGTAACTTGAATTAAGCTTTGTAGAAACAAGGTGTAAAGTGCATAGTGTCTGCATAGTATAAAAGAATGGGAGGCCATGCATAATTCTAATAAAATGTAATAAAATGTACACACATAAACACACAGTTAAACGGACACCTGCCCCCTCAGCTTTCCCTCTGTCCTACTCTCTCATTCTCAAATTGCTTACAGCATTTCATGCTCATGAGTGTGAAGCAGCAGTGTGCCCTTTAGAGGACATAGTCAGCTGGACATTTGTCACCTGAGGGCTTCTGTGCCATCATGCACTGTATGCAATCGCAGACAGTCATGCTTGAATGTGGACTTACTCTCTGCATTTCAAATGTCAGTTCACTTTTTGCAGAATAATAGAAGAGAAAAAGATTAAAAGTGTAAGCCTGTTAATAGACATTGCATGTGTAAACATCTGTAGCAACAGTGCATTGAACTGTTCCAAACATCTCATCCAGCAGCTGAATCATGGATTTTATTTTTTCAGTGATGACCTACCCAGCAGAGTCCGTGCAGATTGGCTACCAGAACCACGTAGAGGACATCCGATCCTTCCTTGACAGTCGCCATGCTGACCACTACACTGTCTTCAACCTATCACAGCGCAACTACCGCGGCGCCAAATTCTCCAACAGGGTGAGCATTATACTTCCTCATGAAGCCGTAAAAGATTTACTAGTTTGTACCTACTTGTTAGTGGTTGCAAAATCATTGTCACTCCTTTGATTATTACAACACCAGAGTGAGATACGGGAACTTATTTACTGTTAACTGACTATTTGTGGCCTGTCTATGTTTTAATTAGGGGCTGTCATGACATTTGGCTCATAAAACATCTAGATTGAAGCCCTTAATTAGATTTTCCGAAACAGGCTGTGATTTCTCACCCGTCCTCTGTCATTAAAGCTACAATAAGTAGTTTTTGTCCACTCAAGGACAAAAAGACTGCAAAACAATCTCTCAGCATCAGAGCCCTGATATGCCATTAGCTTATCAAGCTGTTGTGGCTTGTGTCCAGTCACTCTCTTTTTTAGTGTCTGGCTCAGTCCATCAACTCCTGAGAGTAATATAACATTCTTTAAAGTGGCTATAATCACAATTTTATATTAACAATGGCTGGCTCCCATGACTATTTATATGTGAAAGAGGTTGCTTGCAGCTAAAATGAGAGTGAATAGTGGACTTATATTCACTAGGTGGACAGTAACACGACTCCCAATGAATTCTATTGTTGCTCTGTATCTGATGGATGTGTAGATAAGTAACTGCATGCTCAAAAGTTTGCCATGTCAGCTTAAAAGGTGATAATGTCAGTGTCGTGTTTACAGCCTGTTTCTGCTGCCCCCACAGGGCCAAAATATCAGTCAATGCAGATATAATATATATATGTATATATATATAATGTCTGTGTCTGATGTCCAGTGTTGACTGTCTTCACCAAACACGTGTTTACCTGTGCCTACAGTTACTTATAGAGTTTTGACTCACTGGGAAGCATCCACAGAACAGAGAAGTAGGTTGGAGGGTTGGAGGCTGTTTCTCAGTGGGATCAGCGGCACTAGCAACCCCTTCACATTACAGGGAGTCATTTTTATTTTTTTAATATCAAAAAAAGTATGTTTGAATAAATTAATCACCATCTGAAACTCACATCATTGAATGTAACACAGCTCATTTTTTTTAAATCAGTGCTGATTTTAATAACAGTGTTGTTGAGCTGTTGGTGTACTGTTGCACTTTAAAGTTATAAATTAGAATATTTTTCCTATATACAATATATAGTATATCTTGTACATACAACAACAATAAGCCCTTGTGTCAAATTAAGATAAGCTTAAAATAAAATAGATTATTTATGGATCACTAATAAATGTAACCGCTTCATTGGAAAAAAAAAAATTTGAATTTGAATGCTCTTGAATGCTTATTCAGTTTTTATGGTTATTATGATTGTCCTCAGCTTGAGTTTCTGGCTCATGTCAATTCAGCTCTTTTGCACAGCTGGATTTTGATTCAAGTGAAGGCACAAATGGATCTATATAGATAAAAGACTGCCACCCACCGGCAGATACATTCAAGGAAACTAAGGAGTCAAGCTGAGGAGTGAACATGGCCAAGATGGCCCCCTGTCTGCTTGTGGAAGTTGGTGTATCTCTAGCAGATGACTCATCATGGCAACTGGCGTGTTGTGTTGCTCTGCTGCTTCAGTGCTGTTGCTAACCTCTACCTCTCCTTTCTCCTCCACTCCTACGTTCCTTTTTTTTGGTTTTCCAACTCTTCCTCTGTTTCTTTATTCTTCTTTTCCTCTCTTCTCTCTCTTTTTTTATCTGTCTGCCTCTTCTCTGCCCTTTCTCTCTTGGCTATATCTGTTTCTCTGTCTCTCCCTGTTTTCCCCCTCATTCTTCTTCCCTCTCTTATTTCCTGCATCAACTCCTTTCCAGGTTTCAGAGTGTAACTGGCCTTCTCGCCAGGCTCCCAGCCTCCACAACCTGTTTGCTGTGTGCAAGAACATGCACAACTGGCTCAAACAGAATCCCAAGAACGTGTGTGTCATCACCTGCTCGGTAAGAGGACGCTCCCACATCCTCATCATATTCATACCGACCCTTCATTTCATTTTCATTGATTGTCTGGATCCTGGTCGATACAAGTGCTGCCAAGTTTCCACAAATTACTTGAATTTACAGGCCACTCATAAATTAGCCTCGCTTTTATACTGCTATGATCAAACGTTGCAGTGTTTCTCAAGAGTTTATCATAAAATACATTTACATGGAAAGGCATGATTGATGAGACAGGACCTGTTTTTATTGTCTCATGACTCAGCCCTGTCAAGTTGTTGTGACCGTGTTTTGATTGTTTTGTGACCCAAGCTCAGCATCTGAAATATGCTGCCAGCTAGAGGACTAATTTAAATATATTCTTGTCCCTCAAAGTCTCTCAGTTTCTCCTCTAATATATTTTACTGCACAGTGATCCATTTTATTGCAAACACAGACTAATTTTCACCTTGACTTTTGCATCAAATGAAGTACTTAAACTACTTAAACTTGTCTGGGGAAAGAGGTTTGAGTTATATACGACAGGTTTAGTCAGTTATATACAGGAGACTTCCTCTCCTGTCACAGTTGCCGGACCTGAAGAGAGTCTTCCTTGTTTCCAAATACTGTAAAACATAGCTTGGAGCTTGCCAAACTGCTCTCATTGTTTTTATTCAGTTCCTATCAGTCCTGTCAGTTTCTCCACCTATCTTGTTGCTTAGCAGTTGGCTCTTTGTATTGAAAATATGGAAGATTTGAATTCCCCCTCATAAAGTAGAAGAGAAGAGCATTGTAGTCCTGGGTGTTGAATTTCAAGTTCAGTTTAGTAAACAGATATTTTGCTTGACAGAAATCAGTTTGGAAAACTCAACAAAGTTTCCTCAGCAAACATTTGCACTTTTAGTACACCTAAAATGATGCATAAGCTTTTATAACGATGCCAGTGATGTACCTATTTCAAGCACAGCTAAACTCTTCAATGCAAATGTTTTGCAATACAAACGCTGCTGCAATTCAGAGCAACTGGTCTTACTGTCTGTTCTAATTCAGTGACAGCAATACTGTACACTGGCATCTAGTGAAGCGTGTTATTGCCAAGTTCCTGCGGTTTGGCTGTGGCTTGGCAAACTGCTCCATCTTGCATAATCTCCACCAAATGGTTCTAAAAACTGTGTTTTCTCTGCTTCAGATCACAAGAATGTTGTCTCCCTGTCACCTTAAATGAACTCAGTGTAAATTTATAAGAGTGAACACATTCAGTAAACAACAAAATCGCTGCTACTATTTACATTTATTAGTTGCCTATCAGTGCACATGAGATATCCAGAATGCCTTTAAAGTTTAATATTGTATAAACGTATTTAAGCTGTGACTTAAAGTTAAGTAGCCTTTGATAACTTTAGCAAAGTTGGAGTTACAGTGCAGTGCTGCAGTAAGCATTCAGAAAGTCTGACTCACTGTATTTGTTGGCCTGATCTACATAGTTCACACTGAATTTTGTCATTGCTGTAGTGCATTTGAAACAATACCCAAAACTGTGTTAACATAGATTTGAAGAAAAATAAGTGTCTGCCTTGTTTTGTGCTTTTAGGATGGTCGTGCTCCTTCGGGTGTTTTGGTTTGTGCCATGTTCTGCTTCTGCCACCTCTTCAACAACCCAGTTCCTGCCATGCAGCTGCTCAGCGCCAAGAGACCAGGTTCTGGCCTCTGGCCCTCACACCGCAGGTTTGCATCTTTTAACAGGTGTTTATGCATGCGGGTGTGGCAGAGAATGTGAAAGAGAAGAAGGGAAGTGACAGAGAAAGAAAGACTCGAGAAACTCGCACTGTAGATGTCGAGGCACTCAACACCTAGACACCTCTTACACACCTTCCTCTTTCCTGTGTTTCCTCTGCTTTTGCATTACACTTTATACTTTCTAGTAAAGTGTTGCCAGTGAGTTGAGAATAAATTAGAATGTATTGTTGATTTCAAAAGAAAGACGAAGAGACCCATGAAATAAGAGTCATGGTTAAGGTTAGTAGTCAGTGGTTTATGTGTGTGTGGGAAGTGTAAGTGTTGAAACGCCAGATGAATGATGTTGCACTGAATCTATAAATGAACTGTAAGTGTTGACAGCTAATTTTTTTATTTCTCACTCATTTCTCCCACACACCTGTCTGCATACACCCATGCAAAGATTACTTGTCATTGACATTAGATATTTACTGAACTTGAAAGAAACATTGATTTGGTGAGGTTGGAAACACATTCACATCAAGAGTGGGTTTCACCATTATCCAATCTCTGTCCTCCTACCTCCCCCTTTAGAAGTCAATACATTTTTCTTTTTCATGGCATCATTTCAGACCAGTTGTTGTTATAGGTGACAGGCTACTAAAGAAAAGTAGAAAAAGTGTTGTATATCCAAACAGTACAGCCAACAGCCCAGTCATCTCAGCCTAAGCATGAATCTTTGGCTGCAGAGCTGGCACACCCTCGAGGATAGGCGTTTTATTACTCTGCCAGCCAGTAGCTGTAGTATTTATCAGTACTTGCTCATGCAAGATTTTTTATCATGAGACAAGTCATGAGTGCAAATTGAGTCAGAGTTTATGGAAATGGCTGCGCTAACATAATTCTGGACTTAAAGTGCTCACACTCTTTAAATTGATTTACCTCTGCTTATCAGTGTGTTTCACCTTTCGCTAACTGCTCTGTGCTTGTTGGCGTGTTAAAGCTCCTGATACTGAGGAGTGTATAATAAAACACTTATGTACAATATAACCATAAAAAAAGAAACTATGATAACTATGATAATCATTCCATTTCCTCATGCAGGTACATAGGCTATGTGTGTAGCATGGTATCAGAGAAGCCCAGTCTACCCCACTCCAAGCCCTTGATGATCAAGGCCCTCACCATGAGTCCGGTCCCCTGCTTCAACAAGCAGCGTAGCGGCTGTCGGCCCTTCTGCGACGTCCTCATTGGAGAGACCAAGATCTTCACCACTTCACAGGAGTACGAGAGGATGAGGTAGGGCTGGATATTGACGCTCAAAGCAGGATTTAAATGGCTCGGACAAAGTGACAAACATTTTCATAACAACTAAATTAACGGATTATGTGACATCACAGAGAGCTATTGAAAAGGAGTAAGAGCATTGCAGTACAGCACTTATGTGTTGGACTTACACAGCTGTATTTGAAATGTGTGATCCTCGAATAGAAAGCAAGATTTTATGCAGTGTACAATATATAGTCAAAGAGTCTGCTTTTTTCTTCCTCATTCTCCACTCCCTTTTCTTCTCTCTGCAACTTATCGCCTCAATTGCTGCCCCATTTATTCTTTCCCTCTCTGCCCTTAACTCTCCATGTTTCTCCCTTCTGCTTCTGCTATCTCTTCATGCCCAGAGAGCACAGGGTTCAAGAGGGGAAGGTAGTTTTTCCGCTGGGTGTAAGCGTCCAAGGTGATGTCGTAGTGTCTGTCTACCACATGAGGTCAACCATCGGAGGACGTCTGCAGGCAAAGGTACACTTCATTTACAGCTCTATGATGAAACCTACATAATCAGTTTAGAGCCTATGTACAGGATAAAGAAAAGTCATCAACTGTAATCAAGCCTGTTATGGCACAATGACAGTGCTGGCATGACATATTTGGTGCAAGATCATATTGATGTTATCGTGTTATCAGTCATCGCGCAGTCTCAGAATGTGGCTGCAATTTATCTGAATATTTGTACATGTTGAGGCTGAGTCTTTTGTGAACAAAACCCAGTCTGGAGGAAAGAAACTGCCAGAAATTACATGATGAAGACATATTTTTAATATGCTTATGTGCATAGTTTATGGAAATATGAAATTTTCTAGCAGCACTGAGAGAAACAGTAGATATTGTATACACAGTTAACTCTGAAATGAAAATCTATTACTTTTATTTATTTATTTATTTATTTTTTTAAAAACCTGTGTGTAGTTTTGGCCATAATTTCATCTGATTATATTATTCTACTTCCAATAGCATATTTGCAGAGATATTGGTTTAAAAGAGTACGCACCCCAAAATTTCCTTCATAGTTTTTAATTGCATTGTAAAAAATGTATGTGCATGCTACAACAGGTTGTACGGTTGGACACAGTTTAACTAGAACGTAGCTCATAAAAATCTAAGTCGAGTAGATTAAGTAAAATTAAGTAAAATGCTATTGTAGGAATGATGGCAAAATAGACTCATGTTGTAGAAATGTTGGCCCTTATTACTCTGTTACAAACATTTCTCTCTAATATTACCTAAATATACTATAATATATGTTAATACCAAGCTATTACTTGTTTATTACTTAGGTAATTACCATGATAGTACTAATGACCTCTGCCTACCTGCCAGAAATTCTTTTGATGATGACAAGTGACACGCCATTTCTCTTTGAGTAACCACATTTAGAGAAGATTGTGCTCACAGTTAAATTAATCCAGTGAGAGACTACAGTAGATTTGATAATTGATTCAATTTTGTATGACACAATAATGGTCCAAATTTACATTTGTCCGACTCTCGTTAGGTGTCCAACACCCAGATCTTCCAGATCCAGTTCCATACTGGCTTCATTGCTCCTGGAACCACCATGTTAAAGTTTAACAAGTAAGAACGTTCTGTCTTTTAATCACCAGTACAGCTTAAAAACAAACCTTGCTGATCCCTTTACAATTAGTTCATCTTGATACTGTCCCTAACAACTTGAAAATACAGTGAATACAAGCAGCTGGTTGGAAGACTGAATCATGATATTCTCCCTCTCTGCCTCTCACTATCACACTCGTACATCTTCTTCCTCATACACCTTGTTTCTCCTCTCAGACCGGAGCTGGATGCATGTGATTCTCCTGAGAAGTATCCCCAGCTGTTCCATGTGATTTTTGACGTGGAGGTCGAGGGGGTGGACAAGCAGAAAGACCTGACACCGCCGTGGGAGCAGTTTCCCTGTAAAGACCTCAACCCCAACGTGCTCTTCTCTTGCCACCAGGAACATCAGGACGCACTCGCGATTGCCGGTAACGTTACTGTGGGATCGATGGGAACACTGGGGACAAACATTGTTGTATATGGAAACATATACTCATGTAAACCATACTTGAATTGGGAGGCTCTGTGAGGACAACTGTGAGGACTTCAGCTTTACCACAATATTGGTTTAACCAATATTTATTTATCTCACAGTCTTGTGTAGTGAGCCAAAAACCTGCCCCACTTCAGGCTAGCTTGTGTAAATCTATTTGGTCTTTGGTATTTTCTCTCACAGAGGGTTTCTTTTGGTCAGTCTTGCTGAAAAGCTCAAACATGATGAGTATTCACCATGCTCACTAGTAAAATGTGTTAACACCTCATAATCTTAACAAGCGGAAAACAGTGATTATTATTAGCATTCAACAACTGCATCATTCACCATTACTAGCATCTACAACAGTAGTAATAGTAGTAGTAGTTTTTAACAATGCAGTCAGAAATCTCTTGGAGCCTTTGAAGTTATAGTTTTGAAAAAATATGTGTAACAAAAACTAAGCTAACTTTAGTCTAGAGGTAAGGAAGGAGTTCAACCCTGTAGCAGAGGTGTTATTAGCTTACAAGCTAGTTAGCACTAGAGAGTCATCTTAGCTTGATTTAACACTAAGTCGTATGGGAGGCATACAACTTTAAATTTTAATCTAAATGCCTCTGGATTGACAGCCAGCATTTTCTAATACATTTTCAGAAAAATCTTAAAACTGTGTGACTCTCATTGTAAACACATTAGGACACTGTTGGTTTTTACTTTCTTTTGTGGGTAAAGTTTCCATATTGTAAATGTGATGTGAATTCAAAATGATAAGTATCTTTTTGTGTACATTCTCCTGACTATATCTACTCCATAACAGCTAACCATTTACCCTTACTTAAAACTAATTGTATCGTGTACCCTAAACCTAACCCCTAACCCTAACTTAACCTGAGGCCATATTCACTTGCAAAACAGACATCACTTTAGGTCAAAACTCACAGTGGTTCTCACAAGGATAGCAAAAAAAAATGCACACTTTTATGTACACAAACACATACAGCATATTGCTGCATCAAATCAAACCATATAAACTAGTCATTTTCACTTTTTCTAGCCGATGTAGGCTACAGTATTGTTTCTATTGGCTGGATATTTGTCTTGTTTTAATGACACGCAAGTTTCTTGTTGTAGCAACTTACCAACTTATGTTATACTGAGAAAAGTTTGTTTTAATGAGATGTGTTCATTTTGTGAAATAATGAGAAAGTTTTGCAATATAACACCCACCCCCCTTCCACCATGCTGGACCCCCAACAAACCGTGCACTTTCTCAGCGCAGTTAGCTGTTTTGTAGATGTTTTTAATGTCTATTTTATTGTCTGCTTTCTATGCCTGCCATTCTAATTAGCCCTCGGGACAAATAAAGTTTATTGAATTTTATTAATTAATTTGAAACATGATAAAGTGGTATGTTGTTATTACAAGAAAAGTTTCTTATTAAAATCAAATTATTTAGTATCTAGTCATACTGAGAAAGGTGTTAAAACGAGAAGTTTCTCATAACAAGAAACAGCAATTTTTTGGTCATGGTGGCAGCAATACGCTTTTGTAAACACACAAAATGATTATGCACATGCACTAACATACTAATTTCTGTGCACAGATGAGATGGCGTATATTTGCAATAGATCATTCAAAAGAGCCTGTCACCTGCACAGGGCGCTATTATAGTATACTTGTAGAATCTAGAGTATAAGTGAAAATACTTTCACCACATTTACATGCAGACACACGAACAAACTAATGAACTAACTTTTATTTTTGTCCCTACAAGATGAGATGGAGGGCTTGGATCTGGAGGGTAAGACAGTAGAGGAGAGCACAGACCTGTTAGAAAAACTGTACAGTTCAGTGATGTTAGTTAAGCAGGACTTGGTTCAGTGCACCTTCAATTCAATCATACAAATGTGTATGAGTAGTATTTTAGTAGTATATAGTAGTATTGACACTATTGATAAACAAATCTTCTTTTATTGGAAAATCACTTGGCTGTTACAATCTGTATTGATTGAATTGAAATCAATCCCATCCTTGCTATGCAGTGATATATCATTTTGGTAGAAATTTTTACTTTTAATGCCTCTGGCATAGATACTGACCCAATGAGGACCTGAATAAATTACTTGTGTTAGAAATTGCTCTAAAACATGTTTTACAACATCTCACATATATTTGTTTTCTTTCTCTCTGCCCAGAAAAAATGTTATTCAAAAAATATTTGTTGATGTGAGGAACTGTGGGGAAAAACACAAAATCCCAGTGATGATTACTAATGGATGTACTGTAAGGGGGAAAACAGTATAGCCTTAAGTGGTACCAATAAAAAATGCTCTACCAAAGTGAAATATTGCTCTTGATTAATATTCGCTAAGTAAAAAGTTTATAGTCATACTGTACATCATGTCCTTTATTTAAAGGCATACTGTATATTTAATGATTGTACATAGAGATTTATTGTGTTTTTTAGGCATTATCTCCTCCAATTAGCTAAAAGCAGCTACCAGTGGCAGATTGCAAAGTGTGCAACATAGTTTATTATAGCACACAGTATCGAGAGAATAGTTTATTCTTGTAGCAGAGATGACCTACGTAGTTTCCCAGTATTCCCTACTTCGCTCTTGTCCCTTTTTCTCTTAACCTACTCTGTGTTTCTGTCTACTTTGCCCCAATTAATTTCCTGTCTGCTTCTCTTCCACTTGTTACTTACTCCACTTTACATGGCTCTTTCTCATTTGGTAATACACTACATTTTTCTTTTGTCTCTTTCTTTCTCTACCTCTTTCCTTCTATCTCTGTCTCATCCTTCTGCAGAGCCAAGCAGGCCCCACGGAGGCCCAGACGGTAGGGGCCACGGTGAAGAAAGTGAGCCCTCAGATGACGAGATGCTATCTCTCTCCAGCCAGCGAAGCAGCGCCAGCACAGCCCCCCAGAAACCCGAACCCCCTGCCCCAACGCCTGCTGCCTCAGCGCCAGCTGAGGAAGTGGATCTTCTTGGCCTGGATGGAGGGATAAACACCCCATGTCCCTCGTCTCAGCCTCTGAGTACTGCAGCTGCAACTACTGACCTCTTAGGGGACTTGTTTGGGGCTCCTCCCCAGCCAACCAGTGGGGCTTCATCTGCCCAGTCCACACCACACAAAGTAGCCCCCAGCACCGCCTCACCATGTCCCTCTCCTGCCCCACCAGGTGAGATAAGTTTGAATGTAAATTAAAATAATTTTAACACATTTTAAATGTGATATTGTGCAAAGTGCGCTTAGAGGGCTTGGCATGCAGTTAGGGTTTCAGTAGATTTCTAAAGACTAATACAGTTAATCGAACATGAAAGTTGATTCTCAGCCTTAGAAATAGTAGCTTTTTATTGCACTTTCAACTACATTTCACAGTTTTCATCAGGTGATAAGTAAGCCCCGAATTAAGATTATTTAGTCAAATTGATATATTTAATATTTATTAAAACATAAATACATAAAATAATACTGTTTAATACTGTAAATAAATGAAGTATGGTACTACACTATCATGTTAAACATTTTATTAAGAGTTGATTTTTCTACTTATAGCAAAATAGCATAAATATATATATTTATATGTCCTGTATACATACACAATATTATACAAAGAAACCCAATGGCACTACATATTCTGTGATGCAAAAGTTGAGAAAATAAAATGAAATAACTTTTTTAAAAATGTCTTGTCATCTCATTCTCTAGAATAAGATAATAACACAAGTGGCTATGTTTGTTTCCCTCAGCGTTTGATCCCTTTGGGACAGGTCCCATGCCTAAGCCTCAGGACATGATGGGCTCACTCCTTGGACCAGGTAATGTGGGGCAGCCAGACCCCTTCCTGCATGCTGCTCGCTCTCCATCACCCACCCTGCAGCCTACCAGCCTGGGTAAGGCATGCTTTTGCTGCTCTGCTGCACACTGCAACATAGCATTCCGGGTGACATAAAAACATTTCAATAGTCTGGGTAAGGCACGTTATACAGCATCTACAAGTCCACCGCCACGCCTTAACACATGAGTCTGCATTGCGGTTGTCTCTGTGCATTAACTGGTAAAAACTGAGGCTGCATCGTGTTTTGCTTTTTTTTTCTTTTTTACTTTTTTAGCTCTCAGACACTGGCTTTGCAAGAGATAGCTTTTCTGTATTGCTGCTGTATGTTTGGCACTGAATGAGTTTGCATGATAAGTATTTGCACCCTGTCTAATTACTATTCCACAGAAAAAGCCCCGTCTTGATATTTCACCCCCTGCATGAGTTATTTCCCATCAACTTACAAAATTTTCAGCCTGAACTCAGCCTGAAGGCAATAATTGAACTTCAAACATGGCAAGCAGTTCTCTTACTTTAGATTCAGACTTTTCTTTAGACATAATATCTTTACAGAGCACTGTGTGCATGATGAAGTGAGACAACAACAAAATTATCTGCATTTCAATCAGAAATATCATGCTAAATTTAAAATTGACTTAATATTAACAGTCAGTTTATACTGTTGGCCTGAACCCAACCCAAACACATTATGCAATCAAAAACAGGCTTAAACCTGTCCTAACAGGCATAATGTATTTGTAGTAGAGGTTGCCAATCTCTAACAATTTAAAATAAGTTGTAAACATCCTCAAACCTCCAACAGCCCCCTAACAACTCCATTCATGTGATTCAAACTTTCGTTATCATTTTGTCTGGCTGTGTGGGTTCATATCGCTCAGTTCCCATTCACTGTGCTCCGTCTGTGATAAACCTTTATCTGGTTGAATAGGCCGGAGTTCCCCCGTCCCGCCCACCACTCCAACCGTCAACATTCAGCAGCAAAATGCCATGGGAGGCTGGGATTGGAACAGGACTGCTACCACAAACACAGGTACACCCGACCACACTGTCACACACATATCAACACAAACAACACTGGATATTCAGCTGATTCTTCAAACCTACTGAAACCTGTTAGTAGTTTATCCTAAGCTGGTGGTGCTTGATGTTGAAACAGATAGAAAGATCTCTATAAAATTAAAAGCAGTGCTACATAAGGCTCAGAGTAACAGTAGGGCTCAAAAATATAAGAATATCAGTATTTTCTGCTTGTTTGTTGCCTCATCTAGGAGGAAGCTTTGGTATAGGCAGTCGATCAGCCACTACCAGCCCCACAGGCTCGGTCCACAGCACCCCCACGCATCAAACAAAGCCAAACACCCTGGACCCATTCGCTGACATAGGCAACCTGGGGGGAAGCCTTGGAGGTTTGTCAGTAGAAATTGTCTCAAGCGTCTTTCTCGCCACCATCTCTTCTGTCATTATATCTGTCCTTTTCTTTCAGGAGGTTCTGGCTTCTCTAGCAAGCCCACCACCCCTACAGGAACTACCCCTTCATTTCCTCCCATGGGCTCCCCGTCGCGGCCTCCTCCATCTCCCCAGCACACAGGAGGATGGCAGCCGCACACAGGAGCAGGGTTCCCCTCATGGCAGCCTGGTGCTGGAGGCGGTGGAGGATGGCAAGGACAGGGCCCTATCCCGCAGCCAAAGCCCAGCCCCAGCCACACCTCCATGCCTCACACGTCGCCCCAGAACCGACCCAACTACAACGTCAGCTTCTCTGCAATGGGAGGAGGTTCGCCCAGCGCAGGGGTCAAAGCGCAGGGTGGCATGGGTGAGAAAGAAATCTGGAAGGAGGTTTAATGTTGTTATGATGTGAATTTGTTCAATTCTTGTCTGTGTCATATTTGACATGGCTTGCCAGAATTCTTGACAGTAAAATTTAGACAAGCACATATCAACTGAGAAAAAAATTCAATAGCAGTTCACCTCTAGATGGCACTATAGCATTATGATACATTCAGAGGGCAATAACTCAGTGGTCATGAACCTCAATAATTGAAAATTTTGCGCAATTTGTACAAAAAATTATGGTATATTTAGGTATTGGAATATTTAGAAATTGGCTTGATTCTGTCACCATATTTATTTTGATGTAGATTAAGATCCAGATGCATTCAATATGAATTTTTATTGTTATTATTGTATTATAAGTCAAGTCCATTTTTATTTTTAATTTGCTTCAGGTACCTTTACAAGTCTGTACAGCAATACAAAATCTTACCATCCTCCATAAGGAAAAACTCCTCCCACCAAAAAAAGTCCCTCTTCTAGGATGGACAGACATGCAATAGATGTTGTGTGTACAAAACAAACTAAGATAACAAAATTACGGTATGGGAGAACAGGATGACAAAATTATAGATGCATTAAAAACACATATGAAGAATATGATCTGGAGGGCAGCTTTGGTGGAAGTATGCACTCTCTGAGTGCTTTCTAGTTTGCTGTTGTGACAGGTTTTTAAAAAATGGCTACTCACAGAATTTCAACCAGAACAGAATAAGATTCTGATATGAAAATCAGCTTTTAATATATTTTGAAAGCAAGAGTACAGAGGTTGTTGTTATACTTGGATGCATTTTTAAAACATTAACATTTTGATGGTGGTGCATGCATTCTTTGAAGGGAATCTATTGATCACAGTTTTTCACAGTGCGTTTTCTCTCTTTCTGTTTGTATCTCTCTCTGCCAGGCACTAAGCCTAAGGCCTCGGATGCCAACTTTGATGACCTGCTGTCTGGTCAGGGCTTCGCTGGGACCAAAGAGAAGAAAGGGCCCAGGACTATAGCAGAGATGAGGAAGGAGGAGATGGCCAAAGAGATGGATCCTGAGAAAATAAAGGTAGGAGTTATTTTTCTGATGTGCCACTGACTTACATCTATTTATAAATGAGTAGGAGTAGTTATTCTTTTTTGCTTTCAAAGTTTCTGTGAGACACAGCATGAAGTCCCATGACTCTTGCATCACTGCATCTGGGTAGAAGGACTGTTTGACATGAATTCAGTTGGGTTTTGTCATCTGTTTATCCAGTGTAGCACAAAATAAACAATTCAATTGTTCCCAGAAGTGGATGGTGTACTCAAAAACCCTTGGCTGTTAAAGCCTTTCTGTTTATTCCAGGATTAATTAAACCAACTACTGTAGGTCTCGCATGACAAAACTTTGGGTCCATTAATTACTCCTTTAAAGACATTTGATCAGAGCCAAAGTAGCTCAAAGCATTTCCACTAATAATTGTTACAAATCTGGTCATGAGTGGCTAATGGCTCCCCTTCTTTCCCTCCCCTGTTTGTGTCCCAGATTCTGGACTGGATCGAGGGGAAGGAGCGTAACATCCGTGCCCTGCTGTCCACTATGCATACTGTGCTGTGGGAGGGAGAGACACGCTGGAAGCCCGTTGGTATGGCTGACCTGGTTACTCCAGAACAGGTCAAGAAGGTCTACCGCAAAGCAGTCCTCGTCGTCCACCCAGATAAGGTGAGACAGATCATGACTGGGGGACTTGATAAAGTGAGAAACTTAACCTGCAGGGAAAGAATACAAGACTTCTCTGACATCTAACAAGTTCTCTTTTATTTATTTATTTATTTATTTAGACAGGAGTGAGGGTTCAACCAAAACTATTGGCAGCCCATTAGTTGATACAGAGAATCATAATATTCATCATAACATTACTTAATCATAACATGATAACTTAAAAGTTAATATGTTCACTCTAAACCTATGTCAGTGTTGTGTTTACAGCTTGTTTCTGCTGCCCTCAAGTGGCCAAAATATACAATTGATGTAATTTTAAGTAAGTCACTGTAACATTAATTATTAATGACTAAATAAGCAGCAATCAAAGCTTAAAAAAACATTTATTTATTACGAGTTTGACCATTAAAAACTCAGCAAATCTGCTTCATCAGGCAATATAAGCAAACAACCTAACAACTGTCAACTAACTCTTCTTTTAATCTAAGAGACAGAACATAATATTGGAAAAGCTATAAGGTGAATGCTGGAGGATCAAAGGTTGTTTGTACATTAATTAAGGTTGAACAGGAATTTTTTCACACATGATATAAACAAAGAAAATAAGATGATGAAAACAAGAAAAATAATCATCCCCTCAACAAAGCGATAAGTCAGAGATCCAAAAGTAGGTTTCAACCAATCAAATAAAGAACTAAATAAAGAACTACCATCCTGATGAACAGAGTTAGCAGTTTCATGAAGGTGACTAATTATATTACCAATAGTGGCATTATAGTCAGGCACAAAGGTACAACATTCAGAACCAATAACAGCACAAGTTCCTCCTTGGGCTGCTAAAAGAAAATCCAACGCAGCTCTGTTTTGTAAAGCTAGTAGCCTAACAGAGGCGAGTTCGCTTGACAAAAGCATTAGAGCCTTACCAGTTTCATTAGCTATAACTTCTATTGCATGAGACAAATCAGCAATTTGATCTAAAGCAGACATAACTCCATAAAAAGGAAGCAGGGGACCAAGCACGTTCTTGAAAGGCGACTGATGATGTGTCCCAAAGACATCCAAAACTCCACGTCGTACTCGTTGAGGAAGAGGTTTCTGCGGCAGAGAGTGAGCCACTCTCATAGCTGGGATGATGTATGCTAAGCCACAGCGTCCTTTGTAATCCACTGGAAGATACGGGTACGCAAGGTTTCCACACACCCAGTACATTCCTACAGGAGAAGATATGGAACAGCTAGCAGTGCGGTGAGCTAGAGCACTGAGGCGAGCCTGACCTGCTGCTTCCAAACACTGCTGGGGATTTGAATCCAGAGATTTAAATTCAATATCAGTATGTTCTGCGTCCCATTTAAAAGTATGAAGGCAAGTGGATTCTCCTACTGGTTTATTGCCGTCATTCTCAAGGCACCAAGGGAACGGCTGAGGAATGAGCTGTACTGGGACGGGTTTTGGTGTTTTCAGACATCTGTAGCAGTTTGCATGCCCTCCAGAACAGTTTAGAGGTCTCATTTTGGAGATACGGGGGCAGTCAGGGTGAGAATAAGACTGAGACAAGGGAATATGCAGCAGGTGGCAGGTGTCGCAGTCAGAGGCAGGTAAGGCCATCAGAGGTAAGCCTTCTCCAGCTGTGTAAGGCATGAGGCCACAAACGTAACAGCTGGAATTAGGCCGTATGTGGTTGGCGACTTGCCACGCCATCGTCAGGAAAATATTGATATCATTTACTCTTACATCCGGGGCTTTCGTGGCCTGTGGAGCTCCTATGATGGACTCCACCAGGATCAGTGTCAAGAGATGTCGGACGATCCGCATTCTTGAAATGGAAGTCATGGATCCACAAAATCTGGCAATAAACCTTCACAGTGAGACTTTTGTGGAAGTGTTTAGTTCATGTAGCAGTATTCACCAGGTTTAGGAGGAACATCAGCACCATCATCTGGAATCTGGGAGGCAGCTTTTACCTGTGAAATGCATAAAGTGAATGTAGACTAGCTGTCCTGTCAGAAATAAAACACAAATCTTACAAATGGTAAGGCAAGGCCAAAGCAATCATAACAACAGCTGATAAAATTCCTTACTTGTGGTTTCCGTCATGAGGCCAGCCTTTTTTTCTCTCTTCTGTCTGGGAATTCAGGTTATGGCTCTAACATCTGTCATGAAATAACAGCGAGTGGACTCTTTCCCCTCTATTCATCCTCACTTTTATCAGGACAAGAATGTAGGTACAACCCAAAATATGCACACGAGGATCTAGTGAGTGAATCACAGGATCAATACCCACTGATCAATCACGATGAGACGGCAGGATTTCAATCATCAAAACGGGACGATCAGACTTTGAGGCAGCTTTACGTAAGATATGATTGGGTTGCATAATCCCACAGAAACATAAGCGCAGTTAGTAAAGACAACAAAAAGAAAGACTCAATGCATATCAGCACACATACTGTAAAAGCAGGAAGATCTGGACAAATGGACACACATGAACACGTATAAACACACACACTGCTGATTTATGTTAAGCTAATAGGCAATACAGACATGCAGACTTGTTAATGGTTGCGAAATGTGTTTTTAATCGTCAGAGCACAGATACTCCAGTTATCTTCAATCAGTTATCAGTGGTCACTTATCTCAACTAAAGACTACCGTCTCTCCAAAACATTTTTGTGTAAGAATGCTGATAAATAGTTTATTATATGACTCGATGTTTGGAGAGTGTGCATAGTTATAGTTTATTTGCAGTGTTTTGTGGTTTTATGCAGTTTGAGCTCTTGTTTTAGAATGATTTGTGTGTTTTTCTGGTTTATTTTTTATTTTTTGTCATATTGGTGTCACAAAATAACTCCTACCTTTATTTTTTTAATCTTTCCAGTCGATTACGTTGATGCTCTGCGTGTGTCAGTTTGTTTACATGTTTCTTGGTTGACCTCAGCCTCGGAGGAAGTCACACTGGTTCACACACACTTGCTTACACATGCTAAAAAGTGCTACATTCCCATCTATCTGCTCAATCTTTAGAGCATGTTTTATGTTAGATTTTAGGCCAGAGGCCAATCAGTTATGTCGGTGCAGGTGTTTTATATCCGGGTGCGTGCCAAAGACAGAACACCTGCCTTACATCACTGTTTGGGAATATGGGCAGAAGTGCAACATGCTTGAAGCTGATTTTCCTATGGGTTTAACTGGTTTGTGTTTTTCCTTCTTCCCTCACAGGCGACAGGACAGCCCTATGAACAATATGCCAAGATGATTTTCATGGAACTAAATGACGCCTGGTCGGAATTTGAAAGCCAAGGACAAAAACCCCTCTACTGAAGAAAGAGTGATAGGAAGTGAGCGATGAGAGGATGTCTCTGCTGATTGTGTTATCTAACCTGAAATGTTTCACCACTCTGGTCAACATACTACAGCCACAACCCACAATATCTGCCTTTATACCTGTGCTTTTACCCATGCTTCTCTTCTCGCCACACAAACACAGAACATCTGGTTGACTACAGAACTACAGTGTCCAGACTAAAGAGTGTAACTAAACAAATGGCTCCCCGTTGCTCCAAATTACCTACCTACTGTATGTGTGTGGTGCAAGATTGTCCTTCCTTGTTGAATGTCCTTAGCCCTGAACCAACCCACCAATCAAAGCAGAGTCACCGGGATGTCTGAAAAAAAAAACAGAGCAACTCAACTTGATTCGGAGACAGATCAAAATAAAACAAGAGACAATGGACATACAAGATAAGAGACAAACAAATCAGTGAGTGACTTGAACAAGCATTTCGCAGACAGCTCTAAATAGAGATTCAGAGCACTAGCTAGACTGCAAGGCACAGCAAGCATTTAACAGCAATCAAGCCATTTACCCACAATACACTCTGTTCAGGAAGTAGATTTCACTATGAACTGCATGTGAAAATTGAAAATGTTGTCATAAATAATCCAGAGTTTTTTAAATGGAATTGAATGTTTCAGTAGAAGTAAAAAAAAAAAGTAACTGCAACATAAATTTATGTTGTTCACTGACTGAAGTGAAATTGAACTGAAGCCAAACTTGTTTTCCTTCCCAAATAGGCTGTTTGGAGATACAAATTAGCAATTATCTGTCGAATTTAGGAAGTTTTATGAAAGTGCAAAGAGGATGAAAGTACTTTTTTCTGCTTTTGAGACTAACGCTGATTACAGGTTTGCTTCCATCTCCACTAGCCTTAAATTTAAGTTTGCTGGGTGATATTGAAAATGAAAAACTAAATAAGATTTTAAAAAAACATGGGTCTCTATAATAAAAACACAGGTTAGAAGGCTGCCAACATTTCCATTCCTGACTTTGTATTAATATGGCAGATTGAAACATAACGGTGATATCATTAGTACGTCTGATCTAATCGAGCCTTGTGTTTTTGCTGTGTTTGCTGCGAACTGGACATTGTATATTTTAGGATTAGCACATGTACAGATCCTTACATGAAGCACCTTGAGGCCTCATGCATTCTTGCTCATACAGTAACATGTATTTTTGCATGATAGCAACCGGGGAGCTCAGTGAAAGCACAAACTGACTAATCTGTGCAGCTTTGAAGGAAAGCCATTGTTATTTATTTATTAGTTAATTTTTGTTCATGTTCATTTTTTTTTTTTGATTTGTGTATGAGGGCTGCTCCTTTTGAGTTCAAACAATCTGCACGTGTCTTTATCTTACGTTTTTAAAGAAAGATATTTTTGGGCCACTATGTTTCACTTACCAACTGACTGACTGACAAACTAACAAAACAGGGGAGTAATTTGTCAGACTATATCAGAGTTTTTGTTGGTATAGCATTTTATAGACTGCAATATCTTTTTCCAAACTACAGCAATCACATAACTTGTGCTTAAACACTGCAGTTGTGCTCATCTGAGTTTTCTATTGGTCCCAAAAAACTCCCTACAATGCAATAATAGTCGTGGTTTGATTTTGCAGACATGGATGATTTTATCATAGGACGACATGTAAATCGTGTCAGACTGATGAGTGAATTAATGTGCTTTACTGTATTTCATATATCTTCACATTTTAAATTCCTAATTTCACTAAGGTCCTACTGTACATATATCTGCTCTCATTATCACAGTTTTATCAAAACACTGATTGATATGCAGCAGTTGCAACATGTTTTTTTTTTTTTTCTTTGATTACTTGATGTCATTTGTTTACCTTTGTGAGACATTTCTGTCACAGCACTGACACTTTTATTTATAATAATCATGCAGCTTTTGTCTGGACAAATAATACTATGTCATATCAAATGTGAGGTACAGCAAACATGTCTCAAAGTGTCAACCTTTTGTCAGGAGCTGTACATGTTGCAGGTGCTTTTTCTAATAGTTTGAATCCAGAACAGATGTGAATTTAAATCTCTCTTCATATAATCTCATTAACATACAGACTGATGTGATTGTTCCACTGTATGATGGTCTCTCTTCAGCCTTTGGTACATGTTTTAGGGACATTTACTCCTGAGTAAGTGAATAAATATGACTCGTTAGCATGATGCAGAAACTGAAGCAATTCTCAATTTTTGAAAACATCATAATTTGGTGGTTTGAGGTTCTTAAAGGACACTAATATAACCCTATGAAATCTTCATCTCTCAGCTTTGTTTTTACAAAAGTTCTACTGTAAAATCCACTTGAGATGTTTACTGATTCAAAAATAAAATGTGTTTTGAATCATTTTTAACTTGCATATTGAGCAAAATATTTTTCCTTCACATGTTTAAGTTATTAACATCATTACTGTTACTGTTTTCATGCTCTCTCTCTGTGTTTTGGAGATTTAGATGAAGGATGAGATACTTAACCATCATCTTTGTTGGAATTCATTTTTGCCCATGATTCTCACTTTCTTCATCTGCATTGAGGATGTTGACTGAATACTGACCAGTGTAAAAAGAGTCCGACTGCTACAAAGTGATGTTTCTTTAACCGGTTTGGGACCCAAAATGGATCAGAGGACTCAAATGTGGTGGTCACCGCATCACTGGAAAGAGATTAAGAAATGTGTGCTTGAACAAGACTCTGGGTCTCAGGCTGAAAATGTTAAAGAACTCCTACCAGACACAGGAAGTGTGTAGTATGTGCTTCTGTGCTCTATTTACACCGAGGACCTACATGTGAAATAACCCTCATAAGCTCCCTCGCTGACTGAATTCTCTATCTGCAATCTTACAGCTATGTTAAAAAGCTAACCTCTATATTGTAGTCGATGGATGTGTGTTGTTTGAAGTTGTGGTACGTATGGAAGTGATCTGATTTGGATACGGACTACTGTACGTTATGTGTTTGCCTGTCTGCTGTTAAAGTATTACTAAAATGTGTAAAATTCTGTTCATGTGTTCCTTTTCAGTTCTGTTTACTGTTACAGGATGTACATAATGATCAAGTGCAGTGCACAGAAATAAATAGTAAACAGAAAACAGATGTTTCCTCAGAGTATCTTTGCTTTGCTTCTCGGGAAAAAAGAGTTTTAAATGGAATCAGCTTGAGGCTCTTAAAACAAACCACCACCAGTCATTAACAGGATGTTTTTTTTGACTTGATGCTTCTTTATCCATTGAATTTGGCACAGATAGTGTTTCTCCTTCCGGTCACTAGAGGGTAGCGGTGTACAACTCACTCTTGGAATGGTTTAAATGGCACATGCACTGTGCTCACAGGTAGATTAGATGAAAAGTTACTGCTTGTTTGTGTTTGTGTATACAAATGCATCCCTTACTTAATACATATAATGATTGGTCAATAATACAAATAACAATTTATTCTTGCAGATGATGCTTTCAGTTTATGGTGGTGGTCCAGATTTCTGCAATAATGTAAATGAAGACAGACGGTAACAACATGTTGCATGACAATGCTGCTGTTCATTACTTGTTCTTCATCTAATCTCCTCTCATATGTGACCAGTTAGGGCTTGATATGTTTTCTCCTGGGCCCAAATCCGGGAAAAACAGGGCTGCAGTCTCATTGTTTAACCATCCAAAAGGAAAGTTATGGTAATTGAAAATAACCCCCCCAATCAGTGATTCATTGTTAAATATGGTTACTGCTGCACTCTTCAGATTTTCCCTCCTCTAACTCCTCTCTGCTGACAGTGCTGACGCACTTCCTGAGAAAGATTCAGTGCTGATGGATGAAGATCATTATCATAGGCTGATGTTTTATTTTTCACTATACCATAGACCATTAAGCACAAATCTAATCTACATATCAAGCTGTTACACACACACACAGAGGTTCAAGTCAACATCCTGATACCAGCAGGGACATGGATGCTGTTTGGAGTTAGTCCAACATACACAAGCATGTAGACATATTCAGGGATGTTACCACAAGAGCACAAGAAGGTTAAGAGATTCACTGACACTAACTGCAGATATATGATCAAATGCATAAGAAAAATGATAATAATTATGAACAAAAATGGTAAACTATTATTTCTACCAGTAAACTGAGCTCTAGGAGTTGCTCTGATATGTTATATTTGAGAAAACTGGATGACTTATTCTGAATACGTCTTCCTATATGTTTAGGTCTATGTACTGCCACACATTTCAATTTTTTAAATCTGCCCTGTTTTAATCGCAGAACTGTTTTAATTTTAATTGGTCTTTATTCTACTCACCAATTCAGAAGAGGTTCTTATGACATGCATTGATGGAGAAACGTTTTTGCTTGTTGTTAGTCTTCTGTGTTATACATGAAAGAATAAACATCAAATAAGAACTCTGAAAGACTTAAAAACTCTTCATTTTGGGCAAAAATTCCTATACGTCTCTATTTGGGGATATCATATTCCCTAAAACGTGATTAACAAACATTAGTTTCACAATATCGATTTCAGGACAGTACATCCTCCCACTGAGTTAAATACCTTTGAGGAAAATCATTGCAAGTGTCCCACTAATAAAAATAATTAATAAGCATAGACTGCACAGATGCAGTGCTCTGTGCGCTCTATACACTGCATACCTGAACAGATCTCTGGTTTATGATTCCTGTGAGAGACACAAAACATATTTTTCTGCCTGTTTCTGTCAAAGAACCACTTGTTTGTATCTCAGCATCTTTCCTGAGGGAGACAGTGTGAGCATACTAGCCACTGGTTATCTATTCAATTTAATTTGATTGGTTTTACTTACTTATTGATTGATTTTGATCTAAACAGTAATGTATATATCTGTAGTATACACACATCTGGGGCTGATTATCATCTGCAAAAAGCTATATGCCCAAACTGAATAGTTAGTTCTGTACAGTTTTAAAGAGCTGTCTCACAAGGATTTCTGCTCTCGTATTGCACAGCAAATAGCATAATAACAATATAAACATTTAATAGCGCTGCTAAATTCACTGTGAACAGAAATGATCATGTAAAGACAGGGGATGAGGTGAAGAAGTTATGTGAATTTTGACATTTACTGAAGAGGCCCAATCAAAGCTTGTTAGTATGATTTTATCTGACCCTATGTATTTTACTGATTTTGGATGTTGGACGTGTGACAGAAACATTCCCTAGTCTGCATGACACCTTGGGTAATATGGCATAGCCCTTCTGGGGGGCCTTTTAGATACAAACAATGGATCCATGGTCAAGTTTGGAACAGTTCCAGATGTGGGCATGTTGTGACACATAATATGTTGTGAGATAGCTGTCAATCACTTGATGGACGGCTCCCAACTGAGGTAGTGCCCCTGGAAAACATGTTATTCATATGATAAGATACAGATGTGTAACCCTATATAAGCTGTGCATCGACAGTGGTACATTGCCCAGACCATCTTTGTACATGGAATGGACCCGATGGCCATCGTCTAATAAACGTCTACAAAACAAGAACTTTGCCAGCTCTTCCTTTGAACGATATCATCACACATCCTTCCTTTCAAAGCTATTGAGTGACATGCTGTTCTTGAAGTGTTCACAATGTTGTGAATGAATTCAAGGTTCAGGGTGCATCTTGCTTTGACAAAATGACAGATGGCATTTAACCTAGAGAACATTGTTTTCATGAATCAAGACTGTTGCCCTAGATAAGCTGTGGGACCTGCATAAATAATGTCACTCACTCTGAGAAGCACTACTGTCAATTTACCCATGAAAGCACTTAACCCCTAAGTGCTCCAGTGGTCACTTGATGAAAGACCTCCTGCTGGAATCTCATATGACTGACTGACTGTGTGTATCTGTCTTCCTAAAAAGACGGATATATGTCTGCAAAACAGTGTACTGGTATAAATAAATATCTTCAAAAGAAAAAAACAAATCACGGGGTTGTTGTAAAAGCACACTGTGTACTGTTGTTGTTTTGACTGGCTGGGAAATGTTCATGTCTCCAGAGATGCGACTCCTCCAGTCTGGGAACTCCTTAGTAGAAAAAAAACAACACATTTTCACATGGCCTCCCCTATAAACAGTCATTAAAAGAAATACTTTGCTTTTTCAGATTTGTTAGTTTGTTTTGCAAGTAGTAGGTAGAAAGTCAGTGTTACTGCTATTTTGTGTTGTATGTTGTGAATTGTGTGTGTGCGTGTGTGTGTGAGAAAGTTTTCTATCAGAAGTAAACAAGACGAACGTGGCCCTAAGTGAATTTAAACCTGTAATATCCAAAAGAATAGTAATAGATTATTCTTTTATTTAATTTTCTTTATTCTACAGTAAGAGGTGGACACAAAACAGTTGAGCAGACATTTTTCCTACAATGAGTCCTCCCAAAGGCCTAGCTGACTAGTAGATATACAATATAATCCATCCAATATTTCTTGAGATATGTCAATCTGGGCCAAAGTGGTCGACCACCCGACCGATATGGCGTAATTCTTGTTTAAAGTCACAGGCACTATCACTGTGGGAAAGCAAGGAAGCAAACTAATTTAAAGTCCATCGCTTCATGATGCCAAAAATAGTTCTCATTATGGTTATCAGCTCTTTGGTCTCTGCATATTGCATCTAGCTAGGTCACTGTTTTTCTCTCCCTACTATACTAATAATGACTCCAATACAGCATCATTGTCTTGTGATTAAAATGCAGCCATTACAGACCCAGGGATGTCAATACAGATGCACTCATTTCATTCTCAAGGTTGTCTGTAAGTGCGTTTCTACAGTAATAATGTGAGGGGGGACACATATGGAGTTACTGAAAATAAGTGAATTTTGGATGGAGATGCTGGGGCTGATATGGGTGGTTGACCACTAAAACAAACCATGTTGGGAGCTAGTTTGCGACATATCATAGATTAAAGACATGTGTGTTATGTCTGTGGGAATCTCCCGAATACTGAGAGTTTTAATATGATCTGTTTGTGAGAGAGTAGTTTTTCTTACCGCTGCTCTCTTTGTGCTGAGAGAACCACTGACTGAACATATTTCCACACGATTAAATTTACTTTTTCTTTCCTTTTAATGGAGTTAAACATGCTCTGCTTTCCCGGTCATAAACTTCTATCTAAACACTCCTTGAAACATGCAGTGACTTGTTAGAGAGAATTTTGAAATATGTCCTACAGCGTGTGATACAATAAGAATGAAGTATCATGCTGCTTTGGTATGTGTGTGTGTCTGTGTCTGTGTCTGTGTGTGTATGTGCATGAATAGGAATGTGAATCTTGCATGCCAGGAGACTGTGATATTGCTGCTTGGGTGTGTAGATTTCACACAGGAAGTAGAAATGGAACATTTCATTAGGTTTCAGTGCGGTTTTTGGCATATCCTGCTCAAGTGCATCTTTCACAGATGAGAACAAACAACAGATCACAAGCTTTATCTTAATGTATGACAACAGAAGCCAGATGTCTACTGAGATGCAGAGAACATATATACATATACCAAACTGGTTTTCTTTTGAAGAAAATACACTAAACATGTACAGTTTCAACACTATGCAACCCTGAATCTCTAAATCTGGAAAATGCAAGCCTTCTTCTGGTAACCTGTTTTTAAGGATGGAGCTGAAAAAACGTGTTCGTATCATTTTTGTGTCATAAAACTTAAAAACAGGTGATGTTCAAATATGCATTCATCTTAGATTTTTCATACAAATACAAGATAATCAAGATTCTGGTCAAGATTTAAGGCTATCTGGGGTTTTTAAACTACTCAGGTGTCATGCAGGTCAACTCTCCAACTGCTGCAGTCAGCAGAGTTTTGCAGTGAAGTATCTTACTGGCAGTTTAAAAATAGGCTCCCTTTCTGGCTCTGCCACTTCACAAGCATGGGTTAGATGTAACTGCAGCTGTGATGGAAAAATACAACAGAACTTTAATAATAACTTTTATAGGCGTTCAGAAACAGTTTTAATTGAATTCTAAAATGGCTGTTGTTAGGGTCTGTTGCTATTCGCCTCTCAAGCTCTTCACTGCTTCCTCTCTCTGCAGGTCCACCTGATCATCACTTTGACTTGAAACTTGAAACAGTAACTGTTTGCAGCATGTGCAGCTACAGTTGGGGACTTCCTGGATTGCTTGATGTATGCAAGTTAAATCTTGCACTTTGATTTGTCCTGCGCACCAATAAACCTGCATTCATTCCCTGGTCACTTGAGGGCAGTGTAACAAGCTGTAACTTAACACAACACTGACATATTATCAATTTATAAAGTTTTTATGGTGAACATGTTACGTGCTTATTTACACATTCAGCAGATACAGAGCAACACTAGCATTCATTTGAATTCGTGTTTCTGTCCATCTGATGATTATAAGTCCAACAATCATTCTCTTTTTAGCTGTGTTTTGCTCCCCACCAACTCCTGGCTTTTTAGCTGTTAAATGCTCCACTATGTTCTCTAGCGAGTCTGTAACTTTGTCTGTCTGCTGTTTGATGAGGGGCAGCGTACAGTTTTATCGGAGCTGCCCGCTGTGGCCCAAAACGATGCTAAGAGCAGGGAGAGTGAATCAAAACAGTAAAACTACGGTTCGTAAATCCAAATCAGTGAGCTGCAGAGTTGATGATAATTCTCTGTTGTTTTGTCACCAGGAGTGACCCCTTTCACATTACATGTAATCATTTGATCCATTGTTGTAATAAAAATATTGATTATAGAGCTCCAAGTTTTGTGTCTGTTTCAGTGCAGTGGCCACTCCACACTCTACTAAACAAACAGGATTTATTTTTGTGCTTGCAATAACATGATATCAAGTTTTTTTCTGTCTCACTGATAAGAGATTGTATCGCCGAGTTTGTTTGACCCGGTCAGGATCAGTGCAAGGTTGAGCGAGGGTGCTGTAAATGGTGTAGCATTGCAACTCAGAGGCTGCTCTAGGCATGCGTCAGAGGAATTACGGGATCAAGTGTGTGCACACACAGAAAACCCCTATGTGCCTCAACTAGAGGGGAAAATTTAAAAGGGGACCACTGACAGAGGGTAGGCTTTGCATAGAGCTCTTGTTCCTCTAAGTCTGTAAGTCTAAAATCCCAGTGTGCCCACAGCTACAAATATAAACATCCAGTCCAAAATAGAGATGGCTTCTATCCAGAAAAATCTAATCCCCATGCCATCCACACTTCTACAGTACACTTACACCTGTAGCCCGTAGATGCAGATTGTATTGCCACGTACATGCATGCCCATCCTGGCCTGTGTACAGTGTTGTGAGGGATTGGTGTGTATTCTGACACCCCGGGTCAGAAATAGCCCCTCATGCCCAGAGACACACTGATCCACATAAAGCTCTCCGTCTATAGGACTTTCTCTGCAAGTACTGTTGACAATGTCAGGTCCCAGTCTACTACATGTATTAAGGATGTCAGCTGGAAGGCAAACTTTATTTTTTATGTTGTACTTCTCGAGATCTACGAGTATGGGGCAGCTGGTGAGTAATTTTTCTCAATCACTGTTATAACATTTCATACGACATAAAATACAAGCTGCAGCTGCGAGATGAATGACACCCTACACGCACCCTGCCCATCTGACTGTTGCTTATTCATTTAATCTTGAGTCACTAGAGTTGTTTTTGTGTTGCTGTTTGTTTGTGAAGAAACATATTGGTTCAACCTTGTATTCTCTTCAGACTCTCTTCTGAAACAGCAATTTCTTTCCCTCCCTTGGACTCTTTTATCCCAAAATCTTTGTCATGATAAACCTATGCTTCTGTTGTTTTTATTTCTCTACATTTTTTTTTCTTCAAATTTGAATGAGGCAGCACAACAGGAACCACAGAGATCATAACTCTGTTGTATCTTTTCCTGGAGACATGAACTCATGCTTAATCTTTGGTTATTGATTCTTTTGTTTGTACATATTTAAACATGGAAGCCCATCAAAATCCATTGTAAAAGAGCTGGAGTCAGGATATATTTAGTCTAGTTTAGCATTAAGACTGGAAGCAGGGGAGAACAGCTAAAGTGGTTTAAAAACACACCTCTAAAACACTCTAATCAACATGTTATATCACACTTGTTTAATTTGTACAAAAGCCAAACTGTACAAATGTCATGTGGCAGTTTTAAGGGGGGGTTTGTGCTGGCTGGGAGCAGTGACTTCCTGGAGTCATCAGATGAATTCATTAGTAAGATTTACAGGCACTGTTAGGCAGATTTGTATATTTAGACAGAACCAGGGTAATCTAACCAGCTGCTGACAGTAGCTTCATATTCAACAGACAGATATGACAATGGTATTGATCTTCTCATCTTAACTCTCTGCAAGAAAGCAAATAATGATTTCCCAAAATGTTGAACTATTCCTTTAACACGACACACACAAGGACAATGTTTTTTTTTCTCATTTCACTTTCCAAAAAAGCAGCTTTTCCTTTAAAAATCACAAAATATGTAGCTTCTGTTGAAAATCCATCCAAATTTTATCAAGTCCTGATTTAGCTTTCCGTCTAAAAGCTCTACCTTGATATCAGAAATGTTGTATCGTCACCCCTCATGTTCAAACAAGTGTCTCAACATGAGAGCCAGCTGCTGCCTGAGATCAGGTACTTTGACCACAGACACACCTCAGATGAGCCTCGGGCAAAAGCTGACCAGACTGGCTTCGACCTCCTGTTTTTCAATCTATGTCAGAGTTAACAGCCGCGGTCGTTTTGCAGGGTGCAATTTGCTGTCCATTTGACCCATTTGGTTTATTTAAACTAAGGAGTGCCAAAGGTGAGATTATGGTCACAGACATCTCCATGGTGATGAGAGGCTTCTGTACTGTGCTGTTTGCTCAGTTGGACCTTTAGGGCTGAATTTACACAGGAGCTAAAAGTTGATCTTCATGTCCACTCTGCTGGCCGGGCTGTTGGACACTAAGATCTTGTCAACAGTATTTTTTTATGTGCAATTTCAGGGGTTAGCAACGCTTTTACATTCTACAGTTAAGTACATGGTGTGTGTTGTTTCAGGCAGATTCGAGTATTTTTACACTTAGTTTATTTATTTTATTTAGATGTGATTCATTTTAGGCCAACAAAATTAATAAAAAATATCTCTCCACCAGGATTTAATTAATGTTGGAAAACAAATACTTTATTTTCTATTTTCTAATGATTTCCCAGAACAGCTATGTAACCTTCGGGTACTGATTACAATTACGGGGAAAATGGAGATAAAGTTTATTTAAAAAATATTTGAGAAAGAGTTTTTTTAGTTGAGCAGTTCAATAAGGAGAGATCAATTGGGAATTGCATAACAATATGAACAGAGAAAGACTCTATTGATAGCATCTTCGTTGAGTGAAACCCCATATGGCGATAGTAGATGGAACAGCATTGATCCCCAGGAGACTAGACGCAGGTGGTTGATAGAAACTTTCAGTTGAACATCTTGGAGGTCACAGTAGTGATGGGAAAGTGGTGGATTGAGCAATAGTAGGTATCTGTCATACAGGCCAGAGACTGATTGGCTCAAGGAATGCAGACAGAAAGATTGTTGCTCAGATATGATGATATCGGGATTGTAGAGACTTTGATAGCATGGAAAAGTGGAAGTGACATGGCAAACATTCATCCATAGAGGAAATATCAGCTCTGTTTAAATGATGAATTAAAAACTCGTGGGAATATATCTGAATTAATAAATAAAATCAAAACGATTACAACATTTTTAAGACTTTTTTTTGTCTCTAGGAGTGTGTTTTGTTTAGGCTGATGACCTCAGTATTTCTAAAATCTTAGATAAACTTGTTTTTACTCTGTCAAAACAGATGGTAATTTAAAATGGAAGACAAAAAGCATTTATTAATAACTAGTTCCATCTATCCATTCTCTATACTTGCTTATTGTCATTCAAGGTCACAGGGAACTGTAAGGTTTCCATTTTAGGCTGCATATCCGCATGTCTTTGGTCTGACAGCACTTTATCTCAAGCAGCAGATGTCACGTAAGGCCTAACCCGTTCCCAGGTCATAAAATACCAATGCTTTGTCATTCCCCTCAGCGTTTGATACACATATATGTGTGTGTGTGTGTGTGTGAAAGGGGAGGGGATCCATCAACCAGCTGCACACAAAAATCTTAATCAGTCTGGAATAAATTCAGTAATCAAAAGTAAGTAGTTGATATAATGGTAAATAAAAGTTTTGTAACGTAACGCAAAGTGGAATGTCTTCATCTCCATAGCAACACTGGCTGAGGATCACGTTTAATGTAGCCTTCCGCTATCAGTTATATCTGTGCATGAGTGGGTTTTTTTTTTTTTTTTGGCAGTATCTGTCTGTCTGCAGTCCTGTGAATCATCCACAATCCTAATCGTCACATCATGACCAAATGTTCTGGAGCTGACGGTCTGTAAACAAAGTATTTTGCCTCAGTTGTTGTTTTTGTGGCATAGGATAATAATAATGCTTTTAACCGTACAGCAGCGCAACTATTCTAGGAAGACTTCACCTGATTTATACTTATTGGAAACTATCTACATCACGGACTTCCAGTGAAATGAAATTCTCCACTTTGCTTAATTCGGTGTGTTGCTTCATCTCCATTATCGCTGTCCTCTTCATTATTTAAATCTTTATTTATCCTCCACATACGAGCACTTTCTTACCTGTGCTGTCCATTTCCACTAATTCACTCTCACTTCCTATTTGTGCTGTGTTTTGTGGTAACTTATTTTATTAAGGAACATAAAAACACACACTGGTTTCCAACTGAGTGCTCCTCAGTCATTGCTTGATCTGTGTCAGTCATCAGAAATGTCAAGATGCATTAATATCATGGCTCGAGACCTTCGTTGCATGCCATGCCCCTCATTCTTCATTTGTTTCCTGTCTGCTTATCTATCATCAGCTGTCCACTAAAGACAACAAATGCCCAAAAATATAAATTAAAAAAAGGTGCATTATTTCAATGTAGTGGGAATGGATAGCTAGAAAAAAAACAAGGTGGACAAACAAGACTGTTTCAAAAACCCAAGATGAACTGACATGATGCCATTAGGTAGTATATGTGTAGTATTCCTGTCATTCTGTTTGTTTGCAATCTCTTTTGCCTTTTATATCCTACTTTTCAGTGTTTTGTTGGCCAGCAAACTTTTTCTTAAAAAAACTAAACTCTCTGCCATAGGTGTGTTGCAAGTTGTGATGTAAGCTGTAAATTATTCATGGCTTCAAGCAACAATAAACAACTCAAACCACATTTGAAAACCATGTTTTCTTGGAAAACATTTGAATGCAAAATAAAACAAAACAATATATGAGATTCTATGGCCCCAGCCATGGGAGTTTGATTCAGAAAGAACACTTTCATTCAGAAAAATACTGAGAAACTTTGCTTCAGTACGCTTGAATGACACTTCCCTGGCAGGCTTTATGACCTCAGAGCTTTCATTTAGAAGAATAAGAGAATTTGATTGGCTTACGGTGCCAAACTGATGCTCTCTCCTCCGCTGAGAGGATTCAATAAGACATTAAGGTAGAGACCTAGGTATGACTCAAAGAGAAAGCCGCCTGGATATTATTGCCTGCTGCTTGTCTAATACAGTCTGCTTTTGCGCGAGTGGGCGCTGAATGAAAACAACCCAATGCAGACAGAAGTGGGTGGTTGGGGAGTTGGGAACATTATGTAGACGTGTGAGATTCTCAGTGGCTTGGAAACCCAACATGTTGCTACTGTCTTGATATGAAACCAAACTCTGCAGCCACTCTTAATTCATCTACATTTCAGAAAACAATCTTAAAACCATTTATTGTTCAAATATTCACTAAGTGGTCTAAAGGTACAGACCTCATCTGTCTAGATTTGAACACTAGATTTGGACCAGTGTGAGATTGGAAGGCTGATACAAGTGCCAGTGATTTATTTTTGTTGTTACAAAGGAAATTTATAACAACACATATTTCGTCTTTCTCTTTTTTAACAGCCCATGCCTGCATTATCCCTCTTCAAGCTGCTGTTTCATATGAAGAGCGGAAGTCACAAAACCTTATAATAAAAACCAGTTTGATGAAGACTGAGTGATGAATGACCTGATAAAAACAAGATTTATTTGATCAGTTTTACTGTCACAATCTGCACACTATTGCTTTATTGTGTGCTGTTATTGTTTGATGTGTCCACTGGGCAATGACTTAATCACAGGCCACACTTATAACCTATCTACTCTAGGGTCCTTTAATGGAAGTCTTAGCTGCACTATAGTGATGACAGTGTTGGTCGGTCCACCACTTTGGTCCAGACTGAAATATCTCAACAGATACTAGATGGATTCCCATGAAATTTGGTAAAGATATTCAAGGTTCCCAGAGGATGGAGTGCCCTGGTGGCTGAATGGTTACTGCAGATGCCACAGCCAGGGACCTTTGTTACATGTCATACCCCCCTCTCTCTCTCTACCTTTGATTCCTGTCTGCCTCTTTGCTGCCTACCATCCAATAAAGGCAAAAATGCCAATGCCATCTTCAAAAAAAAAAAAAAAGGTTACGAGAGAATGGAAATTACTTTAATGATTTTCTGAATTTTCATCTGGCACCACCAACAGGTCAAAATTTTCTATTATCCGCTAAAATATCTCATCGTCAGCTAGAGGGATCATCATAAAATGTGGCACAGACATTAATGGTCCCCACAGAATGAACTGTAATAACTTTGGCATCACTATCCGGTAAAGATTTTCATTTGTCCAGTATTTGCTGGTTTATAATCAAATAGGCTGCCCACAAAACTAATAACATTCCCATTCACCTCAGCTGTACCTCAGCTCTTCGTATTTAGTGCTAATTAGCTAATGTTAGCATACTAGCATGCTAAATTAAGACTGCAAGCTTGGTAAAAAAAACAACAAAAAACATACCTGTTAAACATCAGCATGTTAACATTTTCATTATGGTCTTGTTTGCACGCCTATATTAGCACTTTGCTCAAAGCACAACATTACAGAGCTGCTAGCATGGCTTCTTGTTTGTTGATTGTTGTTTGTTAAAATCAGTAGAAAAGGACAATTTCCTAAAATAGCTTTCAAATTCTTCCAAAAGAATTGATTTCAAAGCAGTAAAAAACTTATAACAAGCTGACAACAGGAGCAACACAACTTTGATCGGTCACCAGATTACAGTCTCCTGCTTGACTCCCTCACTGTTTCTTTATTGTCCTGGCTAGAGGAGACGGCTCACTAGATTTTAGATAATAAAATCTGATGACGCACAGGCTTGGCATGGGACACCTCAGCACTTTCTCCCTTTCAGTCTTTCTCTCTAATTCTTTCCATATTTGTTTTCTTCTGGGAAGATGGAAAGAAGAGAGAGAGAGAGAGATACTCCCTTGCAATTTCACATTTTCTCTCTCTCAAAGGGGAAAGTGAGAGGGAAGCTGTGTGAGAGAACGAGGGCATAACCGACTTGGTGTGGAACAAGTGACTGAACAGTTGAATGTATGACTCTGTGTGTGTGTGTGTGTGTGTGTGTGTGTGTGTACGCAGAAACAAGGTGGAGATTGTGTCCCGGGGAGAGGCTGTGATGGTGGTTTTATGAGTGACTCCATCATGTTTTGATGATGCAGTTTTGACAGCGCAAAGAACAAGCAGACAGTCAATACGGTGCTGTCATTTCATCGCATCATCGTGTTACACACTGCTGCAAACTGTGTGCTGATGTGTGTTTGTGTCACAGTGTGTGTAAGACACAGAGAAATAGAAAGAAAGAAAAGAATGACCACAAGATGAATAAGAAATACTATCACCCCTTAGGTCCTGTGCTTTGTCTCTGATGCTAAGAATCACCCTACAGCCTTGCTGCAGACATTTTGTGGCCCCACAAAATCCTGACAACACAGCCTTTTGTGTTTTCCAGGTTAGTGTATTATTGATGATAAGACCCATTAAATCTATTAGCTCCGGTTGTCTTGTTAACTCCTGTGAGACATAAGGGCTGTATACTTACTGTAGGCGGTTTTTGCTAAGTGCATTCACACAAGCACACACATGCCTAGTGATTGGGTTGGGTGGGTTTATTGCATCATAAGTGTGTACATCACCTCAGTTCAGCTCCAGTTGTGCTGCGACACACAGGCAAACCTCCATATGAGAAACAGAGCAAGAAAACGGTAAAGTAGTGTTGCAACTAATGATTATTCTCAAGATACATTTATTTCTCCATATTTTTTTTCCATGAATTGAGCAATGATTTAGTCTTTAATAGTAAAAAACGCTCAGGCTGCAAGGTGAAGTGTTCAAATTGACAACAGCCCCAAACCACAAAGATATTCAATTTATAATGATAACCTGATTAATTAGTTATTCAAATTCTTGTTGGTTAATTTTCTGTCAGTTTACTAATTCAATGAAAATCGAAAAAGAGAAAAGAGAGAATGGTTTGTCATTTGTTGTGATTCAGTGAAACGACACCATGCCTTAAGTCAGTGGTAGTACATCAGGTCCTTTTAAATGTTGCTGTGCCATATGGTGGTTTGCTCACAGCCTACATTGGCTCACTCTCTTTTTTTTCCTCTGCTTCTCTGACATGTTCTCTGTCTCTTCTCTCCCAAGACTTGATGTTTGGCAGGTGCTGTGCTGCGTCTTTCGTTCAGCTCTGCAGCTGAACAGCTTCTCTGTTAATTCAGTGGAAAAATACTGTGTCGTCTCCTGACAATTGTGAATTTAATAACTATTGTTGACATTCACACAGGGCTAATGTATTTCAAGGAAGAGAGAGACAGCAGGAAGCTCAGTTCCTCAGCTTTTTTGCAGATGATATGATATTGGCATTTGGTATTTTCTTTGGAGTTTGTATTTCCTCTTACTGTTAATTGTCTAAATGTAATCTACAGTCAGTGGCCTGAATGTAACCTGTTAGCTAACCTGGTCACATGACCAGTAGGTGTAACTGTGTCCAGTTTGTGCACAGAACCTCCTTCTCTATGCTCATTTCATAGAATCTCATGATCCAGATTTGTGTTTGGATCCCATTACCTCGGTCAGTTCACAAATTGGCAGATGTCAGCAGATTTTATTGCTCTCTGGCTGGTTGGTCTACACATTTGGTCCATTTAGATATTGGCTACATTAACCAGAACTTGTGACAAACGCAGTGTCAGCCTGTATTTCAGCAGCCGTAATTTTCAAGGAGATGTGATACAGCTGTGCTCTGGAAAAGACATCACACTTAAACTTTGTCAGCACATACTACTGCTTGCATAATGATAAATTCATGATATAAACAAGCATGTGAACTCAGACTTAGGCTCATTCTCTGAGATGATGTAAAATAAAATACAAAGTCTGAGCGTGAGGTGATAGCAGTTGTCTTCCACAGAAGTGTTAGTTTGGTCGACTCTCAGACATATTAATAAAGTTTTCCACTACTTAACACACATCTTGTCTTGACACTTTTTTCAGTTTGGTAGGAGGCAAAGCTGCATTTCTCAATAACAGGGACATTCATAGTGTGACCCTGGGCACACTGCCAATGGAAATAAGACTGAGGTGTCCAGTACATATACCTTCCACAAAGATGAAAACACAGAGATTGATTGTACAAATATTCTAGCTATGAACAGAAAATTTAATATATGAAAAAATAAAATCAAGAAATTAAAAATAAATACATTGAGATGTTTTGAATTGCAAAATAGCACTCAAAAGACTCCTTAGCATGTTTAAAATTAGAAAATTTAAAGTTTGACTGAAGAGACCTAAGAACTTGTGCATCTTGATGTAGAGGTGTAGAGTGATGGATATTTTTTATTCTCAGTAGGTTCTGGCATTGTATCCTGGTGCAGAAAGTGATCAGCTTTGATCCACATGCTGTACTCCACTTTACCTGTAAGAAAGGAGTGAAATGAATGTATAAAAATGACCCTATAGATTGTCAAATTAAAAGGTTTTGCCCCACTTCAGTTCTGCTGAACTCCACATAATTTGGCCATTTCCTCTCACTATCCTCTGAGACAGACTCTTCCATGCAATCCTCCCAGAGGACAGGGAGCAGTCAGATGACCCACTTTTTAGTTTTCAGACATCAGCGGACTAGTGGACATCCGAGCAGTGGGTATTAACTTCTTCCTGGCCGTGACGAAAGCCTTTTTTGTCAGGTGGAGCTGCTTATAACTGCATATACGATTTGCTGTTCTATCTGTATGTAGGCCTAAATCAAAGGATGCTGGACTTGCTGTTTGGGTTTGTACTTAGCAGGACATCCTTATTCACACTAATGCTGCCTTCAAATGGGGTTGTGTTCACGAGAAGAGTCCATTTGAACGACGCTCTCTTGTGGTATTCATGACTTTCGAAGTGGGTATTTTGTGTTGTTGCCATGGAAGTTAATTTTTCGGTGGATGGCAAGTTTATATCCATGTTTCCTAACAGCAATGGTCTCACGACTTAAACACTAAAACACCAAGCACATTGTGTACACGACTTCCCATGTCGTAACCACAAGGTCACAAGTTCCTTTTGAAGGCAGCATAACAGTCAACTTTGTTCAGAGTCAAGCTGTTGTGGAATTTTATAGGAAGAGTTTGACATCTTGGCAATTACTGTTCACTTTCTTGTCAAGAGTGAAATGAGAGGATTGATACTACTCTTGTTTGTTTAATATGTAACTGGAACCAGGAGACTGTTAGTTAGCACAAAGACTTAGTTTAGCACAAAAACTGAAACAGCTAGCCTGGCTGTGTCTAAAGGTAACAAAATCTGCCAACCTGCACATCTAAAGCTTCCTGGAGTCTTCCTTGGGACCAAATTGTCATTTTTACACTTTTGGTTTGGTATGGATTAAAGACACAATGTGTTAATTACTAAGCCTTAGAGGTGCTGGTTACCTTTGGACAGAGCTAGGCTAGCTGTTTCCACTTGCTTTCAGTCTTTGTGCTAAGCTAAGCTAACTGGTTGCTGGCAGTAACTTCATATTTACCATACAGGCATGAGAGGGGTATTGATATTCTCCTCTAATTTTCTGCAAAAAAGTGAAAAGGCATATTTAGCTAAATACCATTTAAGAGAACAGCGACAAAGACCTGAAAGTGCCCATGGTATGGAGTTATTCTTGCAAAGCAAGCTCTCTATATGTCCCCTCATCTGCTCTTATTTCCCGCCTTATTTCCTCCCTTTTATAGAGAGAGAGATTCACGGCCTATCATGTGAAAACGGGTTACATTTCATCCTTCAGCGATCAAAGAGATGTAATGTGAAACAGGCTGCTGGCAGGGGAATCACACTGCAGCAGACTCATGCATGCATTTAGAATGAGGGGATGACATCACCCCCTTCAGTGACATCATTTCAACCAGTCTGCAAGCATGACATCACCCTCTTGGTATGTAATCCCTCCCGCCCTCGACCCAGCGATGATTTTTTTTTTTTTTTTTTTGGTGCACTGTGGAATCTGATTAATTATTCATAAGTGTCTTCCACATAGCAGCACACAGGGCTGTTTGTTAGAAAGAGCTAACTCATGATGATGATACAGTGTTAATGTAGCTCTGCTGTCAAGTCACCTCCATATAAGCAATGATGACATGGGAATAATGATAATGATGTCATCGTTAGTACAGCATGATTTAACCCAGAATTAGTTAAATAGTAGTAATACTGCGTTGAATAGTATTTTAAAATACATTTCTTGGTGAAGAGCATTTTTTTGCCTCAGTTAAAAGGTTTAATTGATGATATATATTAAAGGTATATTATGCAGGATTTTCCTAAAAAAACAATATATAGACTCATACAAAAGTAATCCCTGTAAATAATCACTTATGACCCACTACAAGTGTGTGTCAGTGTATTTATCGGCAGAGACACTGCCTTGTTTGTGCTTTAGAACGTAACTGCTGAGAAGCAATCAGAAAATATTATTTTATTTATCTGATTGATGGCTTTGTTCTGGCAAGCGCCGCTCCCTCTCTTCATTCACTCTCTAGTTCACTCAGCCGCCGCTGTTCTCTCTCTCTCTCTTTCTCTCTTTCTCTCTCTATCACTAGTTGAGCTGGGGAGGAGGGGCCAACTTTGAATACTGTGTTAACAAATACCAACCTACAAATCCTGCATAGTATACCTTTAAATGTTATCAGAATCAAATAAAGTTAATTGGCCAAATATGGCATGTAAAAGGAAGTTGACTCAGTCAAATCAGTCACCCGAAATCTGCTTACACACATGAATGTAGATGTATTGCTGAAAAAGAGATAACAACATATGAAAAGAGCTGTGCATCAAATATTCAATGTATATACTGTATATAGGTGATGATATTTTGATATACAGGTGATGATATTAATAAAAAGCACTGATAACATGTCTGAAATCTACAAAAACAGACCCCTGTGAATGATAACTTCATCATAATAGGATGCAGGTCACTGAGAAATTTGCTAGCAGCAGGAGTTGCCCTTTATTAGTGGGAATGACCTTTGCTACAGAACATAAAGCAATGCTCCAAACAGAGCATGACCATCTCATAGGTCTGCAGATTGGATCATTATGATCTAAAACAAAAAAAAAACATCAAGATTAGATGAATTTCCTGGCTTCAGAGGTGGTAACAATAGAGGGCTGTGTCACTTTTATCTGAACAAAATCAGCTTCTATCGCCAATCAAACAGTGAGGTTATTCATATTTAGGATTTTTACCAATTTATTTATTTATTTTTTGCACCACACAAACTTCACTTTCACTTGAGGATTACATACTACAAGGATGATGTCATTCTCACAGGCTGGTCGGGGATGATGACACTGGATGATGTCATCCCTTCATTTTAAATGCGCAGGTGAGGCTGCTACTGCAGTTGTGCTTTTTCCCCTCATCTTTCTGATCAGTGAATGTAACATTTTAAGCGAATTTTTGTGACTCTCACATTTCCTTTTAACGCTACAAAAGATAAAAGAAAGAAATATTTAGGGAGGCAGGAATTAAAAGGCAGATGTGGAAGCATTAGTAATCATGCTTTACAGGAATAACTTCATAAACTATGAGCATTGGCAGGATTTGAATGTTTTCTTAAGTCTTTTTCTGCAATCCAAAGTATGTTGACTTTCTGAGTAACATTGACCGTGTGCATGTTTTTCCACTGTTAAAAATAGCTCCTGTCAAAATTGATTCTTCATCACTTTTCATTTATTGTAGCTTCCAAAAAGGTTCAGCACATGTTTTGTGATTTAAATAGATCATTTTTAAAAGTTATAAATCAGAGTTACTCAGTCATCAGCGCCAGATTTCTACTGGAACGCAGATGACAGTGACACGTTTGCTATTACAATTCATCCGTCAGTTAAATCTTGTGATTGCACTTCGATAAATGTAAAAAAAGATAAATATGGCAGCAGAAGAAGTTAAATAGTAGTAATACTGCATTAAATCATATTTAAAATACATTTCTTGGTGGAAAACATTTTTTGTCTTGCTTAAAAGGTTAAATTGATGATATTTATTAAAAAGTTAACTAGCCAAATATGGCATGTAAAAGGACTTTGACTCATTATCAGTTGCCCAAAATGTGCTCACACACACAAATGTAGATGTATTGCTGAAAAAGAGATAACAACATATGAAAAGAGCTGGACATCAAATATTCAGTCTACATGCTGTATACAGGTGATAATATTTTGACATACAGGCGATCATATTAAGAAACCAGACTGAAAACATGTCTGAAAACCACTAAAACAGACCTCTGTGAATGATAACTGCATTGTAATTGGATGCATATCACTGAGAAATTTGCTAGCAGCAGTAGTTGCCCTTTATTAGTGGGGATGTCCTTTGTTACAGAACATAAAGCAATGCTCCTTATGGTCTAAAGCAAAAAAGGCTTCAGAGGTGGTAACAATAGAGGGCTGTGTTTATCTGAACAAAATCAGCTTCTATTGCCAATCAAACAGTGAGGTTATTCATATTTAGGATTTTTACCGATGTATTTATTTAACTCAGAAGAACTCCCTCACCCCTTTTGTGAGCTTTTTTTCTTTTCTTTTTTTTTTTTTTTTAAATTTATGCTCTCTGCTTATTCCTGACAGTCACTGCAGTATTCAAGGACAGAGCAAAGCCAGGCTGTTGACAATAATGGGTCGAATCCATCTCCGTAAAAATCAGTGGGCTGTAAAAGTGAAGTAATGTGCCTCCATAATGACGCAGATCAACGAAATCCATTTGCAAATGAATCTCCTCCCCCTTAAAATATATGCAAGCACACAATGACGCATCTTTTCTACGTCATAAAGTTTGATCGTGACTGCGGGTATGTAACATCTCACTGTGTCTCTGAAGCACACACAAAAACGTGTGGTACTACACGTGTGAGGAAACTGAATTGACTGGCATTCATTTCATGTGGGCTAACCTAACTTTAACATCTGCCTGCCTTCACATAACTTCAGCCTACACATAATTCCTGGGCATGTTGATACATTGCAAGAACGTCCTTCTGCCAGCCAGCTGTCACCTTTCTGTGAGGACTTGCATGCCTTCTCCGTGTCTGTGTTTCCAACAGATGTTCCGGGTTGTCTCCCTCAGTCTAAAGACAGCCATATTGGATGAATAGGAAGCTCAGAATAACCCATGTCAATGTGGGCTTGTTATGGACTGGTAACCTTTCCAGCGTGCTCCCCAAGTATATAAAATTGATGGATGCTTCAAACCTAAACCGTAAAACCAAGTCCAGTCCTAAAATAAATTGTTAATGTGGGGACTGGAGTTTTGGCTCCACAAATCAATAAAATATACTAGTAATTTACTATACTTGTGAGGATCTTGTAATGATTATATTAATTCCCTTAACATAAATTTAACCTAACAGTATAGCTGGAAGGTATGAACAATCATTGTCATATGAGAGTTGTGTCACTTGCATTTTATTGTAGTACTTGATTTTGATTGTTGGTGATGCTGTGGTGGGGTGTTATGGAGCACTATGCTGTTTAATGTATGTCTATAACTGTGATGTCCTTTGTTGTTTTGTTTGTCTGACAATTGCCATGGACACACAAGGAATTTACAGATGGATAGTGGTAATAATAAACTACATAACTACTACTTTTACAACACTGTGGCCTTTTACTCCAGCAGTGTGGATTGTCCAAGGAGAGCATACCAAGAAGAAGGAATCTAAAGTGTGGGATTGTACTGTAAATCAACACCTCAAGTTAATTAGGATTCACACCCACCTCCATAGAACACCTATTTGCTTGTCATCATGATATCCATTCATTCTGACAACCACAGTCACTATGTGATACTTTCCATTATGCCACAAATGTGCAACGTTGTCATCTGATTGATATCCAGAGATTTATTGTTGTCATTATAGTACATCTATCTGTCACACATTATCACACCATGACAATTTGTGCAGATCACAGTCCTGGATACACCTGGGCAGACAGCTATTGACAAAGACAAGCTGTTTGATGTGTAGGGAAGCTTTTTGTATTGATCGAGAGAGAAGAGAGAAAGCTAGATGACCATACAGACCGCCAGAAGACAAACAGTAGTAAATAAGCATTTGTAAATAGATATTCATTCTTGTTAGAAAATCAGATGTGTTTTGGTTCATTATGTGGAGTTTAAATTTTCCATTAAAGCTGTTAATGTATTGACAAAACAATCCACCTACAGTACCAACTTGTTGGTACTAGTTTTCAATCAGTCTTCATCAGCAGATGAAGTAGCTTTCTAAAAGATGTGTAGATGTTAAAACTTTCCATCACTCTGAACATCTCTAGAATGTCCATGTTTGCTAAATAGTTGAGTTTGATGGTTCATTAACCTCGGAAACAGCAGTTGACAAAACAATCTCAAGTCAGGGCTTGCTTGCTTTTAAATATATTGTGTTTCTCTTATATAGAACTCATTAGGGCAGCACACTCATATAGATTTCTTTTAATATTTTATCAGTTATTTTTGTCTTTTCAAAAGTCTACATAATTGAAAGTATAGGTCAATGACGGATTTGTGTGCAATCTGTATTACCTTTATTAATTCAATGCTGTCTGCAGGAGCAACACCACAAATGAATATTTAAAGACACAGCTGGCAATTTTCTATATTATTCTTATTGTCAACAAATCTCATATGCAGAACCAAGCCAACAATTAACCGATCCTACTTACAAATATTGTGTGTTTATCCAAAGCCTGATATATCTCATTCCACTGTGCCGTAGAATATAAAAACTATTACCATGTTCCTTCACCCTGATGAGTTTTGGTATAGTTATTTACAATGTACAATATAGTACAAAGTCAAGAGGTTATAATATGTAGCACAACAAGCTAGCGAAGCTCAGTATATGGCACCATGTTCCTGCCCACACAGTGGTGTTCGGCTTACAAAGTGCTCTCAAGACAATAAAAAAGGTTATTGTTGTTATTAGTCTTTGGAGCTGTTTGGAGTAAGGGGTAAGATGTATCAGACTTTGGATACACACACAATATACTTGTAAGTAGGATCAGTTTATTGTTGGTTTGGCTCTGCACATGAGATTTGTTGACAATAAGAAAAATATAGGAAATCGCCAGCCTTATCCTCTAAGCCAGTGGGAAACACTGATGGAAAACCTATAAGCACATATGAGCATGGTCCTATTCATCCATACCTTTACTCTGGTCACAACACCTGTGTTTTCCAGTGACATGGACCATCTTTCATCTATACAGCATACAGCATTCTCTCATCTACGTTTCTGTTTGATTGTACACTCAACATCTGCAAATTAAAGGCATAAATTAGAGGATACCAGACATTATTTACAAAGTGTTTTCTATAGTTTCAACTGGTGTTCTGTGGAAGTTTTGGGAAACATAATCTGATGTATAAATATGACAACATCACCCAGGACAACAAAATCATTCACTATTCACCCTACAGACCTCTAATGGGGAATTCCCTGTATGGTTAATAGAGATACAGACATTCTTTCCATTCAAATAACGGATTATTGAGCAGGCTGACTGTTTGCATTGGGAAAACTAACGTTGACTTAGTGGTGTGGCCAAGGATCCACATCTGCAAGCAGACTTTTTTCCAGTGCTATAACAGTGGGA
The DNA here is from genome assembly GCF_914725855.1 of Thunnus albacares. Taxonomy (NCBI): domain Eukaryota; kingdom Metazoa; phylum Chordata; class Actinopteri; order Scombriformes; family Scombridae; genus Thunnus; species Thunnus albacares. The sequence continues at coordinate 10,585,345 of NC_058114.1, forward strand.
TACTTGAATTTAAAATTAAAGAAAAAAGTTGAATGTCAGCGAAAGCCTGCTTGAAATAACTAAACTGTCCTGCACACAGTTGAAACATGTTGATGCCTGTTCCATGCAAATACAAGAAGTGTTTGTATGATAGACTTCTGAGGAATAACTGTGTGGCTAAAGGGGTTTTTCTTTTAACACACCGTACCTTTTCACAGAAGTCAATTATGTTTTAGGAGATATAATAACCAGAAGGGAGTGAAACTCAGAAGAATGGATAACGACACATTGATGCTGAGGAGCTTGAGGCATTTACTCTCATGTTAGCAACAGTTTGCCAATCATCAATATACAGTCAGCGGGAGTGGTAGTCTTCAAGTGGTAGTTTAAAGTATTTATTCAGTCTACAGACTTCATTAGCAATCACCCCAGAACCACCACAGATTCATATGCCCAGCTGCTGACTCACTTATTTGTAAAAATGATGCTTGGTAATCATAGATCAAGAAGGGAAGGGGACCTCTATGTGACTAGGGAGCAGAATTTTGTGCTACATCCCTTATGATAGCTGAAAGTGGGATGTTCTGGAGATAAATGACAAAAAGCAAATACACAAAGGAACAAAAAGCAAAAACAAACATTTCACCCCTCTAAATTTCCTGCAGTAATGTAACAAAGCATCATATTTTAGAAATTGCCATATGATTTAAATGTAAAACCTGAATTTGCAACGTTAAAGGACAGGTTCACAGTTTTTCAGTTTTTCTTAAAACAATAGTCTGGTTCCCAAATGAACATTGGAGTAGGTTTTTCTTGCTGTAATCATTCCTCCTGTTCATACTGGCCATTAGAAGATCCCTTCATAATGCACTTACAATGTAAGTAATGGGGGCCAAATCCACAAGTCTCCTTCTGTGCAAAGATGTATTTAAAAGTTTATCTCAAGGTAATATGAAGCTTCAGCCATCCAAATATGTCAAATCAAGTAGATATCTTTCAACATTAGTGTCTTTAATGCGAAAGTTCCTCTTTTTGTCTTTACTTACAACACAGCTCAATGGGGAAACACTGTCTGAGGAAAAACAAAGGGGGACTTTTATGCTAAAAAAGACACTATATCCACTTGATATGACTAACTCAGACTGCTGAAGGCTCATATAAGCTTCAGATAAACTTTTAAATTGCACAAAATGACTGTGTGGACACACTGTGGATTTTGGCCCCCATCACTTACATCAATAAAGCATTTGAAGGGAATCTTTTAACAGCCAGTATGAACAGGAAGAATGATTACTGCCAGCAAAACCTCTGTCAGTGTTCATATGGGCACCTGACTGTTGCTGCTGTCTTTAATAGTGCCTCCAGATTCCAAATAGTTGAGTGGAAATAGACCTATGATGAGTGAACAAATAAAAATAAAAATAGGCTACTTCAAAGGCTACTTGAGAAAACATGACTACTTAGTTACTTTCCACCTCTATCCCGCAGGTTGCTTTTGTTTTCACTCCGGAACAAGTGGCCGTTTCATGTGGGTTATCGTAAGTTGTAGGGTTTCCGTAGGTGTTCCTGAACGCATCACGGAGGGCTGGGCGCTGCTGTGTGCCGGAGCCTCTCCCCTCCTTTGAGCTTTCAGTCTCTAGTCGTATCCTCAGCCAGGCAGGTCGCTGTTACGTAAAGGAAACAGCAGCTGCGTCTCGTCTCACCGGGAAATTCTCCTCACTGCTGTCGCTCTCAGTCTCAGACATGGACACTGAGCTACAGAGGCGCACACATCTTCACTGAGGATTTAAACTCACCTGAATGAACTCTTGACTTGGACGAAAGAAAACCTGCGGCCACAAGACCAGAGTCCAGCCACCGGAGCTATGTAAGGTCACATTATATAATAATAGTGAATCTCACATTTAAAGTTTCTAATTACCACATGTGTGTGTGTGTGTCTGGAGTCGCTCCTTCACACTCGTCCCTCTTTCTTCACACGTTCATGCGGATTTTTTCGCCTACTTCTGTCAAACTGACAGCTTGAATGTTTTTTTCACACCTGATGTACTTTTTCCTTGTGATATTTTCCATCTAGCCTCCACAAATAACAGCACTGTTGTAATAACGCTCTGCTTTGCATGATCCCTTGTCCCATACAGTAGGTTTATGATATGTTGTCTGATATTGAGATGTGTTGTTTTTTTCCCATATCATATCTCTCAAATTAATTGTTCTTGATGCACTTTTCATGATGAGAAACAAGAGTCACCAGAAATAATAACTTAACGACACATGTAATTTAACATTTCACGTAACAACTTGTCAGAAACAAACTACTACTGCTTCTGCTGCGTCTGTTGCTGCCTCTGCTGCTGCTGCTGCTGCTGCTGCTGATGATGATGAGGGGGGGAAACAAGCCGCGGCTTGAGACTGGCAGGGTAGTGAGTCAGACCAGGATGAATAGTTGGCGAGGTGGAGTCCTCCGGGGGGACAGAGCTTCCCTTGCATGTGGAAAATAGTTTTAAAATGGGCTAATCTAATTGTTTCCAAAGCAGAGGGGGAAGCAGGAGCCTGAAACATATGGATGGACCATCATCATCATCATAGTGAAGTTGTAGTTATACGATTTTGCCTGTGAGAAGTGTGCAGCTCTGAGAAACTGAGCATCAAGGTTTTGACTCGCTGTATCAGCTTAATGAGGTTTGTTTTTATAGCACAACAAAGCCTGCAGGCTGGAGATACACAGCAAAGAAATTTAGATAATCAGATTTTTTTTTGTATTCCATTTGCAAGATATCGTGAGCATAGATTAGACATCCTCTTCTGGACCCTTTTTCTCTCTTTATCTCCTCACTGCTGTTTTGTCTCAATATGGTTTCACACCCCTGTATGGTTAAACTTTCTTTTAGAACATCTCATTGGTTAATTCATGAGCTTGCTGAATTAGCCCAGGTTATATTAGTCATAAACATTTTCTCTATTGATTTTCCACTAGATTTAATTATATAATTATATTAGAATATATACAGTATGTATAGATTTTGTGATAAATCTGTGCATATACTTTAATAGAGGAATTCTAGTCCTAAAAGCACCGGTTTGGAGAGGACAAAGAAACTTATTGTTGGTATTTGTGCAAATGAGGGGCTAGGATCCGGCTTCTTTAATCTAACATGCAAATTTAAAACGAATGTGAAACCTGTCACTGCCACCTGGGGCTTATATCGACATTTCTGCCTGTGAGGGTAAAAAAGCTAAAGGCGCAGAAAATTAATTGATGTGTAAAATGCTGAATGTAATAATTACTTCAACATAAGTCGTTTTAATTGATTTTTTTTCAGTGGTTTCAGGAAGAAACAGAGTTGCAAATGAGATCCAAAAACCTCTTTCATTTAAAAATGGACAACTTTTCAGGGTGATAAATTCAAAACTTTAATGACTTGAGGTTACTGGCACCGAAGAAAATGTTTAATCTTGTCTGTTTTTAAGATAACACCACAAACTCCATTTAAATATTACGTTTTATAAAAAAAAAAAAAATCAATCCCAGCAGTCTCTGTTCCAGGTAACACAGAGACGTTTCTTTCTGATGATGAAAAACTCTGCTTGACACTTCATTACGTGTCCCTGCTGCTGCAGATGTTGTCAGAGTCAGTCAGCAGGGTTTGTTTTGAGGGCGATTAGAGGTGTGTGCCAAACGTGGGAACAAATGTGATTAAATACATGAGATGCTGCTCAGAGTTCTTCTTCACGTGTTATTTTGTCCTGCAGTCGTTGCTTATGCAGATGATGGTGCTTTGCATCCAATTAATTGTCTTGTTTTTGGTTATTTGTGCATCCTATGTGACAGTCAGCTACTTTTTCAAGAGGATCATATGACACATTAACACACTGACAGACTCTTCTACACATGCACAAGTTTCCAAACACATTTACAAATTGATTTGCAAATGATTACCTCTCTGCACATACTGAACACACAGTTCTTGGCATGAACACCCACACACTATAGCTCATCCACTGTGGTGTTTTTCATAGTGTGCTGTGTTTGTTTTGGTCTAGCATATCAATGAATTAATTGATGTGGTCTGTGGCTTGTGTGAAGTCACACTGTATTAATTAATTGCCACCCTGCTCTTGTTTGAGATCAAAACAAGCAACGGAAAGCTTTATAATAAAGGGCAGTATCTGTCAAAATAAAGAAAAAAACTTGTTATTAAGACAAGAAATGTTTGGGTAGACATGGTTAAAATGTCCTGAAGGGAATTGAAGGTTGGATTTTGAGTTTCAGAGAGAATACTAATTAAATAGCTCGTTCTTATCTAACTGTGGGCTGTCGTTCTTTGAAATGATTCTTGCATATATTGGTGACCCCTGGAGACCAGAGACATGGTCAAAATAAAGATGTGATTTTGCTGCAATATTCCTCCCTTGTTCTGAGTGGCAGAATTTTCTATTGTCATGAATGAACAGCTGTTGTGGAATATTTTATTAGTGAAGGGGAAGAGTAGGAGAGTGGGAGGTGTTCCCATCAGTGAGAGATCTGCCTCTGAAATCGGATCCATCTGAGAAATCCTTTGGTGTCTTCTTGTGCCACTGCTAGAGAAATTGCCTCTGCCGTCTTTCTGTCTCTGCACCTTTTCGAGGAGTATTTTTTTTAATTCAAGTGCTGCTCCTTTATGTGATACCCCCATTTATTCTAATCATGACACAGGTCTTTAGTCCTACTAGAGTCAAAATGTTCTTACCTGTAGCACTGCTTCAAATCTGTCTTTTATAATCACCTCAAGCAAAACCCCCTCTGTTTCTTTCTTTCTCTCCTCAGTGAGATTCACCTCAGGCAAAGCCCAGCTAGGCCATGCTCATGCTATGAACACCACAATGTAAGTATTGCAGTATATAGACAATTATACCTTCTACAGATTAAGGTGTGAATGTGGGTGTTGTTCAATCTCAAAACAGTAGTCTGAAATTAGGTGTATTGTATTATTTGGATTTGGGGAGATAAAATAACACTAACATTGTCTAGCCTCCAAAGGATTATGATTAGTTATGATTATAAATTAACCAATTAGCAACATTAATCATAAAATAAAAATCTAAAGCATATGAAATTGCAAAATTGCAATTCTCTTCTTTGATGCTTAAAGTCTCAGCTGAATGTGTGACAGGAACAACGTCACACCGGTACAACGTTTCGGTCTGTCTGACCTTTGTAAGGTATACTGTATCATTATACATTATATCAGGACAGATTATTTTCATTATTGTTTAATCTACTGATTATTTACTGTCATATATAACAAGAAAAGACACCAAATATTCACATTTGAGAAGCTAGAACCATCAAATGTTTGCCTTTGTTGCTTGAAAAATGAAAAAAAAAAAAATTATTAATCAATTGTTAAGATAGTTAGCAGAGTAATTTTTTTGTCAATCGACTGCTTGATTAATCAACTAATCATTGCAGTTCTACACTGTATATATATATATCATTATATAGTACAGAATATATTACTGCCAGAAAACATAATTATGCAGAAAGTATTGTTTTAGACAGACCATTTTAGGAAGATTTATTAATAAGAAAGTGGCATAATGGTGTAGCGTGGAACCTTAATGTCGGAACAGGTGATAACAGCACAGCTGAGTAAATGTGTCTAGATGTCAGTTATAACTTGGCTAAACGTTGCTGAAAAGTTAAACTATATTAGACAACTTTTGTTTCAGCTGCACTTCATTGACTATATTTCAATATGTGGATTCAACACAATTTTACGGACATACTTCAAACTCAGACACTGTCACTCTCACTACAATGTTAATGCAAGAGTTTACGAGTGAGATGTCACTGGAGTAATGGTGGCTTGTTTACTTCCACCTACAACCCAAAGTTGTTTATAACCTACTGAAAGTTGAGCAAGCCTGGGCAGCAATGCAGAAGAGTCATTAATGCAAGCTACTGTCCAGTGTCTTGTGTCAGAGTGCTTCACAGGAGAAGCTCTGTGTCAGATGAGTCATTGCAGAGAAGTTGGTCAACCAGTTCTTCCACTGTACTGCGGAACTGTGGCAAACACATGTGTCCCAGCACTGGATTACTCAAAGTGGCATACAAAGTCCCCACTGTTTTCTCATGAATGATAGCTTTTCTTTTGTCATCAGATTTGGAGATAATCATTGTTTCGTTTCATTTCATCAAGTGTAGATTATTTTGATTCCTTTGAATCGTACATAATCTGCAGAGTTGACGCCCATTTCAAGCTAATTCAAAATGCTGCTGCAAGAGTATTCACTAGAACACAGAAAATAGATCATACAATTGCATCAGGGTTTTAGATATTAAAAGTTACTGCTACAAACATGTTAAACACTGCTTTATGTTTATATAGCAACCTTAAATCAACTACTACCCTTGATACCTGACTTGTTTAATTTCTGCTCGTTCACTATCTAAACTGCAAAGGTTTTTTGCTCTTTATGCACCTGTTGTCTCAGTTTTAGTTTGCTTTTGCTTCTTATTTCATGTTGTACTGTTGCAGTTTCTCACTTCCATCTATCCATTATTGCTTATCCCCTCTTTGTCTCTCTACAGGGTTTGGTCTGTAATGTTGTCAGTCCTGATGCATATTTTTCTGGTGTCCCATGGTGAGTTCCATGTCTAGCACAACATCTGTGACCTCTCAGTGTGTGTGTGGTGTCTTCTTCCAACTACCACTAGTTTTCTTTTTTCAAAATAATCAATGTGAAACTTGCTTGCATCTGTAGTGAAGAGATAAGCTTACCTCGGAAAGTTTCACAATTAGTTTTTTGTGGAAAATTAGAAGAATGTTATGCTCCAAACAATCCAAAATCACACATCATAGTATTTCTCTCCTCAATCTCTTGTGGAGGGACACAATGTTAACAGCAGTGACAGGAATGGTAGAGGCCTTGGCATAGCAGCTTACACAAGCAGCTAATTTTGTACTTCTGTTGTATTATGTCATCATGCCAAAGTAATTTGAATGCATTGTAGTAGATATCTGCTTTGCATGCATGCAATATCCAGCTGAAGTTTTAAGTTGACTTCAGATCCAGCCATAGCAGTGTTTCTGCCGCCACTTCTGAGTTAAATGATATAATTTCTGCTGTTGATGAAAAACAAGACTTAAGTGAAACTTTAAAATCTGTCAAACATCTTTGTAGGTTATGTAGGAGTTTGTTTCAGCATCGCTTTTCCTCTCTCTAATTATCATTATCAGTTAATCTATAAATCAATCTAAGTTTCCCTTTATGCAGATGACACATTATTCTATGCCATAGCTTATCCCTGAAAACCTACAAACTCTTATTGATCTTAAATGGGTATTGAATGCCAAACATAAATAAATAGCTCTTTACAAACCTCACACATGCCTTAAATATTGAACAACTGACATCTAAGGGTCAATGAAGGATAAATAATCTTGTAAATATCATTTACAAGAGCTCACAAAAAATATAGACTGTTTAGCTTTCTGTGTAGACACACACAAAAATGATTTTCTTGTACAATCAGGCAACATTTTTTTCATTTAAAAATCTGGACAGTGTTGATATTTAGATGTATGAATCATCATCTACACGAATGTCATTAGATATCTTATACAACAGGACTCTATTGTTTATAATCTGTCACAACACATCAGTGTGATTTGTACCAGTGTGAATGTTAGTCTTCTTAGATGAAGGTAGTATTTGTGTCGAATCCTGAAATACCTAATGGTTTTTCAATTATTGTTTACAATTCAGCTTTCAACTGACATTTCATTCTGTGATAGCACTCAGCTTTTGAAGAGTTGACAATGGGCATGATGTGTAAGTCTATATTATATCCTGAGACACTGGACGCAGCAGTCTCATACCATTATTGACACATGGATCCTTAAGATATGTGTTACAGATGACAGATTTCCCCTGTGTATGGCTTGTGTGGTTAGAGCTGTCAAAATGAAAACTTCTTCTTTGACAATACAGTACATTATCCACTACCAGCTGTCAAACCTACATGATGACTTTCACCTGGACCAAATCAATAACACGTCAGGTGTGCTCTAACAAAACCTTAGTCTATTTCTCAGATTCTTTCTCCATTTTTTCACAGCATGGCCATCGGTTGTTTCCTCATTTTAAAAGAGCTGTTAATATTGCAAAACCTTTTGGGGAATAGAAACCAAAATCAAAGGGACAAAAAATTAAAATGACCTTCATCTAAGCTTTTGTTCGCAAATTTATTCCCATCAATTTTGCCTTTTGGTCCTTTTACTCTATGACAATCTGTTAATATTACATATCTTTTATTAATGATAAAACCTCAAACAACTTGTTGGTACATTTTTAACAATTCAACATAACCTTAGACAAAAATATATATTTTTTATTTAACTTACATGACATCTGTACAAATAGATTTTGACAGCAAAAGAGAACTATTCCATTGCTGCTCACATTGTTTAAAAATTGGTTCTGTTGTACACAGAAAGTACAAAATTTAAAATATAAGGCCACTGTGAATATATTCTATATTTCACATGAATGTGTCAAACCTGAGCTAACCCCCCTGCCTCTCTGTGAGCAGGTGCTCTGTGTTTGGAGCCCAAGGAGGGAGCCTCTGTCCAGGCAGGTGCTCTGAACCTACCATGGCAGGATGAGCTGTGCTGTGACTCACCTTCAGGCCACCTCGCTGTGGAGGAGGACGGCACGCACACACTGGAGAACCGCACAACCGCTCTGAACAACCTCTCTGAATCAAACCTCCCACACTATCCTCACTGCAGCTTCAGGAGCCTGACAATCACATCACGTCATCACAAGCCCTCTGGCGGTAATAATCTTTTTAACAAATGAATCATATCTGTCATTGTTGTTGAGTACTGTGAACCACACATTTACCGTCTTGCATAATTAAAAAATGTTGACTGTCTTGTCGTGGCTTGTCAGGATTCTCCTGTCCTGGTTACATTTTTTAAACGAGAGTCAGCATGTAGGGAGTTATTTAATTTCTTCTCTTTCGTTTTTATTGTCACGTATTGAAGTCAAATACAAACCCATTGATATTAAACTGTAATAGACAGGTTTTACAGTGGTTGATTCAGGCTTCAGGCTCAACCTTCCACAATCACTTGACAACATACAGTTAAAGTTGAAGTTTCTTATAAGTTTTCTCCAACTGAAACAATATGTCTTTTAAGACAATCAAAATTCACAGACTGAAATACCAGAGGCCGCTCTGTCTACTCTGCATCAAGCTTAATGAACCAGACTATCTGGTAACTACTTTTACTTACAAGTAGTGTGGCACTTTGGCCAGTGGGTCGCCTTAACTTGAATCAAGGAACATGCTCACTTAAAGCTGGAGTTCAGGACTTTTACATATAAATGAACGTCCGTTACATTCAAGCCCTTGCCAAATGAATTTACACAATGCTGATTTAGCCCATCACCGCCAAATAAATCTGTCTGTATTTCACAGTATACAGAGTTCTTAAATCTGGTGTCTAGTATGACATTCCCGCACTGGCGCACAGGTAGTGCTGAAGCTAAGTGTCCCAGAATGCATTTCACACCAACTGGCAGCGATGGCAGAGACTAAGCTGTTGTAATTTTCGCTGTAGGACTGTTAATATGTCACTAAAGTTTGAATATTTTTGCAGAAAGTAACCATTTAGATTCCCAATATGTGGTAAGTTTAATGCCTATTTGGAAATTTGCACCGACGTTTGCGGAGATGTTAGGAGCCACTGGCTGGTGTGAGACCAGCTGGTCGGAATACGCCATTAAGCACATTGACAGTGTTTTTGTAACTACTCTCAGTGCCAGAAAGGGGAGACAGAAGTTCTGCACTGCAGGTTTAATCATTAACAAGTCTTACCTTTCTTTATAATCTTATCCTGGAATGTTGCAGGCTCAAAGGTTTTGTTTAGAGGTTCAAAGATCCTGGCTTTTTTGTTTTTTTTGGCTCTGGGCGTTGGATTAGATGTGACGTGACGTGCAGAATCGTCCAGTATCAACGCAATTACTAGGTTACTAGGCTGGCTTACACACTACTAAGATTTTAAGGAATCTTGTTGGAGTTTTTGACCACTCGTGTTTTGAGGAGTGAGTCCCTGTTTTGTTTGTATTTTCTGCTCTTCTAGCAGGTGATGTGATACACATTCCATATGATGGTCTCATGCTATGCCTTGCTTGACTCCAGACAAAACATATGATAAAAATAGTAGTCAGTACAAGACAAACATGATGTTCATTTATGTTCCCTCATACAAAGGGAACATAAATGAACATCATCATCATCCCTCTGTATGAGGGAACATAAATGTAACTGTGTTTGTTTACAAGAAAACCTTTAAGTGAAACACTTATAATCCTAAGTAGCAACAGGGTAGCTTAAGTGGCTCTTGCTCATCAGAACAAACAGCAGGGATAGTGTGACAGAGCCTCATGATTCTGCCTGCAGCCCCGTCACTTGTCAGTGATAGAGATGCCCCCAAAGATCAGTGTGACATACTCATTACACTTTAACGACTTTTCATTTGGCATCCCTCCCGGCCTCCCATCAGGGTGTGTGACCATGAGAGTCTTGTGCTGTGATCAATTCACAAGATGTTCTGGCTAATAAGGATTCCCTCTTCCTTTTATCCGATAGCACAATAGAATCAAACCAGCTGTTATTACTTCTTCTACTGATCTAGAAATGGTTCAGCACCACTATTTTCTAGCAAAGGAAGAAATAATAGGGGTCGTTAAGTTTAAAAAGCAACTGCAGGCCAGTTAACATGAGGCACAATTATAAAACGCTCTCTTGATATTGTCAGTGTGGAGGTGAAGATGGGGATGAGGCGATATTTAAACACGAGGGAGGTGAGGAGGATTTGTTTGTTTGCATCGATCCATGAGGCACAGTGACGCATCCATGTCAATGGTGATTAGCTAAACCCTTTCCAGCCCCTCCAAGCAATGATAATTTAACAGAGAATTTAAGTGCCTGCGCTGTGCCCCCTGATTGTGTTATGAGGCCTTTTGACTGTCAGGAGTGTGATTCATCTCCTGTTAGACACAATCCAAAGTCAATAGAGTATGTTAAGAGATCCTTACATTTCATTTCATCATTTTACCTGTTCAACTACTCAGATCTTTTGTTGCTTTTAGCAATAAAAATGTCCCCAAGATCTGTGTGGGTTAATGACTGCAGGCAGTTGTGCTTGAACATAGAAATACAGTTTTATAAATATGTGGATCTCTGGCCAGGACAGGTCCTAGATAATAATCTACAGTAGAGTCTGCAACATGCAAAATATTTGACATAAATACTAACCATTTGCTTTCATATAATCTGCAATCTGTATCTTATGTATGCAACATTAACTGGCAGACATGGTAGTAAATTTTGTCCAACTGGAAGTAAAAACTGTAATTTTATACACATTTTATATCAGAACTAAATTGGCAACTGTGTGTGAATGACAGATTATTTTCAGGCTAAGAAAGAGAGAGAAAAAAAAAACTTATTTGACTTCAAATGGATGAATCCGAGACTTTTAAAATCTTCTTTTTTTTCCCTCCATGACTAAATTGTTTGGCAGGAGGAGCCCTGTCACCATATTGTTGATTGCAGCAATAATATTTCTCTTTGTTGAAAGTATGAAGTTCCCAAGCAGCGGCTTAGTTCTCAGAATATTAAGCTAGGTCATTTTCTCAGAAGCCTTTATTAGAAAATGACAGTCAACTGGTGGAGATGGCGCCGATGGTGCTACTAACATGCAAATGTAATTTCTTGTCAGGCACCTGTTTGGACATGCTGTGCAGAATTGATGAAAACTGGGAGAGTTTTACTTGTGATCTTCAGCCTCACGGCCCACCGTCAGACACACCGAATCTTATGGCAGTTAGTTTACAGCGCCTGCCGTGAGTATGAAGCTGCACCCTCTTATTGTTTCATTCCTGTCTTGCTTTTCCACAATGTGTGAATGAGTCTGTGTGTGTGTGTTTATGTGTGTGTGTGTTTAAGTCTGAGCTGAAGCTTTCCCGACTGCGCAGCGGGAGGTTAACCATGTGTGTTTGCTTTGATCAGTAGAGGGGAAGCTGTGTGATATCACACTGGCTCCAGCCTTTTATTGTGGTTGGGATAAAGAGACCAATTCACAATTGATCTAAGGCACATTTGACAAGAGATGAAGGACAAAGTAAAACTCTTGTTGTGCAGTCAAGGTTCTGAAATGTTTATTTCAAAAGTCAACATAATATGATAAAACACTCCCACCTCAACGTCCATTCAATAGCTGTTCTGGAGTTTTCGATCATTTCACATAGGGCTGCAATTAATGAATATTTTCATTTTCGATTAACCTGTCAATTATTTTCTCGATTAATTGATTAGTTGTTTAAACTATAAAATGTCAGAAAATGGTGGAAATTGTTGATCACTGTTTCCCAGAGGCCAAAGTGATGTCCGTAAATGTCTTATTTTGTCCCAACCAACCCAAAGATATTCAGTTTAGTATCATAGAAGACTAAAGAAACCAGAAAATATTCACATTTAAGAAGCTGGAATCAGAGAATTAATGATTTCTTAAAAAATGGATGTTTAAATTTCCATTTTTGCACTCTACTTTAAGGACTTCTCATCTATGCTGATGATGATGATGTGATATGATCAAAAGCTCCAAAACAGCTAATAAATGGACCTTGAGATTAGATTATCATGTCCATGAAACCCATTAAACTCTGAAAGATATGTTAAAACAAAATGGCAAATGGAGATTAAATGTGACAGATGTCTGCTGAATTGATTTTAAATGGTCTTATTTTGATTAGATGTTGAAGTCACAGAAACATGTTGTTTCCATCTTTTTGCTACTTTTTTGACTCTCAGTGATATTTAGTTTTGATTACATTACATTCACTGAGAAAACAGAGTGACCAAAGCATTTTTTGTATCCATTTCCAGCTCCCAGAGCGGGGGCTCTGAGGTCAACGATGGGAACACTGCATCTTATAATCCTGTTGTCTGTGAAGCAGAGGATTCCTTCATGTGCTCACTTGCGCTTGACTCTACAAGCTTCGTTACCATGGTGACCGTCAGCATCTCTGGCGCTGTAGCTCCACCAATTCTTCTCAGAGTTCCAGCCCGACCTGGTAAAAGAGGGATTTCTTTCTTTTTTTACTCTTTCTTTGTTTCGTATTACAGTAACACATTACAGTTTGTCTTCCCTTTTTATAAGAGGTTTACAATGATCCATAACTTCTTGATCCACTTCAGTTAAAACAACTAATAAACTTTAGTCTCTCAGAATCAAAGAGCAAGGGCTTCTTTCTAAACTTACTATTTTGAATCCACATTCAGCGGGCAGTCATACGGGCATAAATCTGTCCCAGAAGAGGCAGATTTCCCGTTTCCTGTAGTAAAGAAAAGTACTTTACTATGGCCATGGTAGAGAAAACTAAATAACTTCATGGCCTGATTCTACTGCGCTTAAAATAGTGTATTCTTCCTGTCCAAAAAAACCCCCAAACATTTACCATAAGTGACCTAGTAAGTTTAAAGTAAAAGCTTCACATTTCCATCAGCTGTAGATACTTTACTTATAAGAGGTTTATAAAACTTCTCTCTTTACCACCACAATTTGAATCAGGCATAATTTGTAAGATGTAACTAATGGCTGTACTGATGATTAATTAATTAATGATGTAGTATTTCTTTATAGGTCGTAAGGATAGTACGATAGTAAGGAGCTGTTGGTAAGGACAAGATTTAAGTAATTAGGTATAACTAAAAATAAATCAAGCCATTAGTTACAAGTTATATGTAAACTTCATATCATATGCTTTAGGAGAAAGTGGAACCTGTTTCCCATTAAGTTAGTAACTAACATACAGGCTTACATTCGCCCTACCTCTGGGCAACTTCTGCAATAAAACTCCACCTTCCTCGATCCTAAATTATATCTGTGGTGCAAGTCATTTTTTAAATTTGCATTTTTGGTAAACCATCTTTCCCTCAGCTTGCCTCATTTATCTGTGCTTCAGTAAATAATTTCCTACATTTCTTACAATGCAACCCCAACGGTACTGCATTAACTCCAGAATCAACAAGGCAAGAGTCTTTCTAATTAAGTAAAAGCAGGAAATGCATTTCAGACTACAATGAATGAAGGATGCACTGTTCAAGTTTACTACAGCAAGTCATTAGCAGCAAGTTCCTGGCATTGTTCAAAGTTACCGAATTACTGGCATTAGAGTAGCACGAAAAAAACAGCCAAGTGTGAAGATGATCCAGCACACTAATGTTTAAAACACCAACCACTACAAGGCTGAATCTGGACAGATAAGGTGAAAGTCTTTCATTTGGGTGTGATTGGCCGACGTGACTGGAATACAGCCGAGAGTAGATGAGACACAGTCTTGTGTGTGCGTGAACTAGGCTGTGAGATCTCTATAGTGATAGACAAGGACTTTCCATGCTGTGTTTGTTCAACTACACCTCTGTGGTTAAACTGACGGAGCATAACAGAAACTAAGTAGTAACCTTATGTTGCCCAAGTTTGTTCACTCTGCATATTTATCCTTTTGCTCCTGTTTTAGTTCACTACAGTGTCACTAATACAGCATTCATCCTTCTGAGTGTGCTTTTTTTTCTGCTCTTGAAAGAAAAGCTTCAATAATATTTTCTTCCAACCTTTAAATGATATAATACCGATATCTTTGATTAGATAACGATGTTGTTTCTCCTTGACTTACGCGTGCGATTGAGTCTTTCAGAAGTGTCTGTGTGTAAGTGAAAATAAATTGTAAAGTAATTACTCATGCTGTTGAGTAATCTCTTCTCTCCCAGTAGGCATCTTTGTGGTTTTATGAGACTTAATTATCTCTTGTTGTATTTTTCGTAATCAAGTGGTGTATTGGGACATATTTGCATGTCTCATGTGTACAGATAATTCATTTAAAAAATTTAATTTACCAGTTGCACGGTTTGACACAAAATGTATTCATTGACATTTAAGTGCATAAGCTTCATATATATGTAAAGACCAAAAGGTGAAGTGAATTTGCCATTTATGCCGAGCAGAGAAATTATATGCTGTCTATATTCTTCATTAACTATGTGCTCAAGTTGTGATTGATTCATTTATTTAATATTGATAATCCTGATATGAGGACTGGAGGAGTATTGATCCTCACTGCATGAAGATAAGTTTAATTACATAAAATGCCAAATTTAGATGAACAGTGACATGAATCAGAGACAGTAAATGACTAATCCTGCTATAAATAAATAATGATTTACCTTAAGGCCACACAACAGATCCTCAAAATCCCTAACAGGTAGAAACTCAAATACAGTAATTTTATGATCCAGAAGGAAAAAACATAATCTTCTAATTTTATTTACAGTTATTGTAATGATCCATAGGATTTAGTAACCCTTAATAATGCCATCTAATATTAAGGCAGAATCCAAGTGGAATTATGATTGTGAGTAAATTGTCTGAAGTGTATTGATTCTACTGTGGAACATACTGTATACATGTGCTCTTAAAATAATCTATTTTTATGCTACAGCGAAACCCAGTCCTCCCTTCAACCTTTCACATATCCAGACCATCGAGGCAGAACTGATTTTACACTGGGACGACCCAGAAGACTTTGGTTCCGGTCCGCTGAGATATGAGGTCCGATACTCCTCTGACACCACTCATCCAGCCTGGCAGGTGAATACTAACCTGTGCTACACTAAGCAGGGATAAAATACCATACCAGAGTAAGAGACACCTCCACAGATCTCACTGTCACAGTCAAGTGATCTGACATTTACTGTAGGTTTGTTAAGGTCAAGTTACTTTTTACTTTATGTTGAAGCCGAAATGTCACATCTATTATTCTCTGTTTTTAGCAAGAATAGATGCCTCAGTGGTTTCATGTAGCTCAAAACAGGAAGTCTTACGGGTAAAATGCAAAAATATTTCCATCTAGTACAAATGTTTTAAATATTACAGATCATACAGAAGGCCAATTATGACATACGAGAATTGGTTATAAATATTCTTTATGTGAAGCATATGTGCAGAAAGATTACAGCATTTTGTGGAGTAAATAAAACGTTTCTTTTTTAGATGTGTGAAAACAAAACCACATAAGAGAATCATATACAAGTTATGCATTCAGCAAGTCACACAGTCGCCTTTCACTGCAGGAGCGCTGCTTGCACGCTGAACAAATTTCCACTGTCAAGATCAAGTGCTTATTTAATGTGACTTGCTTGCTTGCAGTAGTGGTTTTAATTGCCTCATAGAGTGTTCTTAGAATTCAACAGTGCACACAGTGTTCAGACACTGTATGATTCATCCAGAAGTGGGACTTTAGACCTATAAGACTCCTATAAATAAATAAAGTATGTTTTCAGTCTTTCTCTTTACATCTTTTTAGTTTGGGTGTTAAGAGGAAGTCACATTTGCTATGAATTTGATACTTTTTAATTTGAAGTAATGACTTAAGGAAACACCCTTAATTTGTTTCAATATTTGGTATTCATACTAGTAGGAAAAAAAGTCTACCGTTACACTCCTGCTTTGGCTTTGAAAGAGTTTCCCAAATAAGATATTCCCTCTAGAGATTTCTTTTGATTTTACCAAAAAGCATAAGAAACATGTCAGAAATATTCAGGTGTCTACTACACACACCATCCAGTTATGGATACAGTCTGGTTTTGTGTTTTGGTAACAGTTACAGTTGATGACACAACAAACGATGATAGATTTTGAGTCATTGCTCTCATTACAACATGCCCAACTATGCTCGAGTCAGTTTGTGTAAGTGTTTGTTCATTCCCTCTCTGCTGTCTTCAGATGGTTTCTGTGCCTGGAGAGCCCAGGATGCTTCTGGATCTGAAGCCCCGACTGAACTACACCATCCAGGTTCACTGCTCCAGCTTGGATGAACCTCCACTGTGGAGTGACTGGAGTGAACCGTACCACATCTACCTTGACAGTAAGAAGCACCTTTCACCTGCTTAGACTGAAATTGTTTTCTTTTTATTCTTTTGGTTCTTTTCCTCATACACCTTTGGTGGAAATCACTGACTTAGTATTTGTTTTTTTTTAATTCAATATTTTGATCAGATTGTATTTCAGACAGCAGTTTGGGTGCAGGATTGAAAAGACCAAAAAAACAAAAAACAAATGACAAACTATGAAAATATTTAGAGGGCTATCTACGTCAGTTGTGCAGTTTATTTCCAACTTTCCAGGTTTGCAATTTTATGTTTGCTCTTTTACAGAAAGTCATTGAAATGGAATATAAATCTAATTATGTTGCTTGGCAACATGCTGATAGTTGAGTTACATTATGATTCATTTACAGATTGATGCCTCTAGCCCTTGTTAGAATTAGACATTGAGGTGAGTCACAACCGTAGTTTTTGTGTATATAGTTTTTGTCTTGATAACATTGCGCAGATGCAGCTAAAACTAAATATTAATATAAGATTATTTAATTGCTACTTTGCAATCTGCTGCAGATTTTGTACTTGTTTCTCTCAGTCAGTCTGCCTTAAATATTGCAAGTTGGCTCCTCTGTTTGCAAGTTTGTTGAACAAAATATGGATGGGATGCAAACAGAACACAATAAGAAGACAAACACTCTCAGTTCCCTGCTGATGATTTGAACCTTGACAGCGATCTGTGTTGTTTCAGAAATCCAACAGCTGAGCTGAGTGGCAATTGGGGAATTGGATGATCCTAAAATCAGGGAGCAAAATCATATAATTTCACCTTTTCACTGGCTATCATCCTAAATCAGTCCTGCTGACTGCATTTCAACTCTTATTTTTTGAGAGGTCCTGTAGAAAAGGACTCATCACTGACTGCAGCAGAGCCAACAGCTAACCTCAATTACTTCAGGTAGATTTATTTCAGTGCTCAACTATTGAAAATGAGTCTAGCTCATTAGCCTGAGCCATGAAGAGCTCATTCCAATGTGGCCACATCAATAGGCTCTGAATCAGAGGTCGGTCTCTAAGGTTAGTAACCAGCTATAAATCATAGTATGACACAACAGCATATTAATTCATAGAGCTGAACATGAAGCAGACATATATGTGCAGAAGTTTTAAAAATGATGAAACTGAGAGTTGAGAAATGAGACTGAGAATTGATGGCACACCCATGACCCCTTTTAGGTGCCATCAGAGACACAGGTTGGTTGTTAATCTGTTCTCTACAACATCAGACTGTTAATAAAATATTAACACCAGCCTGACGGCTTTTATCAACACAGGGGACAATTTGAGTCTAGTATCTGGCAGTGATTTGTGTTGTGTTTTCATGGTAGAAGTGTGTGTGTGTGTGTGTGTGTGTGTGTGTGTGTGTAGACGTTTCTGTTTACAGGAAGGTTGCTCTTCTACTGTAAATCACATGAGGAAACCTGACCATGGTGCAAAAACGTGTTTGTATCATCACGAGTCAGTGTAGGGGTTAAAAGTTTGTGAGACTCAGCAGCTCCTGAGTCATCACACCAAAACAAGCCACTGAAAATGTCCTCTATTGTCTCCAGTGATGGCAGGAAGTCTTCCAAAAACAGCATAATAAAATAATTCAAATGTTTGGAGAAGGTAAAATAATTACTCTTGGAAAAGTTTAGTGGTTTAAAATATACATATGCATGTGCATACTATATGCACACAGAAGTACACACAAAGTTTGAAGGCCATTTCAGTTTTCTTTTGTTGAGCTCTTTTCTTTCTTTTCCTTTCTTTTGCTGATGAGTCACAGTCCTTTTTTGCCATTGCTGGCATGCAGTAGTTTGCTTTTCTGCAGATGTTCATCTGAGAAGGTAGTTAGATAACCCTCGCACTCAGTCCATGTCTGACCATGTTACAAACAATGGATTTAAAAAAACAAAGTGTTCAAAATTCCTGAAAAAGTTGTTTTTTTTCCCTATTGTAATGATTGTGATTGAAACTGTGAATGAATGAGAATGACTCAGGAGTTTCTTCAACTGAGGGTTTTGTTCTTTTGACATATGTTTAGCTTTTTGTCTTTTGCGTCTTCCTTTCTGAAGGGTACATTGTCAAAAAAAATGATTGCAAAAAGCTAATTGCAAAAAGAGTAAACATAAGATTTATAAAAAAAATCAAACCACATAATGATATTTTTTGTGTATGTTTAGCGGTGAGCTACATCCCTGAGAAAGTGGTGGCCCGACCGGGGGAGAACGTAACAGTTTATTGTGTATTCAACGACCACAGCATCAATGCCAGCACGGCCATGTGGATGCTCAACTTCCAACAGCCGCTTCATCGCAGCCAGTACCACCCAGTCAACCAGTGGGTAAGAAAAAACTCTCCTTTCAGGGTTTCGCTCTGTATTTTTGTATTTTTCTGGGAACATTTCCAAAAAGTTAAATAACTTCCCTGTGAATTTTATAAAAGTACAGTCTATGTAAATAAGTGTATAGATCTGACTCACTGTTACCCAAACCAGGTCAGCCAGATCACAGTGCGCCCTTCAGAGACTCGGATGTATGACCTGCTGCAGTGCACGCAGGAGTGGACCATCCCTTACAGCCAGATCTATGTAGAAGGTGAGCTTTGGTGCACCAGTACTTGCAAACACTAATGTTTAACACTAACTGCTGGACATCTAACTACAATTGTTACATGTCCAGTTGTAAGATACACACATTATATTTACAGTTTAGTAAATTTGTGACCTATTTTTGCAGTGCATTTCACTTCTGATGTTTTGAAGTTGCTCAAGGTCCATGTTCCTATTGTGACAGTTTTCAGCTGCAGTGGACAAAGACAGGAAAGAGACTGGCGTCCTGTAATCCACCGAGGCTATCTCACGTGTTTATTTTTATTTTCCTTTGTATTTCAGGAGCGTCGATTGATATAAACTGTGAAACCAACGGTGATATTGATGCTATGGACTGTAGCTGGAAGAACACACAGTGGACTAAACCCAAATTCAGATTCAGGTAAAACGGGGTTAACATACAGTAGCTATTTCCTTTTGGTAAAGTGCATTTGAATGTCTTCACAAGCTGTGGCATTGTTAGTGAAGTCTCATATCAACGCCCAGTTTCAGAGTGCTGACAACCTGGAAGTTACTGAACACAGTGTACCAAACAACACATTGGGAACACTCAGGAAATGCTTGGCTCGTACTCTTTGAAGTGAAACCTGGAAGTTTCTTTGAGCAGTTAACTATTTGTTAATACATCATGGAATTTTTTTTTAATTTGAGAGATACAGTATTTTGCTATTTTGAGTTATTTTTTAACAATTTAAAGGGTAATTCCCATTTGTTGTATTTATGTAATGCTTATTTGTATAGGAACCTTAGGACCTAGACGGTAATAACAATGCTTCATCAAGTAAATAACTAAGACCTGGGAATGTGGCAACGTCGCTAAAAAGAATTAAGATGAGGCAAGAAACTTGAGCAGTCAGATGATTATACTGGTTTTAAACATTAGCCAAACTTGTGTTCAAAACAAAGGTTAACAGTAGAATTTCAACTCAGACTGTCTGTTGTAAAATCCATCCACGTGATTTTCTTGTGCAATGAGGGGCATTTTTTTGTACATTCACTTTTGGTTTTAGTAGTTCAGAGTCTGGCAGAACTTTTTGTCCTGCCATCATAAATGATAGAAATGTTGGCAAAAAATACTGGTACACATCTGCTACACTTTACTTTTCTGGCATGTGAAACTGTACAGATCAGATTAGTGGAGAGAAAAGGGAGAAACATAACATGAGACCATTTTTCACTGCAGGTGGGCTGATCTGCCATGTGATATAATGGAGGAAAGGGAGAGAGCGGGTGAGAAAGTGGGGGAGATGGGACCTGTTTGCCTTCCAGTCCGGTCCAGGCAAAAAACCTGTACCATCCATCCCCTGAGGATGAACTGCTACAAGCTGTGGCTGGAGGTGCCGTCCCGTCTGGGCCCTATCTGGTCCAAACCTGTGTACCTGTCACCCATAGATCATGGTGAGAAAGATGAATTTGCAAAAAAGGAAGAGACAGTGACTAACTTGTTTTTAACAATTCTTCAATGCTCATCAATCTGTCAAGATGAGAACACATTGTGCAACACTATGTCTTACCGTATGATTGATTTTTTTTTTAGCATACAGGTTTTGTTTGAGCAGTTAACAATATGTCAATATCAATATTTGACAGTGTAAAAATATTCTGTTAAGATATATCAGTTGATTTTCAACATAATTTACTATATAATATAAACAAACATTTCTGAAAGGTTTCCTTTGAACAGTTGTTAAACAGTGGCACTCTGTGGAGGGCAACCTATGACCTGGAAATAGCAAAAACAATATTGTCGGAATTTCCTGCCATTGGAAATACTGAATGGTGTGTTTTGTATGGTTGTAGAGCACCTTTAAATATTGATGTTAAAAACACTGATTGCGAATGATGTCTGTAGACCCTGATAAAGGTATAAGAAACATTCTTGTCAGGATTTATAGTAGACTTCAGTCTATCTAGTAAGCTTTTTACTTCCACAACAATGCTTGTCCGTTATCCAGCATTGTTTTTATCAGATCCTCTACAACAGCTGTCATACTTTTACATATACCAGCTTATACTAAAGAAGTTTGTGAAATTGCATGAGATTAACAAGGTTTAACGCCCTGCTGTTTCACCTGCAGTGAAACCCCACACACCAACTAATGTGAGGGCAGTGAGCCGGAGCAGAGGGGTCTTGAGGGTCACATGGGAACCTCCTTCTCTGCCAGTCGAGGGGCTCCAGTGTCAGTTTCGTCTCCTTTCATCTGCTGTCAGAGCTCAGCCAGAGTGGAAGGTGAGACTTTCCGTTTGACTGTTAATAATGATAAACCAGAAGCTTTGATTGAAAGTTTTGCTAAGCAATACTATGGATGGTATTTTGCTGATCTTAATATAGGAGGTAAAATTGAAGAAAGAAAATTGTGAACCCTCTAAATATCAATTTGCATGGACATATTGGATAGTTAGCAAATGATCGATTGCCACAGAGCACTTCCAACTCACTACTGTTCATTCACTGTGAAATTTTTATTTTGAAAAAAGTTCTCATTAAAGTATCTTTCCAAAATATCTTTCTACCTTTTAAGAAATCTGTTGATCTATCAAAAACAACAGCAACCAACATGTAGGAGGTTACACAGGTCCAGGACTCAGTTGGTTCAGCTAAATGAGTCTCATATCTCCGTAAATGACAGAGGATGCTTTGACATGGCCTCACCTGGTCAGGTCGACATGAACTGGTATGAGCTGGTTCCTGTCCACTGATTAAAAAATTCTCTTTAAAATTGGACGCGCACTATTTATGGTTTCCATTTGCCAAACAAAATGATGATGAAGATGAAGGAACAATTTTCTCTTTGCTCAGGTAAAGTGGATAGATAGATGAACCACATGTGTACTCCATTCTGAGATATTTTCCACTGGTTTTATTTTTTCTAAATGAGCCTTACGTAACTCTGAGAAAAACATCATGTCTTTAGGTACATAATCCAGTGCGGGTGCCGTGGGCGGAGGTTGCGGTTCCGGACATGTGCCGTGTGTATGTGGTGCAAGTGCGCTGCATGCACATCAACGGCACCGGCTACTGGAGTGACTGGAGTGAGTCAGTTTACTCTACACCGGAAAATAGCAGAGGTAAAACACCATAAATATCACTCCAGAACAAAATTTCAAATCACACTAGCATTTTAAAATCATGACAGCCTTGACACAATGTTTTTCCTGCGATCGAAGTGCGTTTGAGATGCAGCTTGATGCCTGATGTAACCTTTTAAATTACATGTGACCTTCTGATTTTAGTGCTAATGGAAAATGGCACACATGATGCACTTCATACCATCACCCCCCCCCCCCCCCCCCCCCCCACTAACACAGAGGTAGAAGCTGTCACGTGATGTTATTGTCGGTCTCCTCCTCAGCTCCTGACCGTGGTCCTGATTTCTGGAGAATTCTCCAGGATGATCCATACAGAAACCAGACTAATGTTACTCTACTATTTGAGGTACAAAACTCACAATATAAAAATATTTAGGCTTATAAGTAAAACATATCATTAAAAATCATGTGTTGTTCTGCTTTATTCCAGCATCCCCCAATGTCAGTGCGCTCTTACTGTGTGGATGGGTTTATAGTCCAGCACCGGTCCTCAAGTGGTGCTGTGATGAGGGAGCGGATCGAGCTGGTGTCCTCCTACAGCTTTGAGTGGAACCAGGAGGTCCAAACTGTGACTGTTGAGGCCTTCAATAGTCTGGGGAGCTCTGCCAACAACATCAAAATGACACTGGACAGACAGCCCAAACGTGAGTGAACAAAGACTCTGATAGACAGTGAATTTATTCTGCTATTTGCACATGATAGTGAAATTGTTGGTATTCTGTATTCTCGTCACTGTGGCCTGAGTTTGTTCCTGAGGATCAATGAAGTCTCACATTATCATTATTGCATCAGTGCTGCAGGACAAATCCAAAAAAACAAACTCTCAGTGCAAAATGTGCGGCCTCTACTAAAATGATATCTACGGTAATCCAGCATCATATGACTTGGCATGAAATCTGAAGGCTGGCTGAAACAATGAAAGGACACAATAATAATCATAAGCTTCACTGTGCAGAATGACGTATGTGCAGAATTTGACACCAGAAGGCTGTTTTTCACATTCATCTGCGGAAGGGGGAATGTTTTTCTGTGACTACTGCAGTGAAATAGGAGGCATCTTGTATCCAACAGTTTAACTTTTGAAGTGAAGAATATTAGTATATTCATTAATTCTGTATTTTTAATAAGGAATAGATTTTAACAGGGTATTTTTTTCGGGGGGGGGGGGGGGGGGGGGGGCATATGAGAAACAAATTATTATTCAAAGCAGAGCATTTTTTGAAACATGTATGGAGGGGATCTTTAATAAAGACTAATTTAAAACAAAACTCACATTAACATAAATATGAACACACAATCATGAATACAATTTCTATTATGTACATATACAATTTCATCATAGAAACAACCCTAAATGGCACCTTAAAACAACCCAGAAGCTGCCAAAAAAAACATAAAAATAAATAAGATAAATAAGATCCAAAACAACACAGCAAGATTTGAGCAGCTAGAAGAGAGTGCAGACAGTTTCTGCAATGATATTTTTAATTCTCTAACATGCTGTTATGTTCCAGTAAAGACTTGAAAACGGTGGCTGAGGTCAGAAGGCTTTGTTGCATTGTGAAAAAAAAATGACCTCAGGTTTTCATCAGTGCTATCAGATTCACGGTCAGCTTTTACATTCAGAGGCATGTGTGCACATTGGAAGAAAACAAGGTGTTAAATGCTGTCCATTCTGATCAGACCTGCATGAAAACAGGTATATGTGTATGTCCAGTCATGTTGTTAATTCATTTTCCTTTTGAGTGGGACACAACAAAAGTTAATTAAACTGAATATTTTTGTTTTTGTTTTTCATTTCCTCCCAGAAATGGATTTCTCAAAAACATCCATTTCTGTTTTTGAGGTTTTTTGAGCTGAGACCATGTCATTCATTAGACTGTTTTTTTATCATTAAAAGTCTTTTTTTGTTCTTTTTCTCATTACACGTCTCCATTTGGGCATTTATTCAATGCACACTCTCCATTTAGGCATGACACTTAAAATGTGTATCTCTGGTGAGCCTGTAAAAGCCCTGATTGAGGCCCTGCAGCCATTATCTTTAGTGAAGTAAGTACTATTAGCAGCATTTTAACAGAAGTAACGAGGTTCAGTTTTTAATGACAGTACTCTGTGTAATATGCTGAGATGTTTTTGTGTTTGTTTATGACAGTTGTGTATCCGTCCCATCACTCATAATTCAGAGGAAGGCATTTTCATTAAACTACTAACTGGCAGAATCAAATCGGTTTTCCATGAAGATGGCCAGTTTCAGTCATTTGTTTCTGTTGCAGGCTAAATAAGCCAAACAACTGTTATGATTCACATCATTTTCATACTCAACAAACCATTTAATGACCCCATGTGACCTGTAAGTAAGCATCTGCGTTCATTATGTTGCTCTACTCATTTATTCAGATTTTTCACCTGTTGCCATCTGTCTGTATGTGAAAAACATGCCACTTAAAGTGGATATATTCAGATTTTATATTAACAATGCATCACATGACTACATGTAAGTGATAATTATCAGACTCTGCAGTTTATCAGCCCTGTCTAGCTGAGCTTTTAGCTCAGTGTTTTGGTGTTCTGGCTTGCAACTTCACTTGTTTCGGTTTAATCTCATCACTCTAGGGGTTGTTTGCAGCCACAGCAGGAAGCTGTTTTCAGTAAAAGAGCTCTAATAAACCCACTGTACACTACCAGCCCAGCAATAAACAGCAGACAGACTAGCTGGGGAACACAGTGCGCATCAATTTAGCAGCTAAAGAGCTAGATAACTCCCTCAGGAGTTTTTCAAATAATGCACATGGTGACTGTAACGGTAGAAATTAACTATAAATTTGTTGTGATGGCCAAGTCATATGTTAGAAGTACATTGCTCAGTTGTAAATGCTCATAGCTTCCAGAATTCAGGGTACAAGGAGTGACTGATACAATTCATAATTTATGATATTTGCAGTCACCAGTTAACCCAGTTGGACCCCAAATAACCTGACGTGTCAGACAGCGCTCTCCACCTCCGTCATCAAACCACAAAATGAGAAATTCAACTTTCTAAAGAATTTTCCCAAAAGGATGAGTCATCTGAGGATGTTTCATTATACTGACTACACTCTTTTCTTTCTTGTGTGTCCTTCAGGCCGC
This sequence comes from Thunnus albacares, assembly GCF_914725855.1. Classification (NCBI taxonomy): domain Eukaryota; kingdom Metazoa; phylum Chordata; class Actinopteri; order Scombriformes; family Scombridae; genus Thunnus; species Thunnus albacares. The sequence goes on from NC_058114.1 coordinate 10,611,129, forward strand.
TGTGTGCGTTCGTTCCGTGCGCTGGTTATCAACAGCACCTGTGTGTCTCTGTCCTGGAGCCTGCTGGACAACAGCTCTATACCTCTGTTCATGGTGGTTCAGTGGTTGCCACAGAGGCAGCAGGACCCTGATCACCACAAAGGCCTAAGTGGAGAAACATGGGCCAGAGTGCCTTACACTGACCGTGCTGTCTATCTAAGAGGTAACATGTCCTTTGTGTTTCATTTCTCATTGTATCTGTTAACAGAGTGTTTCTGTGAAAGAGCGAGTAGTCTCTGCTAAATTAACCCTTAACTTGACTATGATCTCAGGTGATTTCTTTGGCTCTGAGGAGTACGGCTTCTACTTGTATCCTGTGTTTGCTGAAGGCGAAGGGGAACCAGTGTACACCATAGGTATGCACAATATGCACAATATGGTTTTCAGGCTGTTGTAATGATATCATATTAAAATATCAAAGTTTTTGCAAGAATGGTCCCCAGCAGTTACACTGTGCCATTCAAAGGTCTGATGTGTATTTTCCACCTGTTACAGCCACCAGAGGAGACCCTGCAGCCTACATGATGCTGATGATCATCTCCTTCCTCTCCATCGTCCTGTTTGTCACCCTGGTCCTCTCCCAAAACCAGTAAGAGCTCCTGACTGGTACAAAGATTCCAAATCTTCAATGGCATATTTACAGGGATTAAACACTAAAATTAATTAGTTAATTATTAATGATATATAAAGATTTTGAGTTTGTATTGTGAGCAGTAAGGACACAAAATCACCATGAAAAAGCTGCTGATATCAAATGAGTTACCTTAAGTACAATAGTTATCTTATGAAGGATACATTACTTTTTGACATGCAGGTGTTGCAGTTTATTTAATAATTAATCTTATTCTTGGTAGAAATTCTACAGCATCAATATATACCAAATTTGTTTTTTGCTCTGACACCTGAAAGAAATGATAAATCACATTAATCTCTGGGGAGCAGTCTAATTTAGGGAGCAGAGACACTGACCATGAAAAATTAGAAGTGTGACATTTAATAGGTCACAAGGGTGTACTAACACTTGACGTGTAGCTGCAGGGAGGTGGGGAAATTAGATGAAAGAGGAAGAAAAAAAGTGTTTTATACAGAGAGAGCAACCTAAGTATCTGCTGCACTTTGTCTACAGGATGAAAAAGTATGTGTGGAAGGATGTGCCCAACCCAAACAAATGCTCCTGGGCTAAAGGACTGGACTTCAAAAAGGTAAAAAATAATGTGAAACTACAGAGATTTCCACAGAGTCCGCCATGTTGCACTGCCATGTTTCTTCAGTAGCCCAGAACGGACAAACCAGACAATGGTTCCAGGGAGGGCCCTTTGCGGTTTCACAGCCACCACAGTGTCTCCCACACACTCGGAAGGGAGGGAATGTGGGGTGGGGGTGGGGTATTCAGTTTATTGCAATCTGCAACCTCACCACTAGATGGCGCTTAATCCTGCACACTGGTCTGTTAAAAAAAAAAACCCCAAAAAACAAAATATATTTTACGCACAATTTTCTATTAGATGTAATTTATTTGCATGATACTGTACAGCATTGTGAATGTACATAAGGTGCTGTAGATTGATTAACAAGACAGTCTAAAGCCATGCTAGTGATTCTTTGAAGCTGAACTTACACACTGCGATGCTCTGTGCTAAATGCTAACATCAACATGCTCACAATGACAAAACTAACATGTTGATGGTTAGTAGGTGTAATGTGTATGGTGTTCATCATTGTAGTTTAAAGTGCTAACATGCTAACCGTTGCTAATTAGCACTAAACATTACAAAAATTCGAAATTACAATTTTGACTTGATGATGGAGCTAGATAAAAACTTAAGAGATCACCAAATTGAATGGTAATCCATCCAGTAGTCACTGAGACCAAACTGTTGTTCAGTCTGGAACAAATGGTGGAGCAACTGACTGGCAATTTACATCATGCAAATTATCTTTTAGTACTCAATGGCTGCACATTTACATTGTGACATGTATACTGTTATGTAAGTTTGCAATGCTACCCTCAGGGAGTAATGCACTAATACAAAACATGCAGTTCATTCTTCCCTCTTAAACTTTTTCTATTGCAACTTAAATACTTTACAATGTCTTTTTCATGATTTCAATTATATCTCAGCTCATATTCTGAAAACTAATGTTTACACTGTTTTTGTATCTCTTTCTAGGCTGACACGTTCGACCACCTTTTCCAACCCCCAGAAGGCCTGCCAGCCTGGCCGCTACTGCTCCCTGCTGAGAACATTTCCAAAGTCGTCATTGTGGAAAAGACTGACCTCTCAGCTCTGACCACAGGCTTGGTCCAAACCCCGCTTGTATCCCTAACCCCTGACACAGCCACTGCTTTAGCTATCTCTCTTCCTTCAGGGTTTAACTCTGACGTCGACCAAAGCCAATCCATGGACATTGAGGCACTCCTGGGTGGAGCTCACTCCTTAGCCCTTGGTTTGGATGCTTTAACCACTTCAAGCCTGAGGATGGATGAGTTACAGCTTGTCGACCTCCCACCAGATCAGGTCCCAGGCACCAATGACACCTCTGCTCATTCTTCAGTCACATACGCCACTGTGCTGCTCACTGATAAAAAGCAGGAGCAGCAGCCTATTCATCTCCATTACAAGGATGGTAGTGGCAGCAGCTCCAGTGATGAGGGCAATTTCTCTGCCAACAACTCAGACATTTCTGGATCTTTCCCCGGTGGCCTGTGGGAATTGGACAGCTGCCGAGGTGGGGAGATGGACGACCCGCGGTGCTCCTGCTCCTACAATTCCGTGGAGGAGCTTTCTGAAACATCAGAGCAAGAAGATGAGGAGGAGGTGAGAGAAGGGAAGGACCTGTATTATCTAGGTATGGACTATCCAGTGGAGGATGAGGAGAGTGAGGGAGAGGAGAAGAGAGAGGAGGATACAAAAGCTGAGCTGCTCAAAAACGTCGTTTTGAACAGAGAGGCCTGCTCTGTGGAGTCACACCCTTTGCTCGGCCCTGTGGACTCGAACGAGCCCAGTGAGATGCTGTCAGCGTCAACACGTGGCTTTTCTCCACTGTACATGCCTCAGTTCAGAACTGCTCCTTGCACGAGGCAACTCACAGATTAACCACAAGAAACCAAACCCCAGCTATGACTCTCACACAAGCTGCATTCATATATCATCTATTCCTTCAGACATAGTGTGGTGTGGAGCTGGATAATGTAAAAATACCTCCAATGATGTATGACTCAAAGTTGATCTTCATCACTGCTGCTATTGTGTGGCACAAGCCTCATTTATAGGCATTTCTTTCTTTCTTTTGGGGGATTTAAACCCTAGTTTCTACTGTGCCAAACAGCTCCGTTGCAATCATGTAGCAGTGATTACTGATGCAGGAGCACTAACTGAGAAAAATGAGCTCAAACATTTTCAAAGGAGGTTAGGCTATCAGAAGAATATGCAGTTAATGTTAATGGAGAGCAGCAGCCAACAACTAGTATAGTGGTCATCATAATCAAGCTCTGTATGACTACATGTACTCATCTGCTCACACCATAATGTTGAAAAAAAGCTGTCTTTGATTCTCTGCTGAATTTTCTCAGTTACATTTTAAGTGAAACATGAAAGAGCTTCAAAGAGAATACATAAATGCATAGAAAGCGAGAGAGAAAATGCCCATAATCTCTTAGTTTTGGTTTTCTCAAATCACATTTGACTGTGAAGTGAAGGCCCAACTGGGCTGTCAGTTCAACGATACTGTATTGGTGTGACTAAATGATGAAACAGTTGTTAACGATGAGTAATTGCAGGTGATTTCTGGACTCGTCATTCTCTGCATCAGTAGGCAGCTTGCATTTCAAACATCTGCATGGTCTAAATCACTCACCAACCCAAAGAATGTCTTTTTGTACTTTGTGCTGAAATGTATTTGAGACTTTGTTACAGTATGTGAAAAATATAATATCTATTTTTTCCTGTGCTTGGCCATTTTGATGTACAGCTGCTGTCTGGTGCAAATAAAAGACAAAAGAATGTATATTTGAAACCAGAAGAAGAAATTAAGAAATTAAATGTCATGAAAATATTGAAACGTAAGTGGACAAAAGTTGCTATTGTATATTTAGATATTTTGTCTATTTTTCATGTTGAAAATAAAGTATTTATTGTGAGTGTGTGTGGTTTGTAAATCAGGGACCAGTGCTATCATTGAACTGGTTTATTGTATGTTGTGACACAGACAATTTTATCTCTTTTATCTCTCTTCTTTTGTCTTAAATCTGTATTTGTTAGAATTATTATAAAATCTATGGATGGGCGGAGGGAGGGAGGGATGTTCATCCTCACCAAACCTTTAGAAAATAAAGAAATAATTGAATAAGTAGATGAACACATACACAAAAGCGTGCAGACTCTACAAACATGTACTGTGCATATGAATTTCCTAAACAGCTGTAATATTCTGTCACCTTGTGGCTGCAAGAGGTAAATACAAAACAAGGAATCAAAATGATGTGACTCCAGAAATACATATTTGTACTGTACAGTATGTGTACAGTATGTATGTAATGGATATTTTTCTGTCTGTATATATATGTAGTCATATGGTAAATTAATGACCTGTGTTGATGAATGAACCAACATAAACACATTATTTTAGTTTAGCTACAGTTTAGAGTTTAGGAAGTCTAAAATCACACGTCATCTGGAACAAGTTACTCTTCTCTCTTCAATACTGTGTCAGTACAGTAATAGTGTGCAGTTAAATTTCATGCCGTGTTTTTTAGCTGACACCTGAAACCCATTTATTGTGTTTTGTGGAGATCACTTAAATGCCACTAGAGGCCACTGTAACTACACCTTCTGCACGCATGATGTAACCGAGGTTTAAGAGCTAATTATAGTGTAATTAAACTGCAAAAGTCAAAAAAGGGGCAATTATTCCTGTTCAGATCATTTAAATATTATAGTAAATATCTGGCTTTCACCATGTGTAGTGTTATGAAGGCAGTTTTCAATATTATATTTTGTAATTGTCATTTATTTTATTAAAATTGTCACATATTGCTTGATTAGTTTTTAAAAACAGAGAAAGAAAGTCATTAATTATCTGACAAAATGAATAAGCCAGTTCACAGACACCAGAAATTATTTCACGTACAGTAGATTGTGGGAACAATTCACACTTCTGTTTTATGTAGCGTATTATCATTTTTTTGATTGTACATTAGACAGAAGACATAATTTTAAGTTCTACTTTGGTTTTATTACACCTCTAAATTAACAATAACATTGTTAATGTGTAGGCTGTAACATAAAAATTGAAATAGCCTATAATGTAAACAGCAAAATATGTCTATATGTAATAGTTACGCTCTTCAGCAAGTAGTGAAATAGCAACGTTCAGTTCAGCTCAACCTCTGTGTTTTTTTAAAGCAACCACACTGAATTGAACCATGTGTAATAAAAAAAGTGACAGAGCAACAGATTTTTGTAACAAGAAATGTCACATTCAATTTGTCATCTAGATGTATTTGCATATTTCAGCCACAAAGAGGCAGAAAAGCATTACTCATGCAGCCTGGTTATTTCAGTGATGTCAGGGAAGCTGTATCCTTAAAGGCCCTCTCTGTGTGTCTTGTGTTCACCATAAAAGGATGGTGCAGAGAGCTGCTGGCTTTGGCAAAGAGATGTTTGAAAGCACAAAGGCCTGACACCATGCTAAATTCAGATATGGTAATAGAATGAGGGAAACACCAGAGAGAGGGAGAAGTTGGTCATTAGGATACAGTGGTGGAGCTCAGGGATATATTTTCTGAATTGTGGTGAGAGAACTACTGTGAGATGATAATGACTTCAAGGATCCCAGCCTGAAAGCCACCCAACCTGACACAAATGTTTCAAATTAAGTTGCAGACAAAATGACATCCCACTCATGATCAAAAAAAAAAGCTGAAATTAAAAAATGATGCTCTCTGTCTAGTCAAGTGACCCAGATTCCTCAGAACCCCTCACCAGTAGACCTCAGTACATCGCTTCCTGGTCTGCAAACCAGCAGCTTAACAAGGGGTCGTGAGATAAGACGGCCTGCAGAGGAAAGGCTGCACATGTGAAAGTTCTTTGGCATTCTGCTGATCTTTCAGCTGTAACAAATTAGCATCACTAAAGCCAGATCGAGTTTTGATTTAAAAGAAAAAAACAGTATAAAATGCGGTTTGAAGAGGTGAGTGACCTTTCTAGAAAGGTAAGAAATGTCCAGTAAGAAATGCAGACTTTAAGGAAAATACTGTTTCTCCTTTAATGTAACTTTGTCATGATTTGGACAGTAAAGAAAGTTTTAGTGAGCCGATTAGGTCGTTGAAATCCTCACAACACTTTCCCAGTGAGATGGTGTAAACAAATTAAGTATCTGTGAAATGCAGTAATCTTGTTCTTAAGATTGAGATTTTGTTCATTAGTGGTGAAACACTGACTCTGAGAAAAAAAGATTATGCATATTCACTTAAATGTCCTTTCTGAAGACCATATGAGGCGTTGAATGTTCCTGGAACAAATTATGTTCAAAGCCACACACTTTGCCATGACCCAAGGAGATTTCTACAGTAGAGTACATAATTTTGAAATGTTCTCACAGAACTCACATTGTCATAAAGTTTCTTGGTGGTCAAATGTGATGCTAAGGAAAAACTGGTTCTGTTGTCCTAACAAATCAGCTGTGAAATGTTTTAAGTTCACTCTCACAATAAAATTCAAACGTTTTTTGGGGGGTTTTTTTTGCATTAATGCCTGATAGATTTTGTTGCCATAACAAATATTTGACAGAATGAATATTATATGCTAAAAAGCTCACATGACAATGCTAACATGCTGATGTTTAGCAGGTATAGTGTTTACCATGTTCACCATTTTAGTGTAGCGTGTTAACATGCTACCATTTGCTAATTAGCACTAAACACAGGCTGATGGGACTGTCATAAGTTTTGCAGGTATTTGATGGTGGACAAATTCAAATTTTGACCTCATGATGGTGCTGGAAGAAAACTCATGGGATCACCAAAGTCAGTAGGATACATCATCTGGGAATCATGAATGTCTGTGCCAAATGTTATGCCAATTCATTGATGTTGAGATATTTCACAGGATAAGTGAAAGTGTTGACCTGCTAGTGACGCTAGATGGATTCATCCTCCAGGGACCATGAAGGTCTGTGCTAAATTTGATGTCAATCCAGCTAGTAGATATCGAGATTTTTCAGTCTGAACCGGTTGACTCTGAGCCACACCACTAGCATTGCTAAAAAGAAGATGACGCTGGGAACTTAGAACTCTTATAAACTTTGATTACACAATAACAGAAAAAAGTAATATGGAGAAGATATATGCATAGAAATTTAAGATATTGTTTAATTTATTTACTTTTTGATTTATGCCTCCCTCTCTATCCTCCCTGGTCTCATTACCTGACCTCATCCTTATTTGGATCCATCCTTCTAGAAATGGCAGCCCAGTGTTGGCCTGTACTGACACTTCTATAGAAGTGTCCTCACCTGCCAGGAAATATCTCTGCAGGTACTTCAACTTTCTTCAAAAACAAACCTACATGTCCTAACTGATTTATCTTCGAGCTGGATGCTGTAGTCATCTGGAAGTCACTGAATGGCCTTTGAGCTGTGGAGGAGGAGGTGGAAAAAAGGGAGGAGAAAACAACTGAGGAGGCACAGAGCAAAGTCTACAAGAGAAATAAAAAGGAGATGTTGATCCACAGCTGTGCTGTGGTGAGTGAGAGGTTATGGGTAAAGCCTCAGGCATTGGCTTTAAAGAACCATACCAATATGTTTTAGACTATTTAGAGCACAACACTAACCATTTAGGTTATTGGATGTATTTTTTCTACTGTTCCAGGTATCCATTATTATCCATTATTTCTTTTTTTTTTTTTAATTTATTAACAGTATTAAAATTATATGAAAAAAGTCTGAAGTAGTTCTAACAGCAAATTTAAGTTTTTGTTGTGAGGTTATGTAAAGCAGACTTCTCAAATAAATCTGCATCAATGTAACAAACACTGACCAAAATACAATATTATGCAGACTCAGTGTTCATTGTAATGGATAAAACAACATTTACCAAAGTTCAAGAATCTGGTAATTGATTTTCATACTGTACAAAAACAAACAGAAAGCAATGGCGGCCTGGAACTGTAGGAAAATATATCAGCAAATCTAAAACTAAAAGCTTTTGAAAATAGTAAGCAAAAATGTAAGGCACACAAGCTTTGTTGTTAAACCTACAATAGCTGATTTTTTGCTCACTTGGGGGCAGCCAAAATAAGCTGTAAACACAAGACTGACATTCTTTTAAATTGATAAGGCAAGATTATTTACCTTTTTACACATCCAGCATATATGGAGCATATGCATCAGCATCCATTTGGAATGGAGTTTCTGTCTACCGGATGAATGTAATATTCAGTTTCCTTCTAACTGTGTTTTTGGTTTCCACCAACTCCTGAGGAAAATATCAGCTCCTTGGTTGCTAAATGTTAAACAAATGTTTGTCTGCTGGGTGCTACTTTGTCTGTCTGCAGGTCTATACTTGGCAGGTATCATGTAGTCAGTTTATCAGTTTTTTAGCTGAAAACAGCTGCCTGCTGTGAACATGAAGAGCAGTGACAGTGAGGCAGAACAATAAAGTTGCAGACTGTAAAACCAAAACAATGAGCTGAAAGATGCTAAAATGCATTGTAGAGCTAAGGAGAACTGCAAAGTTGGGTGATAATGTGGATTCATAACTACGAATGACTCTTTTCATTTTACACATTTGACCCATTTTCAATGTGAAAATATCAATTAGTGCTGCTTTAATGGCATAAATCTTGCAAACACACAAATACAATAGAATAAGACATACAATACCGGATTAAAAATGACAGTGCAGTGCAAGAAATGAATCAAAAGCATCAAATTTGGGTTAATAAATGACAGCAGCAAACAGAAAAGTCTTCAGTCTTGATTTAAAAGAACTGGGAGTTGCAGCAGACCTGAACTTTTCTGGGAGTTTGTTCCAGATGTGGTGCATAAAAATTGAAAGCTGCCTCTCTATGTTTAGTTTTGTCTCTGGAGACAGAAAGCAGACCTGTCCCAGATGACCTGAGTCTGGATGGTTCATAACGTAGCAGAAGATCAGTAATGTATTTTGGCTCTCAACCATTCAGTGCTTTAACAGGAGTATTCTGAAATCAGTTTTCTGACAGACAGGAAGCCAGTGTAAAGATCTGAGAACTGGAGTGATATGATCCACTTTCTTGGTCTTAGTGAGGAGTCAAGCAGCAGCGTTCTGAATCAGAGTCAGCTGTCTGATCAATTTCTTAGGGAGACCTGGAAAGACATTGTTACAGTAGTCGGGTCTACTGAAGATAAATGCATGGACAAGTTTTTCCAAACCCTGCTGAGACATAAGTCCTTTAATCCTTGATGTATTCTTAAGGTGATGGTAGGCTGACTTTGTAATTTTCTTAATGTGGCTGCTGTAATTCACGTCTGACTCCATGACTACACCAAGATTTCTGGCTTGGTTTGTGGTTTTTAACATTACCAATTGAGGCTGAGCACTGACTTTTAATCCTTCTTCCTTGGTTCCAAAAACATTTACATCAGTTTTGTCTTTGTTTACTTGAGGGAAATTCTGGCACATCCAATCATTTATTTGTTCAATGCACTTACTCAGTGCTTGTATCGGACCATAGTCCCCTGGTGTTATGGTTATGTAAATTTGTGTGTGGTCTGCATAATTATGGTAACATATTGGGTTGTTTTTCATAATCTGAGCCAGGGGCAGCATTTAGATGTTAAACAGAAGAGGCCCCAGAATGGAGCCTTGGGGAACTCTGCATGTCATTTTTGTCCGCTCAGATATGTAATTACCTATAGACACAAAGTAGTCCCTGTCCTTTAAGTAGGATTCAAACCAGTTTAGAATTGTGCCAGAAAGTCCCACCCAGTTTTCTAGTCTGTCTAGTAATATGTTGTGGTCAGCTGTGTTGAACACAGCACTGAGATCCAATAATACTAAGACTGAAATTCTGCAACTGCCTGTTTAAGTGGATGTCATTGAAGACCTTAACAAGAGCTGTCTCAGTGCTGCGGTTTCAAAATCCTGACCGGAAGACATCAAAACAGCTTTATCAGTGATTCTAATTAAAAATGGGATGTTTGATATGGGCCTACATATAATTGTTCATTAGTGAGGTGTCTAGATTGTGCCTTTTTAAGAACAGCTTGATGACAGCAGTTTTCAGGGCCTGTTGGAGGAAACCTGAGAGAAGAGACGTGTTGACAATTTGAATAAGATCTGAGGCCATGCAATTTGAAACATTTTTGAAAAAGCCTGTTGGCAGAATATCAAGGCAGCAGGAGGAGGATTTCAGATGTTGTATAATGTTCTCTAAGTTTTTATGGTTGATCAGATACAGTAAAAGTGACAAATTTGGTAATCCAGCTCAGGAGCGGTTTTATTCACCTGAAATTAAATGTTGTATCTGTCATCTGTCATTCACCACTGTAAGACAACACCCACCAGTGCTGAATACAATGTTAAATTAAATTACAGGTATAATTTACCTAAATCCCACACTCACCTAAAACACAATGGTTATAATTAGCGGATTTGTATAAACTAGACCAGATGGACTGAAATTACACCATTGGATAGAGATGAATATGGCATTAATTGTAATCCACTGTTACTCCTAAAGAGGAAAGAGTTTGTTTGACAAAAGAGTATTACTACTACTCCTAAGTTACATTTATTTAAACTGAAATTATTACACTGATTCATTAAAGAATTTTGCACAATGACGCCTCAACACCTAGATCATCACTGAACTGACAAATTGACCTAAAAAGTGTTTGCGTGTGTGTGTGTGTATGTGTGTGTGTTCTGATGTCACTGTTCATGCTCCAGCTGTTGCCATCAACCCTGTTAATGGGAATCAGGAGAAAGATTTAGCAGCTTGACATTGTAAATCCCTCATTGATCGCTTGGCATTAATTCGTGCAGCAATTGTGAAGGGCTTTAGCTACTGATGTTTATCCATGTTGGCTTTGAAGGCCTTAACATCTGGGGTAAAGGTCACATCGAGGCAAGTTCACTACAAAATTTCGCAACCACAAAGGAAATGAGGAAAATCCGTCTTTGCTGGTTTAGAGCTAAGTGTGCACTTTGCTTTGGCTGTGCTCCTTATTTCAGTAAACAGGGGGCAAGAAAAAAAAAACTTGGTTTGGTTGCCAGGCACCGCAGCACTGCAAGTTGGAGAGATAGATTTTGGCTCCCTGGGAATGTAAAGCCTCTCTCTCCCCGTACTCTGTAATCTTATAGCTCAGCCAGCCTGTCCTTACAAGAAAAATGACAGTATAGGTCTAAAATTCAGCCAGCAAAAAACAACCTATAGTTACTTTTACGCCATCCAGCGGCCATAGTAATTATGACCTGGGGAAGTCATGTGGTTCAGATGACGTTATTAGAAAGTGTAAGAACAATTTCCCTCATTAAGAGGAGGCAGGGTCCATGGATGGCTAGATTGTTAGATGGCAAAAAGTGGACTTATCTGCAGGAAACCGCTGTTTGCCTCCTACTTCCAAGTGAGCGTCATGTTTCCAACTATAAGTCAGGACATTATTTTAACAACAACAATGATTGTCGTGGTGGTTATTGTTGCCATGATGATGAAGGCTGCATAACCACGTTTCAAGTAATAATTTTAACCCAAACCATGATCTTTCCCTAACCCTAAGCAAGTGGTTTTTGTGCCTAAACCTAACTAGACCTTAACCACAGCACTGTCACACCATAAAACCATTATTTTTTAACAGTGATTTGTAACGTTTTGGAAAGCGGCATATGACACTCCTGTTTTGGAAACCAGCATAATATGCTCTTATGGGTTGTTCTGGACTGCAGGTACAATGTGGTCCTTTTGACCACATAGGTCGGATGGCAGCCTCAGTTGTAGGGAAATTGATGTCATCATTTGGAGAAACCGCAGTGAAAAGACTGACAAAAACAAATGTATCTGTCGCAGCAAGTGGAACAGAGCTAAGCAAACAGAGTGAGGGAGTGTGCGAGGCTGAGAGTGGAATATTTGAGAGAGGAAAAAAAAGCATGTAGACAGAAGCTGTGCTGACCCTTGGACCGTCTCTTGGGGCCCTTTCGGTACTGGAGGCCTCTGAGAGGATTTGGGAAGACATGCATATTGCTCTCTCACCCCTTCTCTCTGACAGGGTTGTAAATATATGAGCTATCTGATGTCTGTTGCATGATTTATCTCATGAAACACCTGGATATATATATTTTAGAGCAATAATTTTCCAGTGATGTGTGTGACTCCATGAAAAGTCATATTACATCATTTACAAGATTTGGGAAAAATTGGTATAGTTTGTGTTTGCTCTGTTTTCAGTTGCACAACTCTTTTCCAATACACCATGCTTTATTCCCCAAATGTTTTCATCATGGGTATTTATCATGTTTTATCATGTAAATAAATTCATTATTTTGGTATTTTACACCTGCCTGATGGTTTTCCCTTCCCACAGGACTCCAAGAGAGTTACTTAGAAATAAGTTACTGTAAGTTCTTCTTGTTACGACTTTTATGAGCCACTCAGTGACAGAAATGTCTGAGTCATACACTGTAAAAAAAATAATGGACGTAGTCACCATGACATCACCCATTGGTTTGTAGACTCCTATTTTGTAGCTTCGAGTTTGGCATTTTGGCCATCATTATCTTGGATTTTTGGAGCCAAAAGTGATGAGAAATGACCGTATTTAGACAGAGGGTGGAGCTGACCCTAGCGCTAGCTGCTAGCTTGGTTAGCGAAGTGCATTTGTGGTCTATGGTTAACTGTGATAATGCTAATGCCAATGCTCATTTTCGCTGGCGAAAAACAGGCTTACAACTATTAAAACAAAATGTACTTAGCCTGCCAGAAAAACTGAATATCCGACTCCTTTGAGGGTCTTTTAGTACAACCAAATGCTGAACAAGAAGTTTTAGGCAACCAAAATGTTACAATTAACTTTCATGAACTGAGAAAAAACTCTGAAATAGCAACGGCTATGCCTATACTCTGTGAATCTGGGGTTACACCATGGTTACATTACCTAACCAACGTTGTCATTGTGGTAGCGACTTGTCAATCACAACGTAGCCACGCCCTAAAGCATACCCTGCTTTATCATCAAATTCAAATTAAATGGGACCATAATTTACAAAATGAACATCTTGCTGTATTGAAGAAGACTTGAAACTAGTGATTGAGGTCATAAACTCATTAGGAAACTGTCCACTGAGGTAATAAATCAAATGAGAAGTACGGTCATTTTCTCATAGACTTCTATACAATGGGACTTCTCTTTGCAGCCAGTGGAGTTGGCTCCTGATGGCCATTAGAAATAATGCAGGTTTAAGGCCCTTCTGCATTGGCTTCGCTTTTCAGATCTGCAACCACCGGCTTGGTCTGAGTTCTAAGAGATACCAGGGAACCATAATATGTAGTATCCTGGTCTTGGGTGAGAAAAAGGCAAAATTACTGTGCACACTACACAGAAATTTCAATATTCATGAGTCAACGAGTCAAATCACTTCAGGTTTTGCGATGAAGTCTCAAGTCGCATTGAATCTTTAGGCAGACAAGTCTCAAAGCAGTTGGGTCCAGGTCAAGTTGGAAATCCCCATTTTTGTGACTCGAGTCCAACTCAAGTCCCAATCTCAAGTCTACAGTATCTGTCTATCTAGAGTATATCATCTCTTTAGCATTTATAAATAACCCTAACTAATTCCTAAGCAAATCTACAGTCAAAACATACCACCATTTTTTGTGAACAACAGGTTATGTTTTGGGCTTTGCTTTAAAATGCTTCATCTTTAAGGAGCAATTTCTTTAAATCCTTCCCTCTCTATAATAAATATACCTTTTCAAGTTTGTTTTCTTCATCCACCAGCAGTTGAACTGGTGGCTAAATATTTGCAACATTCATTCAACATTCATTCAACATTCACCAAAGTATAAATGTTGCTCCAAGTGTGAGGAGTTTTGTCAATCTCAGAAGAGGCCACATTGCTGATATCTGGTTTACTGCAGCCAAACCTCTGTCCCTCTTACTACCAGGCCCAAATAAACCTAACAAGAATAATCTCAGTGTGATTAATCAACCCATATTCTACAAATTTAACCCAGTAATTTAAGACCTCACTCAACCCCTCTGCATTGTTATTTCTTGTAGATTGGAGACAGAACAACTAGGTCACCTGAATTCGATGGTGACAAACAAATTTCCACTTGGCTGGTATTGAAAGATACTCATCAAAGAGCTCATCCTCATCGATTCTGACCCTTTGTTTTGCTTGTTTGAAGGAGGGAATATAACCATTACCCTACATAGTCAACTGATACTCAACTAAAGCCATTACGCCCAATCATTTCCATGGCAAAACCCATTTGTCCACTTGTTTGTGGGAGAAAACGTGAGATGCACATGTCTTTGAAAACGACCTGGGGCAGCCTTTTTGCCCAGCATCGTCTGTTGTAAGTGGGTCGGATGAACGAAATGCCTCCAGATCAGTCAGTATGTGTGTCACAAAGCATGCTTGTCTCTGGCTAACAGGGTGAAAGAGGTGCAGCTGAATGGCCCCCTTTCACTCTGACACTCAATTAAGGCCTAATTGGTTTGAGGTCCACTACAGGCATGTGGCAAGGCAACACCCCAGGCTTCTGTGCACTTGTTCCCTATTTTCTGACTCCCCCTCTGAAAATATTCCTTTGATCTGTGAACAAAGTAGGTTTTTAAGCCAGCAAATTGATAGCCTATTTTCTCTTTGAACATTTACAGCAGTTTCAGACAAAGTACTTGAGTATTTTTTACAGTTCATTTGACTCACAGATGAAGGAGGTACTGAAAATATGACAGATCAGTACAGTGAAGTGCAGATATGGATCGCCATGAGTGCAGCTACGGATCCATTAATGTAATGATTTTGTGTGTGTATGTGCATTTATGTATTTGTGCATGTGTGCAGTGTGTGTGAGTGTGTCAGACGTTTCTACGAGCTGTGTCAGCAGTGCGTAGGACAATCTCTTTATGGTGTGTTGCACTCTTTTAATACATTACAGGGAAGCTCCATCTCTCTACTATCTCTCCAGAGGCCTGTACAACCATGTAACAGCAATTTTAACTGTAGTCATGAATTTTTAACCCCTAAAGTACAAACTGTAGATGTGGTCATGTCAGATAAATTTCAAAACCAATTCAATTTGTCCACTGCTATTTTCTCACCAACATCTCTGATGAGAGGAAAACTAAACACACAGCATTATGTTACGTTTAAACATTTAAACACAGCTATATGATGTCGGTCTAGTCCCACTACACACTGTAACATACCAAGGGATCTCCTCATTAATTACACTGAGAAAGAAGCTTTGTAAAGTAAAGAAATAAAGAAAAAAACCTTATTTCTGTGAAGTGAATCAAGGTCAACTCATTCAGGAGTTCCATCTTTTCAAAACAAACAAACAAACAAAAAAACAATACATACAATTGTAACATCAAATCAGATTCATTTTAATCAGCATTGTTTATGGATTTAAATTCAAATTATAAAAAAAACATATAGTAAGAGTGTGAGTTCCTTTTTGTTTCTGCTCAGTTCAACTCAGATCTTTATTGTCCCACAAGAGGAAATTGTTTTTGCAGCAATGCAGCATGAAAACAAATGAAAACATAAATACAGTGAAAACACACCAGGACAGTAAAATACGTTAAAACTGCCAGTACCATATACACAATTCAGAAAATAAGGATGTACGTTGAAAGCAACAAAACAGCAACAAGAAAATAAAGATAAGAAAAATAAGAGGCAGTTTATAAATCTGTATCACACTCTCCTTTGTTTATAACCAGAGACATAATTTAATGAAGACTAGAAGTGTGATTCTGACTGGAAATGTTTAAAAAAGGTACATTTTCACACACTAATAATGAAATAAAGTGGACAATCACTGAGGAAAGTGCAGCGCAGAAAAGTCTAATTATACAAATTTTCTGATGAATTTTCTGATGAAACTTTCTGCTGAACTCTTCTGTAAGTTTACACTTTTTTCTTTACCAGACCTGTTTCATCTGATAATCCAAAGGCTTCAAAGTAATATCGATCATAAAAGAGACCTTGAAGTTGAATAACAATGAATGTAGGAGCCTACACTCTGTGGCCAGGAGATTACATGATCAATACTCCATTCAGTGTTCAAACAAACTGGAAGTGATATAATATTGGGGTGAATTGTCAGCTTTATATCTGATCTGTTTTCCTCCGTCTATTACTTTAATTAATTGAAATCTGTGTGCAAATATGTTACATTTTGCAAACAGTGAGCAACGGACACGAAATGGCCTCAACGACAACAACCTGCACAGTATGCTGGGACCGGTGAATCCTAATGAGAAACTAACACACACACGCGTGCACATGCACATGCACACCCAGTCACCCTAACACAAAACAGATGGCTTCATCCCCAACCGTGTTATGAGTTACTTCACCACAAAATCCTTGGGTAGCTATTGGAAACTCCAAAAACAATTCCCAAAAAACCTGGCCTCTGTTGACCCTGACCCATGTAGGATTGCGTCACTTGGTGGGAACACCACGGCCTAGTTCTGCCCCTTTGTTTGTTTCCCTCAGCATCCCATAGATCCCGGGGACCCCTGGAGTAAAAACACTCGACAGTAACAACCAGCTCTTGGGACGTTGTGCACATTCCACCGTCTGGGAACGTCCTAACAAACTGTCAGAGAGTCTAAGTGGTTGTTAATGTGATGGGGAGGAAGGCAAAATGGAAATAACATGAAGTTATGAAATGCAGATATTGAATGAGAGTGTATCACAGAGATCACATTAATGTCCTGCACTCAGTTGCCACAATTGAATATAAATGATAAAGTTGTTATACTGTATATTAAATATTTTGGCACAGATCTGTCAATTGAACTATTACGACAATTCTGTTTATATTCAGTGGGAATTGTTTATTGTGCTTTTTGGTTTTGTTTTCATAGTTTGAAACTTTTGAATGTTAGAGTTAAATTTATACTGTTTACTTTGTCCAGGCTATTGTGCAAGAGACAAACTTCATTTGGAAATTACTCATGTCTCACGAAGAATGTAACTGTTTTCAGTCTTCTGTCTTTCATACCTCTCCATATCCATCCTTTCTAAATGAATTGTGTTTTTATGTGACTATACAGTATGTGTTGACTACTCTTCTCTGTCATTTTGGTTGGGTCTCTCTAAAATGTATGTATCTCCAGAGACTTCCTGGTTAAATAAATAAAATAAATGTGCAGTTTGTTACAGTACAATTTATGATTCCAAGAGAGAGGAAAACCTGATTCAGAAGTTGGGTTGAGTTCTTTTACTGTTTTTGACCAGACAGCATATTAGAACAGAGGAAAAGAAAGGTTGAATTGTTCCAAATGTTCTTTGCTAAGAGACATTTTGAAGAATTTACCTCTTTTGTTAGGAAAAAGGTTAAATTCTCAATGGAGAATGTTAAAACAACCATCATACTCAAATCACCTGATCTCCTCCATGTCTTGGAGTCTTGACAAAAGAAACAATTGAATTACTTCATATATGTTTAGTTTATTTTTAATGACAAGAAGGAGGACATCATGTCACATATCTGCAAAACAGTGAACACAGTGAAGGTGACGTACGTTTAGGTGCTGACCATGAACCGCAATATTCCTGCATGTCGTTCCCTTTCTCTCCTTCCCCTCATTTCCTTTCATCTCTCTACTCTCGATGCAGCACCTCTGGTCTCTCTCCCCCTGCGTGAATGATATCCTTATCTCTTTCTTTCGCCCTTGTGTGTGGTTTCTCGTCTCTCCTCCTTCTGTGTATGTGAATGGCACCTGGAAGTCACTTGACTTCCTCCTGATCAATTTCTTCATGTGTTATCAATCCATCTATAATTCGGTCATCCTGTTTGTCCAGACTGTATGTCTGTAATTTTGCTTTCTTGGTCTATTCTGTGCACACAACATCTACTGCATTGAAGAGGGATCCATCTTCTGTTGCTATTCCTGAGGTTTCTTCCATTTTTTCCCTGTTACAGGATTTTTAGGTAGTTTTTCCTTATTTAATTTGAGGGTCTAAGGATAGAGGATGCTGTATTGCTGTACAACACACATCCTGGAGCAAATATGTGATTTGTGATATCAGGCTATATTAATAGGGATAGGGATAGGCATAACAAAATAAAGCCCAAGACTTATCCGCACAGTCTCCATTGTGGTTCTTGATGTAAAGATTTGAGATTTCTGTGCCCATCCTTGTTTTTTTTTGTCTCCTCTGTTATCACTGCCAAGGCTCTTTAGAGGCCACGTATTAACCATGCACTATACTTTAGTCCTAATCTAGAATTTCTGTCTCATTAACCCCTATACTCTATTACATCACATCATAGATGTAGTCATGTCAGATAACTTTCCTCAGTCCTGCTGAGTCCACTGCTTTCATGTCACAAACCAAGCAGAAGCTGAAATCTGGGGTGCCTGGATCGATGTTGAGAAAATCCACATTAAATGGAATTTCATCTGCTTCAATAAAGTTCAACTTAGTGAGCTCATGCTCTCTCTTTTTGTAGCCAAACTTCTTTATCCACCAAAGACTGAACCATGAAATTAAAACTACAGTAGAATGTTACTCAGAGCAGAAGAGTAGGAGTTACACTGTTGCATTTTGTTAGAGTTTTGTGCATTTCTTTCAATCTTTTAAGATAAATCAGTGGTGCTTTTGAGTCCAACTTATGATTTTTTTTTAACGCTTTTGCCACTGTGGTGACATTAGGTGAAGAGATGACACTCGAGGTCCTCATCTGTGGTTTCCTCTCACACCGCACAGTCTGAATGGAGGAGGGCCTGTGGTGTTTTTCTCTCCAGATTTGGAAGACTCAAACTATTTTGAACGGTTGCTGTCATGACATTGAGGGGTACTTGAGGAGATTAGTGGTACGCTGTGGCTGGAGTTAGTGGCTCATTATAACCATTATCTTTAACCTGATTGAATGGTTGACAGAAAGAAGGGGAGCAATAAGCAGATATGTTTTCACTGGATTTGTGCCGACATTGAAAGCCTACATGTGAGTGGATAGTGAGTGGTTTGTGTACATCATGAGCTCACATGGATCTTATTATATTGGTTATCAATTGACCAAAATTGGAAAGCTGAAGATCTTTTATATTAGCCTATTATTGAGATATATGATGATATATGTCTCTCTTTTACAAGCACTTAAACAGATCAAATGTGTTTTCTAATTCACCACCATTTTTTCTGTACTTTAAAGGAATTTATGCTCATTCCTTTTTTCTTGTTGAGTCAGATGAGAAGATCAATGATTGGTGTCAATCGTCTCACCTACCTCTCAGCAAGACAGCGAATAACTGTATTTCCCAAAATGTCAAACTGTTCCTTTAATATGTTTGCTCCATCACTCCCTCAGTGCATTGTGTCTCTCCTGGGTCCTCCACCTTGTCGTGTAAGCAGGAAACTCTCCTCCCCCCTACTGCTTCACTTTGCTTTTACAGCCTCCCCACATTGTTTGTGTGCACTCCACACACTGGCCACCTTCTGTGGAAAAAACATGCTCAAGTGGAAATAAAAATACCCCGTCAGGACCCCGAGTAGTACACAGGTTGAATCAGTCGATTAACTGCAAATTAGAAATGTGCTGCTCTCCAGTCTGTTTAGCATCAGCGAGTTGGATGGCTTCTTGTGGTTGTTGGTTGTAAAATGAAACTCTTTGCTGACACAGGCGTCAACACCAGCCACAAACTCTTAGCCTGCTTCAATTAGTGAAGCTATGCATTACCAGACAAAACCACTGTCTCCTGAACAGTGAAAATCAATGGCTGACACTGATACCAGCAGTGCATCATCTCAACAGGAGCATGCTTTGTCAGCGGTTTCTGTGGAAGTTGAATCAAGCATTGTTTGGACTATATTACTCATAGGAATGCACAAATACTCAAGCGTTTATTTATATAATTTAATTCTTATTTACATATTTGTCTGCATCATTTGTGCTAAGTGCTAAAACCTGTACTGTTTCTGCACTGCACCTCCAAGAGATCACCTGTCAATCAAACAGTGTGGATTGATTTTTTAATGTCACTTGACTCAACATTATCTGCTCTTGAGCAGTGAATGTCTAATCTTTCATACAAATGTCAAGTGCCTTCTTACCATTTATTATTTAAACGTTCCTTATTGTTGCCATAATGCTATTCTTAATGCTATACTTAGTCTCCCAAATCACCATGTTCATATGATAGTTGAATTATGGTTTTATTAATAGACTGTTGAAATGGGTTAGAAAATTGGATTGTATGTTCAGTCCATGATCATAACGCAATCTGGACAGATAAATAAATAAATAAAGGCTTACATGTGTTAATAATTAAAGGAATTTATTTGTTTTTGGGTTTACAGTACTTTTATGGGGCCATAAACTCACAAAAAGCACATAGTAATTCCAGATGGAGCCTAGACACTGGTGATGGTGAAGACCAGAGGAAGATTTTTTTTATTTTT
Organism: Thunnus albacares; assembly: GCF_914725855.1. Taxonomy (NCBI): domain Eukaryota; kingdom Metazoa; phylum Chordata; class Actinopteri; order Scombriformes; family Scombridae; genus Thunnus; species Thunnus albacares. Next base: position 10,631,794 of record NC_058114.1, read on the forward strand.
TTATGTGAGACTGGACCTGAAGCTGAATCACACTCTGATGAACACTGGTGTAAAACGGGTGCAGGTGGAGGTGGAGGTGTGTCTACCAAAATGACAGCTGACAGTAAAAACATAACTGGTGCACAAAGGTTGTTTAAAATTCAGTTGTAGTGAACCAAACCAAAAGCATAAGAGAGTAGGCATACACAAAGTACTCTTTCTGATTAAGCGTCATTAGTCAGGCTAGACAAACCCCACTTTCCACTCCTCACTAATCCACATCTGAACCTCAACAGCTGGGTGCCCTGACTCTCACCCACCCAGAGGGCATCCTCACACCCATCCTTTTCCCACCGACACCACTTTCTCACCCACACACCAAGCCATCATCACCTCAATCTGTTCACCCGACCTGCTTATGTTCAGATCCACTACATCACATCTCCACCATTCTCTCCTCCTTTATAATCCCCTCATCCTCCTCCCACTCAGCCCAGTGTGAATATACTCGTCCAGCGGACAGACAAAGGGCTCCAGAGGTTATTGTTAGATTACACACAGCTGATATGTCCTCTCCAGTGAGGATAAACCCTAATGCTGCTGAGCTGGTGGAGGAGATGGATAACACTGGATTTAAACGTGTGCACACAAATACGCACATGAGATGATGTCAGCTGATTTGAAAAGCCGCTAAACCATATTGACTCATTATCCTGTAAAATGGTACCTGGGTGTAAGGTTGATCCACAAGTGTGCAAGTGTGAATGCACATGATGGATAACTAACATACATATTTGGGATAATAATTATTTGTCTGATAATTTGTTAATATTTTTATTATTCAATTATTTTTAACTTAAAATTACAAAAAATGAGCGAAGGCAAAAGTCAGACAAAAGATCTGCACACTGTTCTGATTTTAATTTAATCAACAGAGCAACTTTTTGATATAACAGGGATCTTCACTAGTCATAGTCAAAACAAACTTGACAAGCCTGACAAAGATGCATGTTAAATGGAAACTTTTCTCTAGATAGTTATCAGTACAGTGCGGACTAACTCTATCCATCTTTAACCCGCCTTACCCAACACCTTGCTCAGGTAGACTGATCAGACTGTAAATTTGAAATCTTAAGCCATTGGAGTAAAAGGTCTTTCACATTTTGATAGAATCTGTACATAATTTTGCTGCACTTGTTTGATCCTTTCTGAAGACAATTCCACAAATACTGTATATCCAAAAGACATCATAACCGGCATTTTGGTGTTAAATCACAAGGAGGTGTCTGAACCTTCAGCACTGAACCACAGTATAATCTTTCTGGCTATAAAGTCAAGCCATATTTTGTATGTTCCTTCTCAAATGAAAGCTTCAAAGTCATTAGTGATCAAATGGGACGCTGCGTACATTGGGAAGCGATTGTCACTTGTGAGATAATGTTGGCCAAATTACCATTACCATTATATACTATATATTAGTGAAGTGAAGAAGCGGGAATAGACCTAAAGCTTGCTAATTTTATCTCTCAAGCAACAATGAAAAAACATTCAATCTAAAAAATATGCATACACATAGATAATGCATTTGTGCACAATAAATACTCTTAGTATTCTTCCATACTTCTTTCAGTTGCTCTAAAAAGGACAATGATGCTCCCTGTGACGTCATCAAGCAGCATACTACAGTGTCCTCTTTGTAGTTGTTTTGGTAAATGGCCATTGAGTGCTTTGAGAGCTAATGGATCTGCATTGATAAACCTTTGTGTGTGGGATGAGGCCAAGTATTGATTAGGGATCTACATGAGGTTCACTGAAAGCATACAGAGTAGTTTAAATTAAGAGGGTCAGGAGAGAAAAACAGCTGCTGAACAGGAGAAGGTGGGGAGGATTTCGGTTTTGAATTTCTTAATTCGCTTTCTCTCGTGGGAAATATTTGATACAGTTCCCAAGTTTCTTTAAACTAAACCCCAAACGGTCAAGAGGTCAAACTGTGAAAAGGATGTTTTCAGGGGCAACATTACTGATATCACATCCTGGCATATGATCAGGGAAGAAAGACACAAGAAAAACATTTAAAATATCTTTAATCATTGGATAAGCTCATATAATTTACATAGTTTGCAAGATATAATTCTCCACATTAGTTACATAATCAGTTTTTTGTTGAACATTTCCACTCTACAAAGAAAAATAACATTTTTTTTCTCTAGACACATTGCATAACAAAATAATAAAAATGCATCGTACCATGGAAATTAAAAAAAACGTTCCACTCACTCAAGCAAGATATCGATTGGACTGATCCAGTGAACTGCAGTCGGTCTCAGTGGGTTTTATCTTTCAGTCCGCTAAGCTTTGTGTTAGGGACATGCTTTGCCTAAGTTGAGTTTTGGACCCAGTTCAGAGCCCTGTGTACACTCAGTGGGGTTTGTTTCAATTCACTTCCATTTCTTTGAGCAATTTGGGAAGAGAACAAAACACACACACACACACACACACGCACACAGGGATAAAGTATAAATAAGATTCAAGGAAAGGAAACGTTGGTCTTAATGGCTCTCTTTGAGGAGCTGTCAGGTACCTAGAGACCCAGTCCTGGGATAAATTGTGCTTGTGTGTGTGTTTGTGTGTATGGGAGGAAGGAAGAAAACAGCAGGACACCGGGAGTGGAAGCTTTCTTTCAGCTGCATGCTGCGTGCTACGCCGGTCAGCTCACTGCTTATCCCTCTATTCTGCCTCCCCGGGAGACACAACCAGTCCGTCTCAAAAGCTTCTCAAAAATGGTCAGAACCGAAGCCACCAGCAAGTAAAATCCTCTTGACAACATTTCAGGTGGTTACTAGTGACGATGGCTGAGCTGTATACTAATGCTCAACAGACCAGCGAGGAGTGTGAGAAAAGGGAAGAAAAATCACCAATGACTACATGTACAGGAATTTCCTGTGCTGCAATCAAAATAATCAAAAAACTTGCCTAAAATGTTGAATTCTTAGTATCTCGAGAAACATGCAAATCAACTCTTTTACTTTGTGATTTCTGCCTCTCAAGGACATGCAACCCTGTTAAAATTTGCATTGTATTACATTAAAAAATGTACAACATTTAAAGCCCACATTGTAAGGTAGAAAGGAATCAAAAATGTTTTTCCTAATGCGATAAAATTGACATTTTAATCCTCAATCCTCGAGAAGCAGAGATCCATTACAGTTTTTTGGACAAAAAAATTGTGCGTGCGTTTAACTTTGGACGCACGTTCTTTCATTCACAAATACATACTAAGCTGCCCAAGGTGATAAGAAATCTGACATTGTATTTCATTTAGTTTCTAGAAGGGCAAAGAATATATAGAAATCTGAATTTGTGCTTTTTGCAGCAACCAGATTCCCTCAGTCAGCATGTCTGACTTTTATCTAATTATTAATGGATTATATATTAACCTGGCATTTCAGCACAAAGTCAATGAACACCTTGTTGGATTATAATGAAAATGGGTACCACTTTCTTAATAGGCACCCTTCATAACATGTATATTGGTTGTAACTAATGGCTTTGTTAATAGTTAGTCAATCATTTACTAATGCTTTACATTGCATATCACTGATGAGCATTAATTGATATGGACGAATTCTGGATTGCCAGGTTTTCAAAAATATACATTTGATTGGTGTTTATTCTTTTTATTTGGTAATAATGCAGTTGTACATGTGGGTAGTCCATTAGTTAACACTATAATTACACGAATACAGCCATCAAATCTGTAGTTTAAGATGCTGATAAGTCACTAATAAAAGGGTTTTAATCATCAGATCTGTTACATAAGTGATGTTGTTAATTAACTGATTTTGGTCCAGATTGTCTGCAGCCTTTTTTCTAGAAATAAGTGGTCAAATGTTCCAGCAAGTCAAGAGGATTTTTCACAACATGGTAACCCAACATTTTTTGTATTGATGGCTTAACTGATATTAAATGTAAAGAAATTATTAAAGCCATTACAAAGTGGTGCAGGAAAATGTATACATGTAATCAGGATTCATCACAAATGACTTGCATAGGAATTAACATCAAATCCAATTTGTAATATTCTGACTTTGACTGTCTGCAGACAAGTTAAATTGCATCAGTCAGTCACCAGTCATCAACCAAAGAGTACGTCTATACTGCTACTAGCACCGTGTTAAACATTGTTTGATGGAGTCACTAGAGCTGAAGCCTGCTCGTCTCATTGTCATGGCAACTGTGTGGATATCCACTCATCTATGTAATCATGCTGTTTATCTTGTGCCCAGAATAGCCAGGGGCGCCTTCTGGCACCTGAAGCCAAGGCAAACACATCAAGCTCCGGGCGTCTGATAAATCCTGGACATCAGAAAAAGGATACGGAACAGAAGGATTTAAGGGAGCGAGCCTGCAGGGTTGTGTTTACTTCCATAACTTCTAACTTCTTTTAGTGTTGACTGAAAAGTTAAAAGACTGAAAGGTGTTTTCCACATTCTTCCATCCTCAGTCATGCACAAAGCAACTATTATCGCTCTTTCAAAAACAATCAGGCCACAAGCGATTCCTCCTGGCACCTAGACTGGCAGCAGTCATTAAATCTCTGCCAAGGAGTGGTTTAAAACAATGTTCATATTCCAATTTTAAACTGGATGTGCCCTGTGAAAACACATTACAGCATCGTGGGCTACAGTATATCATCAGAAAGACACACTATAGCTTGATGTAATGTGTTTTACAGGTTTGTTCCCTGCTCTAAAATGTAGTTTTTTTCCATATGGCTCAGCTAATTTGGAAAGAAAACCACAAACTAGTGGAGCAGACAGTCTCTTTGGCATGCAATATTGCTTCACAGCCAACACATATGTTAAAAAAAGGAAGGAGGTTTTAAATGACTTCATGTTTATACTGTGGCTGGATAATATACCATGGATGAAATACTTATCCAGAGATGGATAGATGCTCTTCTTGTTGTATTCAAAGGGATTCAGAAGGGAAAGAAAAAGATGGGGGCATATTTTTAAAGTGATCCAACTTGTCCAGGAGTTAAAAGTTTAGTTTTAGCACAGTTTTCCTCGCCTGTCTCCAGGACTAGCCTTCAGTTGCTGTTTCTGTGGTGCCGGCTTTATGGTGCTGTCTCCAGTGAGAGGGCATTGTGTGTGCATGATGTGTGTGTTGGCACAGACTGCACATTTCCATCAGACCAGTGTGGTGGTGGAAAGTAGGATGAAAAGAACACCAGGAGGAGGAAAGAGGAAACACTTCAGTGGCTCAAACAAATAGAGATGCTGAGTTTAACATATTTACTGTCACAGCCTATAAAGATTAAATTTCTTTACAGTGAAACCTTGCAGAAACTGAATGAATCAATGCTTTATTAATGCATGATGTAAGCAGCGGCAGTTAACATGTATGGATGTGGAGGAACTAGATCTGAGCAACATGATCCCTTAATTGGGTGGTTCAGAGAAAAGTTAGGAAATATCTTTGTGAATGAGATGACTAAATGAAACATTAGGCCCAGGACTTTTAGGATGTGTAGGGCTGGTGCTGACTGAAATGTGTCCATAGCAAGTACCAAAACTGAAAATTAAATGCCTGCTAAGATTCATACTTCTCTTTACATATTCTTCGATCAGACAGTTTCTGATTTAAGTCATAATTTTGCCCATTTTTGGACTATTTTACTGAGACAAAGCTCTTGCTGCTGCTGTGTTTTGACATTTAACATTTGATAAATTTTACTTTTGTTAAATGAAAAAGGGTTTCGTAGAAAAATATGTCTATATTTCTAAAAAGTATTCAGGTATTTCATCTGCACTCGTATAGTGAGCCAAAGTTCCATTGGCTCCTGTAACACAATGTCATCTCTCATTAAGATGAGAGTCATGTATAGCCAGCTGTCTCTCTGAAAAAAATTAAATGTGCTGCCAGAGCTTATTATCCATATTCTAAAACAAATTCAACCACGACAGCTCTCGGTATTAGAAGTTGAAAGTTTTTTGATTTAAGTTGAACGAAGATTAAGCTCCCAGCAGTGTGAGTACTTACATCATCATAACTTGGTTTCTTCCACATCCATAATATTCAGCACTTTCTTCTAAAGTCATTTTTCCAACTTTTTGCTGTTATCTCTGCCGTCTGAAATACTTCTAAACTGTTTGGCCCACTGTGTCTTCCTTTTATTACATACATATTGAAGGGTTGATGTTTAATCCACAATGCTCTCAGGCTAATGGGAAATGGGGTTTATTAAAGTCGGATAGCAAGAGAAATATTGAATAAACAACGCTTTAAGTTTTTAAAATAAAATCACTGCCCTTATCTAGATGTATGAAATAAATCATACAACATATGATTGTGTTCCCAGGCTGGATTTTTAAGTAATTTGCATAATTACAAATGTCAATATGATTTTGAATGAGGTTAGTGCTTCTGGAGCAGAACAAAGAATTTCCATAAAAGGGACAGAGGTCAAGTGAGACATATTAATAATTAGAGTCCAGAAGTGATTCAAGAGCTGTGCACCAGAGCATTATGATACCACACAAGGGAAGAAACTAAATGTCAGCTAAATAAAGGTCATATAAGGTAGGAGGGAAGGTAAGCCAAACTTCTTACAAGGAGCTTTTTTAAACACTGCGGCATAAACAATATGAATTGATTATGTAATATGTTCCCCTCTGTTTATCAAATGTGTTGCTCTACCCCTGCAGCATTAACATGACTAACTGCCGCATGGTAGGAGGTGTAGTAACGCTGTGACGAATGAGCTGAAAACACTTAAAAACCTTTGGGACTCATCTATTCTTATCCAAACCTGACAAGCCAGCTGTGGTCAGGCAGGCTGTCAGCATTTGTCTCTCACTTACACACACACACAAAGAAACACACACACTCACATCCTCTCCCTGTCAGTAGTCTTGGAAACTCCTGAAAAACCAAAAATATTGTTCGATTTTGTTTGCTAAGAAGAGGCTGCTTATGTAAGCCAGTAGAAAGGCTTCAGGAAATATTGCTTTTCTTCTCTGATTGTATTAGGTCTTCCATTTCTCACAGTGCAACCAATAAAGCTCTCAGCACAGAGCATGCAATATCCACCCAGACGACAAAACACATTTACCACTCACATGGCGAGAGCACACAGACCGTTGGTCTAGCCATTTGTACACGCAAGCGGAGGCCAGGAGAAAAAAATAAAATCAGTCAAAAAAGTCAGATTATCATAACAACAGTGCAGTCATCTCAGGAGGGAAAATACAGGCATATGTACTGTAGTTAAGGTTCACACCAATCAGGCACAACATTTGCTTTTAAAAAGAAATGAACACACGTTACCTTAAAAGAAGAAAAATATTCAGCCATATTAAAGATTTGCAAACAACCGGTCACGACTAGTACCTGATGCACAGAGTAGCTGTATTGTGATTCAGTGAATATACAGTATTGCAGATGGTTGGCTAAGCACTGAGGGTATTAGCTCCACAAAGACACAAATGCGCACAGTGGGTACATTATTTTTCAGTGAGGGACACTTTTTACTAACCTCAGTACTCTTTCTTCTGTGTTCATATCTTCTACTTTTTATTCAGGCAACTAGTTTGGGGACAAACACGCTCACAGATTTTTATCATAATACGCAGGTGTTTAATACATATGTTTCACTTGTTAATACATTATGAAGTAATACTGCCTGTAACCATTGTTACTGTTCAGTCATGTTGTCCAAGAATAAGATATATATTTTTCTATTTTATATGTCACTATATATATAGGGACTAGAATTTATTTTGTGATTCAAATATGGGGTTGATATGGGGAAACTTTGGTCTTCTACTGCCTTAAATGCATAACAATAGGCTTTGTCAGTGCTACTAGTAATGGAGTTAAAGGTTCTGATGATTGTGGAGGACTCACAAAACTTTCAGTAGGATGTATAAAGTAGTTAAAGGGGACATATCATGCTTTTTGTGACTCTGTTATTTTTATACCGTTGTGATGTCAGATGTCTTTTGGTTAAAGGTCCATAACTTGAGGCGAACGTATGTAAAAATGCTCCCTGCTAGTCAAAAGCCCAGGCTTCAACCTGCGCTGAATGCATCTGTTACCTCTACTTCAGGCTTGAACATGTATAAATGTATTTGAGAAGTTTCCATTTAGAGTAAAGAACGAGAATAAGAAGTGAGATCCTGCTACTATAGTTTGTTTCATGGTTTGTTTACGTAGCCTCCAGAACCACCGGAAGTCTCCTGAAGGGCGACTTGCAGAAGATGGCTGATCAGAATGGAGCGAGCTCCACGGGAGGGGGGCCTTAAAGAGACAGTAGCTAAAACGGCCTGTTTTAGACAGAGGCTGAACTGAGAGGCTGCATAAAGAGCCAGTAGATATATGAGGAGTTTTTTGAACTGTAAATCATGCAAAGATATTCCAGTAGAGCTCCAGATGAAAAATACAGACCAGGAAGTATGCATGATACATCCTCTTTAAGGAGATCCCAGAGCAATATTATTTATGGAGACCAGAAATCTTTGTTGTGCTCCTAGGTTTTAATAATGGAGTGAGTGCAAGTAGAGAAAATGTGGTTTATGGGAAATTGTTTTTTCTGCATAAACAGCAGGAGGTCAAATCAAAATTCAAATCTTCTAATTTACATTGTTTGATATACTATGTTAAACAATCTGAAATCATGTTTCAGCTCTCCGGCAGGTCATCTGTGCTTTATTTATACAGGAAATAAAACAAAACAAAAAGAAAAGAAAAGAAAAGAAAAGAAAAGAAAAGAAAAGAAAAGAAAAGAAAAGAAAAGAAAAGAAAAGAAAAGAAAAAATCAGGGAATGCCAAGAAAGACCCTGAGAAAAACTATGACAGGATTTTAAAATTGATTTTCCTAAGTTTGTGTGAGGCAGCCCTGTTTGGCTAAATATGGTCAAAATCCTGTAATGTGCATCCACCTTAATACTGACATCAATGTTGTATAGAAAGTTAGTGCAGTCGCAGGAGGGAACAACTAAACAAAACTTTATTCTTTGTCTTTCAAAGCCAGTGTCTTTCAACGAGGAAAGCCTCACTATGTGCATTTCACAACAGCAGTTCATTCTACCTTCAGCAATCTGGTCTTTGATATTACAGAGGGAGCGGTCAATAGTGGCTTTAGCTCTCTCTGTTATTATCCCTCTTACAAAAAAGTCACATCTTCTTGTGACTGCACCCACCGCCAGTGCGCGTCGTACTCCAGATGCATTTTACCGTTCATTTTGCAAGTATCCAAGTCAATCTTTCCATTTTTGTAAGGTTTGAGTTTAGGGCTCTGGCTCGTCCCCAGTTTCTCGCTGAGGCAGGGGCGGGTTGGGCTGCCTGTTTGTGTAGTTGTTTTTTCCAGGATGCCATTAGCCTTAATGGATTGTGTCAGAGTATTGTTCTTAGAAACAAGGCTTCCCTTACCGGTCTCTGCAGCCTTGGTCCAGACTGCAGGATCTTGCTTGGACCCCTCAGACTTGGCTTTAGGAGAGCTGCCAGGAATTGCTGGTTTCCCTGTTCCAGTCCCAGCAATACCAGTCCCAATGACAGCACTGATAACCATAGTCCCAGGTCCAGTTTTCACCTCTGTCCCATTTCCAGCCACAGTTCCATTCTCATTTACCCCAGCCCGAATCCCTATTCCAACTCCACTTCCAGCCCCGGCACCAATAGACTTCACTCCAGTCATAGCCGCAGTAACCATGGCCCCGGGGCCTCCCGCTATCCGGCCCCCAGCAGCAGCCTCTAAGACCAGTGGTGTGGAGGAGCAGATGACCGACTCCGAGCTGGAGGGGCAGTACTCATCCATGTCATCCGCCAGGGTGTCCAAGTAGCTGCCGATAGAGATGTTGTCCAGCTTGTCGTTGGGGTCCTGCAGGCTGCTCCAGGAGCCTCTCCAGGAAGTGTCAGGGCCCTCACCCAGGCTGTACTGACTGCTGGTCAGGCTGCTGCAGCGGCTCGTCAGTGTGCTGCGCTCCTCCAGCAGCCACTTCACCGCCTCGATGCCCTCGTGAACTGCCAACAACTGCTGCAGGATCTTCACGTCCACCGAACGCAAGTGGGCCTGCGCAGACATAGAAAGGACAGACAGGAAACAGTGAAGTTGTTTGTTGGTTCTTATGATTATTTTTTATTATGTTTACATTTTGATAGTTTGCAGTTTTCAATAGGAAAGAAAAAGTTACATGTAAGAAGCAGACAAACTCTGAACCCAAGTGTTATTGAAATCTGGAGCTCATCAATTCAGAAACTCCAGGAGATGTGGATATCTTATGCAAAAAGATTAATTGATAAACACAAACTTGATGGGCCAAGGAGATAGCAGTTACATTTCAAAGTGCCGGTGTAGACCCAGTGTAATTCCACAGCAAATGTGAGGGAAAAGAGTTAACTGAGTTATTCTCAGTTATTCCTGCAGTGCCCAGGCGATCTTGTCCCTAGTCACAACATCGCTTTAAGATTGTTTACTTTGGCACTGTCTCTATGGCAACAATCATAAAGCCAGGTCAGCTCGACCGGGAAGAAGACAGCTGTCTGTCCTTCACTGTCTGCTTGTCTAAGGAGCAGGAAAATAGAAGCATTTTCATATATGACACATGCTATATGAAAATCCCATCACACTGTGGAACCACCAGGACACTGCAGATATCTATTTCAAGCATTCAGCTTTGGCTCCGGTGACAAGTGCAAATCTCACTATAGAGCTATTAAACCTTTGCAGATGACCATAATAGGAAGTAACATATAAGAGAAGCTGGCAGGTTGAATGTGCACAGCTAAAACTGGGGAAACGAAAAAGGGGAAGGTAGATGAAAAAAACTTGGAGACTGACAGAACTAAGACAAAGAAGATTTAGGAAAGCATACTGTAAGCTGTGAATCAAACTGTTTAAAAGTGTTAGCAAGAAAATCAAACTAAAACTAACACTGCAGGAAAAGCTGTTGAGAGATGGAAATGTAATACAGTGGAAAGTTTGACACATTTTAGATCTAAAAAATCTAAATTCCATTGGAAAAGCTTTAAACTGAAGTGTAAATGCCCAATAAATGGTGCAAACTACTCAAAGATTTATTTATTCATGATGTCATCTGGTAGAAGTAAATAAAGTGATTATCAATCTGAAATAACAGCCACTGCTGCTTCTAATGTGATGTGTGTGTGGGGGAGGTTGAAAAAAAAGCTAAATGGTGAGTAAAAAGAAAAAGATGGCTGCAGTCATGGAAAAATTCCTCCCCAGAATACATTACCAGAGGTCTGCGGTGAAGTGCAGGGCCAAGAGGTGATATATGGCATCAACATTCAAAGCTGGGCCTGATGATATCCACACCTTTCTGCAGATAACCAGTTTCTCTCTTAGCTAAAACCTTTGGTCTCTCTCAGTATTTCTACATAATGTTTTTGTTTTCACTGTCTATCACTACTTCAACATATTGTCAGTGTCTCTTTCTCAAGGCTAACTCTGTTTTCTGGAATCATATACATTGCAAAATATGCAGTTTATAAACAGTATATATATAACTCTAACATGTTTGTGTATTTTGTGTCACACGATTATGGCTACTTTCAGACAGGTTTCATGGACAATTACACTTAAACAATGTACTTTGTACATTTTGTATAATTTGTAGTTTAGTCACATTTATGATTATAGAGTAACAGAAATTGAAACATAAAAGTATGTTTTAGCATTTAGGGAGGAAACATTCAGATCCTTTACTCAAGTAGAAGTATGTAAGATTTGCATAATGTACTTGGAGTATTAGAAGTAAAAGTAGTGAATTCAGAAAATTGGGACAAATATTATACTATTATATACTGTACATATTAGTAGGTTATTAATGCTGTTGAATTAATTTGTAAGAAACCTTATAGTTGGTCTAATCTAAACTATTTTACACTATTGGGCAGTTAACCATAATTGGAAATAATTGGAAAAACAGTTAGGAGCAGCTGGCAGGTTTTGCAGTGCTAAAAATAGGGAAACATATAAGGTGAAGGTAGAGGAAAAAAGCTTACAGATGGATGTAAAAGACAGAAATAAGAAAAAGAAGGTTACTATTATATATAGTAGATTGGTAGTAGAGATAGTAGTAGTAGTAGATTTTAGTAGATTGTTAATGCTGTCGCATTAATGTGTATGAATCATTTTGCTATTATAGTTGGTTGAGGTGGAGCTAATTTAAACTGTTTTAGACTGTTGGGTAGTTAAATCAAAATAAATGCATCATATTTTATGATGTATGATGTCAGACAAAATACACAAACACTGCATGTTCATATACAAACTATAAACTGTATATTTCACAGCATATATGATTCTTATAGATTGTGTAGTGATACAGCAAAACATGTATAAAAATGGTCAAACCTGCATATGTAACATTTTTACCAATGGCAGGTAGAAGTGAAGGGACCTTAAGCCAGTAAGACCTTTACTCTCTGACCTTTTGGAGTCTTTGCATATCTCTCTTTTCCTGTATGGGGTCCTTATGACCTTCCAGGTCATGTCAATAAAACAGTGGAGGGGAACGTATTGATTGTTCCAACCTGCCAAGCTATTTATCTGTTGGGTCTGCATGATGTTAGTTGTGCCTCAAGCTGACTGACGCTTCACTGTGGATTTAGTCTATAAAGCTCTGTCATTATCCATCAGTGTTGTTAAAACCTCCCTGCTAAGAGACTCTACCATCTACAAGAAAAAACATGGAGAAATGTAAGGAAAAAAAATATCTCTCGTACATCTTCTGAATGCGTAAGTGGTGGCTGACCTTTGTATAAACCAGTCACCATTCAGAACAGCTAACACTGCTGGCTGCAGGGTGAAACTACTTGGCACATTTTTTAGTCCACTTCAATTCAATGTCTCTCCTTTGTCTTTCTAAGTATCCGGCCCACTGTGGTTAAAAAAGCCACACAGTAGGAGGATGATTTAGATCAGTGGTTCCAAACCAGGGTGTCAAAATCCCCTCAAGCGGTCCCAAGATAAATCTGAAAAGTCATAAAACGTTTTTTTGTGACCTTTTACTAACTTTTCTCATAAAATATTGGTTACTTTCACCTCTGACAATGTGTACGCAATCTTTGGTTGAGCAGCTCACAACTCATGTCCGTATGCAGGCCATAAAAGGGGGTCAAAAGTGCTTCATTTTAACAATTCAAAAAGGTTGGGAACCACCGATTTAGATGATACTGCATCCTCATGTTGAATAAAGTTGATTTGACTTTTATTATTCGCAGGCAATTATGTTATCCGTATCAAACTGTCATCACAGCTAATGTCAATATGGGCCTTCATGATTAGCTTAAGCACCATTTGAATGCCTTGCACCACTTTAATGTGCTGTTTATGTGTTCACAGTAAGTGACTTGTGAGGACTTAAATGTTTGCAGGCTTACACAAACCTAAACCATAACCTTGCTTTACCCCAACCCTTAACCCAAACCCAAACCCAAACCTAAACCTAAGCATAATCTTAATTTCAACCAAAAACCAAGCCTTAATCCTATAATATGTATGGTTGAGGTTGTGGGGTTCAGAATTTTGGTGATAGATGGGGGATGAGTCACTATAATGTGACTGTGTGAACAGATGTTTGTCCCCAAAACGATTAATACAAGTACACAGAGACATGAGCTAAGAAGCAGAAAAGACACCTGTAGCAGGAGATGAGGCAGGACATCGCTTTACAGGAAAGTAAAGGTGTGAGCTTTGTGGTCAATGTTGTGCATCTCGGCTCATGGCAAGGTCAAACTCAACACTGAATTACACCGGTAGACAGAGCTCTACCAACACATGATGAAGGATAAATAAATGAAGGGAGTGAGGAAAAAAGGATATAAATATAAACATCTATCCACTCTATATGAAACAAACATAATATGATAAATCCACACAGGGAGGAGCGCTGGACAAAAAGAAGATCAACAACCACAGCTTCGTGTCTGTGTGTGTTAGTGTGTGTGTGGCTGTAAACCTCCTGGCATCCTGAGGCGTAGACATGAGGGGTGGGGTTCAGGTTTGAGGTTTGAGGGTTTGAAGCTGGAAGAGACTGAGTGCGTAATGAGGGTGGCAGTAAAAGTAGCTCCATGCCTGTCAGCGCTGAGGTGGCACAACGCTAACGAAGCTGTGAGCTCCACTCGTCTGCTGCTGAGAGGATAGATCCTGTAAATTATTCTTTAGTGGGACGGTTGCATTTTAACACAATTTAGGAAAAATCTCTGATGGTACTGTACCTGAACCAAACATAACAATTTGTATCAACAATTACATGTAGACACCAAAAATTTGACAATTTTCATCAATTTTAAAAGGCAGTTTATGACTAGCCTCGGAAATATATACATATTTATTTTGATTTTTAGGGTAATGATCTGTGGACATTTATGTGAAAGAAAATCATGTTGGTGTTTGGTGTTTTCCTCCAAAATATATAACCATAGCAAGAGCAGAATTATCATCATGCAGTTTCCAGGAAAGAAGTGTAAATTTATTTTAATTAAAAAACATTAAATAATAGAAACACAAATGTAAAAATAGTTTATTTTATCATCTAAAATGCATGACTACAGTTGCTTGTGGTCACAGCAATGCCTTTTATTTTGAAATCAATGTAGAGACAATATTTGATTGTTACTGACTAACAAGAATCATTTTCTTTTCTTTTTTTTGTCTACATGCCCGTCTTTGTGCCAACAGTGGAAAGCCTTCTAGTCAGCATGAATGCCAATCGTGTCTTGCATTGTGTGCTGCTGCTGTTCCTTGAGGAAATTCTTTCCACTGCATTATTTTCATTATTTACAGACTGATTATGGTCTTTAATTATACAATGAAGTCAAAACATACTCATTACGGAGAGGACCCTGACAAATGAAAAAGGTCAAACTGGGGCCAAATGGATTTTTATGTGACAGCAGTCGGGGTGAGAGTGGGGGGATGGATGTCCAGGACTGTGTAGCCTTGAGGACTGAAACACCATTAATCATCTTTTTTTTTCATTTTTGTTGCCATCAGTATACAGCCAAACAGATTTTAGTTTTCCTGCTCAGGCAAAAGGCCAAGCACCTTCTGGCTGATCCACAGGATTCTGGAAAGCTCATTTTCCTGCCTTTTCATCCGCTAAATTCAGTCATGTATGTACACTGCAAACAATATTTAACTAAACAGTGAATGAATTGAAGTGAAGTGAATTTAATTAAACTACAAGTATTAATAAAGAGGATTTGTTTGCTTCTTTTTTACCTTTGTATCACTTTAATTAATACATTTAGGTTTTTGACCATTGGTTAGTTACAATAAATGACTTGAAGATACTTTTGGATCTGCTGTTGTGTTCTGCGTTATTTTTGAAATTTCATGGGGTTAAACAATCAATTAATTAACTGGAAAAATAAATAAAAAGATGAATCAACACTGAAAATAAATAGTTTCAGCCCTCACATGTATGTCTGAATACATGTAATGAGGTATCTTCCTCCTATCTCTTTCAAAGCAGAAGGAACTAGTTGAGACCAAGAACGCGCCAGCACTCACAAAAACATCAGAATCGTTGGAATGTTTACTGTTATGGATATTTTGTTGGACTTGGGTTTTCTCTCAGATTGTAGTTTTTCTTGGACACTTCCTTGGACATTTTTGTCACAATTTGGATTTCATGGCAGAGGAAGTTGTGGCTTGAATGGCACTGAGCGCTTTGGATCACAGTGTGGAATGTTTGCTTACATGATTACATGAGAGGCACAAACCGGGCCTACAGCTGCTGCAAATAATCCGACACATTTCAGGCAAGAAGTCTTTGGAGGTGATTTCTAATATTAAGATGTTAACCGTGGTTCTTCCTTGAGGTTTACATGGTGAACTTCTTTTGTTAACAGTTGCCTAATCACACATCCAACAGACACAGAACAACGTAAACATTCATTTGAAGTCGTGTTTCTGGCTGTCTGGTGAAGGTAAGTCTGATATTCACTCTCTTTTTTTAGCTCTGTTTTTATCTTCGGTGACTCTTGAGATAAATATCTATCCCTTTAACTGCTAAATGCTTCACTATGTTCAGCAGCTTGTTTCTGTCTGCTGTTTGATGCTTGGTAAAGTCATGCTCTGTGAGCAGTGAAATTTAACCAAAACAGCAAAGTTGCAGGGTGGAAAATCAAACCAATGCTCTGCAGAGCTGAGAGGAACTGCACAGACTGGTAATAACTTTCTGACAGCTTGTTACTATGAGGGACGCCTTTCACATTACCATGTCATTTGATCCACTGTTATTATACAAATATTGATTATAGCCACTCTAAAGCAATGTCTGATCTGCCAAGTTGTCCTATTTCATTATTTCAGTAAATAATCTGTCGACTTTACTGGTCTTTCATTGTCTCTTTTCCCATCACATCCACAACACTGTTACCTTTGCTGTAGTTTGAATGTGTAGGTGTAAGTTCAAACGTTTTTTTCTTCTGATATTTCTCTTCAACATACACATCCTCAAATAGCATATTGGTAGTACAAAAACAAACTCCATATCTCAAAGTTTTATGGTTCCAGTACAGCATTATTTTACATGTTATTGTAGACCAGTTTCCCCCAGTAATATGCTAAATTATGCATCAAGATGCTCCAGAATCTGATCAGATCCATCTTCTCTTTTGTGGGAATGTGTGGTGTAAGAATGCAGTTTCAATGATGTACTGACAAACTGAGTCTAAACACAGACATTCAGTCTTGATTGTGATAACATAAGTACAGCTGAAGCCTGATCCGTGACGCAGACTCTCTCACGTGGCGGATACAGCTTCCCAATGTCACACAGCCATACCTAACAGACTGCTGAATCACTGCCAGCAGAGACATCACAAGCACACATCAGTGCTCACATTCACCAGCAAAATAAACACTCGTCTCTATTGGCGCAGTCTCTCTCTCTCTCATGGTGTCACTGTCTGTCGTTTCACCTTCCCAATCTAAATCAAGCAGACACACAACGCCCTTGCAGTCACCATTAGACAGAAGGTCGGCCCTGTCCCTCTATAAACCTCCAACTGCTCCATCTGTCTGCATTCACCACTGAATGCTTCATAAAATATGCACTCATCCTCGCTGTTCTCCTACTCATTTTCTTTTTAGTGTCTCTGTATTTGACAGCTGTTTTTTCTTTCCTTCTTCCCTCTCTTTTATTCTGTTTCTCCTTTTCAGAACCAGAAAACATGTCTTAGATTGAAATTTGGCACAGTAAAAGTCAAACAAAATAAAAAATACATGTTTAATTAAATTACAATAAAACCTGGAAAAACATTCTACCATGTTTCAATCCTGATTTACCCAAAAAAATGCAAATAGAAGCTTTCAATTTGATACACTGCTTTTCACAGATTTACAATGTTTAGACTAATGTTTTACGGATTTACAATGTTCAAATTACTTTCTGCATAGCTGTGGAAGACGCATAGAGCCCAAATCTCATCAGCAGATACTAGATAGAAAATAGAACAGTTTCGACACACAAGACACATAAGACGACTCATTCTAACGTAAGAAGAGAGTGGGATGATAGATTGTTACTGTATGAAAAAAACACAATATGGTTTTCCTCTGGTGCAACTGAGGAATCCTGAAATATGAGAATTCCTTTCAGCTTCAGTGGTAAGTTTTATGCATCAAGATGATAAAGAGTGTGATGGAGGAATGAAGGAGCTCAGGTCATTTTGGCAACTAAAAGTCCTACATTGATTGCCTGTGACCAGAGAGAGGAGGAAGGCTAAGATTAAATAGACTAGATTTTGAATCCCTTCATCTCTGCTCTGCGCTGAAAACTGACTTTGCACTGACATTCATCCTCCCAGAGGTGGATGACAGAGACAGAAAGTGACAGGGGAAAGCTACAGAGATACACAAGCAGACATGGAGAGAGAGAGAGAATGACCTAGGGGGAACAGCATTCGCCTTGTATATCTCTTTTGATAGCTGAAATACAGGTGCTGATCATGAGTAAAATGCAGCTAGTACAAAAAAATGCCTTCAGTGTATGTGTGTGTGTGTGTGTGTGTGTGTGTGTGTGTGTGTGTGTGTGTGTGTGTGTGTGTGTGTGTGTGTGGCCGACTGCTAGTCTTCCGCGGTTTGAAAGGAGTGTCTCTATATCCAGTAAATCTGTTTAGATCAGAGGAGAGCATGTCTTCCATTAGACAGCTGGAGACGTGTGCAAAAGACAGGAGCTTTAAAACTGTCATGCAGAGATGAACAGCAACACTAAAATCATTAATAAAAACATTTATTTGCCTTCAGTTCGCACTGCCGTAAAATGTTCTCTACCGTGTCAAGACATAACTGTTAAGAAAACGTGTGTATGTATAAAGTCTGTTTATTCACAGACAGCCTGCAACCAGAAATCAGAGAGCTAAGAAGATCAACACTAAAAGCCTTTCCAGTAATGACATCCACTTTCTATACATGTGTCAGTCATCTCTTCTATCCTATTATCCATATTACTGCAAGAAAAATGATGAAAGGATGGATTTTCAACATTAAAGAAAAAGCCTGTTGATGAATTAGTAAATTAATCAACAGCAACTTTGACAACCAGTTAATCATTTAACTCATTTATTAAGTAAAAAGGCCAAACATTTGCTTTTTCCAGTGTCTCAAATGTGAGAATTTTCCCACCGTTTCATATCATTATATGGATTAAATATCTTTAGGTTTCAGACAAAACAAGCTATTTGAACACATTACATTTGGAAATTGGGTATTTTTCACAATTTTCTCACATTTTATGGTCTAAGCAATACATCTATCAATCAAAAACAAAATTAGTTAAGAAGATTAAGGAGATTAAGCAATAAAGAAGTTAGTTAAAAAGTCTGGTAAGCAGTGAGGGATATTTTTGGTCTTGCCGTGCCATTTTAAACAGAACTTCATCATTTCACCTGATTTTAAGCTAAAACTGTGAAAGGCAAATGCACACTTAGAATATTTTGCCTTATTATATTACATTTATTTGGCTTTTGCCCACAGTGACTGACATTCAACACAATAGGCACAAGAGCTAGATGTCACCAAAAACTGGAAATTGAATCCTCCGAAATAAACAACTAAAAGCGAGTTCAGAGTGCTACTGTTGTCTTGATCAAAGTCTTGATTAAATCTTGTAAGATTTTGATGTTTTAATAGATGCAACAATCCTCAGTTTTACTCCCATGTTGTAATTCAGGCTGATGCATGTGTCAAGTGACAAGTCTTTGTCTGGTGAGGTTTACATACACGTTAAGCGTGTTTGTTCCAGTCAAACATAAAGTACAGTGTAACAAGAAATACAGCGCCACATCCTGTTTTTCCTGACAATTAACAAGGAGCAAAGCAACATTTCATTGCTGGTGGTGACACAGTGACAGCATGGCGCGCGCACACACACACACACACGCACACACACACACACACTTACATCCTTGATCTTACAGTAAACAGATGCTGCAGCCCACCATCACTATTCTGAGCGATTGCAGATACAGTAGAGTAACATATGAATGAGGGACACAAGAGCAAAATACACTAATACACATGAAAAGTGAGAAAAAGAAGCAGATGTTACTCTATTGCTAAACATCCTGTGTGTGTGAATGTCTGTGTGTCTTATGAGTCAGAATTAGACAGAAAGTGTTCAGTATCAAAAAAACAACAACAAAAAAACACATCCAGGGTTACTTCCAGATTAAGTACACAAGTGCATGCATATGTAAGCTTTTCCATTTAGCTTCACTCTGCAGGCACTCTGTCTGCACATGCATTACTGCACATCTTACTAAGCAGATTTTTTTCAATTCAATTCAACTTCATTTTTATAGCGCCAGATCACAACAGGAGTTATCTCAGGGCACTTTTCACATAGAGCAGGTCTAGACTGTACTCTTTAATTTACAGAGACCCAACATTCCCCCATGTGCAAGCATTTGGCAACAGCGGCAAGGAAAAAACTCCCCTTTAACGGGAAGAAACCTCAAGCAGAACCAGGCTCTAGGTGGGCGGCCATCTGCCTTGACCAGTTGGGCTGAGAGAGAGGAAGAGCTTTCTGATGAAAGTGCAAAGTTCAGAACTCCTCTTTTGCACTCTCGACACTACACCAATCCCATAGATGAATGAAGCAAGCACACACACACATACACACACAAGCAGGAGCAGCCTGGCTCTGTGCTGGAAGTTTCACTCCCCTCTAGTTAGGAAGTGGCTCTTTATCACTATCACTTGTCTCTCGATCCTCCCTCCTTTGCAGTAGGCCTGATTAATGAGTAAAACTGTTAACAAATCAGTCTGGTCCTTTGCTCTTGACAGATTTATAGAAACTCTCTGGATGCTTTGGGAATCTAAACTGGGGGCTTTGGTCAACTATTCACTCTGGAACTCGCTGACAACAGTGTCTGGAGGTTACAACAGTTCATTTCTCTACAACTTTCACATTTTTGACAGGCTAATAATTTTTATTACTCCCTGTGAAATTAATAGGCTCATAGAAATGTTGGAGGATAAATATTGGCCTCTGTGAATCCTAATTTTGATAAAACTGGTGTTTCAGAAATATAGCCGATATTTATACATATCGAGTTATCAACACATCACCACGGTGCCATCAGGAGTTTGTAATGTGACTGTAAAGCCTCTATCTCCACCTCTAGCCGCATGGACGTTGATGGAGGATGGAAGTGTCACGCTTGAAGAATTGGGGAAACACTCAATAGCAGTAAATGCTTTCAATAAAAACTTGCCATATGATAATGTTTCATACAGTAGTGTTTCAATATAATGACTAGTATAATGACTGCAGCCAATGATTATTTTAACTATTCATTCAACTGTCGATCATTTCGTATATAAAATATCTGATTATGTGAAAAAATGTCTCAGTTTCCTGGAATTTTCTTGAGTCTTTATATGTTTTGTTTTGTCCAAAAATAGTTCAAAACCCAAAGATATTCAGTTTACAATTGCAAACAACCAAGGAAACCGGCAAATATTTACATGTGCGAAACTAGAAGCTGGCATTTTTGCTTAAAAAAATTACTCAAAAATAGAGCATAGCCTTAGTTTAGGCAGAGCACTGAAGTTGCACTTGGTCTCAGCTGTGATGTGAATATTCTTCACAATCACTGACTCATCCACAGCTGTGTGGCTGATAAACATCCGATCACATTCATGCAGGTGTACTCCACGGATTCAGCCCGTCCTCAAAGGAAAAATGACAGTATAGGCTGAAAATTTGGTTGGAAAAAAACGACCTATAGTTACGTTTGAGTGACAGATGCCATCTAGTGGCCATAGCAATAATGACCCGGAGAAGTGACGCAGTTCAGATGACGTCAATACAAGGTGGCGGGTTGGGTGGATGGCAAGACAGATACATGGCAAAAAGTGGACTTAGCTGCAGGAGCTGACAGCTGTTCGCTTCCCGTTTCCAACCGCAAGTCGGAACAGCTTTTTAAAAACTATTGTCATGGTGTTTACTGTTGTTATGACGATGAAGGTTGCCTAACTTTAAGGAAGAAGTAACTTTAACCCAGTGATCATTTTAACCAAAACCATGATCTTTCCCTAACCCTAACCAAGTGTTTTTTGTGCCTAAACCCAAAGAGACGTTAATCAAAGCGTTGTCACACCATAAAACATAATTATATTTTAACAGTGATTTGTAATGGTTTTGGACAGCTGTGATAGAAGCGGCATATTACAAAAAGCTCCCATGGGTCTCTCTGGGGCGCATGGCACAATCGGCCAATGTGGTCGTTTAATGATGAGGATGTGTTGGCCGATTACACTCTTGCTAATGCAGTGTGCTGCTGCAGCTCCCTCCTCCACCCCAACCTCTTCCTTATGTGGTATTTCATATTTTAACTAAGATTTAATGTTTATGTATGTTAGAGGGATTAGCTCTCTAAGCAGGACCCTCGTCGCTGCTCAGAGAGCTCCCTCAAACAGCAGAGCCTTTTCAGTCAAATCTAAGTGTATAAACATTTGCTATAAATGGTCATTCCTTTTCAAAATCAAAATTGTTGCCCACTAATTATACTGGTGGCCTACTAATTAATTAATCTGTCTAATGCTGACACATCTGGTAATTTATTGCAGTCGTGCAGTACTGTAATATTATGGTGCATACTGTTATAGTAGTATTAATGTGAGCTTGCCTGGTGTACACTAGACACAACAAAGATTTCAATGCCAAGTATGAATTAAACTCAACTAAATTACATAGTAAATGCAAGATATATGACGTTAAGAGGGTGTGTTGAGAGGGTCAAATTGTATTTAAAGGCCAAAATTCTTAAAACTACTGCTGAGTGTAAGTGTTGGGTTACCGTGAGGAGAGCACCATTTCCTTTCTAGGACTCCTCTGACTCCTGTTTCTAAATTGCATTTTCACCGCCAGCATCCTGTGGGTTCCACAAATCCTGGAGTGAAATAAGTTTCTATTTTCTAACATGTGACCAAACTGATAATGTGTTTTGGATGTTTAAATGTAACCAATGTGTTTTGGAGCAACTCTCTCAGAAGACCACTTGCTTTGTTTGGGAGGCTTGTGGTGACAGTGCATGTGCTCTGTATCACAACCACAAACTGGGTGCATGCCTGCATCTGCCAAAGGAATGTATGACATACGTGATCACAGAAGGGAAAAAAACAACTGTAGAGTGGTGCATTATTGCTACAGGCCCTACGCTGTTTGTGGGAGGGGGGAGTCCATATAAATAAGAAGACAGAAAAATGTGCGTTCAATGGAACAAATCAACCACCGTAAAAAGAAACCGAAATAATCTACTTTCATTGTCTTTACAGAAAAACAAAGAACAGAAGAAATGCTTGATGATAAACATAGAAGCCAAAGCTGGAACCGGTAACAACTTGATTTGTTGTGAACAGTAGCATACACACTGTAAAATTGTGAAAAAGACTCTAATAAATTGGCAATATCATTAATAAGAGAACGATGGAAAGAATAAAGGGATTCTATGGATTTCTCAAGGTCAGAAAACACCATAAATTTCCAGTTCAGTCACACTGAGAGTCCCTACTGGATTAATGGTTACTGTTCAGATAATGAGTCACATATTAATGCTTAACTAACTGGTAACTAAGCATTAACTAGTCCTGTGTTAACATGTAAGTTTGTGCCCATATGCTGACAAATGTTAGTACATTTTAAAATTACACAATAATAAAACAACATTAAGGAGAAATGTATATCATCATTAATCCATCCATTTTCAATAACTGCTTATCTTTGCAGGGTCATGGGGCGCTGGAGCCTATCCCAGCTCTCTAAAATAATAATCTGATAAAATTAGTCAGCATATCATAATATGCAAGCACAAATTATAAATAACTAAAAAGCACTGGTTAGTGGGGTTCCTGGTATACTAATAACTGCTAAAGGCATCTTAAACTTGTGCAGTCCTGCAGTGCACAATCCATGGCAATGTCACAGGAAATAAAACGGAGATTTGAAAATCTTGGCATTGACTTCAGAAATGAAGCTTTTATGGACAGTTCACAAGAAAGTTGACATTTAGCAGGGAGTTGCAAGGTAGACTCTTGAGTGCACAGCAGGGACCTGAGAAGAAAAAGGGCTGGACGATGTCACTTTTTCATAAAACATGACCATGTCTGCTGATGTTCAGTTACTCTGTCAGACACCTTGCACTTTGAATGTTGGGATGTTATATTTAGTCTTTAATAAGAATTTGATAGCTATGGTGAACAAGAAATGGCTTTCAAAAATTTATAATGGACTTTTAATAGCTATCATCACTTGAGGAAAATTGAAGAGATCTCTCTGTATCTGTAAACTACCCTAAATGAGGAGCAGGAAAAAGCAGAAACCTTTTTCAAATAATTAAACTTGATGTTATTTAGTACTGTGCGGTTTTTCATTAAGTACAGTAATATAGCCCAGGCTTTCAGGAGTTGTACAACTCAGTGACTGTGCTGCTGTACCAATGCTTTCAACCATGCATGTCTGAGTCATGACAAACTGATCTGCTCATAAATGTTAGTATTCACAACAACACTGTTTAGGGAATAATAAGGTTTAGATTGTTCACCTTTCAATGTTGTATACTGGTGATGTCAGCGAATAGCGAATGCCACATCTTGGAAAACGGAGTCTGCCACACATCCAACAGTGTGAGCCATCGCGCGCGCGCGGGCACACACACACACACACACACACACACACACACACACACACACACACACACACACACGCACACACACATACAATCGAGTGCAACATTCTTACCATCTCCATCTTCAATTTCTTGATCTTTTCATCCAAACTCTTCTTCCCCGTATCCTTACTGGTATCGTGCGCGGTGGCCAGCTTGGCATCTCCCCGGATAGAGGACGCCTCCTCCCGCATCCACCTGAGCAAACCCTCGGGGGTCTTCCGGCCGATTTTCACCTCTATGTCTTTCAGATCTGGGATGGTCTCGCTGGCAGCAATGCCTTCATCCATTGTCGTGGTCATACGTAAAAAAAACGAAGAAATCCGCAGGACAAAGATTACGTCCTTTTCGTTTCTTGGAAATTGTTGCCTGTCAAGCTGCGAGAGTCACTTCCTATAGGATTGTATGGCATCATATGCGACTCCAGCTGAGTTGGACTGCGCCAGGAGAGAAAAACAATTTGACAGCATCAACACAGCAACGTGTGAATGATTATTCCAGCAGAGTAATGCAGAGAAAAATCCGTGTTTACTGATTTAGCTGTATTATCATCTCAATGAAGCTGCTATATCTCAATTAACTAATGATCATCAAGTTTAAGATGAAAAAAAAATCCTCTATTTTGCTGTTTATTTCCCGAGTCTTGTTGATAGGTTCCTCTCCAGCGGTAAATACAGTCCGCTCTCCAGAGTCCAGCGTCACAGAGTGTGATCGCTGGAGGCCGGTGAGGCTGATGTGTCTTGTTGGAGATCCCTACGCTGAGCTACATTGCGCAGATTCCACCTGCATGATGACAGCAAGCAGCAACCGCAGAGTGGGAACAGAGACTCCAGACTGTCAAGTCAGCCAGAGTTACATCAAGCAGCTTCCGGTAAAAGCTTCAAACAAAACATGCATAAAGGAACACGTTGGCTATCAGTATCAAAATCAAAATAATACTGGGGCTATCATTCTTGTCAAAACAAAAACCTCCCTGATTGCAAAAGTATTTATTTCATTTCTTAAGAAATTCTGAATAAGCAACCAGAAAAATAAAGTATCTCACAATCATGATAACTTATCTAATGATTATGATTTTGTATGTCAAAATTACACTCAGTTTCAACTTTGTTATGTATAAAGCAAAAATGGATAATGTGCACATCCAATCCCTAGCTGGTTGGCACAGGGCCAAAAACAGCAACAAGGGAAAAGGAGAGGCTGTCCGCACACTGAAATTGGAAGTAGTTATTGCAACGTTTCCACCTGCAAGATCTACCTATAAGTAGGAGATCGCACCATGCAAATAACACCGCCAGAGACAAAACATGCAATGTAGCCCACGAGAGACCTGTAATACACTTGAAAAAAAACAACATCATTATCATTAAACAAGAAAGAGAAAAGTGTGTAGCCCACATTGTGCACAATATGTATAAGAATGTTATATGAGTTTCCAGGTCATGGCTTTATTAGGTATACCTAGCTAAAGATGATGTCTAATATAACAGAACTACTGTAATAGAAGATATAATGGTCAGCTCCTGTTAAAATTGTTTTCTAAATATGTTAATTCAATTTAACTGAGGTTGTAGTTTGTAGTGCTATTGAATTGTATTCCTTTATACTAATAGATGACTCTGATATTCTATCCTATTATTAGTGGAAAAAACACCTCTCAGTATATAACTCCATGCAATTCAACAGCATCACAAACTACAGTCTCCAAAATAACCATTATATTGAATCAACACCTGTAAAACAGGTTTTACAAAACCTGAACATTATAACCTTGATGAAGGTAGGATTTACTGTTGGGCCATTGTATGCACACTGCATTAGCTGATGTACTATATCTCATAAGTATTACTTCATAAGTAAAAAATATGACTTAGTATCTCTTAATTATGACCCACTAAGCCATGACAAGGCGACCATTTTATTAAATACAATCCCATAAATCAGACCTGAAAATAATCCTACCTATATGAGGTAGGGGTTCATTATCATGGTATACATCATTTTATATCATGATGTAGCATATTTTCAAGTCAAGTCCATTTTATTTGTATAGCTCCATATCACAAATCATACAGTTGCCTGAAGAAACCCCCCCCCCCCCCCCCCCAAAAAAAAGGAGGAGGGATCCCTCTTCCAGGACATATTGATTTCAAGAAAATCAATTGGGAAATCTATTAAATACCTGACAAATCAAAGTATCTGTCTTAATTTTGAGCCATTTTTACAAAGCAACTATCTCAGCTAAAACGAAGGCTTCAAGACTTGTTAATCTTTTTCCAGATCGTTTCACTCATGAGCTATTTAGATGTGGCAAAACCCCTGTAGGATGGGCTGGATGAAGAGACTAATCAGTGTAATGAAGTACGACAGATGTCTGTGTTACTAAAGACTATCACTCTCAATACACTTCCATACACACACGCTCACACCCTGTGGCTCTATATGACAACTTTCTCCTACACAGATTCAGTCCAGGCAGATTTTTCATCAACAGGCCAAGACCTACAAGCACTGTGGCTGCCATAATACATGGAAGCTAATGGTTATAAGACTGGTGGGCTGATGTATTATATTGGCAATGTTTTGAGGCAATGGAAATTGAATACCCGCTGTCAATGGAAATTGACATGGTTAGTTAGAAATTTCAATAAAGGTGGTGGTGAGCATAATTTTTCCCCTGACATTTTCCCCATGGCTTTGGAGGGAAAGCATTTTACAATTTGCCAAAAAAAACTATACCTGGACATCCTCCAGATGTACAGACACACAGCTAACAAGGCTTTAAAACATCCTAAGATATTCCAAATTTGCAACAGACATGAAATGAATCATCAATATCACGAAAGAATACCATTAGTCATCATTTTTGGTGAAAGTGCTCTGATATGATTCCCTGAAAATGTTGTATGTTTACTGTATGTGTCTATCACACACAGACAGACAGACCCTACAAAGAGACATTCAGTGGCGTGATCTGTAGTCATTGGAGGCCTCTGTGGAGCTGAAGAGATGCTTTTCACTGGGAACACTCACTCAGGGTGCCAGCGAGAAGCTGACTAAGAGCGGAAATACAGACGCAGTCCACAGTGATGAAGTGGCTTAGAAAGGCAGAGGGTTTTCAGATGCAAGCACTAATTGAATATAGAAGTCTGTCTCGGGGGAATGAGGGGGAGGGAGAAAAAAGTAGAAAGAGGGCTGTCTGTATTAAAAACCAATAGCCTAAAAGCACGATTAAAGATATGAAACGAACCTTTCTTCATTTTGGGGTGGGGAACAATATATACTGAATCATCAGATCCATCCATTCTTAGCAATGGATCTGTTACACACAGATAGTGAGGGTGTAACAAAGGTATTAATGGCTGAGGGGAGCTCAGCTCAGAGGGAGGAGATGGGAAGGTATAAAGTCTGGATTAATGAGGCTTTCCTCTGATCCTATGATCCTTTGTATTCAGTGTCACATCTCATGAGGGGCCCCAAATTTCCCAGTCATGCTCCTGTCAGTGTAAATGTAATGTCTATGCAGAGATGGGATTTGAAATATTTTGATGCTTGATTGCTACGTGGTTTCTGTCATTGTTCTCTTTATTAATCCGCATCAAAATGACACAATACTGTTCACAGTTTAACATGAGACCTTTCCATTTTCCTCCCTGACTGCCTGTATGTTGTTCTTCATCAGTGATACATTGGCTATGCTTTGTGTCAGAAATTGAGACAGAAACCAAAACAATTAAGTAGGTTAACAGGGGGTTAGTTTGAAAAAGAACCTTATGAGTATGTGGGACATATATCCTAATCCCACTTTACAGGGGAGTACTACTGAGGCTACAAGGATTATTAAGAGTCCACATCTCCTCCATAATATATTTGTTTTGTTGTTTACCTGCTGGAATGTTAAATCTATCCTCTAAATTGGAGCCTTTATGAGCAAAATGCTGTCGAATGTATGCCTTTGGCTTGGAGGGTGCATAGCCACACAAGCAAGCATCTGTAATCATTGTTACCATGCAATCAGCCTGGTATCCATGATGACCACCATGGCAACGGTTGTCGAGAGGAGAACATTTTCAGATTTCTGCACACCCACATTGGTACAAGTAGAAAGAGCTGCCCACAAAGAGGCAAAACTGCAGTACAAAAAAATACACAAATTCTGCAACATACTGATTGCATCTCTATCAGGGGCAGCAGAGGTGGTTCTGCACTGTTCAACCTGACTGACTGAGGTATTTGTGTGTGGGTTGTTCTGCTCATATTTGTGTGGGTTTCTACAAGGTGCTCCTGTTTCCTCCTACACCAAAAGTTATTAAAGTTTGGTTTGGGAATACACTTGTAATTGTCTTTGACCTGAGTGCCCTGTGGACTGCTTGTCCACTGCCGCTAGCTGTGTGTCCCTGCTGGTTTTTGCTCCTGCCTAACTACTGTTGTTTCAGATGCTGACACTCCCATCTGTCCTTCAGTAACCCCTGTAGAGGTACGCGCTATTCCCTGTCACCTGACTGTCCCCGCCCTCCTACACACCCCATTACCCCAGTAGTATCTATACCGGCCCATTTTCACCCTTGCCAGATCGTCTTTTGGGCTTCCTGCCACAGCTGTCCAGCCACTACTCTTGTCTGTTTTTCCTGCCTGATTTGACTCCTTGCTTGCCTTTTTGGACTTTGGCCCCTTGTTGCTCGCTCCCAGTCTGCCCAGTTTGCATTATCAGCTTTTTGCCTTCCCTTATTTTGACTTCCTGCCTGTTTTCTCTACCATAATTAAAACTCAACATTTTACCTTATCTGCTTTGCCTCTGAGTCATGCTCTTGGGTCCAAGTGTCTGTTTATTGAGCCTTGACAACACTATTTATTTATGGTATCCATTCTTTAAAAGTTGATAAGCTATTCAAGAAATAAACTTAACTGTTTTATACTAACAGGAAATTATGTAATACTTGTGCTGTTGCATGGCAATCGAACTATGACTTTAGAATAACATTGTCAATAACTGTAAATTAAATGAGCAAAAAGACAGCAAAATGTTTTTTTGTGTTATTTTTTGACGTGTTTAATTATTCTCCAGCTGTAAACCGCACCTCCATAGTCTCCATCAGACTTGGAACAATTTGAAAAACTTCCATTGACTTTTAAATTGACCTTCAGTTCCCTCAGGAGCTCATGTTTTTGAACCAATTTTATACTGGTCTTGTTATGTCTAAATTGTTCATACTAGAACCCAACTCTATTATTGTTACATCTTTCTGCAAATTTTTTGTAATTGCTTTACTCCCACATACAGCTACTATTACACCCCAGCTGTCAGAAGAGGGCTGATCTCTCTTTGAAACTGCTCTCCATAAATCCCTTAAGTGCTTGTTTTTGTGCAGTTTTTCCTTGTCTTCATGACTTGGTTGGGAAACACTTTTGACGTGGACCCATAAAGTCCAACGAGACACTGAATGTAATGTTGGAATAACCGCACTCAACACTCTCTTCCTTTTGCTCTACTGTCAGTCTGGTTTATTATAATACAAGTTTACCCTCTGGTGGAAGAGTATGGGGCTTGTATGCAAAAGCATTAACTGAAGTGTGCTTATCATGTGTGCATCTGGTTTTCAAACAAAGTATTTTGACTTGCAGGATAACAAGGATTCACAGTCAATGTTTGCTTTTGTATCTACATATCTGCTCTAGGTGTTTACATGTTCTGTAAACAAACAGCTCATCACAGAGCTGCCTGTTTTTGTCTAAGTTATGTTGAGTTTCTGTAATACTGAAAAGTCATTCAATGTAGTTGCATGAAACGGAAAAAATATTTTTCGAACCAACTGAGTTTCCTTCATATTTCACAAGTCCCTCTGAGCCTGATGGTTCACATTCTTCTGTTGGCTACAGCTGACACAGCCTAATGCAAACAAAAACTCCAAAACAAAGGCTTCAAAACATTTTTTTTTTTTTTTTTTACAAAACTCAAGACATAAATAATATTATCCTGTCAGAAAGGACCTTAAGGAATGTAAGTTGCTACTTCTGTTTAAGAGCTAAATATGTAAATAGAAGAGAGTAAAGCCAAGACAACTATGAAGTGTTGCACTCTCCTTTTTCAAAAAGGAGAATGAATGGAGATAATGACTAAGATTGCATGTATTTAAACACACTGTAAATGTTATGAATGAGACTAAAAAGGGTGCCCTCATACAAAAAGTGTGTTGGAATAACAGTTAAAGCTTACATTGCATTTCACTCCCTAGTCACTCCCAAGCCTAACCTGTTCAACCTGTCTGCACCAGGATGACAAGACTGGGTGGCTGAATTATGTAGCAGTAGACTGAACTGTAGGCTGAGGAGGACAAGGTATTTTCTTGTGTAGGTTTTTCTGTCAAAACATGTAAAAGGAGTATTTTTTTTATTGTATTTCTTATAGTTTCTTATCCTTTTTTGGAATACAAGGTGTGGAGGAGGAAGAGCAGGAGGCCATGGAAGCAGACAGCACAGAGGACATTGAGTCTCTCATGGAGGACATGGACTACATCCCCGGTCACTTTCACCTGGACCTCAACCTCAACTGTGATCCCGTCGGACCTGTGAAGCTCAGACACAGAGACACTTATCTTAAACAGGAGAGCCTACACAGTGAGCTAGAGGCCGAGGTTGGATATTTACAGTATGCTGTCCGCAATCTTCTGGGTCTGTTGGCTTTTCATCTCGATCAGCTGGACACAGCTGAGGAAATATTCAGGTGACTATACATCGTTGTTTTTAAGGCAGAATATTCAGAATATTCACTTGGCAAGTCAGATCTCTCAGATCTAGTGGTGGAAGAAGTATTCATGAGTAAATTAAGTAAATGTACCAATACATTAATGTGAAAACTATTCATATAATACTTTATAGATGAAGGTCCTGATTTTAAAATCCTACTTAAATCAATGTAGAGAAATTTTATCAGCAAAATATGCTTTAGTATCAAAAGTTAAAGTATTCATGCAGAAAAATTCGCCTGACTGATATATTGTTATGTAAGGCATTATTAGATTATTAACACAGATGCACAGTAGCAGCATTTTACTGTTCCAGCTGGTCGAGGTGGAGCTTGTTTAACAACTTTATGTTGTTAGTTTAAGTTGTATGGTTCCCAGCCTGGGGGTCAGCCTCCTCCAAAGGGTCACAAGATAAATTTGAGGGGATAAATTTGATGTGTGTATAAAAGAAGATGAAAACAGAGTTTCTCTTTCCCTTTGCTTTTGTTGTGAAATCTTGGATAGTTGGATTTCCTCTGAAACTCCAACAGTTGATTACTCACCATGTGAGAAGTTTGGAGATGAAATGTCTCCTCAGTACAGCTGCTAACTAAACATCTGAAACATGACAAGGTTACCCAACAAGACACTGCTTTTTTTGTAAGCAGTCACAATGCATGATGCTTATCATATGTTTTTCTTATGTAAAATCTTCTGAAAACAGATGTCAGATAAAAGTTGAGGAGTAAAAATAAATTCCATCTGAAATTAAGTGGAGTAGAAGTATAAAGTAGTATAAAATAGAAATGCAAGTCAAGTAAACAGTAAAAAAAATACACACAAGTAATCTTCAAAAATATACTAAAGTACAGAGTAAATGTACACAGCTCAGATAATAGTTACAGGTAGAATTTTAACTATAATGTATATGTTTTTATACATCCTCTTTGCTGCTGTGATACTTCATGTTTTATCTTATTAACTCTTCCTGATATGAACTTTCCTGATTGCTGAGGTCAGTGGAAATACTGCACAAAGAAACCAGTCAACAAAAGTGTACAGCCATGCTAACAGCTTTGTGAGACTGCACTCTGGCACAGTGGTGCTTTGGGCTAAATGCTAACGTCAGCATGCAAACATGTGCTAATAATAAGCATTATACAAATACAAACTAGAGCTGAGTGTCTCACAGAGGCTGAAGTTTTACAAGTATTTAGTCATACACCAAATTATTGGATAAATTGAATATTGACAGCACAATATTAAATGTCAATCTCCAACATGATTCCACCTGAGGAGGACATGAATGTGTGTACCAAATTTCATGGCAATCCATCCAATAGAGGCTTCATCCTCTGAGGACCAAGTCTTTACAAAAAAATTCATTTCTATGCAGTAATTGTTAAGAAATTTCAGTCTGGACCAGAGTGGTGAACAAACCAACTAACACACTGACATTGCCATTCATAGAGCTATGCCACTAGCATAGCTAAAAATGTTGTACACATTATAATATATTTTTGACAAGATGAAAATGACATACATCATGGAATATTTTTGAATTACTTCCAACATTCAAGCCCTAACCCTCCTCTCTTTTTATGTATCTTGGCCTTTTAGAAGCATTTGTAAAGAAGACCCTGGGAACCTCAATGCCTGGGCCAACCTCGGCTACGTGTATGACAAGCTGGGGAGAGAGCTGGATGCAGGGGAGTGTGTGGAGAAAGTGTCCCACCTCATGGGCTTAGATGCTGGAGAGGCCTCACAGGAAGAAACCAGGCTGCTGGCGGCCCGCTGCCTGGCTGAGCAGGCCTACGTTTACCCCTATGATGTGGAGCTGGAAAGTGAGGACGACTTGAGAGAGAGACTGACGGCAGCACTAACATTGTACAACAAAGCCCTGGACTATGGTGGTCAACTGGTGAGATGGCAACATGTACAAAACACTCAGAATAAAGTTGTAAATGTCTATTCAATTGCTAAAAAGTAGAGTCTTATTAGGAGCACTGAAACAATCCATCCAATTATGGATAATGAGGCCACCACTCTATGATGCATAACTTTCCAGCATTTCTTTAGTTTGGTATTTCAATCATGCAGAACAAATCAAGCTCTATGACTCATTTTATCTGCAAAGTTATAAGGGAGTTAGAGGGTGTGGCTACAATTAGAAGATTTATAATATTAAAATGAACTCACAACAACATGGATATACTGTAAACGTAACTTTCCCTCAAAATCTAGTTGCGCCCATTTCATTTTCATGGCCCAGAACTATAAATTTGACTCAGGGCCCCTAAACCTATTATTCTTTATTCTAGATAAGCATTGAAACAGTGCTGCTGGGCAAGATCCTAAAAACATAGATATGTATTTCTGCACAATAAATATCATTTTACTCCTAATAACTTAAGACATAATGTTTTTCAGATACCAAAAGAAGAAAAAAGGAGCTGGTACTTTAAAATGGCAATCATTTATATAAGGTAAATAACTAGCATCAAACATTTTTGACAAATCATTCCTGCGTTGTTTCTTGTTTGCCAAGTCACTCTCTTCTTGCAGACTGGATGACATAGTTAAGACCAAAGAGGACTCTGAATACTCCAGACTCTCTCACTACAATAAGGGGCTGAAGCTTCTCAGAAAAACACTTGAATCTGAGAAAACACAGCACAAAGGTAAACACAGTATGTTTTTTATATGAATACACCTGCTCAGCTGTGTATTTGGAGGCATTATGTGTAAAATACTTGCATTCAAAATCGTACTTAAATAAACTTACAGAAGTGTTATCAAGAAAATGTATGAAAAGTAAAAGTGCTCATGCAGAATGGCTGCTGTCCGAATGTTTATTACTATTCAAGTATTAACATGTAAGCAGAATTTATATTAACGTTTAAGCCAGTTGAGGTGGAGCTAATTTTTACTACTTTATATGCCGTTGTAGTTTGATCTATGCATTATTTATAAGCACATCACATGTTTTGTATGTATAATCTGAATCAGCAAAGTAACTATTAAATATAGATGTCAGATAAGTGTAGCGGTGTATAAACATAAAGTTGCATAACAGGGAAATATTCAAATAAAGAACAAATACCCAAAAAATGTACTGAAATGAATGCACTTAGTTACTTTCTACCACTGGATTTAGGTTCTGAAATCTACTGAAATGGACCAAGAGGCCTTAATTAGTTAGACTATTGTTGGGAACAATTTGAATGAAGATGTCATTATATAATTATAACCTCTTCTTCCATGAAGAAGGAGACAACAATAGTTGCTTTAAAAATTCTGACTCTGATCTCTATTCTTAGCTCTCGCCTGGTGTTATGTTGGTATCATGTTGGAGAGGAAGGACGAGTTCACCACTGTACCCATGTCTATACATGACTGTGGCTACTCCGCCTCTGAACCTTTATCCTGCTATGGAACTGTAAGTTAACTCCCACATTTAGATCTCTCATATGTCAGGCAAGCTATGAGAAAAATTAGTCTGGACTTTTTTACATAGACGATTTGCAGTAGAAGCAGCATCAGCCCTATTGCATTGAAACATGATTTTCTACAATAGCTACCACTTTATATGCATTACCATGACAAAGTGTTATACAATGTCTGTGTCCTCAGGCCATAAAACTGGCCAGTGATGATGCATTCATCCTGAACCTTCTGGCCAGGATGTTCTTTCTACTGGGCAAATATGAGATGGCTACAGGGATCTGCAACATGGCTCTCAATGTGCTGCCAGACCCAGAGCTCAACTGGCAGGCCTACTGCACCCGCGCCAAGGTACTGCAGCCAGAGTACATCACATCAGTGCCAGAACCAAGCTAATAAACCTCAGTCAATTACCATGCAAAGTCTGTTTAATGCTATTAGTACTTACATTAATTTAAATTGGCTGAAATATGCACATAATTAACACATTCTGGCCTTTAGATCTAATCTAATTTGCACTAGTGTGAACTTTAAATGGATATATTTTTGTGCAATATGTATCTTTAAATGGTAATAATGAAATTTAATACTGCAAACAGCTGAATAATCATATGCATACAGTTGATGAAATAAGATAATAAAATAAGGTCAGTAAAATGGTGTTTCTTTTAGATCAATATGATGCTGTATGCCAGGGACCTGGAGAAGGCAAAACATGGTGATGGTGGAATCCCAGACCGGCAGAAGCTTACTGAGGCCAGAAAAGACCTGGACAAGGTCCTGACTGTACGTCCATGTCTGAGGACTCACCTGGAGATGGCACAGGTAAAGGCACAAACTGCAATAAATGAGAAAAATGATGGGTTTCCACAGCAGCAACGTTTTCAGATGTGTTCTCATTTAGGTGTACTACTACATGGGTGTGGATGCACTCCAGGAGAGCCTTCTGGTGGATGAGGGAGCAGTAAACAGTGCCTTGGTGAGTCTGTCCCAGGCCATACAGTTTGAGCTCGGTGACACTTTGCCAGACCTCCATGTGCTCAAAGGACGCTGCCTCCTGCTGAAGGGTGAGGAGCAAAATGCCGCGGATTGCTTCAAATGTGCTGTGGAGTTAGAGAGACCAGGGAGTACAGACACTACAGCCCTGCGCTGCCTCCTACAGGCCCTGCTGGCTCTGTTTGTGCAGGGAGGCCCTGACCCCAACCCTGCCATCACCCAGCTGGAGCTGTGGGTGAAAAAGGCAGAGGAGAGGTATCCTGAGGACATAGTGAAGGCTGAGCTTAGGTGCCTTTACAGGACACACACAGCAGAGGTCACAGAGTTATCCAGGGCTCTGATCAGGACCGGACGACTGGATCTAGTGAAGAGGCTACTGCAAACTGTGGCACCTAAACAAACGGCTAAGAAGAGAACAAGGGTTATGTCTATACCCTTTACATGATGCAAAAATGTGACTTTTATAGATATACAGTCACATCACCAGATATGCAGTGGTTAATAAACTTCTTGACAGCATTTCACAAATTGAAATGAGCAGCAGAAGTGCACTGTAATCAAGCTGTTTTTACTGTAGCACAGTATGTTTTTTGAACTGTGAGTCTTCTATTATTTATTTTTTTTCTTGATGAACAGTTATTGGAAAGGTAGGAACTACAGAATAGCCTACAGATACAATGGTACAGCACAATCAGGAGTATGCTGCTTTTTAGTTTAACCAAATATGTTCAAAGCTGTTCAAATCTGGGAGTTCACCTAATCACTGAACTGAGAAGAGAATTGTTGGTAGGGTGTATTCATTGAAACAGTTGTGGTCAGGACAAATAACTGCCACAGTAGGAGGAAACCGTCAAAGGAGTAGTTTCCTGCAAAGGTAGTCTTATTTATGCTTTTATTTAAATCAAGTCACAATACCTCTGCTTGAGTGGATATTTATTTATTATACTCTACCACTGATGACCAGCAGATGGGGGTATACACTGTTAAGATGTTGTTCTTTAATATACACCATTAAAATGCAAGTTTTGTTCTGTTTCATTTTTTTTGTTTTGTTTTGGGGTTTTTTTTTTTGTGCAAAAATGATTCAATCACAAGCCTTTAGGAGCTTCAGTGTAACTTTGTGAGAAACATACTTAAAGTGATTGTGAATAAAATACATATGTGTTTGAATAATTTATTATTATCTGTGCTGTTGATCTGCAGATGTGTGACAAATTTATGAAAAAAGGGGGTCACAAGGGGGTCACAGAATGGTTTGATGAGTATGAAAATAATGTGAATCGTACGCCATCGGCTTCACAGCCACAAGATCTGATTTAGTCAATTAAAGAGGGTATCTTCCACAGTTACAGTCTTTTTAGTAAAACATTCAAATAAACTTTTAAATACATTTTTGCATGGATGGAGGACTGTGGATTTTGTCTCCATCACTTACATTGAAAGAGTGTTATGAAGAGATCTCTCAAAGGATTACATTTCATCATATTGCTAGCCTCAAACAACATCATCTGCAAATATGCCTAAAAAAACATCCTTTAATCGTTTCACCATTTGTATAACATTTCTATAATATGCTTACAAGAACTTATTAAAACTTTATTTAATGAGGTAATCCTGTTGAGATTGAGATCTCTTGGTCAAGAGAGACCTGAAAACAAGAAACAACCTCAATCTAAAAAAATGAATAAAAACAACCAACAACCTTTTGTATAAAAACCTTAAAATATATTAAAATATATTGTATACATTTTTAACAATATTAAAATTTCTAAAATATTACTTAAGTAGCCCGACTAACTCACATTACAGATGGCCATGGGCAACTCTAACATAGATAACAGGAGATTCTCTCACATCCTGAGTAAGAAGATAGTGAGGGGGTATTATCCTGGGACATTATTGCACCAGTTTATCACGATAGATTTGGAAGACAATGAGGTACCCTCATGCCCTGATGAAATCACTCTGCATTTTATATGTTAAAAGAAATAGAACCAATTCATCATAAAAACATTTGTATTTCAAACTATTTGTTCTCACGCTGTGCATACTTTGAAGGATTTTCTCATTAACAAAATCTAATTGGATCATCGTCTGCAGCCAATGGTGTTACAGCCTTCAACAGAGTGGTGCTCTGGCTGCTTTGACTGTATGGAGGACAAACTTTCTTGTAAGAATCACCACTAGACTCATCTTCAGTAAAATGTATTCAGTATTTTTGGATAATCTGTAAAAAGACCACACTTTTTATACTTATATGTGTTATCACGTCACTTAGAGAATGAACTCTTTATGTGTGTCTATTAATACTTATAACTGCATGTTTTTCAGGTTGTCACAGTTCCTGTCTCAGTCCTGTGTCTCCCTACCAGTTGCTACTTCCTCTCTTCCTCTCTCTTCCTGTGTGTGTGATTGCGTGAGCGGAGACAGGTGTGCTGGAGTCAGAGCAGAGCCCCACTAGCTGCAACTAGTTCAATAATCAAGACCTCTACACAGCCCTGCCAGATTGTAGTCTTTGCTCAATTAGTCTACACTTCACGCCATTTCTTCTGCATTCATCTGGTTTCTTACTGTTGTTACTGTTTTTCTCTCTTGTAGTAAACAATTTAAAAACAAAACTAGCTAGTGTTGTGTTAAATTAAGTAAGAAAATGCCATAAAATTGAAAAAGGGGTTGTACATTTTAGAAGGGAGGTAGGACTGGACGCGAAATTGGATCTAATTCTTGAAATGACAAATCTATAACCAAAGTGTAGGGTATGCACCTGTTTCAATCAATTATTTTGTGTCTATCACATATTTTATCGTTTAATCATGACTCGTAAATGCGTGAGCTTGTCAGATGTAGAGGATGAAATTGATCAATTGGCTGATGATACAGATTCAGGCTTGAATATGAAACATCATCTCCACTCAAAAGCTTATCTGATGTTGAAAATGAAACTGACATAATAAAGGAGAATGTAGAATCAGAGTTTCTGACCCCTGCTCAGTCTTGATCTTTTGCAAAAAAAATGGGTATGCTGAAAAGAAATGTCTCAGAATTTGTAGTGCCAGATCCTGGTTTTCAAAACACCTCAAATGGGGGGTAATCCCATACCACAAAGATAATACAAACAGTACAGTACTGAATTGTCTGAATGAATAAGACGGGCGGGAGGAATGCGCAATTTTGACGTCAGTTTATACACTAAGACATAAATTAACAGACGTTAATTTTTCAACAAACCTGGCTGCACCAAACGGTGTTTTGAATATAATGTTGAGAGGTCCATCAGTCCAGCAACGTGTACAATATTAAAAACCTAATGACCACAATGCTGCAACAATTCTGAATGAATTGAACAAGTAATGCAAAGCAATGACTGAATGCTTTCAGATCGGCTTGAATTTGTTGTCACAGCAGCTTTAAACAAACGAGGTGACGTGAGGCACAAATTAGAAAACATTCTGAATTTTTCATTAAACACAATAACTTTGTGTTTAATCTGCCATGTATACCCACATGTCTAAGAATGAAATCCAAGAACAGGCGCAACAAATCCATGTGAGCGTAAGATTTAACTTGAACCGCAAAGTCTCACTAACAGATATGTCGAAATTTGAGCAACATTTGGATGCATGTCTCTATCTGTATGAGGAAGTGTGAATCCTGTTGTAAGGGTAACACAAGCCAGGCATACCACAAATGTAAATATTTTTGCAACATCTGCCTGACAATTGTCACAAACAAGATTTGACAACCATATGTTGCCCAGACTGTTTGCACATTTGCAGATCTGTGTTTTGTTTTAAGAAACACAAAAAAGTGACTGAATACAATCAGCACTGCAAAAAATTTAGACCTTGTGATCGGACAAAAATATTGTGATAACTGTGGTCGTCTGCATACAATAAGTTGCAAACCAAATGCTGTAGGTCATAACTGTCAGAAAGGTACATGATCTGATCTGGTAAAATCAGACATTGAACATAATTGCTTCATTCATCTGACAGAACCGTCTAACCCCTAGACCAAATATCTGTATTTCGACTTTGAAATGAAAGCAGAAAACAATAAACAAGGCCAATTTTGTGTGCGATTGACTTTGAAAAAGAAAGTGGTGGGCTTCTGGTACATCTTGTGTCAACCTCTTTGTGCCAAAAATCAAAAATTACACCCTCATAACACTCATAACAATGCGTCAGGATTTGACAATTACATTATGTTGGATTATTTCACCAAACACGGCATTGCACCAAGATTAACCATGCGCAGAAGTAAAGTCTTGTTAATGTACAATGAAACTAAGGTGGCTCGATTCTTTCAACTTTCTCCCAATGTGCCTGTCAGACTACAAAACACTTCCCACACCTATTCAACACAGCCACGAATGCTAACTATGTAGGTTTGTACCCTGAGCCACTTCTATGGGTATGATGACATGTCAGATAAACA
Source organism: Thunnus albacares (assembly GCF_914725855.1). Taxonomy (NCBI): domain Eukaryota; kingdom Metazoa; phylum Chordata; class Actinopteri; order Scombriformes; family Scombridae; genus Thunnus; species Thunnus albacares. The sequence continues at coordinate 10,671,579 of NC_058114.1, forward strand.
AAAGGTCTGATTTCATGCAGTGGTACAATACAGTGTGTAATGTGGTGTTTGATTTCCAGTTTGAGGTTTGTACTTATGGAATCAACAATGTTGTTGTCTTACATAAAGCATGCATTGTCTATTGTGATGCTGTTTGTTCATGTTGCATGACTGTGTTTAAAACACAATTCCTGCCCTAAGACACACTGGCATTGACACATGATGGTGCATACACCAGCCAGCACAAAACCCTCTCTTATGTGTCTATGAAGTGGCTAGAATTTGAGGCATTCAAAAACAAAATAGAAATTTAGTATGCCCTGAATCATGGAGAAGAACAAATCAGACCGTATCATGCTGATGGTTATTGTGAATGTGACAATGTACGCACAGCATTTGGTGTTCTTCAGACAGTTTAAAGGAAAAACTGCAAGCTCTTAGACTGACATACAAACTCCATGTACAGGTAATGTGAGGACAAGCCAAAAAGAGCTCAGAGACTGTAAAGATATACAATGCACCTGAAAGACTTGTCCTGTTTGGGGGTCGCACGAACGCATACAGACTACACTATAAAGTTGCTGAAGGTGAGACAGTAGCCAACTTAGATAAAAGATAAATGTAAGGTAATAAAAGAATGAAAATGGTGAGCTGTCATTGTATTTGATAGGAAGTTGGTGTTTTAGAGGGTGTGTATCTCTTTGTGCATGAATATGTTTCATGCATGAAATGCTATGACTATTTGACTATATCAACAGATACACCTATTTTCTGTGTAATACTAGTTTACCACACCTGTGCTCATAGAAAAACAATGAATACACTATTTCTTAATGTCTCACTCTTTTCACCTCTCTTAGCATATACGTTCAGGTTCTGCAGCATTGTTGGTGCTGAGCTGCCCAACATACATAAGAAGCCACTCCTCATGCAAGGCATATTCTTTCACAGCTGTCAGAGGGGCGACAATAACGCTTTAAGCTCAATCAGGTAAGATTTTTTAATTTTGCTAATAATGAAATGGGATATTTATAACACTTAATCTGACTGCAGTAAATATTAACTCATATGATCCAGCAACAAGGGGTTTATGAGGGGGAACTAATTGTAGGTTACAAAGAAAGTGACAATCAGACTAACCTCGCACAAAAACAGAGGCATCTTAGTTATTTCTGACGACTAACAGTTAAATGGATGGGGGTGTATAATGTATGACTTTACAGCTAGGCTACTCGGTGGTAACAAAGGGGTTCTTGGTGTCAATATTGAAACATGGATATCAGTTGTATAAATTAGTTGTATCACACTAGAATCTTACAAAGAAATTGGTGTTTTCACTGTGGGTTTGTGGCTGTAAAATGACAAAATGGGGTCACTCACTCACTCACACTCGCTAAAATATCGCACAGGCGTTTGCAGATGGCTTACAAGCTAGAGTTCACACACCCTTCAGAGTGCAGAAGCTGAGCTGAAGCAACTGCAGGAAGTGAAGAGAGATTTCTCTGCTTTTTCATCTGTGGCCAGTGTTTATATTTTTGATCGGATTTTTGGAAAAAAAAGAAAAATGAAGAAGTCAAGTTCTTACTTAGTTTCACATGCACTAAGTTGAAGAAGCCTTAAGATGCTCTTGAGGATGAAAAAGAGAAAAGAAAAGAAAACATTCTTCAGGCACTCTTAGGCAGAGCATGAAGACAGGTTATATTAGAAGCCTTCATCAAAAACACTTTGAGGTCAAAACTGGTCGGTGTTTTAACCAAAAGGCGTATGCCTTAAAATAAAGGCTTTTAATATATCTTACTTACTGTATATCTGCCTAAATGTGCCGGAAGATTTGATGAACGATTGTTTTTACCACACACACCTGTTAGATGTTACATACCGCAATGTGATGTCATACACCAGAGCAAAAGCTTACAGTCAATGTTAACCACGTGTAATAGTTGTGATAATTATCATATTGGAATAATTTATTTCTAACATAAAAATAATATTGGCTGGACGGCATTATTGCCAGTATTGTTGTGATGAAAGAAATCTGATTCAACTAGACATTTGCGAAACCTGAAAAGTCCTGCTGGTCTAACTCGTTATTCTTGCTACACAACCAACAAGGCTACTAAGGGGCTCAGGTGGTTTATCAGTGCAGTGGAAACACAGGCTTGTATGTCTTGTTTATTTCTTGTAATTCATTTAAAAATAAAATTGATTTATAACACTGCTTAGGATTGAATCTGAAGGCAGAAGTGAGGCCTTACAGATTTACAGCTTATTTATCTAAAAGTGATTTATATGTCCATATACAGTATGTTTTGTGTTGCACTTTGAGACTAGAGATGTAGTTTATTGGTTATCCACACACAATAAAGAGTGGACTGCTTCATTTATGGTTAATTGAAAGTATTTGTTTTGTTGCTGCCTCAGAAACTCTGTTAGACTGCCACCTATCTGTGTTTGTGAAGAACAAATCTGTCATGATCTATAGGCTAAAGATGTGGAGTTAAAACAGTGGTAGAATTCACATATTAAAACTTAATTTCTGGTAGGTTTATTTGACTTAATTTCAGCACCGTGCACTGTTCAAATAGCATGGCACAACAATGTTTTAAATGCCTCTTCTTGTGGGGGGGTCAGTATTAAATGTACCAAGGTTATATTCACTGGGATTTACAGGAGCCTGGTTTTTGAATTGTTTTATTATGTTATGTTATCATGTTGTACTATGTTAATGTTTTATGTATAATAGTAGTAGTAGTGTAGTAAAAGTCTTTACACAGTACATGACTGGTTCTAATGTTCTATGAAATTAAGGTGTGAATTGAATTAAAAGATTTTACCGTGCAAATGAATACAAGGTGCTCTAAAATCTAATTACATCATCTATTCTTGAGGATGCATATGTATTGTAAAAAATAATTGGTTTACTCATTTATTCACAGAATGATGCACAACACAGTTTTACTTGGATTTTATTGCTGGACACTGAGTACTGTGTGTTTGCAGGTTAATTGTTCTCTTTCTGTGACTTAAGTTCAACAGCCAATGGCAACTCAGCCCTTGACCAACTGGAGCACTGGTCTCTTTGACTGTTGTGATGACACACGTTCTTGTAAGAATTCAACACCACAACTTTTATACACTTATTCAAAATAATTTCATATTTTTTCTCATTTGTTTCTCTTTCTTCAAGCCACTTAAGATTATACCCCCACTACATTACAACTCTATTACAACTTAAATCATGTTTTTCAGGTTGCTATGGTTTCTGGTGCTGCCCGTGCCTCGCCTGCACAGTTGCAGGAAACTATGGAGAGAGCCGTTGTCTTCCATTGTGTGACATGTGCAGCCCCGCCATAACAGCAGGCTGTGGGATACCTCTGTGTGCACCTCCCGTAGCCTTGGCTCTAAGAGTTGGCATTCGAAGCAGATACGGTATCAAGGTATGACACATGTAAAGTTTGAATGACAGCTTCATCCATATCTATAAAACTGAATTGACAATTTTACATATTTAAATGTTCTTTGAAGACAAACAGAGGAATAAAGTTATCAAAAACAACTTTTACATGCTTGTCATTTTCATCTTAGACATATTGAATCTTTCTACTTATTACTAAAAGTAATTGGATTTACTGATTGATGCAACACTTGTTATATAATAAGAGAGGAATGTACTCAAAAGAGCAGTAACGAGTTCTCTGGTTCTTCACAGAGTTCTATCTGTAAGGATATTGCATCTTCCTGCTTCTGCATGTGGTGCTCCTGGTGTCAGATGCATCGTGAATTAAAATATCGCAAGAAAAACACCACTGTCGTTGTCAACATGCAGCCCGGTCCAGTGAAGACAGCTTCCGGAAACCCAGAATAACCTGGAAATAAGAGGTTGTAACAGCTTCATACCGAGCTTTGTGACCTCTCATTGATTTGTTCCTTCGATCTACCTTTGAATTAGTTCTCTGTAACGGTCCTTCTCTATATAGATGATTATAATTTGGGTGTGGTGCTTAGAGTCTTTGTCTTGGCCTTTATTATATACACCTATATATTTTAAAGGGAGCTGACAAGTTTGCTGTTGTTTGTTTTGTGACACTGAAGACAGAATTGGAGTGTGTATTTATCAGTTAGTGATTCATTTTTCCTCATTGAATGTCTGTTCCATCATGAAAATGATTTGCTAAGAAGTTGGTAAATCTGATCAGTTTAGTATAGAGGGAATGACTAAATATGCAGTGTTGGCCAGTAGAAACCAAGCGACACCAGACAAACCAGTCCTGGAGCAAACCTACTGTTCAAACAAAAGAACACAAGGTCACAAGACATGTCTTTGAGTATATGCAATGGCTTTCTGAAGGATTTTAAAACCTCTGTGTGGATTCTTGTTTAAAATGATCATTTTTGATCACATTTAATGCATTTTGATTTTGTCCAATTAAATTATTTGGAAAATTACATTCAATGTATGGAATTATTATTATTGGTTATGTGACTTTCAAATTATTCTGATGGGAAACATTTTTGTTTGTAGAAAACTTAGAGAATCCCAGTGAAAATTGTTGCACACAATGACTTAATGCTTTGTAACGTCACTTTTTTGTTGCTTTTGTGCTTTGTGTAAGTTATCTGTATGTGTGAAATCCCAACTAAATAAAAACAATTAACAAGATAATTAAAATAAAAATATTGTATTTTCATTCTTAGTTAAGAGTCTCTACCTTTCTAACTGATATTGCATTTTTTTGTCACTTAAGTAAAACTTTTCCTCTGTTGCGTCTCAGCTCAGTTCCATGTAAACAGTGTCACAATGTGTGAAATGAAACTGAGTGTCTCAATACTCTTTCTACCTCTAATGACCAGCAGATGGCGATATAGGTCCTTCACATGTTGCCTGGTTTCTCAAAAGTTCTGCTTTCAATCCAAAAAACAAATAACTAACATACATTTGACAATAAGCTAAACAATAATAAGGCAGTCCTGAACACAACGGGTTTAATGTGGCGATGATTAAAAGTCTTCGATATCTGTTGGCGGTAGTGTTACTGTGTTTGCTGCTCTTTAAGTCAAGCTCAAAGAGGTACACGCTGTCCTCAGGACCTGTTCTAACCACAAACAGACTTTTTGGTGCCATAACTGACCAAAAATGTCCTCAGTGTAATGGGGCCTTGACTTGTTTCCAGTAATCACCTACACCATCACAAGCAGCATCTGGTACTCCATGACGTCCTTTAAGTCTGCGGCCTTCCTGTTAACAACAGCTCTCAGAGGAGTTGATGCTCTTTCAGGGAGGACATGAGTCTCCTGTGTCTCAGAATCAGTTTGATTTGCGTCAAGACATCTGCACTCAGTCCAATATGACGTTCATCTAAGCCAGCTGAGTGTGTGCCTTTTGGTGAATCTTTGCAAGACTGAGTATCTACGCTCAAATGATTTAGATTTGTTTCAAAATATGAATTCAACTTAACAGTAGATTGCATGAACGGCCTTTTATACATTTACAGCTCCACTGGTGTGATGTTTACAGTGGACTACAAATGGTTTTAAGAAACCTAGATTGGTGAGGCCAAGTTGCTGCTGTTAGGTGTGTCAGAAGAACAGTTTCATGTTTTTAAGGCTGTCACTGTCATCACAAGTGTGACACTATATCCTGTTGACTCTCTCGGTTGAGTTCTTGTCATCAGGTCGATGATCCTCGGAAACACCGACCATCTCTGACCTGCTATTTCATGAGAGGATTCTCTTAGTGGAGTTTGAGTTTTCTTCCATAATCTACAGGGATCATGAGTATTATTGCTAATCCAATAATCCAAACACTAATCCAAATAAAATAATTGAATTAAATTAAATAAATATGTAACCACAACAATTCAAACAAATGTGCAGAAGAAAATAAACTCAATAAATTAACACAAAAGAAAACATCTAAACACAATATGATGAGACAGAGAGGTTAACAATTTCATTGTATTCTTAACATGAACTTTCAATTTCATTTCTCTCTGCACTTAGATTCAAGTTTGGCAGGTTTTTGTTTAGCTGTCCCACATGCGAAATATGCCGTTCCTAATCCAAGGCATCCTTTCATTCATCCCTTGCTCTAGAGGTGTAAAGACGTGTCCAGCTCACTCAGGTAAGATCTTTAAGTTTTCCAATAAGAAATGTATCTTTAGCCTAAAAATAAAATTCAACATTAATCTAACATGCTGTAAATTCAGAACAAGGGGTTTTTTTTTTCACTTTGACATCCAGAGAACTGGTTGATTGTTGAGAACAGTCTTGGATTGTATAGAATACTTATATGGAAAGATTATTGGCATCCAAATTGATATATGAAAACACAATGAAAGGTATCAAATTGTATAAAAAAGGTTATAGAAAGAGATCTCAGTGACTTTAATTGTTCTATGGAGACTTTTATTCTTTAAAGAACTTCTTTCAAACTGCAATGACAATGAACACCATCTGCAAATATAGATCACAACATTATTTTAGCTTGTCATTTTCAGAATATCTCTGTAATATGATCCCAACTCTTAGTTTTAGTTAAATAATCTAGGGCTTCACATATTTCAAATGTCATTATAATTTAAAAAAAAAAACGAACAAACATAGCAACTCATGTTATTTTTCCATCACTTTGTATTGTTTTTGAAGACCTGCTCCAATTTTATCTCATTTTATCTCTTTTATCGCATGAACTTTCCCACAGGCTATTGTAGTGACATATTTAATGTTGCAGCTCTACTCAACAGTTAGTTGTTGTGTTTTTCTCACATGGTTTAGGACTGTTTTAGTTGAATTGTTTAAATTTTGCTAATGCAGTCTATGCATCGTATTCAGAGGTTTTCCAGTTGGCTGTAATAGAAGGTGATTTGTTATTCAAAGCAGAACATCATATATTAAATCCCCAAGTGAAACACAGTGCTGGGTGTTATTGCTGCTGCCACAACTGGAGGCCATTGGATTGATCTGGATTCCTGATTAAAAAAAACCAAAACAAACCATATAAACAGAAAAGGGGAATTTTTTTATTTAGAAAAAATATTTGTATTTGCATAAAAGTAGCTGCCACTGGTTCAAATGTTCTGAGAAATGGTATGAATTCCAATCAGCTTCTCATTATCTCATGAACAAGTTGAGCAACAAGTTGCGCCAAATCTAATCAGATTACCTAGAAGATGAGTATGTGGGGCAAGAATGTAATTGTCTGACACGAGTTATTGTTCTTAGATGGTTTTGTCTTTTTTTTTTCATAAGAATGCTTTTGCTATTCATTGATTTCTGTGTGATAAAAGGTTACTTGTTCAGTTTCTACAGCTTGACAGCCAAATGGCAGAACAGCCCTTGACAGATTGGGAAAGTGGCCTCTTTGACTGCTTTGAAGAAGTCAGCACATGTAAGAGTTGACACCACAACTTTGACTTATATTCATTCAAAATAATAATAAAAGGATAAAAGTCCTTATTTTTTCTGGTTTGTAAATCAATCTTCAGTGTAACGAAGTCACTTGTTGAGTTTATAAAACTGTTGATTTATCTGCATGTTTTTCAGGTTGCTATGGTTTCTGGTGCTGCCCTTGCCTTGCCTGCACGGTATCAAATAGATTCGGAGAAAACAATTGTCTCCCATTATGTGACATCCTCAGCCCTTCCATCTGTGCAGCCTTTGGAATACCTCTATTTGTGCCTCCCGCTGCCGTGTCTTTGAGGTCAGCTGTACGAAACAAATATGGAATCAAGGTATGATGCATGTTGAGCTGATGTATACACTGCTTTCATATAACATGTTGAATAAAAGCGAAGCTATGTTATTTAAAAATATATTTGAATTTACAACTTTACACGTTTGTACTTCGGTTCGCCACAGGGTTCTATCTGTAAGGACATCGCAGCTTCCTGTTTCTGCGTGTGGTGCTCCTGGTGTCAGATGCACCGCGAGTTAAAACATCGTAAAAAAGTCCCCGCGATCATCAATATACAGACCCCAACTGTTGTCCAGATGCAGCCTCCTCCAATGATGATGGTTCCTGGGAACATAACCACCACTGGTGTTATGACCCAATCAAATGTCGTCATGGCTTCATACTAAAGTTTGTGGCTTCTGATTGGTTTTATCCATCTATCTTGGTATGGAACTTTGATTAAGCTCTTTCTGTTGTTTGGGGTAATGAAGATCAAATCCATGTATGTTTGTATCAGTGAATTGAATTGGCATCAGAATTAACTGCATGATTTCTTAGTTTCTTGACACTACTTTAATGATAATCATAATAATTATGGTCTAATGAACTGAATGATTTCACCCTTTTTTTTTTTACCTCTATTAAGACAAAGAACACAAAATATGCTGTCAATTAAATCTTAGACAAAAACAATTAATATTCAAGAATAATGTGATCAGAATCAATACTTTCATGATTATATTAAGTGCATATACATTGCAGGAAAGTCTGATGACGTTGAGTGAAACTTCTTTTTGTGTCAACAGAAGCAACAGGTTTTTCTTGGCATGGATGTGATATGATCAAATTACGATGACAGCACAGATGTTGACACTAATTAACTAAAGTGAATTCATACCTTACTTCATAATCTATTACACCGTGCCAACATACCAGAAAAGTACACTCACCAAGCTAGAAAAGCTGGTTACTTGACCCAGTCAAATGCAATTAACCACTTATCTCGGTGTTGATCTTTAAAATTAATTTTCATACTTTTTGATTTCATTTGTCTCTCAGTCCTTTGTCGAGCTTGTTTTAAAGAATGAAGGAAGTTTCCAGAATTTTAAGCGTCATGGATAAAGTCAGAAGATAACAAGGCCTTGTTGTCTGTTTGGGAGTGCTCTACCTGAAGAATGTATGACAGGAACTTTTAGTTTTATAAATAAGCACTTAAATAATTTGTTTATACCTATTACAGTTTGTTCTTCTCTATCTGTTTAATTCATGTTTGGTAATTTTGTTTGTTCGAAACTTTGTCTAATTAAGCACTTTCAAATAAATTTTCTTTACATTGTTTTCTATCTACACAAAAGAAAAGAAAGAAATACAAAGAATTAGTGTGTTTTCATATTTGTTTTATATTCATTTATGTTGATATGTGGGGTCGTACAGCATGCCCTGCTTTTAGACATACATGTTTGCCAGGGCATCTTTTCCAAGAACAAAGTCAGTCCTTTAGCATTGAAGAGGATTTTGTGTAGTAAAAAGTCCAAGAGTTGAAGGCCGAGGTTTTTTACAATCCCAATATTTTCTTTCCTGTTAAAAACTGCTTGCAGAACGATGAGCCTTTTACCAAAACGATGAAACTGGGAGTACCTGCCTTGACAAAAAACCTGTCGACAGAGCAGAAAAGACAGTGACTCAGCAAGAGTGTTGAGGAAGTAACGCCTAAAGAAAATTTCCATGGTACAAGATAATACCCTCTCACACATACATTTTACAATCACAGTGGATGACATTATGCAAGAATGTGACAGTCGAGATGCATACACACACCTCGGAAGAAATTTCCTTGTTACACCTTGGCACTTTCCAACAGGTGACATATTCCATTGAATTAAAAACGTTACTATTTTTTTCAGATCTGTTTCCTTGTTGCTTCACTAGATGACAAAAAAAGGTCAAGGGAGGAAACGTCTTCGTCTATTTTTAAGATCGGTTGCACTCAAACGTCATTAAACACAGAAGATTAGGCTGAGTAATAAATAGGGTTTTAAGGCACAGACACTAAGAGGAAGTCGGAAAAGGCTGCCAAGTTGTGTGAGCATATAACATCAAACATAACTTATTTTTTTATACAAAGAATCTAAACAAATTTTGGGCCTAATAAGATAAAAAGAGGGCTTGTGAAAATGACACATTATTTGGCTACATCCACTAAGTAAGTGGTTTATAGTTGGCTTTCTTCAGTAAAATGCTGATTGCCTGATTTAACCTGGTTCCTTATGTGCATGTAAACACCGAAAAATTGAGAATTCTTACTGGCCAAGGTATAAATCAAAATGAGATCCGCTTTATGGAAACCACACTTGATCTCAATGGATGTACCTTTTATGCTGTAACACTTTCAAAAGTGTCGTCTCTGGGTCAACTTGGTAGAGTGTCTCTTTCTCCACATCTTCAAAGAACAGCTACAAAAAAAAACATCAAATGTGGTTAATGAGGGATTATAAACCACTGATTTTACTATTACAATCATCTAACTTGTTGATATAATGATCCTGTTTTTGGAAATGAAAAATAATCCTCATTTGACATTATACTCTGGACCATTTATTACTGTTGATTACTTCAGGAAGTAGCATACAACAACATAATATTAAATATTACTGTAACCGGAAATAGTGAATGTATTCACTCCATTGAAGTTTTACAACGTAGCACTACACAGATTGTAAAAAGAGATTAATTCATTCAATTTTACGGATGAAAAACATAACCAATAAAAATGATACAGTATGTTAATCATTCAGTTAATAATTATTGTCCTGAATAGGTTCTGATATTTGTGCTTCAATAACTAATAACATTTAGGCAAAGCACACAAACCTGCAAATTTTGCGGGTGATATTTTCTGTCCGCGTCCCAAGGTGGAAGTTCCTCTCCAAACATGACAGCCAGGTGGTCTATAAAACTGATACGGGAAGACAAATAAAAGATGCATTCCTGAATTTGCAGCTGAAAAGATGAAAATGTGATGTATGGAGTTCCCTGAATTGATTCATGGGTTTAATGGGGGTATGTTTCCTGTATTTTTGACAGTACAGAATGTTGTAGAACAAAAAAACTTAATGCATATATAAGATGTTTTTATGTCTCAGAGGGAAATGACATCACATTTCTAAGAAATAAGATGAACAGATAAACATACTGTTCATTAGATATTTTTAATTCTCCCTTTAAAGTTTTATTGCCGCTGACAGTCCCTGCCAGTTCTACACATGTATTACAAATAGAACAAGAAAACACTGCTGAACTACGTGTAATTTCTCCAATTAGCTGCATGCAAGTATAGAATATACCAAATCATGACCCAGTAAGGACTTTAATAGAGTAGAAGAAGAGGAGTTTACCAGTTGCTCTCACAGAAAGCCGAGATGAAGTCACTCTGTTGATGTTCAGGGTAGAGGAAGAAAACAGGCCAGTGCAGGGAGCCCTGCTCGTCCAAGAAGACCTGAGCCCCCGTCGCCTCCTGAGAGCTGAGGCCATCCAGACTCAGCTCTGCGATCGCTGCCGAGGAGCCTTCATCCTCATCCTCACTGTCTGAACCACGCTGAGGAGGTTTCACAGACCGGTAGAGCTTGATGCCTCGCTCCTGTGTTAAGCAAACAAAAACGCATCTAATTATTGCAGGAAAGTTAGTTAACGCTTCATCTTTCTCTCAGTTTAAAAGAGGATGCTTACCTTTATAGCAGCCAAAAGAGCTTCTTTCGCACCATGCATTTTTTTTTCTTTGGCCTTGGCCTTCCTGGCATCTCTGTCTGCTGCTCTCTAAGATACAAAAAATAAGCCGGGGTATTTTTATGAATTAGATTATTTTCAGAATCATTCATAGTAATTCTTACAACACTATCCTCATTGCAACTTCCACCCCAAAAATAATTTAAACTCATAAAAATGATACCTTGTGTTTATCGGCTGCTGCTCTCAGCTCCTGCAGCTTCTTATCTGTAGGATGAGCTTTAAGTCCCTCATCACACCACCGGGTGGCCTCTGCAAAGTTACGCAGCTCTATACAACACTGAGCACCTGCACAAACATACACAGGACATTTAAATTACTGTTAATTGCATTATCATGAGCTCTATATATGTAAAAAGATCTTAAGCATTGTTATGGTTTCTTGTAATTTCTTTAATTTCTTGTAAAAATGCAAACTTATGATATGTCATATAATATTTAATAATTTTGTTTTAGAGTACAAGGTACTGTGAAATGACATGTTTTATTGCATATTTTTTTATTTTATCATTATTATGATACTGTCTTTTGCGCTATTCTGTTATTGTTATAAATTATAACTACTAGCTGTACTGTTACTGCATTATACAAGACACTATTACAAGTGAAAAAGCTGTATGAATGTATTACACACCTCTGATCAAGGCTTTCACGTGGTCTGGTTTGATCTTCTTTGCAGCTGCAGCATCATTCAGTGCAGAGCGCATGTTACCTGTGTGACAGAAATGAAAAATGAAAATGGAGAAACAGATGTAGTTATAATTACATAGACAAAGATATTTTGTAATATTTTGACTGTCCCTGGTGCTAGTTATGTACTCGTGTCCAAAAAAGCCATAAAAATATCTTCATGGCATTTAAAGAAGAAATCTTTACCGAGATAGAAGTGTGCCGCGGCTCTGTTGGTCAGGAGAACAGTGTCGAGGTCCTGGTTGCCACATTTCTTCTTCAAACCTGCTGTGTATGCCAGGATGGCCTTTTCGTAGTTCTTATCTTTAAAAAATGAATTTCCCTCATCTTTCAGGCTCTGTGCTTGCTCTGGAGAGAAATGAGGCAAATGCAGTGTTGGAATGTAATAAGTACATTTACTCAAGATAAGACTTTATTGATCACCAGCAGTGCAGAAAACAAGGAAACAGATACTAGGAGTAATAAATGCAAACAAACATCCAATCTATATACATTATAAAATATATAAAATTAAAATACTTGTATATTGTAAAAATAAAAAAATAAAAAGTTGTGCAAAATAGGTGCAGAAGTAATGGTTGTGGTAGTGTAGATATAATTTTATATGTATATGTTATAAAGATGAAGTAGTGAATACAGAATATAAATTATGCAGTAGTACTGTACTTAAGTGTAATTTTAAGGTATTTGTACTTTACTTGAGTATTTTCATTTTATGCTACTTGATACTTCTACTCCACTACATTTATTTGACAGCTTTAGTCATTCTTCAGATGGAAATTTTACATAAAATAACGTAATGATACAATTATAAATTACACTGCATTGTTAAAGATTAAACCAGTGGTTCCCAAACTTTTTGGCTTGTGGGCCCTTACAAAAAAAAAACACTTGTATGTTTGAGCTTCACTGTGCAGAATGATGTATGTGCAGACTTTGTTTTCACATTTGTCTGCTGAAAGCGTTAAGTTTCTCTCTGCTCATTGAAAACCCAATTTGAGGGGGCCTACAAGCTGGATTTGTGATTTGGTGAAAAAACTATAATCAGACCCAAATTATTATTCAAAGTATTTTATATACATCATAAAACATGTCTGGAGGAGATCTTTAAGTAAAGGGTCTGAGTACTTCTTCCACCACTGGGCAAATTAACAGTTTCTCACATTTACATCATGTTATGACACTAGTTTCATTTAATGCTGCCTTGTCTTCCCTTTGAAGACTAAAGTGACTTATATGTATTGCAAAAGCTTTGGGACTAAAAGCTGTGGTCGACCTACCTTCTGGAGGCCTGTCTTCATCGTGGACTATAGCCTGGATACAAGCCAGTTCTGGGTACTGTCGTGGATCGATCTCTTCAGGGGCAGTTTTCATGAACATTGGCACTTTATTGAACTCCTGGATGAGACAAAAACAGATATAACAGTAATTTTCCTTCTATTAAGTGACCTGTTTGCTTGCTAGCTAACAAGAAGACATTAAGGTGACGACTCACTTAAATAAAAAATAACTTTCTAGCTATTGCTGGTAACCGATAATCACTACATTTGATTGTTACCTCTTCCCAGGTGTCTTCATTGAAGCCATTTTTGTATCTCTGTGTCTTGAATTTGTCCATGAACTCGTCCATGCCATCGTCGCTATCACTGTGTACCGCCGAGGACGCCATTTTTTCATCAACAATATATACACCAAGCGATGTTCTGTTGTTTATTATCAGATAATCTCTGAGATTAAATTACTGCCACCAGCCCATCAGCTGTAACAGAGATACTTAATGTAGAAGTTACCTAGCTACCTTGTTTACACTATTAACATGTGCATGGGCGGTACAACGTCATAAATGTTCCGTACGGAAACAGTGAAGTGATTCATTGGTTCCACTGCCGTCAGCTGAGAACATTTATTAAAGCACTATATCTAAGTACATTTTAACGTCGTTGTACTCTGCTTATTTAGGCTCCTTTACTCTACCTAATATTTACAGAAATCAGTTAATGAAATATGATTTATTGAACCCATCATTTAAATATTTCTTACAACAGTATGAGTAAAATTACATACGATAATTAGTAGGACTGCAACTAATGCAAACTAACTCAATTAATCTTTTTGTCTATGAAATGAAAATTGAAAAGTGCCGATAAATATATTTCGGAGCTCATGGTGACGTCTTCAAATGTCTTATTAGATCAACAGTCCAAAATCTAAAGAGATTCAGTTTACTTTAACGTATGATGTATTTATAATTGTGTATTTACAGTATTTTTTGCTACTTTTACTTAAAAGGACCCAAGTTCTTCCACTACTGGAAATGGTCTTTTTTTATTTTTTGCTGTTCCTTGACTTTCATGACATGGTTGAATTTACACAATTTAAGAAATACCATCATTTAGCTGAATCATGATAGCTGTGATTACAGATGCAAATACATATTACAACACAACAGCAATTATTCCTTTTCACCTCTGTGGGTTCATGTCTTTATTTGCAGGGGAACATGAAAGGCTGCAAAAACTGAAATTGTAACATTATTGTCTTTTGCATCATGGTAACCAAATGCTATTTAAGTTGTAATGTCCGTTATCAGGCTTTTGTTGTGATAGTAAGTATATGCCAATAATTAATATCAACTGGTATGTAAATTATAGGTCTCATCACTTTGTAAATCAGAATATAGAACGAAAAAGAAACTTCCAGTCCTCTCACTGACATATGACAAAACATACAAGGCTTTTATCTTCTTTTCCCACCACCTCACTCAACGCATCACAAACATAAAATGAAAACATTTATTTCCAAATTCAGAGTTCATACAGTTTCCACTCTTCCGAGAAGATCAAAGAGTCCATCTTTACTGAGAAACATCGTCTCACCCGTCTGCTGACAGATCACTTCAAACCTGGGTGTATCCTCTAGAGCACCCTGCCCTACCACAATTACATATGGGTAGCCCAGTCTGCTGGCATCCTTCAGCCGCTTACCAATGGTCATCTGGGTACGGTCATCAAGAACAACTTCACCTCTCAAACGAGGCAGAGTCTCTCCCAAAGTGTGAACCAGTTCTTCAGCCAAGCCTGCCGCATCGTCCACCTTACTGCCCTTCTTTGGGGGTAAAACACAAACCTGGTAAGGTGCGAGAAGGCCTGGCCAGCGGATAGCTTCCTCTGTTGACATCACCTCAATAGCTGCAGCGAGAATACGAGTTACCCCGAGACCATAGCAGCCCATCTCTGCGATGCTAGGCTTGTTTTGGGCATTGCTGAAGGCGGCATTGAACACATGAGAGTACTTTTTGCCCAGGTAAAAGGTGTGGCCGACCTCTATGCCCTTAGACTCTACCAGTGTGCCAGTTTTGCACTGCGGGCAGTCAGTTCTGTCTGCTGACATGGTCTCTACATTGGCAGAGAAGGAGCAGTTCCCACAGACCAGAAGCCGGTCCTCGCCGATGTCGGCCGGCAGCTGGAACTCATGGGAGAGTGTACCGCCGATGTTTCCCGTGTCTGCCTGCACCTGAACACAACGCAGACCTAGCCGGGCGAAGAGCCTGGTGTATGCTTGACACACAGATTCATAGGTCTGGTAAGCAGCTTCCTCGCTCACATCAAAGGAGTACATGTCCTTCATGTAGAACTCCCTTCCTCGAAGAAGCCCAAACTTTGGCTTCGGCTCATCTCTGAATTTGCGGGTGATCTGTTTTAAAAATAAAGAAATCATGATGTCAAACTGCAGCTTAATACAAGAAAATACACGGTTAATAACAGGTAATGCTTACCTGGTAAAGAAGCAGAGGGAGCTGTCTGTAGGAGAGGGTGGCCTGATGAGCGACGAGAGTTGTCACTGCCTCCTCATGCGTGGGACCTAAGCAGTAGTCCACACCGTGCCGGTCTTTCAGACGGAACAGCTCCTTTCCCATCAAATCCCAGCGCTCACTAGTTTTCCAGAGATCAGCGGAGCACAAACTGGGCATGTCCAGCTTCTGCCCACCAATCCCCTGCATCTCTTGGTCAATTACTCTCACCTGTTGATTATAGACAGAGGCTATGACATTTACATTACAACCCAAACAGGGGCCTTTAACCAATCCTTACACTCATATTTTTTTTACACATACGTTCTAATGCAGTGGTTCCTAACCTTGGGTTTGGGACACCCTCAAGGTGTCTCAAGATGATATGAAAACAGGAAAATACATTTCTGCAACACAAAATTAAGTATATTTTTGCAGACTTCAAATGATTAAATTGGTCTTTGGCCAACATTTAGCAACATATGCAGGCTGAGATGGGTTGCAAATTCACACTGCTTTATTCTAAAGGCATCACAAGCCAAAAAGGTTGGGAATCTGTACTCTGACTGTCAGATATGACATGTAATCCTAATGTAAGCTAAACTACTGTATGCATATTGTCTATATTTTAATCTTTTAATATGGATCTCCATTAGTTTCCCTTAAGTCCTCTACATGAAAAAAGGTATCAAAGAAAAAAGGGGATGGCAGCAACATTTGCACATTAACTGATTTTATAAATGAAAAGGTGACCAAAAATTTTACATGTTAAAAATAAGCTGTCCAGAAGAAATAACTAAAAAGAAAATATAAAACAAAAATTCCAAAACAACTATCATTACAGCAATATCCTCCTACATGATTCAATAGTCTTTGAATCAGTGTCGTTTCCATTTTTGATCCGTCTTCTGTTGCAGACTTTTAGAAAAAGCTCTATAGAGAACTGATACTTTTTAATAATACAATGTATTTGTGGTCGTGATACAACCAGATGACTCAAGCTTATTTGATGGTTATTATGTCTTAAAAAAAAATAAAAATAAAAATAATCTCACCAGTTTCTCCATGGAGCGGACGGTTGCAGGAAGGTAGTAGTAGCAACCTGGATTGGAGGGATGAATGAGTCCAGCCTGCTGCATGAGTCTCTGGCTCTTACAGGTCATCTCACCTTGCAACCGGCTGTCCTGCCCCACATCACGCAGGTTTGAGGGCTGGTAGAGGCGGGACACCAGCAGCGTGGGTTTGATGTGTCTGGAGTGAGTGGAAGCAGGAACAGCGGCATGCTCAGCGCAGCCTGAATGGTTCCTCCTGGGAAGGACCAAGTTTCTGTGGAGGCGCTGAAAGACTCTCTGCCAAACCTGATGCATTACAGGCTCCATGATAGATCTGTTTCTGAGAACAGATGAGACAAGTCAGTGGTGACAAGTAATCAAATACATTTAGCCAAATACTTTACTTAGATACAAATGTGAGGTAATTTACTTAATGGTGGATGTAAAGTATTTAACTACCAATATTGTGCTTTCTATTCCACTGCAATTATTTAATCAAGGTGCAGTTCAGTATTTATTATGAAATATGTTGTGTTAGATTATACTACCCAACGCAATATAAAGTAAGGCTGCACATGACATTTCTTTTCATTGATGGTTAACGAGCTTAATGAGTTTTCTATTAAACGTCTGAAGGTAGTGAAAAAGTCGGTCAGACACACAAATATTCTGTTTGTTTTCATACAACATTCAACAATAAAGAAAAGCAGCACACTCTCACATTTGAGAAGCTGGAACCAGACAACCATCCACATTTTTCTGATCGAAATTATGAATAAAACTTTATGTCAATCTACTAATCAATGAATTGAGTAATCGTTTCAACTCTGAGATATAAAGTAGTTAAGTAATTGTAACTCTTGCTTGTGCAGCTACAATTAAAGTATAGTTTCAATGCATCAGTAATAACACAATCAGTAACATAAGTTCAATAATATAAAGTCTGCATAACAATAAGGTTTTATACTTTGTAACAATACATTTTGCTGTTTAAACTTCTGTACTTCAGTATACTTTTGAATGCAGAGTATTTTCTGGAGTATGCTGGAGTATTTTCATATTGTGGTAAAGCTACTTTTGCTTAACAGCATTGAGACAAATGCATATTATCTACACTAAGTGCCAGGTTATATAAGGGAATGAAATATAGTCGCTGCATGCAGGTAAGTAAGTTAGTTAACAGGTGAAGTCAAGGTCGTCACAACACTCAGTAATATCCTCCTTATCATGTATCTGAGTCCTATGAATTAACCACAGATGTATTGAATAAACGCTGTAGATCCGCAGCAGTGTTGTGTGAAAATGTAACGTTACATGTCACTGACAGATATCCACATTGTCAGCAGTGACAGGTCAGAGATGCTTCTTGCCAGATCCTTTCCTGGTGGGCAGTTCAGTTAGCAATCTGTTAGCTTTTCCAGTTAGCACATAGCTGCGTTTAACTGCAGAACATGTAAGAAAAAAACTCACCTAGGTGCCGGTGACGAATGGGTGATTTTTCTGAGTAGATTATCGGGGTAACTGAGCAAAGAGGAGCATTTCTGCTAAGTTGACAAGCTGCAAAAGCACATTGAAGGTCTCTACACCACGAGCTGAAGGCTGAAGGCTCGTCGGTTTATATCGCCGCCTGCAGGCCTGGAGGAGCCGATGCAGGGATGATTACTGCTGCTGCTGCTCCTGCTGCTCCTGCTGCTTCTCATGGATGTATTATAAGATATATATATAATAGACGTAGCAGCGATGTAACCGACCTGCGCTCTGGTACTCGACATTTTTTCTTCCCCAAAACAAATCAATCTGAGAATATGAAATATCTGGCACTTCACATAGACATTTCTTTATTTGGCTTCCTCTGCATGACATGTACCTGCTGGCAGTGGGACTGTAGTGAGTTTAAATCCAGTATAAACCAGGCCAGGTCTGCACCCCCCAAAAACAAGGATTCAAGGTCCTTTATTATCATCTCACCACAGCGACATTTATACTTTTCAGTATCAAACGCTACCTATGAAGAAATGAAGTCACATTTCCAGGGCTTGATGAAAAGGTAAGGTAAATGCACAGGTATTAAAACTTTAGAAGAATTAAAATTAAGGTTTTAAAAAAATAGAAAACAGAAAAAGAATGTAAAGAATCAGGGTTGCATTGGCACAGGCATTGAAAACCTATAGCAACGTTCATTAACATGGATTGTGCAAAAGATTTACAGTTTATAAAACTGGCTAATGTTCTACAATACAGAAATACAGAATAAGCAGAGTGCAGTAGTTCAAGAGGAAACCTTAGAAGGTGCAACATACACCCTTTTCTTAAAGAGTATAAGCCTTACCTTTACCTTTTCAAAATATTTGTCCTCAAAAGTAGCTATACCAACACTTCAACGCAGCTTTTTGTCCTCTATCTTAACTTTCAGTCCTCCTCTCCCAGTGCCTTAATGCAAACTTACCATCACACACAAGCAAGGCTGCAAGTAGCATTTCTTTACACTACACTATTTAGTAAAATATCCTTAATTTCTGATAAGTTTTTCTAGATGAATAATTAAAAGAAACTTGAGCTGTTTCAGGAAGGGACCCTCCTTGTTTGCAATGTAATGTAAGAAGTTTTGTTTTTTGTCTATGTTACAAATGTTTCACCACTGCAGCTGGCTGAGCACTTGTATATGCATGACACAATAACTAATTAACTATTAATCTCTTGATATTTTGTTAATTTAACAGCTTTCTGATAACTAGCCCTATTCAGACAATGAAGCATCAGAATTGACTAATGCCCACTACCCCTTAGCCTCCTTGGCCTATATGTTGTTTGTTTTTGTTTTTAATTTAAGCCTCAGTCACATTCAGATTTTCAGCCATTCATTTCAGACATTTATGTTCAGCAGATGTAGCCCTTGGCTCCTAGATCACCAGACACTGGCCTCACCTGCTGCTGCACTTAATGGGTTTCGCCTCCGACAATGCAATAAGTGTGTTGAGTCATGTTCTGTAAATTCTGGATATGGACTGACTCAAGCTAAAAACAGGATGTGTTTACAGTAAAAAGGAAAGGCAGAAGCAACAGAGGGGAAAAGGGATGAAATGTTCAACAGCCTGAAAACCTCTTAAATGAGTCATTTAGCATTCACATCACTTCACCTCCTCACAGTGTCATATTATATTTACTTAGATGTTAAGTGAAATTAAAAATGGTACTGCACATGTCCTACAAAAAAACTTTACAAAACCATATCTGCAATGTTTCAACTGTGAGAAGGTTCTTGTATTTTTCCGTCTGTCATGACACATTTTATTATGAAAGAGGTACTAATTGTCTACTGTTTGTCTCCAATTGTTGGTTTCTTTCTTTTTTTTATTTTTTATGTAGATACTGTAGTTGCAAAACCTCAATTTAATATAAATATTCTAGTTGTTTTGTCTAAAGTAATACTCTTCAGTAACTATGTGTGAATATACAGTACCAGTCAATAGTTTTGACTGGTACTGTACCTGTAAGATATATAACTTACATGTGTTTTAAATAGCCAATCGGGCATTCGACATTTAAAAATAGTTTAAACCATATTTTAAAATTTAATTAGTTTCAGGTTGTGTTTTGGTGATTTTAAGTCTGACTTCATGTATCACACTTATCTGCTGCTCTGTATTGCTCGTCTATGATCCAGGTGTGTAGAGTGGAGGCCTCATTACCAAGTAATAACACAATTTACAATTACTACAATTACATTGTAGTAAAAAGCTAATATATTTCATTTCAACAAATTTGAGCTTGCAAAATCAATAATATTATGCGCTTTTTTGTGTGTGTGTGAAAAACAAACAAAGAATATGTGTCAGTGATGTGTAGTTCGATCTACTGTGGTCTGAACAACTGTGCACCTTGCTGTCCTGAGCGTGACAATAGCGTAACATCTGCTATTTTCCACAGAGTCAGTGATGGATGAATGACGCCTACCAGCTGAGACATCAGTGTGAAAGAGTGCAATAAAGTAAAGCTGAGGCATGGGTATAATATTAGGTCACAATAATGTTTTTTTTTATAATAAGTTTTTGTAACTTTGTTAAGAAAAGTGCTGTAAAAGATGGAGTTTATTATTATTACAGCAAAACACAGCAAATCCAAATATTTGATAGACTGTTGTGGTACAATTGATGAGTTTTTATTGAACGTATTATATTGTCACATTTAAACTTTGCTGTTTCTTGACATTAGAGAGATGAGAACTCCAGCAACACTTGTAGTATGAAGAACAACTTTATTAGTTGACCAACGCGTTTCGGCTTGTAGCCTTCATCAGGATCATCCATGTTTGTTGACATTATACTGTTGCAGTCTGTGTTAATGCACTTTTGTTGGTTTTAAAGCATTTTATGCCAATAAATTGAAACCAGTCAGTCAGTCAATGACATGCAAGCACCTGATGGTCAGCTCACAAGACAAACACAGCTGAGCTCAAAGTGTCTCTCCTGCCCTTTTCTTTCACGTTGACATTGGGGAGGACATCTGCAGGTTCCAGACACACTGAATACACACACGCACACATGCATTAATGTATTCCCAAGCCATTTGGGCTTGTGCCTGTTTCATCTAGTTATCTAGTGGCTCTTGTTGTGAGATTAGTTCCCAGAGAAATGGGCGACCGATTGTCTCGTTGAAATACAAACAATCCCATTAGGACAGATTCTATCTGCAAACATCACATTTGCCTCTTTGGTTTTATATTGAATATGGAGTTAAAATTTCTACTGTCACAGTCTTAACTCAAGGTTTCCCGGAAAATCCAGTATAATATATATATATATTGCTCTTTAAATGCACTGTATTATACATTAGAAAAGGTTTAGATTTGGTTTCAGGGATGGGAAAGACACAATGAAGTCAGAGGTTTTTTAAAACTTCCCCCCAAAAGTTATTTAATTTAAATCATCTATTGTAGCAAAAAACATATTATGATAAAATCAACCATCATAAAAATTATAGTTTTAGAAAATTAGAAATACTTTGTAAATTTCTGCACTATTGATATACTAACACTACTTAAAGTCACATTCAGTTTCCTTGATAGAGACTTGATACTTAATCATTAATACTGTTGTATTAACATATTTACTAAAGAACAAATTTGAGGAGCACTGTCCTTTACTGCCTATTAACTTTTTTTTTTTTAAACCTGAAAAACATACAAAAGAGGTGGCATTTTTTTCAGTTGAGTCTTGCCTATAGTCTTCCGCTCTGGCTGCATACAGCATACGTACAGTATGCAGCCTGAGAGGCGAAATCCAGGGCTAAAAAAGTCTACAAAGCACTCACCGCTGTTGATTGAGCTTATTTATAATATTTGAACAACCACTTAAGGTTTTCATTATCCTATTAAGACTGGAAAGCTAATAAAATTATTACCAGGTCTTTGAAATGTTGAAAGTTGAACATTCTACATCATATGGCCAAAAGTATATAGACAACCAAACATTAAATTACATGTATATGATTGTTGAGCATGTCATTCCAAAATAATAGACATTAACATGCGGCTATGACAGCCTCCATTCTTCTTTGAAGGCTTTCCACAAGATGGTGGAACCTGGCTGCAGGGATTTGCTCCCATTCAGCCACAAGAAGACTTGATAAGGCCTGGCTTTTGGTTGGCGTTCTGGGTCAAAGATGTTGGATGGGGTTGAAGTCAGGTTCCTCCACACCAAACTGGGAAAAAAGATTTTTAAATGGACCTCGCTTTATGCACAGGTAGAATTGTCATGTTGAAACAGGAGGTCTTCTCCAAACTGGTGCCACAAAGCTGGAAGCACACTCCTGTTAAAAGAAATTCCCTTGAATGCTGTCACTTTAAGATTTCCCTCAATAGGAACGGAGGAGTCTATACCCCAAACTATGAAAAACAGCCCCAGACCAAAGGTTTATTGGGCATCCGTGTACTTTTGGCTATTTATTATTATTTATTCGTATCTGGAGGTGTATGGAACGTCCAGCTACACATCACTGACCTTCAAATCCTCAAGTGTAAGAGTGAATTAAATACTCAAATCCAGTCACGACATTATGGCCTCAAACTTTTTGGAATATTGAAATGGAAAACATGTCGGAACTTTGTAATGTGATCAAAGCTAATAACTTCCCACCATGATGGGAGGAACCATCCCTGCTTGACCACATCTGCTACTCAGTTTGTCAATACCATACATCACTGTCACTCTTCTGTTAAAGTACATTAAACACAGTGTTCTTTTGAATTTCATCAAACACGACTACAAATGTAACATCTGTTTTTTAGGGTCATTTACGTCATATTTGTCGTAATCTAGGTCATCATCTTTACCTCTCCAGGTTTGTGACTCAGTAATCAGGGCTACAAGACAAAACTGAGCTCATTATGACAATGAAAGAAGTTGTAGCTCTGATTACAGCCATCAATACACAGCTCATCAGTCCCCACTCGGGAGGAGTCGCTAGGTTATAATTAGGACAGCCTTTCAGAATGACAGAAACCTTCTATGGAAAACACTAGAGGATCATGAAACACAAAAGATCCTGGAAAAGTTCATTCATACTTTCCCATGGTAACAAAAGTTAAAATATGTATGTTGAAACCAGAGCAGCATACTGGTATTGATATTCAACGTATCCCTGGCTCAGTCTCATACCCGCATGCTTCAAGAAGTCCACCATCATTCCTGTGCCCAAGAAAACTGACCTCTGTAGTGATGAAGTGCTTTGAACGGCTGGTCAAGGATTACATCCGCTCCTCTCTACCTAGCACAGTTTGCCTATCATCCCAACCAATCAAGGGAAGATGCCATAGCACACATCCCCCACACCACCCTATCTCACCCGGACAAGAAAGGAAAATATGTGAGATTGCTGTTCATTGACTTCAGTTAAGCATTCAACACTATTGTTCCCTCCAGGCTTGTCACAAAGCTCAAGGATATGGGATTAAAGACCTCACTGTGTATGTGGATCCTTGACTTCCTGACAGGCAGACCCTATGTGGTGAGAGTAGGTGGACACACCTCTTCTACCCTCACTGGAGCACCCCAGGGCTGCGTTTTGAGCCCCCTGTTATACTCCCTCCACACATAACAGTGTGGCCACTTTCGACTCCAACACCATTTCGAGTTTGCCGACGACACAGCTGTGATGGGCCTGATCACAGATAACAATGAAAAGGCCTACCTGAAGGAAGTAGAGGACCTGACTCACCGTTGTCAGGACAACAACCTACTTCTGAATGTCAGCAAGACTAAGGAGCTGATAGTGGACTTTGGGAAGAAGCAGGGAAGACACTACGCTTCAAGTAGGCAGCTTCAAGTACCTTTGTGTCCACATCACCGAGGACCTGACCTGTGTGCTGTATACTGACTCAGTGGTGAGAAATGCAAGGCAGAGACTGTTTCACCTCAGACGCTTGAAGAAATTCCAGGTATCCTCTCAAATACCAAGGAATTTCTAACATCAAAAATCAACATCACTGCCTGGTATGGAAACAGCACCGAGCAGGACCACAAGGCCCTGCAAAGAGTGGTTAATTCAGCTGAACATGCAATAGGCGGTGCTCCACCCTGCCTAAAGGATATTTACACCAGGCACTACAAGAATAAGGCTAGGAGAATCATTAACCAACCAACCAACCACCTGCATAATGGTCTTTTTTCCCTGCTGTGGTCAGGAAGAAGGTACCAGATACACCAGGCCAGCACCAAGAGGCTCAGAGGGAGCTTCTACCCTCAGGCCACCAGGATCCTAAATCCTACACATATATTTATTACTATTACTATTCTATTCAAACTCTTTTTAATGCACAAATTGAAGGAACTGTAGGATTCCACTGTGATTGTACATTATAAGATTAGGTGTGACAAATAAACTTGATTGAATGATTGATTGATTGTTTGATTGATTGATAGATAAATGAATAACCCTCTGTCTGCAAAAAATTATTTTGTTTGACAAAAGAATCTCAAATCTAGGTCCACTTACTAGCTTTTTCTCATAAATCTCAACCCACTCACATAGTCTTCCTCAGCAGATGCTCAGTAGTCAGTGTGATAGATCTGTTGACCTGTCAGCTCAGCAGCTGTTATGATACTGGGCATAGTATTTTTAGGGCTTCTGCTGATGAATACAGTGTGATTTGGTTGAAAGCTCTGGTAAAGTTTGTCGAACCACTCCAAGGTCAAGAGTGAACTTTCATGCAAGAGTGTTTATGTTTATTTTGTATTTGTATAATTGTTGTACTTGTAGCTATAGAACATGATGTGTAATGATTCAGTGCTAAACTGTTGTCCGCAACTGTCTGAGGTTTCCCGATATGTACTCTGATGACAGATAACGTCACCAAACTGAAACAAGCTGAAAGAGGTAGATGAATCTGAATAGTTGATGAGTGTCTCAGGTGCTGCAATTAGGCTTATATAATGTTTATTTAATTGAAAGAGCCAGTAAGTTATTACTTGTTACATTTTAATTCAGGTCTTTTTTTTATTGAAGTAGTATCTCAAATGATGCAAAATCTCTTTAAATGTGCAAAAGCCTTCACCTGGAAAGGGTGTAGTGTAGCTACAGTTGTAGATAAAACAATTTCTCTTAATTTACATTTTTAACCCCCTTTAGATGTGACCTTATGGGAAAATGCTTTTTGGTTCACAGTATATGATCAGGCTCCTTCAGCCAGCTTAGCTTGTCAGCCAGAATCAGTATTAAGGTAAATCTCAGATGAATAAGATTTCTCTTGAATGCACGATTATTTTTTTTTAGTGTTTTCTAAAAAGTTAAAAAAAAAAGAAAAAAGAATACTGTTAAATGAAGCAGTAAATATTTCCTCTGTCTATTTTACCAATCAAAAAAACTGGTCTTAGTTTTCCACTACCATAGGGACCACCATAAAGCCTGTCCAACTAAACACAATATAATATCATAGACATCCTAAGTGGGACCTCCACCGTTAATGATCAAACTGAAATATCATGTTGAGTATCACATCTCACCATCAGCAGCACAATAATGACCTGGATGATGGACTGTCAACATTGACTTTTTTCCTTTCAAATGCCCCAAACTGCTGTAAAGCAGAAGACAACCAGGCTATCAAAATGTCGTAAACAGATGAAACATCTGCTTGACTGCAGGGGGAAACACTTTGCATCACTTAATTAGCCATGCACTGAAGTGAAGGTCAGTGCAATCACAGCCTTGAATCATGTAATCACAAGGAGGTTGAGAAGGCTGCCCTCATCTAATGTAAGTGCTGGTAGAGGGGTGTAAAAGGCTGATGGCCGTCACTCTCTCTTAAACAGCTAAAAATGGTGACGGTGGGGAAGACCGGAAACATAAAATGACGTGACTGTCTAGAAGCATCAGGATAAACAGGGTGTGTGTGTGTTCATGTTTGTGTGTGAATGGGATGGGCTAAGACCCAGTTAGAGGGAGGTGGAGACATACTCAGCATTGATGAACTGAAAGGTGGATGGTATATAATGAAGGGAAGTCCACTGTGCTGCATCCTCCAAAAGACTTGACTCAAGAGAGAAGCTGACTAAATAACACGCAGCAGCTGCGGTGGGTTTGGAACAGCGGACAAAACAGACCAACAGCGAGATATAAAGGCCTGTATAGACACTCAGGTATCCAGCATGCGTGCTCTGGTGGTGTTGCCTATGCTGTTGTTTGCAGCCGTGTGTGTGGATCAGGTGAAATCAGCAGAGGCAAATGCAGTGAAGCTGTGCGGTCGAGAGTTCCTGAGGGCCGTCGTCTACACCTGCGGAGGCTCCCGCTGGAGGAGATTCCTCACTGAGTCAGACATGGACGGTGAGACATCTTTATTTTTATTCTCAAAACAGGAGATATGCTGTATATTGTTGTCAGAAATTTATTTTTTTCCCCGTTAAGACTTTTAGTTACAAATTTGCATTTTTCAGGCCTTATTACAACCATATTTGTATAAAAGAAAGAATCATCAGGTGTAAATTACCTAAAGCTATTATTTGGTGGATGTACTGTACACCAAAGTGTTACCTAGTATACAGTATTTCTGTAACTACTCCCTTTTTATGTTTTTAGTCATAACTTACTTCCTGAGTATTTGCTGTCTACTATTTTCTCCGGTCTTTCTTGCAAGGTGACTCAGTGATACTTCTTGAATACATAAAATTTAAGTAACTTTAAAAAAAAAAAAAAAAAAATTGTATCCTGTAGTTTCAGTCACTTGTGGAATCATACTGTTGTGTACTTCCTCAATTTTCTGCAAAAGGTGACCTAAGACTTCATAATGTTTATAATTGATATGCCTTTTCACAGCCGATTTTTTCACGAAAGCATAGGTGTTACTAATAATGTTAACAATGGCTGTTATATTCAAGATGAGCCAGCACACAATACCAGCACCCTGAAACTGAAGCAGCTAAATGGAATTCAGCCATCCTTCATTTGATTATTCACAGCTGCTCTTTTTCTAAATTTCTTTTTCTTTCAACGATATTTTTCAAACCACATGTGTATTTTGAATGTATTTTCATTGACTCAGGGGTTCAAAATTTGAGCCCACTAAGCTGCCAACTTACACCCTCCAGAATAAATTATTATTTTTTTAATGTAAGATCATATCTCACTGTTACCAGACTATGATGGATTCATGTTCTTGAAAGCTAGTGACAGTCAGCTTTTCATTGCTGTGTCCTCAGTGTATCCATATATTTTTTCACTAAGCACAAAGGGACAAGCATAATTCAACCAAACACTGTGATTGTCCTTGCTCCATGAACAGTATATACTATTAACTCAGTATTTGCAGTGGGTGTACAGGCAGACAGGTGCCCTCGCACAAGGACATGTTGTCTGCTGCTCTATCTTATTAGGCCAGAGTAGCCCACATATCATGATTAAATACTGGAGCAGTGTGTTCCTCAGGCAGGCTTGCTCTCTCTGCCCATCACACACACAAATAAACCCAGTTAGCCTATCAGCTGTGCTGATTAGAAAGAGTAAAGTGAC
This sequence comes from Thunnus albacares, assembly GCF_914725855.1. Taxonomy (NCBI): domain Eukaryota; kingdom Metazoa; phylum Chordata; class Actinopteri; order Scombriformes; family Scombridae; genus Thunnus; species Thunnus albacares. The sequence goes on from NC_058114.1 coordinate 10,699,546, forward strand.
ACTGTAGAAGACAAATAGCACAGACTTAATCTGCTGTCATTTAGAGTTTCCTTATTTAATGGGAACATGGACCTCAATTAGACCTCAAAGATTTATCTCAAAACAGTTGTTCATCGATCACCTAATTGGAAACAACTGAAAAAAGTACCTAAAAAAAAAACTAATACAACTTATACCTACAAACACATTTAGTCAAATTGACAACAGTAAAAGACTGACATTGGCAGAGATTGTGTGTAAACTTTTTGGACTAAATTGAACAATGTCAGAAGTGTTTTTTTTTTTTTTTTTTTGTTCCAGGTCTGCCCACAGGGGAGCAGAGCAGCTTGGAGAGCCTGAGCAGCAGCAGAAGCAGTTCGGGCTCTGAGTTGACCAGACGGGACATGAATAACTTACTGACCACCGTGTGCTGCCAGGTGGGCTGCAGGAAGAGCGACCTCACCTTCCTCTGCTGAGAACGACTCCTCTCTCTCCTCTTCTCCTGTAATTCTCCAAGTGACCAAAATGACTAATTCCTCCCATTTTGCCTTACTAGAAACCAAATCTAAATCATGCTTTAAGACAGTATGATTGCTGAGTGAACTATAATGGTCATTTCCCTAATTGCTATTTTTCAAATTGCATTTGATATTTTTGTGAGTTTTTACTTTAACTTGTAAAGACTGTAGATGTGAATGCGGACCAATGGAGCATCTGCGAACATGTTTGTAAACCTGAGCTGGAAGATGTGTGCAACCATAAAAATATATTTAACTATACTCAATGAAGCAAAACTAACTTAAGGTAAATGCACTCAGGGATTTGATTTAAAGGTGCAGGATGTAGCACTTGTATCATATCCTACTCTGTGTAAGGAGAGGAAATACATTTCCGCCTGAGCTTACTATGTCCTGTATGTAGCGAGTATCCACAGGGTCGCAGGTTTGAAAACTTCCATGTCTGCTTGTATGTATTTATAGAGAAACTGAGCTGTATTCTATCATTTCACTATTTTTGTCAAATAAATGTTCTTGCACAGGGCTTACATTCTGTGAAGTGTGAGGTCTTTTTAAAATCACAGTCCTCATACTGGACAATGCTTAGATAATTTCTGCAAAACCTAGTGTCAATGAGATAAAACACTACTACGTGATAACAAATTAGCCAATGAATATGCAGTAGGACTACATACTTAAAGGATACGTTCACAATTTTTCCAGTCTGTCTTAAAACAATAGTCAGGTACCCATTTGAACATTGAAAAAGGCTTGGTCGCTGTAATCATTCCTCTTGTTCATACTGACCATTAGAGGATCCCCTTCAAATGTGCTTACAATGTAAATGATGGGGGACAAAATTCACAGTCCTCGTTTTGAGCAAAAATGTTTTCAAATGCTTATCTGAAGACAATATGTGGCTTTAGCTGTCTGAGTTAGTCAAATATAGTGGAAATGTTTCACGGTTAAGTCTTTTTTAGTAAAATAAAATCCCTCCCTTTGTGTCTTGATGGACAGTGTTTTCTTGTTTAGCTGCAGTGGAAGGATCATAACAAAGAGGGAATTTGGCACAACAGACTGTAACTTTGGAGGATATTGACTTGATTTGACTAATTTGGACGGCTGAAGCTTCATATTTGCTTCAAGGCTGAGGGTTTTGTCCCCAATCACTTACATTGAAAGTGCATTATGAAGGGATCTTCTAATGGCCAATATGAACAGGAGGAAAGACAGCAAGAGATGTGTCAATATTCAAATGGGCTTCTGACTGTTGTTTTGGGACAGACATGAACAATTGTTAACCCATCTTTTAAAGTTGTGACTGTGCTAAATCATACAAAACTACAACTGCAAACACAGGCATCCAGTTATAACTTTTATTGGTTTTGGAAAGAAGCAAACTAAGTTTCTCAGTTCATCTTAGCATTGTTATGTACTGTACAAAGAGCTTGCACATGTGTTTGAGGTTAACGGTACAGAACCAAAAGCATTCTGGCTTATAGCACACAAACACACTCCCTGCTCTTCTCAACATTAACACAGGTAAGTGACAACAGCACAACATGTCATTTCAGTACTATCTATCATCATGAGATGCCCCACCTTTTACTGCATGCTCTGCATGCAATAATAAATTACTGCAGGACAAATTCACCATGGAGATGAGGATCTGGAAAGTTTTGTTTCATTTTTATATTAAAAGATGCAAAGATTTATCTGGCAACCAACAGACTGAGATCAGGTTTTGTTTTGCCTTTCAAGCTGAAAGACATGTCTGTAACCTGTAGTGTAGTGGTAATTTAAAACAGATGCATGATGGGATAAGTGTATGGTGGGCCTCTGTAGATAATGCTGTAGTGACTGTTGCACTGGTAGCTTCAAGATTCACCCAGAAGGTAACAACTTCCTGTTAGGCACATCGATTCATCCAGTCAACTAAATGACAGACTGACATGACTGACAGCAAATGTTACCAAGCTAATGTGGGAGCTAAATGGCACCAATCATCATCACTTCACATTAACAAATTAAATGCAACCTCACAGTAATCCACAATGCTCTTTCAGATTGAGTCTTGATCGGAAAAAGCTTGTTAAGAACAAGATTTTAATTTGAACGACACAGCCCAGATCAGATTTTTTCACTGGCCAAATAACCACATATATTTAAAAACGTTGCCCAATCAAAAGTACTCTATCAGTGAATAAGAGTATTGATGTGAGGCGTGTTGTTTTCTTGACCTAAACCCAGTTTAAGATGCTTTTACGAAAGCTCTGAAAGGACTATGATTGGTTGCATTTAGCAGAATGTTGACATACAGTACAGTACGGAGAGCTTCAGCTACACTTCACACACACTTTTTGTTCTTCATGTTGAGTGTCAGAGCATTCAGGAAGTTCAACATCATCAGCACAGTGTTTTTTTCACATTAAACAATATAACATTTTTTCTTTTTTAATCAGTTTTAAAAATATTCAGCTTATTCTCCTTAACAGAGGACTGACTGTCGGGGTACACACACATAAAATACAAAAGAAAAAGCATTTTGGTCGACTTAACCTCGCTCCACAACCGCATTCAACTCATGTCATCTCACAGAGACCGTTACAATTATGCAAAATAAAGCCATGGATTTAAGCGCTGGTTGGATGATCGGGGGTGTGCTCATGATATCATTTCCGCTCAGGGGATTCAGGTACCACTGAGGTAAATGGAAACAGGTAAGAAAATAGTGAGAAGCTTGTGGTGACGTATGGACTAAGTTCAGGAATAACTGAATGGGTAGATGTAGGAACTGAGAATGTTGGATCAAAACTTGAGTGTTTGAATTAAAAAAAAAAAACAAGCTGGTCCCGGTAAACAAATCCTGTTCCAGTAGTGGTACCATAGTCACCAAACTTCATCACTGCAGTTGAGGAAAACTGATTGTTTTGTTGTCATTGTCTTGTCTTTCTTTAAAAGAATAGTTGGACAATTTGGGATATTTGCTTTCTTAACGAGAGTTAGATGAGAAGATTGATACCTCTCTCATGTCCCCATTTGTTTTATGAAGCTTACCGTCGCATAAAATGTTTCATTAAAACCACAACTTGTCATTTTTACTCTCTGATTTTTGTGCAAATTAAACAAACAAGGTACAATGTTAATTAGTATTGATTCAGAGGTGCCATTTGTTCACTTTTGGACAGAGGCGGGCTAACTGTTTCATCCTGTTTCATATCTTAATGCTAAGGTAACTGTCTCCTGACTATTGCGTCACATTTAGCATACAAACATGAGAGCGGTATCGATCCTCTCATCTAACTCTGGCCAAGAAAGTGAAAAAGCATGTTTCCCAAAATGTCAAACTACTGCTTTAAAGTGTGGACCTTGCCCATGGTTTAACTAACTCTACATTAACACTGCTTTCACAAAGCATAACACAGCATCCAGGAAGATATTTATCTTTTTCTTTAAATTACCCACCCCAGCCCATATATAGCTCAAATCTTCTGTTGCACTTGAGTTAAAAAATTATATCTGAAATAAATTCAAAAATTATACCTTATACTGTACACAGGTTACCCAACTACACAGATAACAAAAGAAAGAAAAAAAAAAAAAAGAATTCAAATATTTATACCTTTAAGGGTTCTGAGTTGTGTGATACCATTCAAATTCTATTCATATACAGAATCACATGTTTTATACAACAAATCATCGTCATCAATAAATAAAAATAGAATGCTGTCATGTAATCTGGAGTCTAACACTGCTGTCCTGGGAACAACAGAAAGGCTATCTGACAATACGAGGAAAACACCAAACGCCCTTTACTGTAAGATATATATTATTGATTTAAAATGACACTTTTTACACTTCTTTTGTTCTTACGGGAAAACATATTTGTCTTATTTTGCAACCAGTAAATTGATTTATCATTGCAGCTGCCTAACTGCTAAAAACCTCTCCATGTCTGTAGATTTCTGAGGAAATAAAATAACAGTTTGATTGACTGATCAGTGCATTTATCTTAAAAAGAAATATATAGATGTGAGTCAAAGTCATGTGACCCTGTAGTACCAGTAGGTGATGCATGAAAATCTTTTGAGTTTAAGCTTCCTTGTAGTCACTTGATCTTGTGTTTCATTTCGATCACACACTAGCACAAACAAGACGTAACATCTTGTGACATCGTGTGTAAAACTGCATCAGATAATGCATTTATTTGCTGGCAAGAGCCAAACGTACACCCACGTTCATGGCGAGACAGTGAGGACAGAGACCCAGAGAAGCCCTGACACAAGGATTACTTTAGAGGGCTGGGATTTTTTTTTATGTGCTAAAAGGCTGATAACTTGCCTTGTATTATCCTGGGTTCAACTCTAACTATTCCAACTTTGGATGTGTCTAAGGTTGAGGTGTGTCTCTGACCGCAAAGATCTTATTCGAGGATATTTCTACAGCCGCTTTTTTCTAGACTAGGGACAACAAACAACACGTCATCCAGAGCACAATCTGGCTGAACCTGGCTGGTCAGGCAGCTGCAGTGAAACTTTAAAAAACACCACCACACATTGACCAGAGGAGGATGGAGACAGAGGCACAGACTTCAGAGGAAGAAAGAACCCAGGTGTCTGAACTGCAGCAATACAGATGTTATGAAATGGATACAAATACAATAATTACATGACCTAAAACAGTTCCACGATGCTATATGTAAGTTATACAATACTGCTGGGTAGGCTGCGGACCTGTCATGTGGGTTCAGAAAAGGTTAATGGAGGTCTGTCCGGTCTGTCCTCTGTCCTCGGTGTCAACCTCAGTCCACTGGGATTGTTTTGTTCGACAGTGCTGTTCTCAGTAGCATGGGTTAGTTGTCAGCAAGATATTTTCCTGAAAGTCATCAACAAAATGCTTTGGTTATGTCTCAGATCTATTGTTTATGATGCACGATAAATTAATGTACAGCACTGTTTGTAAGGATGAGATGAAAAAATTACCTTTTTTAGCTGCACTGAGCATGAGACTAGCTAAAATGTAGTTTATTTATACAAAGTTATGTATTCTTAATCTGCGATAATTATAGTTTAGTACTGAGAACTACATCATCTCATACAGTACTGTGGTTGAATGACTTTAGATAACCACCTAAATCAATTGAACAATACCTATCCTAACAAAATTATTACATATTGTTTACACATTGTCTCTTACAAAAAGGTATATTATACTATAATATATACTATACCCACAAATCAGAAATATAATGGAGAATACAAAGGTATAAGATTTCTAAGTGTAATATATAAATGAAAACACATATCCAAAAAAACAACAAAAAAAAATTCTCAAGTGTAACGGATAAAAAAATCTGACTAATATTCCTTTCTTATATTGTTATTTAACATCAAACAATGACGAATCATTACTTTTTAATGTGTTACGTTTATTGCTTATGGAAAAATAAAAGAATTTTAAAAAAGGTTTAATCTTCTAGAAGAACTGGCAGAACTTTAAATTAGCAGTTGTGGAAAATGGGAAAAAAAAATTGCTCTATATGCTGCGATTAAAATGGGAAACTGACCTGCGGCAAACCTCTTCTTGACGAGAGAGAAGCGGTATCCTGGCCCAGCCAGTTCAATGTCGCAGCCCGACAGGGTGCTGCCCTCACTGGTGAACTGCACCGCCAGTGGAGCTGGTTTACTGGGTCCCTCTGTTAGCTGGAAGCGTGCTAACAACGATCCCACACCTTAGGGAAGAGTTCATATTTAGAAACACAAGGACAGACGACTTCATCACTAACATTTCATAGACGGTGATGTGCACAAGGGGACAAGTTCAAAAATTCAAATGTGAACAGATATGTAAAGATACATCAGTCCTGCATCACAAAATGAAAAATGCAGAAAGCAGATCTCTTCATTTGAAAAAGTAAATTACACATCAGAGGGGCATTTTTTTTTACATTAAAAGGATAAAACATTGAAGTCATTCATGTCCAAAAGAAGCAGGGATAAAGTGATCATGTTTCAGGATTGATTGTGTTTTCTATCTTGAAGAAAATACATAATTTAGTTTGCTGTTCTTCTCCTGGAGAGCAGGTACACCCTGGAAACTTTCTGCCTTATGTCATATGAAACAGGCCAAATAATTAAAGTAGGTTATATGACGTCAGTTTGTCATCACAGATGCACAAATGAAAGTATTCTTTATCAATTGATTGTGTGCGTGTGTGTGATTTCTTCTTTCCTTGGAGAATAAGCACAATAAAACACAACCACAGTGCAGTGAGATGTTACACTGAATAGAGTCGTAAAGCAGCATATCAAAGAGGATTGCTGAGGTAATTGTACTACCATTGTCACACAGCGGGGGGCATTGGTTATTTCAGGCAGAGCTGCCATCCTGTGGTATAGACGAACAAGACAACTGCCGATAAGGCCCCGATTTTTTCCTGGAGGACTAAAAGCACTACACTTTCTTCCATAGCTTGTTGAGCTGCATTCATGGCTCCTGGTGCAGATTGTAGTTCAGTGTTTAACATTGTCTAGCTCTGCATGCCTGCAGACTTTGTTACAACTCATGTGGGATCTGAACTCTGTCAAAGCTGTTTGTACTTTTCTTTTCATCTTAGAGTGTTTCTTTCCACCTGCTGGTTCTTATCTTGTAAAATAAGAACATTAACACAGACATTTTACTGGGCTATTCAACTGTTCTTTAATAGGGGGTCTCTTGGAGCAAAGCCCTTCAATGTGCACACCAAAAACTGATGTAAAGACTTCAAGAACTGATGTGATCTGGGTGACAGTAAAATTGGTTAAAGATTAAAGGGGGAACCCAAAAAGGAACAATTTGCAGAGATCTCCAGAAGTGTCAAAACCTGCCCTGATAATGGCCTTAACTAAATATAAGAATAAAAATGGGACTCCCTCATCACCTAGAGTCCTTCAAGAATATTAGAATTACTAATATTATTATACTGTACGTACCTCCGTTTTCAGATTTCTGTGAGATATCAGGAATCTTCCAAAGGATTCTTTGCTGCTCTGCGTTCCTGTCAGGATCATAAGAGGGCAGAAAAGGAGTCAAGCAGGCAATCAAAACCCATTTTTACTTTTTTATCAAGTTCCACATTTATAAAGCTTCTAAAGCCTATGAGACCAATTAAAGGGAAAACACGTAAAAGTGAGCACTTTACTGTCATCATGGGTATAATGCTGATACAAACAATTTCACAGTGTGCAGTCAGGATAACCAAAGTTAAGTAAGACATCCCTCCCTGGAATTCTCTTTCTTTATACATCTTACCACCGTCTTTACCTTATCATCCTGTTTAATTGGTTGGCTATATATTACATAATATGCTCAATGGTACTATTGGCTTTAACATCATAACAAAGTGAAGACTCTACCATGCAGCAGGAGGTAACACAGCCTGTAGTTTTGAAACCCCTCCATCGACAGGGACGAGGAACTGGACATTGTTAAGGGCCATCGGCGTTGTCATGGCCTCTCCGTTGTATTTGTAGTCTATCCTCAGGTCCGTGCTGGTGGGCTCACACCTCCAGCTCACAGCCAGATTCAGAGGAGTGGAGTGGAGACCCTGCACTGATACCTACACAAATACAAAAAATGTAGACACAACATAAAACTGCTGTGCCAAAACCATTTTTAATGCCCTTTTTTTTGTCTGTTCGTCTGGTGTGGTTGACTCCCTGAAGGCAGAGCTTACCTGATACTTTAACATGTCCACGTTGTAGTATGTCGCCTGTGGCTTCTGCTCTGCCACTTTCTTCAGATGAGATATCAGGTTTGGCATGTTCACCCAAAAGTCCTTGGCATCAGCCTTGGCTTGTGTGGTGGTGTCGCTAGTAGAGGAACAGGTAGAAAAGCACGATCAAAACACAGGCGTTTCACACGATCCTCTCTCATACAGTGTAAATGCAACTAGCTTCTCAGTTTTAAAATAATGTTTGACAAGAAAAATAAAAAAATTTGGCAGTAATGACTTTGGAAATTTGCAAAATTTAGTTTGTCAGAAATTTAATTTGAACAAAGAGCCGCAAGAGGTCGTGCTTTGCACTAATTTTACAACAGCTATGTGGGGTTTTTATGACAAACATTTTTTTATTCTTGCTTTTATGAAATAGAAATTGCACTACTGTGAAGCAATATGATTTTAGTTCCATAATGAGTGGGGAGTTTGGTTAACATATTAACATTAAAATGATTTTTTATGGGTCACAAGTAGGTGATGTATTGAGTATTTTACAACAGGTGCAAACGAGGACTCAGAAACAAAGCTGATCTCTGTTTAAAGTAGTTTGTCTGAATACTCAGATGTCCTCATGGTGACTCAATAGACAGCTGATCAGTGTCTGAAATGATCTCACTCAAGTTTACTCATCACTAGTCACCACTTAACAACCGAACTTGTCCATATGGGATGATGAATGTGCTATGAGCCAGTTCACAGATACTTTTACCAGTTTACACCCTTATTTCAAACACATACTGTATACACATCATTATTAATTATTATATTATAATTTATTTTCATGCTGTTTGTATATTTTAGATGTTTTTTAATAAAGCGCATTGAGTTTTCCCTGTGTGAAATATGTCACTACTACATATCATAAGGGTGGTAAGTAGGATATGTTGAGTGGAAACAAATCTTATTATAATGATTAAATATATTATGAGTATTATGAATAATAGGAATAGGAAACAACAGTAGGGAACAAGACGGGAATCTTGGTGTGAATATATGATGCAAAATGTGTCATGCTCTTTAAGCTATTCTCTTACATGCTCTATAAGTAAAAATTAATATAATTAATACAAATTATAATGCACAGTAAGTAAGAACATTTGATTAGGTTTTAATTAAGTTTAGTTAAATTACATACAACATATAAAACATTAAGGGGGACTTCTTAAGTTAGACAATAAAGCATTCAGACTTGAACTACTTCTTCACTGAGACACTGTCTCCAGTGAGAAACGTTTTTATGCTTTATTATTCTTTATGAGAGTGAGGTGGTGAGTTCACAGTGAGCCGTGTCATTACCAGCAGAGGAGCTGGGGGTTAGGCAGCACATGCTCCAGTCGACTGTAGTTGGTTATGCTGAAGGTTAGCACGGCAGGGGACGGGTTATTGGCAAAGTGCCTCGTGATTCCCGCCGGGAATGACAAAACCATCTCACCTATGATCTTCACGACACACCTGAGAGAAAGAGGAAGAGGAGAAAAAAAGGGGGGACAGACAATACAAAACATACACGCTCAGATGTGTTCAAGTCATTTTATTTGTGTGTTTCTTTTCTTAATAAACATCGCAATGGGACGGCTTTAAAGGTGCAGCGTGTAGAATTTAGCGGCATCTAGCGGAACGGACCTGGCAGATATATTATATTCATAAGTGTGTTTTAATTAGTGCACCTGGAAATAAGAATCGTTGTGTTTTCATTACCTTACAATGAGCCCTTTATATCTACATAGGTAGCACGTCCTCGCCCGCCATATTGCAATGCCATGTTTCTACAGTAGCCTTGAACGGACAAACCAAACACTGGCTCTAGAAAGGGCCTTTTGCGATTTTCGTGGCCAGTGTAGCTTCCCCTACATGGTTGTGGGGGGGTATTCAGCTTGTTGCAACCTGCAACCTAAATCCTACACACTGCACCTTTAAGCCCTAATTAGTTTCTCATACTATCATTTCTTCATAAAACATTTTTGTGCCTCTTGTGTTTGAATCACAATCTTTATGTATTTAATTCAGGCATAATTAATAACTGTTAATAACTATAAACAGCTTATTCCTCTTAGCTCTCCAACTGCTCAGTGACATTATATGTTTAATAATAAAGTATTAATTTATTTCTAAATATTCTTCACTCTCAACGACAACTGATCAAACTCCATCCATTGATGAAGGCCATGAACACTGTGAGAAAATCTAGAAAGTGAACCTTGAGTTATTTATTTGTCAAACTGCTATTTCTGAGGTCAAGAATGTCTTAATGAGTTCTGACACATTTATAAACAGTTTAAAACATGATTAATACATGTTTTATAACACACAGTAAGGTTTTCATTCAATTTATTATAATATACTGTTTGTAAATGCTAAATGAGCTGGGGATCAAAGCAAAGTTTTACTAATTCCAGCATTATCCTCCTTGTTCTGCAGTACAAACTAAAACACACTCTTTTCACATCAGTCACACAAAAGACATACATATAGTAATCCTAGTGAGGGAATCCTAATTATGTTAGAATGTGTGAAGCACATGTTGACCTACTTGCTGGGGTCGGCCCCTTTAAAGAAGGCGTTGACGGTCTCTGTGAACGCAGCGGCCACAGGAAGCGTGTCCTGAGCTCCCATGGTGAGAGGACTGGGTCCTCTGGAGCAGCCTGGAGGTAACACACACACATGCAGACACATATTAAACAGGACTGAGAGACACAAGACACACACTCAAGCAATGCACATAACTAACAGTCAGCTCAGCTGAATTTTTACCATTTACTATCCTTTTTTGGTTGATATAACCACAGTCTGTTTCTCTAAAAATCATCATTTAAATCTTTTTCAGTCAGTTTAAAATCAATCTATAGCAGCTTCAACCCAGCAGAAAAACACACACATCAGATAGATGTTCCAACTCCCAAACCTTGGCTCTACGCTCTTCCTCAACAATAGTGTGTGGATGAAATGAGGAACAAAACATGGTGTGCAAACTAGTGTGATGAAATGAAATGAAATTACAACTATCTGAACTGAGAACAAACATTGGTGTTAGTAAGGTGGCATGAAAATGTGTGAAGATATCCAATTTCTCTCTGCTCTTTGACTGTGAAATTGCAGGATTAGTTCAAATATCTTTCCTAACTTTGTGTTAGATGTTGGAACTCATCCTCTAAGTAACAAGTATTTGTATATGTGGACACTTTTAATTGAATAAGCGAAAGTAGATGAGAAAAGAAAGACAGATGCAGACATAGAGAAAGTCTGAGAGAAATATGCATGCTTATTCCAAACATGCTATTAAAGCTGAATTATTCTGACAAGATCAAAGAAGATCAGACAGCCCAAAGATCAAACCAAAAACCAAATGACACAAAGGAGAAAGATGACGACGAAAAGATTAGTAAAGTACACGAAGAACGGTGATTCTTCAGGGAATGGAAGGCGGTCAGCGCAGACTAAATGAGAATGAACAATGTCAGGAAGAGAAAGTAGAGAAGGATATGACAAATGAGGCCACTGCATAGTTGTGACTGCATACAAGGGGGCTCAGCCAGGAGTTAGCATGGTGCGGGTTAGGGTGATGGAGAGACTGCAAAGGAGGAGGAAGAGGAGTGGAGTGGAAGGGAGGGAGGAAGGAAGGAAAGAAGGGGGCAGGGCAGGGTAGGGGCCAAGCTTTGCACAAATGGGCCTCAAAAGAGTGTGTGTGCACGCTACAGTTAACCCTGGTGCAGAGAAAACTTACCTTCAAAGGTTAAATAAAACTTCCCTCTGTCAAACCATACAAGGGATGGCTGGTCATTCTCTGTGCGGGGTTGAGGGGTGGGGTTGAAGGAGGAGGGAGGGAGGGAGGAAGGGAGGGAGGGAGGTGGGGATGGGGGGAGAAGGAGGAGGAAGAGGGATGAAAGGGAGGGAAGGAGTTGAGGAAAGTAGGTGAGGAGGGGTGAGAGGGGAAGGAGAGAAGGACAGTAGCGTGAGTCTCACATGGTAGGTCTATCACATGTCACAGTGAGGTGAAACGTGGAGGTGGAGGCCGGGGACCAAGAGGGACAGAGGGCCATGTCGAACTGAAACACCGTCAGGACAGAACATGTGACAACATGGGTGTGACGGGATGTTTTTTTTTGCGGGTGCTTGCGTGCCTCAGGAAAGGCAGGACTCAGGTGCAGTGAGGGCCAGATGTGTGCAATCTGCAGGTGTGCAATACTGGAGAGGAGATGACTCGTCTGTATATTTGTATATATCTATAATCTGAGGAGGGACTGCAAGAAGAGACAGTTTGGTCACTTCCTGTTTCAGGGGCAGCAGCTTATGTTTGAAAATGGTATTTCTTTGTCCGCTGATGCTCTCATTGTGGCAATTTAGGCAGTGCCAGAGTGTCTAAAGCAAAAACTGGCCTCACTACATCTTACTCATCTACTTTAATGTAATTTAGGCTTTTGACTCAGTGTCTTGCTGAGCTCCCATTTTCCTCCAGGCCTTCACATACCAAATTATAGAACAGATGGAGGCTGACTGTCGTTTACAATGACACCCTGCAGGGGGCGGCCAAGGCCCAGGACCAGAGAGCAGGAATAAGGAGTGACAGTGGTGCTGCGTCCCAGTTTCAGTGGCTGGTTCCTCCAAAGGACACAGATCATGAAGGTGGATTCTTCAAAAAGACTTGAGGGGCAGACTGAAGTTGTGCCACCTCTAAAAATGAGACAATCTAGTCTTACAGAGACTAAAACTAATAGAGCTTTCGGACAGTTGTTAAGTTTTGTTTTGGGCAGATAACAACAAATTGCAGCATAGAAAAGCCAAAGATATGTTTGAAGTCATTTAGAAACACAGTTTGTCCATCAGAGAGTAGCATCAAGTTGTCAAGATATGTCACACTCGGTACATATCTTGGCTATAATTCTTTAAAATGACACAATTTAAGGGATCTGTATCAAAAATATTTGTTTTTACATTATTATGCAAAAATTGGCTGATATATCATTATCAGGTTATAACTCAGCCTAACAAAATGGACAACTGGAGCAGAGTGTACCATGTGGGGCATCCTGCTGCCCTAGTGGTTGGGATGCATACCATGTGGCCACAATGCCCCTGGTCTTTCTCTGTCCATTTCCTGTCTGCTTCTCTGGTGTACCATACAAAAAAAAAAGCCCAACTGAAAAAAAAACTTGACCAAATCATTTTAAACACTATATATCAATAAATTCTCCATTTTTAGTAGGACTTTTTTTTTTTTTTTAAACAAAAACATTCCCATGCTGCTAACATGCATAAACAGTGGCATTTACAGCATGCCTGGTTTCCATTATTTACATCCTACAGTGTTTTTTGTCATTGTTACACCTCAACTTGTAGATTTATAGTCTAGGAATCGAGACTTCGGAGGATCCAGCCATTGAACTGGGACATAGCTCCAGTATGAGAAAAACAAACATGACCAAGGAATGTCAAATGTGTGCATGTTACTCATGTCACCATGTGACACTGGAAAAAAAAAGTAGGCTTGTTCCCGTCCATACTATTGTTATGATGAGGGGTCCCGTCAATGAAGCTGTGTTGTTGAGTGACTGAGTGGAATGTCGGGTGATGGATCGATGAGAGCAGCGTAGTGCTTCATGAAGAGAACAAAAGGGCAGGTGTTCAGATGGGGGAGGGCGTGGTTTGGGGTTGTATTTTTGCATGACTGGAGAGTGTATGAGTGACAGGTGTGAAAGGTGGGCGTCAGGGGTCGGGCGAGGGAGTAGACGGAGGCTTTAAGGCCAGTGGAGATTGGTTGAACTTGAGGCTGTGTCGTGCTACTCCAGCGGTAGGGAGAGGATGGCATGAATACCAAACAGCTGCTGCCTGCCTAATTCGACCTAATTCTCATGCCAGACTTCAAACGCTTCTGTAAGTAGCAGCTCGGATCTGACAGTATGCATGTGAGTGTGTAGTGTGTGTGTTTGAGTGTTAGAGAGACAATGTGGATCTCCAGGGCTCACAGATAAGGAGCTCTTCAGACATGCTCATTGAACACAGCACACAAACACTCAAATACACTTTTGTTGCGCAGACTCAGAGTAAAGGTATCTGGGAGTGGCTGCACTGCACTCAATACACACACAATATGTGTCGCCAAGAGAAGAGACAGGAGGTTGCCATGGTGACACGGCGAGACAGCCACTGGTGCACAGTCATAAAACAGAGAGAAAAGTCTTGCAAGTGGGCAGATGGGCACAGGGGAAGACACTCAAACTTTTTGGGAAAAATAAACTATAATGCAAAAGCTGCAGCTTTTTGTGTCACCACAGCCTTCATTTTTTCTTGCAGATTTGTCTGTAGGTAACAAGTGCGATACAAGAGAGTGAATGAGGTCTGCAGATACTGGGGTGAGAGAGAGAGACAGAGAGACAGAGAGAGAGAGAGAGGCTATCATATCTATTAAATGCAGTGGAAATGTGTGGGAAAGTATGAGTTGGCAAGAGCAAAACAATGAAGATGTGGGGGGGAAAAGTGCCAAAAAGACAGTGTGCTTCACTGTTCCATAACCTATACTTTTTTTTGACTGACATTCATTGAGAAAGCACAAAAACACTCAGAGATGGCCTTTACCCGTCTATGTCAAGTGCACTTTGGGTAAAAAGCATCAAACAAATTGAAAAATCCACAAAGGAGCACTTCCCCCAACCCGTCCCCTCTCCTCTCTGAGGGGATCTCTACTATACCTGCAAACGAATCAAAGTGTCTCTCAAAGGTGGGCAGTTTGTCTACATAAGCATCGTCTTCTGACAAGCCAAAGGACAAATAAAGAGACAAACAAACGGCAAAAACAAAAAAAAAACAGAAAGCAAATCAAACCAATGAAAAATATTTTGAAATAAAAAACAGAAAATTGCTATCATGCAAACATATATGAAACTGTAAAAAACAAACAATTAAACATTTTAAACAAACTGAGGAACGAATACACAGACATCAAAAAGCACTGGAATGGGGCATTTTTGATTTGGATTTTTTTTTCATGTCCAATACGTTACTGTCAAGCTCATTGGCTTTTGGGGTTATCAAGAGGGCAACAGTGAATAAATAATGTATACATTTAAGGTTGCAATAGCGCAACACTTAAGTGAAACCTCCATATAGATTCAATCATTTTTTAATGTTGCTTAATGTTGTAGAGCTGGAAATGAGCATAATAGGTCCTCTTTAAAAAAGAAACCTCCAACCAGGGACTATATTCTGTTTTTACGTAACTGTTGCTGCCTCCAGAGTAGTGTGTGAGTGTGTATTTTTTTTTTAAATCTATTATGACTCAGCCCCATTTCACATTCTACTGAAGTCTGCTATTACCCACTCACAACTCTGCACTGCAGGGTCCTTCAATTCTGACTTCACTGATGTTAGATCATCTCGTATAAACTGATGTTGTGTCATTAATTCATTACAAGGTTTTGCCAGGGATGCTTGTGCTTTAAAATTAACACCCTGCTTCGCTTTCTCACCTCCCACTCATAACCTCTTTGTGTGTTTGTGCATGAGTGTGAATATGAATTTGTCTGTGTGTCAATCTAAACCAGACACAATATTTACATGCATTTTAATAAATCATTGTGTCCAAAAGAAGCTTCAGGAGTAATTATTTCTTATTTCAAATGACTAGAAATCACGACTGTAGTGACACGTTTGATGAGATTTGACTCTTACTATTTTAACTAGCGAGATAAAAAACTGATATGCTTGAGTTTATAATGGTGTATGGTAATTAGATGCCACAATAATAGGAACAAAAAGTGACCCTGGCACTGTATCTTCCATATTCATTGAATGGTAAACCATCATTGCCAGAAAATGGAAATAAATTTTAAAAAATTAATGAATAAATACATAACTGCATGACTCAATCCACACAGACACTCTCAGCATAGGAAGGACAGGGCCAGTGCATAAAATCAGTAATATGCTTTTAATATTAGACATGTTTTGCAATCATCCCTGAACAGTTAAATTCAACTGACAGACAACAGGCTGCAAAGCTCAGGGATGGGTGATGGTGCACACACCTGACACAGACACGGAGAGCTCTTTACTGACGGTGGGGGTGGTGGCGGCACTCAGGGAGTTAGTAGAGGAGATGGAGGAGGTGCTCTCAGCCCGCGCCAATGGGGCGATGGGAGGAGGGCTGGCCGAGTGGACTGGCGGGCTAAATGGACGATTCTGAAAAGGTAAATAGATGGTAAGTAAGAGAACGGATAAGAATGAAAGAAATTAATTACAAATGACATGTTTTTGTGCCTTACGCCATTGCTGACTATGTTTTTCGGTCAATTTCGTCAAAACTCGTTTAATCAGGTTGAGGTGTTCTTGTGAGGACCTTTGTTATGCCAGGAAAACTTTTCTCAAACTTAATTTCACACTGAGCCAGCTGCACAAGCTCAGAAATACCAAAACACAACAATCGCAGTTAGGAGTGAAAATGTAATAAACCGCAAGACTTACTCCATCTCCTACAGTGGGTTTTCCTGGAGGAAGTTTGGGCCGCGAAGGGGGGCGGGGTGGAGGTGGTGGTGGTGTGGGGTTGGCTGATGAAGGAGTGGCAGGTCGCACTGGAGAGGAGGATCCTACAGAGGAGAGCAGAAAGACACAGGGAGTCCATCATAATTATAGAAACAATTTCTCTTTTCAGCATGTTTTGAGGCAAAAAGTACAGTGTCCATAAAGAATATAAGCATTAACCGTTTCACTTTAACAGAATTACATTTGGATTTAATAAAAAAAAAACCCAGACTAAGTTTCCACATATGAATATTGTTTCACTTCAGTCCTTGTAATTGGTTTTTCACTTCAATGGACTATTGTCACTTTCCACCGGGAACACCTCCATAAGGGATAAAGAACACATGAACTCCTTTTTCAGCTACCTTTGGGTATCTGTCACCACAGAGAATTGGGATTTCCTAATGCTGAAACCAGACAAAATTATTTCTAAAAAGTGTTGGCTTATTCCAGTCTGTTTTTCCATTATTAGTCACATATTTTATTTTGTGAACTACTGGCCTACATTTGATCCATGTTCTCCCTTGTATTGAGACTATTTCTTCATAGCTATATACTGTATTTTGTGTTTGGGTCACTGACTCTTTAACTGCATCCAATGAAACCAACACAACCTTTTAATCTCCAGGATTAAAAATACAGAATCTTCACCGCTGGTGCAATCAGTTGAAAGGTGCGGTGTTGGCAAAACAATTCCCTGTCATCTTCAGTCTAAACAACCTCTTCTAACCGTATTTATATGGATTCTACTGATATTACTAGTAACTTGACTGATACAATGATGAGGAAATTGTCTTCGTGTTTTCATTAATCCATTTGTGTCAAAAGCTTCCTGCTCAGAGTGATCCATCACTGACTTCCGAGCATGCTGTTATTAGCTAGAAGAGACACAGTAATTTTTTATGGCAAAGAAAATAATGTATACCAATCTGCACTCTGACAAACTTCAACTCACCACTATTTGTACCACTTGCCCCAGATGTTGGACCCGGTGACAACACCACTGCCCGGTATGTGGGGGGAGGAGGTGGGGGAGGTGTAGTCCGGCTCCCCTGGCTAGCATCTTTGGGTGAAGAGACAGTTTCACCTTCATCCTCTTTGGGTTGGGAGGCATCTGTATTCTTGGGCTTCTCTTCTTGAGACAGGACAAGGGGTGGCGGGACGGAGCACGTTGCGGGTTCTTCAGCAGGAGGAGTCACCAAGGGAGGTGTGCTTGCTTTGGGAGTGGGAGCTGTTGGGACGCTGGCGGGTGAGTCAAGAGGAGGAGGAGGAGAAGAAGTGGGAGGAGATGCTGCGAGCTCCTTTGGTGCAGGGGGTGGTGAGGTGGCGACAGGATTTTGTTCCTCAGGCGTGGGAGGACCTGAGGGGACACAAGGTGGAGCACACTCCTCTGAGGGAGGTGGGGAAGTTGGTAGAGGGGGAACAGGGGCTTCTTTCAGAGGAGGGGAGATAGGGGGGGGTGGTGCTGGGTCTTCTGGAGGAGGTGGTGATGTAGGCAAGGGTGGGGCAGGAGATTCAGGTGGAGGCGGGGAGGCTGGTAACGGAGGTGCTGGTTCCTCTGGAGGAGGTGGGGAGGTGGGGAGTGGAGGTGCAGGGTCCTTTGGTAGAGGCGGCTGGTCAGAGGATTCTTCAGTGAAGCACACCCACGTGTCACTTGCATCCTCTTCAGCAGGGGGAGCCTGCTCGGGTCCAAAAATGTTGTCCAAGTTGGCTATCGAGGACTTCCTGGTTGAATCGTCTGCTTCTGGTGACACTTCTGAAACAAAGACAAGCACAGACCAATCAAAGGCCGTGTTTGCACAAGTGCTCAGTAGACAAGCAGACAGATAGACCGATGGAGAAAGTTATACGCTGGAGATCAAAACACTGCTGATATCAAATGTAAAAGTTTGTTTCATCCTGAGGTGACAGTGTGATATAACCAAAGGCAGAGATAAGTAAGAAGACTTCATACCAGCATCATCTGCAGAGGGAGGGCCAGTCGTCAGGGGGGACGTTGGGACATTCTTGGGTGGAAGTGGAGGTGGAGCTGTAATAAAATCAGTGGAACAATGAATAGTCCTATTAGTCTTAACAGGTAATGCCTAATCAGCATCAGTGAGTGTTTATTAGGTAGCATTTGTATGAAGTGAATGTTAATTTATGTCACTTGTGACAAGTCTGGGCTGCATTCAGTGCTGGCTTAAATTAAAACAGGTATTATTTCATAGATGAGCTTGAAAGTTTGGAGCCATACATGACAGGTATTATCCCCACCTGCCAAACACATGCATAACAACTTAAGGAGAAGGGATCATCCCACAAACCATTAGCCATGCAACACAGTACATTCAGTCACCACCATGTCAAATGCAAGGAGGAGGCAGCAAGGGAAGGGGGGTGGTATAGTACGGAAGCCAAGTGTTGAGCCCCTCCCGTATACAGTACATACAACAAACAAACATACAGTCATTTGGTTGTGAAATGGCTTATGAAATGAAACATGTTACAGCTGGCTGTTCAGAAAGAGAAGGAAAGTGTTATTGCCACACAACTGTTTGATTGGGTTAGTTTGCAGGTCTGTTTGTTAGTCAGATGATGAGGGATTTCATGAGGTGAGCTGATGGGTCCGTGCAGTCATTCCAGGGAGGAGAGGAAGTGCAGCACAATTAGCAGGGAATTTTAAAACTTACTTCCTGTGGGGAAGGATCTCGTCAAAGAGGATTCAGGCTCTGACAGAGGAGTCCCCCACACATCGGACTCAGACAGAACCACTAGGTTCAGGAAGGGACAGAACAGGCCATGTCAGGGGTATTACCACCAAAACACTTAAGGGTTTCTGACTCTTAGGAGCGTAAAAAAGCAATAAGTGTAATAGGGGAAACAACAAAGATCAGCAGGTCAATAAAATCTTTAATTAGAGAGAACAGATTTCCGGCCTCAGCAGCAGACTGCAGTCAGGATGCGTCATAAGACTAGAACATAAATATCCTTTTCTTGCAAACTGAATTTCAATGCTACTATAATAGTGGACTGCAGGGTTCAGCACATACTATTTTCTAGAGAAAAATAAACTATTTGGGTCACAGAGGTGACATCCAAACTCCTGTACAACAGTTGCTGCTCTATAAATCTGCACCAGGTCTGTGCTGTAAAAAAAGAATCTCAATGACCTCCTCTGGGTGACTGTTTGATGTTTTAAAAATCTTCCATAGTATAATTTAATTAATTCAATGTGGTATTGTTTCATTATTACCTTAACATCATTAACCTGGCAAAATACAAATTAGCTTAACACTAGCTAACCACCTGTCTCAACAGCAAAGCAGATGATGCCATATCCACTTCAAAAGGGCTAGGCAATTTGTTAACCTGGATTTTGATACACTATTTACATTGGGCTAGCTATCCTACTGCATGTAAACAAATCAGTGAGTACAAGGGGTTTATGGAAATATTGGATGTACAGGATATTTGCATCAATAGGATTTTGTACCTTGATTCTTCAGGTGTTCAATTTAGTCAAAATTTGTATCCATAAAAATGTTCTCAACTAAATTTATTGGGAATGATGTAAACTCAGTAACCATTTTATCATGTACACCTAGCACACAACAGCCCCGCAATAAATCATTCTTTTTGAGGATTATAATGTTCAGTTTTTATTGAAACTGTTTTATGGATGTGTTGATTCAATTTTGAAGTCATTTTTGAGGCTGCAGCTTATGGTGCTGTTGAACTGTTTTGTATTATACTGAGAGATGTTTCTAACCTCACTGATAACCCTAAATGTGGTCAACAAAATAATAGACGCTAGAGACACCTCTAAGCACTGTCTGTCTAAAGCAACAACATTATCACCTTCATGAAAGTAGGATTTTTTGCAGGGCTGTTTTGTTAGATTGCATTTGTTTTAGCTAGGTGGACCTAAGTATCATAAACTTTATTATTCAGGAATTCACACATGCTGTTTATATCTGGTGAAGATAGAACTATAATGAGAAAGTTTAACATTAACCAATTGCCAGTGTCATGCACAGAGTTGATTTATTTGCCTGAAGTAATGTATAAAAAGGAATCTGTGCTGTGTTAGCTATGCCTGACATGGCAGTTGCGTAACATCTAAGAGCTCTCCCACAGCCTGCTCCACTGCATCCTACAGGATTGGATGAGAGTGGGTGACAGCAAAATCTGCATATTAACTAGCTGCACTATGCACATGAACGTGACCTTAGAGTGCCAATTTCAACTTTGACCTTAGCAAAGACAGATGGACTGAGTCCACAACTGCACAGTTGCCAGAGGGAAGAGCTATGATGTTGGAAAATAGGTGAGGGGGAGGGAAAGAAAGAGAGACAGAAAGAGAGAGAGAGAGAGAGAGAGAAAGGAACAGAGAGAGGATATCTGCTATGACAGCCAAGCAAGGCTTAGCTGGCAGCCTTAGAGAGACAATAAGTGTGTGTTCAGAAAGCCTATTTCATACATTGCTAACACAAAAAACATTGCTAGTGACAACCGTCAACAAAAACATATTCTAAGAACCAGCACACAGATAAGGACATCCACAGACAAATATAAAAGAAACAGAAGACAAAGCGACAAAGATGCAGGAGGGGCAGTTACCTTCGGTTTTCTGTTCTCCAAAGGCTGTTTCCAAAGGAGGCCCAAATAAGGCTGTGGTGTCCTCAGAGACTGGTGTTTCTTGACTGCTGCAATAGATGAAGAACAATATAAGAGAAGTAGTTTTACAGTAAGTAAGTAAGAAATGTTACACAGTACATATCATCTCACTGCAACTTGTATCATCTGATTAGGATTTTATTTACATTATAGCATATCTTCAATCTTTATCACAATTACACCAAATGTCTATATAATGTATGTAAATTGTGAAGATTCAGCTGTGCTCAAAATAGCATGGACTCTGAAGGTAATGCTGCAACAGCATATATACAGTGATGTAAAGACTGCGCAGGAACAACTAATGCAGACATTTAACTAAATACAACATCAGGGGACTGACAGTATAGGTTGTTTGACTGTTAACTGATCTTACAATAAGATTTTTACAATCACATTTCAAAAATCACCCTAATTTATTATTTGTTTGCCTTATTTAGCCACTGATCTTTTGACAGGTAACATGTGGCATGAAAGAGAGGGATGACATGCACCAAAAATTCCCTGGGACTAAAACTGGAGATGTTACAGTTACAAGTATGCAAGAGTTGATTTCAGTTTTCTTGCGAGTATCCACACCTTACTGGTGTGCATCTGTATCATGGCTGTTGAACCAACTGCACTAGACAGACAGTAAACATAGACACATGCAGACACAAGAAACAAGCATTCAAACAAACCACAAAAAGCCAGATCTTGAGGAATAAATATGAAAACAACTATAAACTGTACACACTGTATTTTAAGCATTCATACCGGAAGAACGTGATTAAGTTCCCACGGCATGTAGAGCATCACAGGGTTGTTGGGCAGATAAACAATGACAGCTCTGCAGATTCACTGAATGTACTAAGCCAGCAAAATAAACAATTTTTTGTCTCAGACTATCCTCTAACTTGTATCTAAATTATAGTTAGCTTTAAATGTAGGGATAAATCTTTATAAAGTCAACAATTACAAGGACATTGTTTATCTATTATGTTAAAAACACAAGGTTACAGTATGTGCTTATCTCAAAAACACTGCTTTTGGTAATAAGTATTAGAATTTGACCTGAAGCCTGAAGTTTTAAAAAAGCTTGACCTGAAGTCAAGCCTTTTTAAAATGTATTGATGTTGAAACCATGCACAGATAACCCAAAAGTGACTCCACATCCCAGTTTGGGTCCCAGTTCAATAAAACCAAGCTTGAAAGCGTCAGCAGATGTTAGAAAACACTGAGTTCATACGAACTTAACAGAGACAAACAAGAGCTACAATTGGATGCAGGTGACATCTGAGTAAGAATATGAAAACCATAAAAGTGGGAAGTGATGCAATTTATGCAGATTTTAACCGACTGACAGGTGGATCAAGCTGTTGGGTTTACTGGAATGATAATCTCCCAGTTCATTTGACCATAAAAGAATATATCGTGGTGACATTTAAAAGTCAAAATGTCAAAATAGGAAAACTTAAGCTTCAAAAATGAAAAGTATCATCCAGCTTCTGATTGCAACTGTGCTACACCTGACATCCATAAATCATTACCACCTCCCTTCAGCAGAAGGGACGAGCATAAACTAGCTACTTACAGCACCTTAACATTAAGTGGCAGTAGTTTGTCCTCAGCCTTGTTGGGGAACAGTGAAGTACATACCTGGGGGGTTGTGGTGCTGGAGCTGGTGCGGGGGCCACAGTGGGTACAGTAGGGACGACACGTCTCGGTCTGGCAATCTCTTCACCTGGAACCACAAATTATATTTGTTTACTGCATGCCACTCTTACATCACTTTCTCCTAGTTCACTGTAATTAAAAGTGAGTCTGGCAAAAGGTGCAACAAGATTAATACTTACTGGAGGTGTTCCTTTTCAAACCCTGTAACGCGAAAAAAGAAATGACAGTAAAATGTAAAAACCCAAACACAGAAAACCTCAGAATGTCAAAAGCAAAGGCTTCAAGTGTAAAAGATAATTAGTCACCAACGTGTAAGAAAATGCACAAAGAACATCAATTAATTGTATTTTTCTGTCAGGCTACTAAAATGTACATCCCACATTGCCCCATCAATTTACATCACTGACAAATGTAAAATGTCAATGCTCTCAAACAGAAATGCTGTGTGGTTTAAACACAACAATTATGTAAGATGTAAAGTAGTGAAGGTCAGAAGACTAACTTCAGCCTCAGGCTGACTTAATCTGATGAGACCAGTAGAACTTCCTGATCAGGAAGTTACTACACAGGAGGAGGGATCCCTAAAACAGACACACTTCCTATCATGAAAGATTATACTGAAACTGAAAATACCACTTCCATGCTATAGCTAAATATTGCAGAAAAGGCGTTAACTACACCTTGTGATATTCATACTATTTGCAAATCCTGGAGGTAAAATCACAAATTCTGATGTGGACGACCAGTGGTCACTTTGATGGCACTGTAACTGGCATCATAATTTGAAGACTTATTCCAAATTGAATGAATTCACTGAACATTCATTTAACTATGGCACAGAGAGTGGTAACATAAGAATCACCTCGACAGCTTTATCAGATGGTAACAGCAAAAAATGTGCTTAGCAATACAGTTTAGATTGAGAGCATGATGTTTTTCCATTTAATAACTCCAAAATCTAATAACAATAACACTGTTAGTATTGCATAAGCCAGAAAATGGCAACTTTAACTTGAACTGCTGCTGCAGTGAGCTAACTGTGCTGTGAACTGTGGTTTGGGGGTCAAAGCAGGAAGTACTGCAACACTTCCAGAGCAAGTCACCCTTGTTACTGTACTAGAGAAAGTGTAAGACTGATAAAGTTAAAGTGTAAGAGTGTTAAAAGAGAAATTAATTTTGTTGTTAGAGAGGCATAGCACAACAACATTGCTTCTCTAGCTGTATCTTAAACACCAGTGTGTTTGTGATTGCATGTATGAATTCACCATGAGCAGGACACAAGAGGCCAAGACAGGCAGAGTGGGCAGATAAGGACAGAGAAGGAAAGGAAGGGAGGAGACAGGAACAGACGAGAAGATACGATGGGGAGTGACTGAAGTAAGACATCAAAGGGTCCAGCTGTCAAAAGTGCAAATTTTCTCCCACATCAGAGAGGAAACATGAAGCCAATTAAGATGAAAAACAAGTGCACAAGCTCACTAGTGATCTTGAGAATCTTGAGGAATTTTTTAATTTTTTTAATTTGTACAGTTCTTTATTTATACGTTTAAATATTTGCGTCAAAACAAATCAGCAAATAAGTTTGACCCATCGATTCAGCCACTGAACCCATCTACGTACTTCCTCTTTTATTCAACTGACCCCGAGGACAAGGTGAGTAGAAAAAGGAAGACAAGAAGCCATGTGATATTTAGCCTGACCCCGGGGACACAGAAGCGAAGGAAACTTACCGGGCTACGTCTCTGTGACCAGCAAAAAGGAAGAGAGAAGAGATACCTGGTCAGAGAGTGACAAATCAGTAAAGCAGACATCATACATCCTATCTACTATCAGAAGATGACAGCAGGAGGAGGAAGAAATTTGGCCTGGCTGGTCAGATTTGGAGATGATGTTGATAACATAAATAGAGAAAGGACGTCCTTGTGCTCATTTGTTTTCGGTTTTTTGGGAAATATTTTGTGCAGTTTAAGGAATTTTGAGAATAAATGCAAATCCCTCAATAAGTCCTATATAATTATGCAAGAATCTGAGCTAATTCACACTGATCTGCGTGTCCTGTTTTGCTTGTGTGCTTACATCTCCATCTTCTGTTGCTAAGGAGAATTCAGTAGCAATTCAGCACCTCCAGATAAATGAGGATATTTGCCTGAATCATCTGTGAATCTGCTGTGACTGGATATATCCTGCAAAGCTGCTTCAGTCACTTAACCTCATTTTCATCTTCCACTGTTCATCACCATCTCTTTTCTCTTTTTTTTGTCTTAAAAACGGTATTAATTTTGCCATCTAATCCTTTGAGTTTCCTGCCATTTTCCCTTGTGTTGTCTCCCACCTGCCCCCTTGGTCTCTTTAATTTCTGCTGAAATCTCTCCACCTGCCTACGTCACGTCCTCCTCGCATCAACCCTCTCTCCCTCTCCATCTCTCACTCTTGTGCTTGTTCCAGTTGTGCAGTGAGCCATGAGTGATTAAAGTGATGCAACAGGGGGGTGGGACATGCCGGAAAGGATTCATTTCATTGGATACATTGGTGCAGGACAAAGCCCAACACATTCTGTCATGGCCACTCACTGTCACCCCTCTGTATGTAAACAGGAAATAAAAAAGGAAGCGTTTAGACTCAAACTGTGACTTTTTAGCTTTTGTCAGTGACAATCATTGATCTTAGTTCTGTACAAACATGCTAATGTTTTCTCCTATATTTATTATACACCATGAAATCGTTGTATATATATTTGATATATCCATTTAATATATTTGAAATCTGAAAATGTAAATAAAGTAGAACAATATTTTTTTTGTTTCATTTTGAAATTAAATATTGCAACATTGGTCATCGCTGGTTTTTGGTGCTAGGGTGATACATCATTTTGCAGTTGTGGCAGTTTGAGGTCCACAGTGGGCTGTGAAGTGATTGACTTTGCCTGAGGGGACTTGACTAGACTGTGGCTGGCTACATTGATGGCAGATATTATGAAATAAGAAGAATCTATCATAAAAGTAAGATGTTTATCTTCCATATGAAGGATTTCTAGTCATAATGGTGGTGGACAATATAGGAATAAAATATGACGTAAGACGTCTTTTTTTTAGTTCTTACATTTTACTCCATCCCTGACCTTTTCCTCGATTCCTCTACTCCTTGTAGACATGTTATTTGGACTGAGGAACTTGAAGCTCAAGACTCCAGAACCAATTAAAATCAGATTTAAGACGTCTTAGTCAGCGGAAATAACTTAAAAGAAAGCGCTCATGTACTCCAAGTACCTTGGAAAACAAATCTGTGCGTGCCATAAAAATGCTGAACAGTCACACACATGCACATGATTCTGCCTACATATAACATCACAAAAAGAAACACGCACACCAAAATGGGAATCACGTGATATCAGCCCATTTGCCCAATAAATGCTGGGCCAATAAAAAAAATCCTAGTTATTACCCACTGGCTTGATATCTTGCGTCATATCTACACAGCCTATTTCCAGTAACACTGAGCAGATTTTATGCACAAATGCGTGTTTAAGAAAATTCAGCATAGCAAAGGAATTCACAAGTTCACAATCAAAAAACATCAAATATATATTAACACAACAGCATGCAAAGCAAAGGCTTACCGGACTCCTCTACAAAAGTTTGCATCATTAAAGGCAGCAAAAAGAACAAGAGATAAAAAAGCAGAGTTTCGAGTAGTTAGAAGATTGGAGAGGAAACTATACTAACATTGGGGATGCAAAGCAAAGCGTTCGTGTACAATGTAGGCAGTCATCAGCATCAACTACATCAGTAATACATACAGATAAAGCTGATGTAGTACTATGCTACTTCACTGCATTCAGCCAATCATTCATCCTTCCACCAACACATTACCCACTACTCCTCCTCACATGATGAAGACACTGTGTCCTGGCTGAGGTTTTAAGAAAAATCTGTCAACCTCTATCATCATGTCCCTCTCACAAGCTTGTGTACATATGAATAATTCATGCAAAACACGCCAAATTAAGTTCAGTCATGCCAACCTCAGTATCTAGATGTGTATAATACTAGGTATTTATTTCAGGTCTCTCACAGCTGGGTTAAGAGCTTGTCAATTTAATGTCATATTTAAAGGCAAAAAAAAAAAAAAGAGACTCTCAGTTATTAGTCTTAGTGACCTCAATGATATTCAAGTGGCTGTGGGCTGTTGTCAAGTAAGAGTTTTGTTTTTGAAAACAGGAGAAAGTCATAAATGTTTTAGTTTGCGGAAAAAGTTTTACTGGATCAGTTCAGGGAAAAGGAATAACTAGAAAGAAGTGAAAAGAAGTAAAGTGTTTGCTTTCGGAGGCCTGTTAACATTTGGCCCCTCTTCCTCTTTTCATCAGACCATTTTATTGTCAGTCCATAGCCAAGGTTACCTCGAGTTGCCAGGGACAGGGAGTGACTGTGTGACTCATGTAATTTCTGTGTGAGGGGAAAGCTGGAGTTGTTGTATTTTGTCCAGACAAACGTGATGCGAATTTGAATCGGTGGAGGTGAGGATGGCCATGTCGTAATCACCTCAGACCAGTAATTCTAGTGTCATGATCTTGCATAACGTTCAGGTGACTTGACTGCATTATATGAATTCCTCAGATGCTAGTGAAAACTTATTTCAGATCACTGGTCCTGATCTAACAATAAATAAAATCCCCCATACATCCAGATCACAACTAAAAAAAACACAATACATGACTCTATGCTGCCATTTTGGCCGAGTCTATTTTGTAAAAGAGATAACATCTCAAAGACTTCCTGGTTTGTTTAACAGGGACAATGTATAAAGCAATAAACACTGCTGTAAATATGCATGAGTTAGCCAAAAGGCCAAAGAAAACAACGAGAAACAGCTATTGATATAACCCCGAAACTGAATCAGTTACACACAATACACTAATATTCTGTCATACACTAAATCAGAAATATATATAGCTGATTTATTGATTAGTCCATCAACAGAAAATCAATCAGCAACCATTTTGATTATCAACAGAGCAACCGTGACGAAACAAATGATGAAAAAACAACCAATGTCTCCCTATATCTTTACACACGTGCATATAAGCATTAACAGCATGAAAAGACCTTCACACCTGATCAGGTTAACAGAGTCAGTGGGTAAACACACTGAGGCTGGACTGAATTATTAAGGCCCGAAGCTCATATTTCCACAAACAATCCCAATGTACAGCAGACTGACACACAGGTTTCATTGTGCCCACTTTCCTACCTGAATTATTCAAGTTGGACACCCAGGCTACCTGTCCTCACTGGAGAATGTAGAAATGATGGGTGGGAACTGGAAAGTCAGGGGAAGCCAAAGCCTGCTTTGAGTCCCCGCTACTAATTACAGGCTGTTTAAAGGGGATGTGTGCTTGAGTTTGGACTCATCAGCTGAACTGCATTACTTCAAATAAGAGCTTCACAAC